>NC_091282.1:399860589-400554755 GCF_032444005.1 Ranitomeya imitator
TGTGCGCCGTCAGCTGATCCCTAGCATGCCACGGCCGTGACACCGCACAGTCTGAAGAAGAGGGAAGGAGGGGAGTGAGAGTCGAGGTTATGCACTGTGCATGCCCATGGTTCCAAGGCCCGCAGTGGGATTACGTTAGATGAGACTGCGAGGTGGGATCTGGAGCAGCGTGGACGCACAGGCACTGACAGCCTGACACCAAATTATGTCAGAAGACAGGCAGCGCTAATTGGGCATGGCCAAGGGCTAACAGAACAGCGCAGGCTCCGTGGCAGCTTAAAACAACGCTGAGGAGGCAGCGCACGGCATCAAGGGGATAGGAATGACAGCTGTGCTGTGTCCCATTACGAAGGAAATTCGCACCTCCGGAACGGTTTAACGGTATAAAGGGACACATTTTTAGTGTTTACTTCGGTGTTTGCAAGGAGCATAATTAAAAGAGCAACCTTTTCCTTTTGCATCCTTAGTGCTGCACAACATGGCTCTTTCAGCTACAAACGTCTTGGGGGGGGGGGTTAAAGGTTTCCTTTCAACTTGCTCCAATCAGGCTTCGGCCTACACTCTGTTCCTCTGCTCCTCCTGCTGTCCCTGGCTCTAACACCGCCAGTTGGTGCCTGGAAGTGCTGTGTGCACAGTCAACAGTCGCTCCTCTGTTATTGGGGTTCAGTAACGTCAGCTGATCCCCAGCTGTGTGTGCGGCAATACCTCCAATCTGCTCCTCCTGCTGTCCCTGGGCTCTAACACCGCCAGTTGGTGCCTGGAAGTGCTGTGTGCACAGTCAACAGTCGCTCCTCTGTTATTGGGGTTCAGTAACGTCAGCTGATCCCCAGCTGTGTGTGCGGCAATACCTCCAATCTGCTCCTCCTGCTGTCCCTGGGCTCTAACACCGCCAGTTGGTGCCTGGAAGTGCTGTGTGCACAGTCAACAGTCGCTCCTCTGTTATTGGGGTTCAGTAACGTCAGCTGATCCCCAGCTGTGTATCCGGCAACGTGTCATGCGACCGCCACGCTGGCACAACTAAAATGTAAGGGGACCTGTCCCCCCCCCCCCCCTAGGCGTTTGTTACTGAAAGAGCCACCATGTGCAGCACTAATACTGCACAAGGGAAAGGTCGCTCTTGAAATTATGCTCCTTGCAAACGCTGAACTACACACTCATGTAATGTGTCCCCTCACACCGTCCAACCGTCCCGGAGGTGGGACTTTCCTTTGTAATGTGACACAGCACAGCCGTCATTGCTACCCCCTTGGCACCGTGCGCTGCCTCCTTAGCGTTGTTTGATTCCGTCATGGACCCTGCGCTGTTATGTTATCCCTTGGCCATGCACAGTTTGCGCTGCCCGTCCTCTGACATCATTTGTTGTCGTCCTGGCTGCGCCTGTGCGTCCACGCTGCCCGAAATCACACCTCGCAGTGTCGTCTAATGTGATCCCACAGTGGGCCTGGTATCCATGGCCATGCGCAGTGCATATACTAGCCTCTCACTCCCCTTCTTCACGCTTCTTCAGACTAGGCGGCGTCAGCTGATCCCTAATAGCATGCCACGGCCGTGACGCCGCACAGTCTGAAGAAGCAGGAAGGAGGTGAGTGAGAGGCGATGATATGCACTGCGCATGCCCATGGATCCCTGGCCCGCAGTGGGACTACATTAGATGACACTGCAAGGTTGGATCTCGGGCAGCTTGGACGCACAGGCACTGCCAGCCTGACACCTACATGATGTCAGAAGACGGGCACCGCTAACTGTGCATGGCCAAGGGATAACATTACAGTGCGGGCTCCGTGACAGAACCAAACAACGTTGAGGAGGTGGTGCCCGGCACCAAGGGGGTTGGAATGACGGCTGTGCTGTGTCACATTACAAAGGAAAGTCCCACTTCCGGGATGGTTTGACGGTGTGAGGGGACACATTATATGAGTGTGTACTTCAGCGTTTGCAAGGAGCATAATTTTCGGAGCCACCATTTTCCATGTGCAGTATTACTGCTGTACAAGATGGCTCTTTCAGCAACAAATGCCTGGGGGGGGGGGTTAAAGGTTCCCTTTCAACTTGCTCCACTGCAGGCTTCGGCCTACACTCTGCTCCTCTTTGATTCCCTGGGTTTCAACACTGTCAGTTGCCACCTGGAAGTGTTGTCTACACAGAAAAAAACACTAGGTGATGTGTCAGTGGGGTTCAGCACCGCCAGCTGTTCCCCTGCTGTGTAGTCGGCAACGTGTCCAGCACAAGCCACGCTGGCACAACAGAACAAAAGCTGCCACCAGTGCAGGCTTCGGCCTACACTCTGCTCCTCTCCTCCTCCTGCTGACCCTGGGCTCAAACACCGCTAGTTTTTGCCCGGAAGTGCTAGCTGCACAGAGAAAAACACCAGCCAATGTGTTAGTGGGGTTCAGCAACGCCAGCTGTTCCCCTGCTGTGTAGCCGGCAACGTGACCTGCAAACGCCATGCAGGCACAGGAACTGAAATTAAAAGGGAACCTGGCCCCACCCCCCCAGGTGTTTCTATGTATAACAGCCACCTAGTACAGCAGTACTGCTGCATTTGTACAAGGTGGCTGACTTTTTCTCCTTGCCCACGTGGAACTCAACACGTACAAAATGTGTCTCATTGAGACCATTCCACTGTCCCTGAGGTGTGACTTTCCTTTGTAATGATACGCAGCACCCCCCTTGGTAGCGTTTCCCGTCTTTTGTCATCATGGTTAGCTGGCTGCGCCTGTGCATCCGCCCTGCTAGAAACAACGCCCCTCGTTGTCATATTTATTTTGTCAGCGAGGGTGTGGTTTATGGGCACGAGCAGTGCATATGTTCGCCTGTCTTAACTCATCTCCTTCCGCCTTCTTCAGACTGTGCGGCCTCCTGGCCGTGGTAGGCGATAAGGGATCAGCTGAGGCCGCCCAGTCTGGAGCCGGTGTAAGGACATGTGTAAGCGGCAAACCTATTTACTGCACAAGGCCACGAATCCCAGCCACGTAGTGTGATTGTTTGAAAACACACTGTGGGTCTGGGATTCATGTCCATCGCTAACCGCAACGGCCGACATGAAATGAGGTCAGAAGACAGGAAGCGCTCACAGCGCATGGCCAAGGGATCACAATAGCGCAGACTCCTGTACAGCAAATAACAACGCTCAGGAATCTGCGCCCAGTACCTAGGTGCAAATTTTGACACCTGTGCTGCGTCTCGTTAAAAAGACAAGTCACGCCTCCACAACTGTTTGACAGTATAATGGGCTAAATAGTGTACGTGTTTTAGTCAGCGTGTGCAAGGAGCAAAACAAATAGAGCAACCTTTTACTTGTGCAGCATTAATGCTGCACAAGGTGTGGCTCTTGTACCTTGCAACACCTGAGGGGGGGGTTAAAGGTAACCTTTGAAATTGGTTCAACTAGGCTTCGGCCTACACTCTGCTCCTCTACTCCTCCTGCTGACCCTGGGCTCAAACAGCGCTAGTTTTTGCCCGGAAATGCTAGCTGCACAGAGAAAAACACCAGCCAATGTGTTAGTGGGGTTCAGCACCGCCAGCTGTTCCCCCGCTGTGTAGCCGGCATCGTGTCCAGCAAAAGCCACGCTGGCACAACCGACCAAAAGCTGCCACCAGTGCAGGCTTCGGCCTACACTTTGCTCCTCTCCTCCTCCTGCTGACCCTGGGCTCAAACAACGCCAGTTTCTGCCCGGACATGCTAGCTGCACAGAGAAAAACACCAGCCAATGTGTTAGTGGGGTTCAGCACCGCCTGCTGTTCCCCCGCTGTGTAGCCGGCATCGTGTCCAGCACAAGCCACGCTGGCACAACCGACCAAAAGCTGCCACCAGTGCAGGCTTCGGCCTACACTTTGCTCCTCTCCTCCTCCTGCTGACCCTGGGCTCAAACAACGCCAGTTTCTGCCCGGACATGCAATCTGCACAGAGAAAAACACCAGTCAATGTGTCAGTGGGGTTCAGCAACGCCAGCTGTTCCCCTGCTGTGTAGCTTGCAACGTGACCTGCAAACGCCACGCAGGCACATGAACTGAAATTGAAGGGAGCCTGCCCCCCACCCACAGGTGTTTCTATGTATATCAGCCACCTTGTACAGCAGTACTGCTGCATTTGTACGAGGTGGCTGACTTTTTCTCCTTGCCCACGTGGAACTCAACACGTACAAAATGTGTCTCATTAGAGACCATTACAATGTCCCTGAGGTGTGACTTTCCTTTGTAATGACACGCAGCACCACCCTTGTTAGCGCTGCCCGTCTTTTGACATCATTGGTTAGCTGGCTGCGCCTGTGCATCTCCCCTGCTCGAAACAACGCCCCTCGGTGTCTTATTTTTTTGGACAGCGAGGGTGTGATTGATGGGCATGTGCAGTGCATATGTTTGCCTGTGTTCACTCATCTCCTTCCGCCTTCTTCAGACTGGGTGTCCTCATGGCCGCGGCAGGCGATAAGGGATCAGATGAGGCCGCCCAGTCTGAAGCAGGTGTAAGGACATGTGTGAGCGGCAAACATATTTAGTGCACCAGGGCACGAATCCCAGCACCGCAGTGTGATTTTTTAAAAACACACTGTGGGTCTGGGATTCATGTCCATCGCTAACCGCAACGGCCGACATGAAATGAGGTCAGAAGACAGGAAGCGCTCACAGCGCATGGCCAAGGGATCACAATAGCGCAGACTCCTGTACAGCAAATAACAACGCTCAGGAATCTGCGCCCAGTACCTAGGTGCAAATTTTGACACCTGTGCTGCGTCTCGTTAAAAAGACAAGTCACGCCTCCACAACTGTTTGACAGTATAATGGGCTAAATAGTGTACGTGTTTTAGTCAGCGTGTGCAAGGAGCAAAACAAATAGAGCAACCTTTTACTTGTGCAGCATTAATGCTGCACAAGGTGTGGCTCTTGTACCTTGCAACACCTGAGGGGGGGGTTAAAGGTAACCTTTGAAATTGGTTCAACTAGGCTTCGGCCTACACTCTGCTCCTCTACTCCTCCTGCTGACCCTGGGCTCAAACACCGCTAGTTTTTGCCCGGAAATGCTAGCTGCACAGAGAAAAACACCAGCCAATGTGTTAGTGGGGTTCAGCACCGCCAGCTGTTCCCCTGCTGTGTAGTCGGCAACGTGTCCAGCACAAGCCACGCTGGCACAACCGACCAAAAGCTGCCACCAGTGCAGGCTTCGGCCTACACTTTGCTCCTCTCCTCCTCCTGCTGACCCTGGGCTCAAACAACGCCAGTTTCTGCCCGGACATGCTAGCTGCACAGAGAAAAACACCAGCCAATGTGTTAGTGGGGTTCAGCACCGCCTGCTGTTCCCCCGCTGTGTAGCCGGCATCGTGTCCAGCACAAGCCACGCTGGCACAACCGACCAAAAGCTGCCACCAGTGCAGGCTTCGGCCTACACTTTGCTCCTCTCCTCCTCCTGCTGACCCTGGGCTCAAACAACGCCAGTTTCTGCCCGGACATGCTAGCTGCACAGAGAAAAACACCAGCCAATGTGTTAGTGGGGTTCAGCAACGCCAGCTGTTCCCCTGCTGTGTAGCTTGCAACGTGACCTGCAAACGCCACGCAGGCACATGAACTGAAATTGAAGGGAGCCTGCCCCCCACCCACAGGTGTTTCTATGTATATCAGCCACCTTGTACAGCAGTACTGCTGCATTTGTACGAGGTGGCTGACTTTTTCTCCTTGCCCACGTGGAACTCAACACGTACAAAATGTGTCTCATTAGAGACCATTACAATGTCCCTGAGGTGTGACTTTCCTTTGTAATGACACGCAGCACCCCCATTGTTAGCGCTGCCCGTCTCCTGACATCATTGGTTGGCTGGCTGTGCCTGTGCGTCCCCCCTGCCCGACACAACGCCCCCCGTTGTCTCATATATTTTGACTGCGAGGGTGTGATTGATGGGCACGAGCAGTGCATATGTTCCCCTGTTTTCACTCCCCTCCTTCCGCCTTCTTCTGACTGTGCGGCCTCATGGCCGCGGCATGCGATAAGGGATCAGCTGAGGCCGCCCAGTCTGAAGCAGGTGTAAGGACATGTGTGAGCGGCGAACATATTTACTGCACAAGGCCACGAATCCCAGCACCGCAGTGTGACTTTAGGAAAAGCCACTGTGGGTCTGGGATTTATGGCCATCGTTAACCGCACCGGCCAACATGAAATGAGGTCATGAGACGGCCTGCACTAACAGGGTATTGCCAAGGGATAACACAAGAGCGCAGACTCCTGTACAGCAAATAACAACGCTCAGGAATCTGCGCCCAGTACCTAGGTGCAAATTTTGACACCTGTGCTGCGTCTCGTTAAAAAGACAAGTCACGCCTCCACAACTGTTTGACAGTATAATGGGCTAAATAGTGTACGTGTTTAATTCAGCGTGTGCAAGGAGCAAAATTAAATAGAGCAACCTTTGACTTGTGCATCATTAATGCTGTTCAAGGTGTGGCTCTTGTACCTTGCAACACCTGAGGGGGGGGTTAAAGGTAACCTTTGAAATTGGTTCAACTAGGCTTCGGCCTACACTCTGCTCCTCTACTCCTCCTGCTGACCCTGGGCTCAAACACCGCTAGTTTTTGCCCGGAAATGCTAGCTGCACAGAGAAAAACACCAGCCAATGTGTTAGTGGGGTTCAGCACCGCCAGCTGTTCCCCTGCTGTGTAGTCGGCAACGTGTCCAGCACAAGCCACGCTGGCACAACAGAACAAAAGCTGCCACCAGTGCAGGCTTCGGCCTACACTTTGCTCCTCTCCTCCTCCTCCTGCTGACCCTGGGCTCTAACACCGCTAGTTTTTGCCCGGACATGCAATCTGCACAGAGAAAAACACCAGTCAATGTGTCAGTGGGGTTCAGCAACGCCAGCTGTTCCCCTGCTGTGTAGCTTGCAACGTGACCTGCAAACGCCACGCAGGCACATGAACTGAAATTGAAGGGAGCCTGCCCCCCACCCCCCCAGGTGTTTCTATGTATATCAGCCACCTTGTACAGCAGTACTGCTGCATTTGTACGAGGTGGCTGACTTTTTCTCCTTGCCCACGTGGAACTCAACACGTACAAAATGTGTCTCATTAGAGACCATTACAATGTCCCTGAGGTGTGACTTTCCTTTGTAATGACACGCAGCACCCCCATTGTTAGCGCTGCCCGTCTCCTGACATCATTGGTTGGCTGGCTGTGCCTGTGCGTCCCCCCTGCCCGACACAACGCCCCCCGTTGTCTCATATATTTTGACTGCGAGGGTGTGATTGATGGGCACGAGCAGTGCATATGTTCCCCTGTTTTCACTCCCCTCCTTCCGCCTTCTTCTGACTGTGCGGCCTCATGGCCGCGGCATGCGATAAGGGATCAGCTGAGGCCGCCCAGTCTGAAGCAGGTGTAAGGACATGTGTGAGCGGCGAACATATTTACTGCACAAGGCCACGAATCCCAGCACCGCAGTGTGACTTTAGGAAAAGCCACTGTGGGTCTGGGATTTATGGCCATCGTTAACCGCACCGGCCAACATGAAATGAGGTCATGAGACGGCCTGCACTAACAGGGTATTGCCAAGGGATAACACAAGAGCGCAGACTCCTGTACAGCAAATAACAACGCTCAGGAATCTGCGCCCAGTACCTAGGTGCAAATTTTGACACCTGTGCTGCGTCTCGTTAAAAAGACAAGTCACGCCTCCACAACTGTTTGACAGTATAATGGGCTAAATAGTGTACGTGTTTAATTCAGCGTGTGCAAGGAGCAAAATTAAATAGAGCAACCTTTGACTTGTGCATCATTAATGCTGTTCAAGGTGTGGCTCTTGTACCTTGCAACACCTGAGGGGGGGGGTTAAAGGTAACCTTGGAAATTGGTTCAACTAGGCTTCGGCCTACACTCTGCTCCTCTACTCCTCCTGCTGACCCTGGGCTCAAACACCGCTAGTTTTTGCCCGGAAATGCTAGCTGCACAGAGAAAAACACCAGCCAATGTGTTAGTGGGGTTCAGCACCGCCAGCTGTTCCCCCGCTGTGTAGCCGGCATCGTGTCCAGCACAAGCCACGCTGGCACAACCGACCAAAAGCTGCCACCAGTGCAGGCTTCGGCCTACACTTTGCTCCTCTCCTCCTCCTCCTGCTGACCCTGGGCTCTAACACCGCTAGTTTTTGCCCGGACATGCAATCTGCACAGAGAAAAACACCAGTCAATGTGTCAGTGGGGTTCAGCAACGCCAGCTGTTCCCCTGCTGTGTAGCTTGCAACGTGACCTGCAAACGCCACGCAGGCACATGAACTGAAATTGAAGGGAGCCTGCCCCCCACCCCCCCAGGTGTTTCTATGTATAACAGCCACCTTGTACAGCAGTACTGCTGCATTTGTACGAGGTGGCTGACTTTTTCTCCTTGCCCACGTGGAACTCAACACGTACAAAATGTGTCTCATTAGAGACCATTACAATGTCCCTGAGGTGTGACTTTCCTTTGTAATGACACGCAGCACCACCCTTGTTAGCGCTGCCCGTCTTTTGACATCATTGGTTAGCTGGCTGCGCCTGTGCATCTCCCCTGCTCGAAACAACGCCCCTCGGTGTCTTATTTTTTTGGACAGCGAGGGTGTGATTGATGGGCATGTGCAGTGCATATGTTTGCCTGTGTTCACTCATCTCCTTCCGCCTTCTTCAGACTGGGTGTCCTCATGGCCTCGGCAGGCGATAAGGGATCAGATGAGGCCGTCCAGTCTGAAGCAGGTGTAAGGACATGTGTGAGCGGCAAACATATTTACTGCACCAGGGCACGAATCCCAGCACCGCAGTGTGATTTTTTAAAAACACACTGTGGGTCTGGGATTCATGTCCATCGCTAACCGCAACGGCCAACATGAAATGAGGTCATAAGACAGGAAGCGCTCACAGCGCATGGCCAAAGGATCACAAGAGCGCAGACTCCTGTACAGCAACTAACAACGCTCAGGAAGCTGCGCCCATGCAAAAAGGTGTTTTCGACACCTGTGCTGCTTTTCTTTAAAAAGACAAGTCACGCCTCCACTACTGTTAAACAGTATAATGGGCTAAATAGTCTACGTGTTGCATTCAGCTTGTGCAAGTAGACAAATTAATAGAGCAACCTTTTACTTGTGCAGCATTAATGCTGCAGAAGGAGTGGCTCTTGTTCTTTGTAACACCTGAGGGGGGGTTAAAGGTAACCTTTGAAATTGGTTCAACTAGGCTTCGGCCTACACTTTGCTCCTCTCCTCCTCCTCCTGCTGACCCTGGGCTCTAACAACGCTAGTTTTTGCCCGGAAATGCTAGCTGCACAGAGAAAAACACCAGCCAATGTGTTAGTGGGGTTCAGCAACGCCAGCTGTTCCCCCGCTGTGTAGCCGGCATCGTGTCCAGCACAAGCCACGCTGGCACAACCGACCAAAAGCTGCCACCAGTGCAGGCTTCGGCCTACACTTTGCTCCTCTCCTCCTCCTCCTGCTGACCCTGGGCTCAAACACCGCTAGTTTTTGCCCGGAAATGCTAGCTGCACAGAGAAAAACACCAGCCAATGTGTTAGTGGGGTTCAGCAACGCCAGCTGTTCCCCCGCTGTGTAGCCGGCATCGTGTCCAGCACAAGCCACGCTGGCACAACCGACCAAAAGCTGCCACCAGTGCAGGCTTCGGCCTACACTTTGCTCCTCTCCTCCTCCTCCTGCTGACCCTGGGCTCAAACACCGCTAGTTTTTGCCCGGAAATGCTAGCTGCACAGAGAAAAACACCAGCCAATGTGTTAGTGGGGTTCAGCAACGCCAGCTGTTCCCCCGCTGTGTAGCCGGCATCGTGTCCAGCACAAGCCACGCTGGCACAACCGACCAAAAGCTGCCACCAGTGCAGGCTTCGGCCTACACTTTGCTCCTCTCCTCCTCCTCCTGCTGACCCTGGGCTCAAACACCGCTAGTTTTTGCCCGGAAATGCTAGCTGCACAGAGAAAAACACCAGCCAATGTGTTAGTGGGGTTCAGCACCGCCAGCTGTTCCCCTGCTGTGCAGCTTGCAACGTGACCTGCAAACGCCACGCAGGCACATGAACTGAAATTGAAGGGAGCCTGGCCCCCACCCCCAGGTGTTTCTATGTATAACAGCCACCTTGTACAGCAGTACTGCTGCATTTGTACAAGGTGGCTGATGTTTTCTCCTTGCCCACGTGGAACTCAACACGTACAAAATGTGTCTCTTTGAGACCATTCCACTGTCCCTGAGGTGTGACTTTCCTTTCTAATGATACGCAGCACCCCCCTTGGTAGCGCTTCCCGTCTTCTGACATCATTGGTTGGCTACTTGCGCCTGTTCGTCCGCCCTGCCTGAATAAAATGCTCCTCGTTGTCTTAATTATTTTGACTGCGAGGGTGTGATTGATGGGCACGAGCAGTGCATATCTTCGCCTGTCTTAACTCATCTCCTTCAGCCTTCTTCAGACTGTGCAGCCTCATGGCCGCGGCATGCAAGAAGGGATCAGCAGAGGCCGCCCAGTCTGAAGCAGGTGTAAGGACGTGTGTGAGCGGCCAAAATATTTACTGCTCAAGGCCACGAATCCCAGCACCGCAGTGTGGCTTTATGAAAAGACACTGTGGGTCTGGGATTTATGGCCATCGTTAACCGCACCGGCCAACATGAAATGATGTCATAAGATGGGCAGCGCTAACAGGGCATTGCCAAGGGATAACACAAGAGCGCAGACTCCTGTACAGCAAATAACAACGCTCAGGAAGCTGCTCCAAGCACCAAGGCGTTATTTTGGACACCTGTGCTGCGTCTCATCAAAAAACCAAGTCACGCATCCACTACAGTTTGACTGTAGAATGGGGTAAATTGTGTATGTCTTTCATTCAGCGTGTGCAAGTAGACAAATTAATAGAGCAACCTTTCACTTGTGCAGCATTAATACTGCACAAGGTGTGTCTCTTGTACTTTGTAACACCTGAGGGGGGGGTTAAAGGTTTCCTTTGAAATTGGTTCAACTAAGCTTCGGCCTACACTCTGCTCCTCTCCTCCTCCTCCTGCTTCAACACGGGCTCTAACATCGCTAGTTTTTGCCCGCAAGTGCTAGCTGCACAGAGAAAAACACACGCCATTGTGTTAGTGGGGTTCAGCAACGCCAGCTGTTCCCCCAGTGTGTAGCCGGCAAAGTGTCCTGCAAACGCAACGCAGACACAAAGCTGCCTCCAGTGCAGGCTTCGGCCTACACTCATCTCCCCCTGCTTACCCTTTGCTCCAACACCGCTAGTTGGGGCTCTAGGAAGACAATCTTTAATAGGCAAGGCAACGCATCCGGGTTCCAGCACCGCCAGCTGGTTCTCGGCAGTGTTTTTGTCACAGGTACTCCCTCGTGCCAAGCCTGGTTTCAGCACCGTCAGCTGTTTCCGGGTTGTGTCAAGCTCACTGAGACACCTATGCTTGCCTCGTCGTGGTGCGGTCGGGTTAGCCAACTCCAGGGTGCCTCCAGTTTAGGAGCTTCCTATGTGGGCTGCGTGAACTGGTAGTCAAGGCTGGTTCTGTAGTGCCAGTAGGCCCAGCTCCCCCTGTAGGACTGTTGGGGTTCGGTAACTGCGGCTGCCTCGCGGCCTAGCTGTTCTCTCCTCTCCTGTGGACCTTCGGGTCCACCACCTGGTTCCAGCACCGTCAGCTGGTTCCGGGCCGAGCCTTTGGCTTAGGTGCCTCCTCCTGGGTATCCGAGTTCCGCCAACGCCAGGCGGTCCTTGGTAGTGCTTTTAAGCGCGGGCACCTACAGCTTAGTAACCGGGTTCCAGCACCGTCAGCTGGTCCTCGGTCGTGCCATTGGCTCTTGCACACTGGGGCAACGCATCCGGGTTCCAGCACCGCCAGCTGGTTCTCGGCAGTGTTTTTGTCACAGGTACTCCCTCGTGCCAAGCCTGGTTTCAGCACCGTCAGCTGTTTCCGGGTTGTGTCAAGCTCACTGAGACACCTATGCTTGCCTCGTCGTGGTGCGGTCGGGTTAGCCAACTCCAGGGTGCCTCCAGTTTAGGAGCTTCCTATGTGGGCTGCGTGAACTGGTAGTCAAGGCTGGTTCTGTAGTGCCAGTAGGCCCAGCTCCCCCTGTAGGACTGTTGGGGTTCGGTAACTGCGGCTGCCTCGCGGCCTAGCTGTTCTCTCCTCTCCTGTGGACCTTCGGGTCCACCACCTGGTTCCAGCACCGTCAGCTGGTTCCGGGCCGAGCCTTTGGCTTAGGTGCCTCCTCCTGGGTATCCGAGTTCCGCCAACGCCAGGCGGTCCTTGGTAGTGCTTTTAAGCGCGGGCACCTACAGCTTAGTAACCGGGTTCCAGCACCGTCAGCTGGTCCTCGGTCGTGCCATTGGCTCTTGCACACTGGGGCAACGCATCCGGGTTCCAGCACCGCCAGCTGGTTCTCGGCAGTGTTCTTGTCACAGGTACTCCCTCGTGCCAAGCCTGGTTTCAGCACCGTCAGCTGTTTCCGGGTTGTGTCAACTTCACTGAGACACCTATGCTTGCCTCGTCGTGGTGCGGTCGGGTTAGCCAACTCCAGGGTGCCTCCAGTTTAGGAGCTTCCTATGTGGGCTGCGTGAACTGGTAGTCAAGGCTGGTTCTGTAGTGCCAGTAGGCCCAGCTCCCCCTGTAGGACTGTTGGGGTTCGGTAACTGCGGCTGCCTCGCGGCCTAGCTGTTCTCTCCTCTCCTGTGGACCTTCGGGTCCACCACCTGGTTCCAGCACCGTCAGCTGGTTCCGGGCCGAGCCTTTGGCTTAGGTGCCTCCTCCTGGGTATCCGAGTTCCGCCAACGCCAGGCGGTCCTTGGTAGTGCTTTTAAGCGCGGGCACCTACAGCTTAGTAACCGGGTTCCAGCACCGTCAGCTGGTCCTCGGTCGTGCCATTGGCTCTTGCACACTGGGGCAACGCATCCGGGTTCCAGCACCGCCAGCTGGTTCTCGGCAGTGTTCTTGTCACAGGTACTCCCTCGTGCCAAGCCTGGTTTCAGCACCGTCAGCTGTTTCCGGGTTGTGTCAACTTCACTGAGACACCTATGCTTGCCTCGTCGTGGTGCGGTCGGGTTAGCCAACTCCAGGGTGCCTCCAGTTTAGGAGCTTCCTATGTGGGCTGCGTGAACTGGTAGTCAAGGCTGGTTCTGTAGTGCCAGTAGGCCCAGCTCCCCCTGTAGGACTGTTGGGGTTCGGTAACTGCGGCTGCCTCGCGGCCTAGCTGTTCTCTCCTCTCCTGTGGACCTTCGGGTCCACCACCTGGTTCCAGCACCGTCAGCTGGTTCCGGGCCGAGCCTTTGGCTTAGGTGCCTCCTCCTGGGTATCCGAGTTCCGCCAACGCCAGGCGGTCCTTGGTAGTGCTTTTAAGCGCGGGCACCTACAGCTTAGTAACCGGGTTCCAGCACCGTCAGCTGGTCCTCGGTCGTGCCATTGGCTCTTGCACACTGGGGCAACGCATCCGGGTTCCAGCACCGCCAGCTGGTTCTCGGCAGTGTTCTTGTCACAGGTACTCCCTCGTGCCAAGCCTGGTTTCAGCACCGTCAGCTGTTTCCGGGTTGTGTCAACTTCACTGAGACACCTATGCTTGCCTCGTCGTGGTGCGGTCGTGTTAGCCAACTCCAGGGTGCCTCCAGTTTAGGAGCTTCCTATGTGGGCTGCGTGAACTGGTAGTCAAGGCTGGTTCTGTAGTGCCAGTAGGCCCAGCTCCCCCTGTAGGACTGTTGGGGTTCGGTAACTGCGGCTGCCTCGCGGCCTAGCTGTTCTCTCCTCTCCTGTGGACCTTCGGGTCCACCACCTGGTTCCAGCACCGTCAGCTGGTTCCGGGCCGAGCCTTTGGCTTAGGTGCCTCCTCCTGGGTATCCGAGTTCCGCCAACGCCAGGCGGTCCTTGGTAGTGCTTTTAAGCGCGGGCACCTACAGCTTAGTAACCGGGTTCCAGCACCGTCAGCTGGTCCTCGGTCGTGCCATTGGCTCTTGCACACTGGGGCAACGCATCCGGGTTCCAGCACCGCCAGCTGGTTCTCGGCAGTGTTTTTGTCACAGGTACTCCCTCGTGCCAAGCCTGGTTTCAGCACCGTCAGCTGTTTCCGGGTTGTGTCAAGCTCACTGAGACACCTATGCTTGCCTCGTCGTGGTGCGGTCGGGTTAGCCAACTCCAGGGTGCCTCCAGTTTAGGAGCTTCCTATGTGGGCTGCGTGAACTGGTAGTCAAGGCTGGTTCTGTAGTGCCAGTAGGCCCAGCTCCCCCTGTAGGACTGTTGGGGTTCGGTAACTGCGGCTGCCTCGCGGCCTAGCTGTTCTCTCCTCTCCTGTGGGCCTTCGGGTCCACCACCTGGTTCCAGCACCGTCAGCTGGTTCTCGGCAGTGTCTTTTGCTCTTGTACCTTCTGCTCCCCATCCTGGTTCCAGTACCGTCAGCTGGTTCCGGGCAGAGCCTTTGGCTTAGGTGCCTCCTTCTGGGTATCCAAGTTCCACCAACGTCAGGTGGTCCTTGGTAGTGCTTTCAGGCACGGGTACCTCCTGCTTAGTAACCGGGTTCCAGTAACGTCAGCTGGTCCTCGGTAGTTCCATTGGCTCTTGGACCTTCGGCTACCCATCCGGGTTCCAGTACCGTCAGCTGGTTCTCGGCAGTGTCTTTTGCTCTTGTACCTTCTGCTCCCCATCCTGGTTCCAGTAACGTCAGCTGGTTCCGGGCAGAGCCTTTGGCTTAGGTGCCTCCTTCTGGGTATCCGAGTTCCGTCAACGTCAGGCGGTCCTTGGTAGTGCTTTTTAGCACGGGTACCTCCTGCTTAGTAACCGGGTTCCAGTAACGTCAGCTGGTCCTCGGTAGTTCCATAGGCTCTTGAACCTTCGGGTAGCCATCCGAGTTCCAGTTCCATCAGCTGGTTCTTGGCATTTTCTCAGCCTTCTTGTACCTTCTGCTACATTTCCAAGTTGAAGACCCTAACGTCGACGACCCGGAAGACCACCACGATGACGACGACACGGAAGACCACCCCGATGACGACGACGACGACGGCGGAGATGACGACACTGGAGACGACGACCCTGGAGACGACAACATGGAAGACCGAGAAGCAGAAGAACAAGAGGCTGCAGAACAAAGAGCAGAAGAACATTAAGCATAAGACTTAATATCAGAGCAAAAGATATTATCTAAATTATATGCAGAAGAAGACTAAGCAGTGTATGGGGGTGAGTCCGTTCCTCCTCGTGGTGCCCCTGGATAAAGCCTGATGCTGCAGGCCAAACTGAACGCGGACAAATGTAACTTTTGTGACTGGCAGAACGGAAGGTGTAATCTTCAAACTTTTATAGATAACAACTACGGGAATGCCTGTCACAAATGAGAATATGATGAAGAAGTAGAATAGGAAGAATAATAACAGTGGAATAAAAAGAATATGTAGAATAAGAAGAATAATAATAGTTGAATAAAATGAATATGAAGAATGTAATAAAAAAAAAAAAATAGGTAGAAGATGAAGAAGAAGATGAATAAGGTGAAGAAGTTGATGTCAAAGATGCTGATGATGATGAAGATGAAAGTGTGGGAAAAGAAAAAAAAAAAGAAAAAAAAGAAGGGGAAGGGCGTGGAATAGTGAAACATCAATATCTGACAAAATAAAAAAAAAATTTACATAGTCAATATCTTTGTCACTCCGAACGTCTTAAAAAAAAACAAAAAACATGCTATTCTATTTGATTGGGATAAACCTCTATGACTTTAATGTCTCCGCCACCTCCCCAAATACATCCGGCATTATTCTTAGTTGTTTTCCTTCATGTAGAATGAACCTACAAGGAAAGAAAGGGTTTATTTTAATTCCGATATTTTGGTCCCATTGACTTGCATTGGGATCGGGTATCGGTATCGGCGATATCCGATATTTTTTGAATATCGGCCGATCCAAACCGATACCGATACTTTCCGATATCGGAAGGTATCGCTCAACACTAGTAGTGACTCACCAGTGACTTTATAATAATAATCTCTTTATTAATATAGCGCCAACATTTCCCGCAGTGCTTTACAGTTTTTGCACACATTATCATCTTTATACACAGAAGTACTGAATATAGGGTCAGTGTACAGGCAATATAGCGATCACCAGTGACATTATACGCAGGAGCTCTGTACATAGTGTATAGTGTAACTGTACAAGTAACACACTGACTCAGTAGTGATGTACCTAGTTGAAGATATTAATCTTTGCTTTTCTTTTTCATTCAGCACAGAAGACCGATGTGAATATTTTTCTGCCCAATGATGACAGAAGTATTCTAGGAGTGATACCTCTATTGGCTAACCAGAAAATAATATGTTTGCAAGCTTTCAGAGCACAGTGGCTCCTTCTTCAGGCAAGATTACAAATAAGAAACAAGCACAACATTTAAAGAATAGTACAGCAGGACATTTGTTCAGGGGGGTGGGAAGTGTGATGAGTCCATAGATAAGCCAAGGAAATCAAATTAGGCATTTTCTTACAAATGGAGAGGCAGTGGGAATAATATTCTTAGTTATCTGGAGTCCCTCTGATGGAGGCAGAGCCCTATTTAGAGTTTCTGCTGCCCTAGGCACTTTTAGTGCTGCCTCCCCCATTGGTGAGTATGACACTATCGGCATAGACTTTGGCAAGAATCGCTGATGTGAAAGTAGCCTTATGCAGCAGATCGGGCAGTTTTTCTGCATCTGCCGCGTAAGGGATCACTTACGGCAACACTGCGTTTGGCCTCATTCATTCCCCATGGGATTTGTGGCACTTGCCGTGATCTGGCAAATGTGGTACCTCCCAACTTTTGAAGGGAAAGAGGTATAAAGTTTCCGGCACATGTAGTGCGCCGCGGCAAATTTTAGGCCATGCCTCCGACCACACCCATTTCACAACTAAGTCATACCCATATCCACGTCCCAACCACACCCATTTAGCACTGCTGATCACACTGTTTCATATACAATAATTATAAACAAAAATAAATATGGCCACACAGTGCTCCATACTGTATAATGGCCAAACATGATGCTCCATACTGTATAATGGCCACACATGATGCACAATACTGTATAATGGCCATACATGATGCTCCATACTGTATAATGGCCCCACATGATGCTGCATACTGTATAATGACCCCACATGATACTCCATACTGTATAATAGCCACACAAGATGCTCCATACTGTATAATGGCCACACATGATGCTCCATACTGTATAATGGCCCCACATGATGCTCCATACTGTATAATGGCCACACATGATGCTTTATACTCTATAATGACCCCACATGATGCTTCATACTGTATAATGACCCCACATGATGCTCCATACTGTATAATGACCCCACATGATGCTCAATACTGTATAATGCCCCCCTTCCATCTTGTATGCATGGCTCATCTCCCTCCCATCCCATATGCATGGCTCATATTCCCCCCCTCCTCCTGTATGCATGGCTCATATTCCCCCCCTCCTGAATGCATGGCTCATATTCCCCCCTTGTATGCAGGGCTCTTAATTCACCCCCGCCTCCTGTATGCATGGCTCATTATCCCCCCACCTCCTGTATGCATGGCTCATATTCCACCCCCACCCCCTTCTGTATGCATGGCTCATATTCTACCCCCCCTCCTGTTTGCATGGCTCATAATTCCCCCCAACCTCTTGTATGCATGACTCATATTCCCCCCTCCTGTATGATGGCTCATATCCCCCCTCCTGTATGCATGGGTCATAATCCCCCCTCCTGTATGCATGGCTCGTAATCCCCCCTTGTATGCAGGGCTCTTAATTCACCCCCACCTCCTGTATGCATGGCTCATTATCCCCCCACCTCCTGTATGCATGGCTCATATTCCACCCCCACCCCCTTCTGCATGCATGGCTCATATTCTACCCCCCCCCCCAGTTTGCATGGCTCATAATTCCCCCCAACCTCTTGTATGCATGACTCATATTCCCCCCTCCTGTATGATGGCTCATATCCCCCCTCCTGTATGCATGGGTCATAATCCCCCCTCCTGTATGCATGGCTCATAATAATATAATAATAATAATCTTTATTTTTTATATAGCGCTAACATATTCCGCAGCGCTTTACAGTTTTGCACACATTATAATCCCCCCCACCTCCTGTATGCATGGCTCATATTCCACCACCGTCCCCATAGGGTATGCATGGCCTATAATTCCTCCCCACCTCTTGTATGCATGGCTCATAATCCCCCCGTATGCATGGCTCATCTCTCCACCCCCCGCTCCTTCTCCCATGGCTCTGCTCCCCATCCTCTTTCTTCCCCCCGTCCCTCATACTCACCTGTCCCACACCGCGCGACCGTGCTTACATCCCTCTGGCTTTGTCCCGACTCCCGATGCAGCACCTTCTTCCTGAGTGAGCGGTCAGGTGGTACCGCTCATTAAGGTAATGAATATGCGCATATTCATGACTTTAATGAGCGGTACCACGTGACCGCTCACTTAGGACGTGCTACAGACGCTGAGACCAGGCATTGCTGGAGCAGGGTGAGTATCGTCTTCAAGGAGGGTGGGTGGGAGGCAGGCAGGCGAGTGGGATGCAGGCAGGTAGGCGGGGGGCGGGGGATGGGGGTCTTTCGGTCGGGAGGTGACCCAGGGCTTTAAATTAAAAAAAAAAAAACCTTGCTCAGGTGCCGTCCCCCCCGCATCGTCCCCGCCCTAGGCACGTGCCCTCAAGTGCCCAGTGGCAAATACGGCCCTGTCTGTATCTCTGCCTCTAACTCCTTTCAGCATATCCTTCCTCTTCCCTACTCCCTCCATATTATTTCTATGGGCAGATATTGTAATCTGATCTCACAATCTGAGCTGAGCCGAAAATTCAGAGTGAATAACCACTACAGAAGATAGTTATGGGAATACGGAAAGAGAGAAGAATGTTGACAAGTGGTGAAAGAAGTATTTTAATTAAATACATTGTTATATTGTTACCCTTTAAAGATTATTTTGCATTGGCTATAAGCGACTATGTGCCTAGAAATAAACTATATTTCTAACTGATTCTTGCTTGAAGTTTGCCCTACTTTATCATCCCTCTGCTGATACCTTGCATTGCGGATGTGACTCCATCATCAATTGGCACCCAGTAGCGCTAAATTTGTACAGCACCGGACTCATTGGATGAACTATATATATTTTGTTTTTCTTTTGTGCTGTGACATCACTGTTTATAATCACTGTATTGAGACTATTGTGACAAAATGATCATTGTTTGGTGGAACGTCATGACCTTATATCTAGGCAGCACATTGCTTCAGTGGTTAGCACTGCTGATTCACAATGCTGGGGTCTGGGGTTCAAATCCCACCAAGGACAACAACTGCAAGGAGTCTGTATGTTCTGTTTGCGTGGGTTTTCTCCCACACTACAAATGCATACTGATAGGGAATTATTACGAGTCTCCATGGGGACAGTAATAATGATGTCTGTAAAGTGCTGTGGAATTAATGGCGCTATATAAGTAAAATAAATACCTCTTTATGATGATACTGCATGCATTATCACTGCATTATGATACTGAGTTTATTATCCCGCTGCTATAACTTTACTGTGTGTATTTTTTTCATACTTTGAATAAAATCCCTGAGCCACAACATCATTGTGTCCCCTACAGTAGATATTATCTGCATCACTCTATGCTCTACTTATCAATTATTTATGGAAGATTTTTTTTGAGGAAGGGGCGATGACCCAGACTTAACAATTAATTGAATCCATTGGTACCTAAATGTTACATAAAGCCCAATTGAGTTTTAAATAATTTGGTTGCAGCTGTTCAATTGGTCTGTGAAAAATGTATTGTTACAAATAAGAATGCGTTTACTGATTAACTTTAGACAAAACTAGCCTTAACACATCCGTCTTTAAAGGACCGCAAATAGGGACACACACGCACCCATTGTATTCAATGGTGGTGCACACATGTTAGGTTTATCGCATGAACCGTGTGGCCATGTGAAAACCCTGCAGATATGTATTTTTTTCCAGCAGCATGGAGCAAATGCTTGCCATACATGTGAGCCCTGATGACACACGGATCAACTGTAAACTACTTTAACCTTACTGACATCAACACTCGCAACGTGAGAAAGTTCTCAGGCTGCGAACGGTGATGTCAGTAAGGTTACCGTAGGTCACACATGGCCGGCTCACACAGAGGTTACTGTGAGAAACGCCAGGAGTCAACTGCGGTAACCTTAATGATGTCCCTGTTCATCACTGCAGCCGATTTCTCACGCCATTTTCATTGTGTTCCGGGGGGCCATGGGAAGCGCTCAGGTTACTGATATCACCGCTCATCACTTCCCTCGGATGTAGCAAGGTTGGGGATTGTTATGGGACCTCCTTACTATGGATTTGCGGTTGACCTCTATGAATTACCCATTTATGGCATCCTACTTCCATCTTAGTGCTGTTAATTTTTCACTTTTTACTGACTGTTGGCTAGGAGAAACTCTATTAATTTATTTTTTTTGCTTTCAAAATATAGATGACACACTGATGGCAAAAACCTACATACTGACCAAACACTGATGAAAATTTGATCTAACACATCGATGGAAATCAGTCTTTTTTATGTACATGACAAAATTAGAGGGCAAGTGACGAACAATACTCAAGCCTCATTCAATGTTATATCTTTTTTACTTTTTTTATTTTGTCTTTTTGCTTTGTTCCCTCTTTATATTTTATCAGCTTTTTTTTTCCAGGACCTCAGTGCTAGTTACAGGCCTGGAGCGACATGAAATATCCTTGATGTTACGTTCACATTTTTGTTACATAAGGCAAGTCCAGAGAACAGTGACATTTATGACTAAGGTTAATGTGCTCTCTCTGTGATGCACGTATTGCACAGTAAAATGAAATTGCTCCTCAGGATTGATGATGGATTTTACAGAACGAGTTGAATATTTGTATGAAACAAACATGCCTTTTCCATGACCCAGTCTAAGCTCTTTATGTGAAGTATTTAAGACTTTTTTTTCTTATTGGGAAGTGAAATATTTCCCATTAAAGCATACTTCATTTTAGTCAAGCACATCCTTTTTATAGGCACTTCTTTCTAAACAGCACGTCTCCACATTCCTAAAGTCCCCGAGAGTATCCCAAAATAGAGAAAGAAATGAGAATTAATCAGAAGCAACAATCATTGCAGTGAACTGCCAGGGTTTTCCCTTCATTCTATTTGTTACTTGGTTGTAAAGCACATTCTTCCTTATATCTTATAATACCTCTGAGGTTCATATTCACTGTTCTGTTTAGAGAGATTTGCTGTCCAATGAAGGGAACAGGTGTGAGAGTAAATGGAAGCGCTGAAAACTTTTCATCTTCTTTATAGAGCAACAAGGGACAATTTCTACTTGTTAATTTAATGGTTCATTTCCCAGCATAAAATCTGAATATAGTAGAAATGTGAACGTCTGCAAACTTCTAAATGGTAAAAACTAAAATACAGATATTTTATAATGTAATAAATAGAAGTGCCAGATTAGTCTTATGTTCCCAGGTAACATTTCTGTACTGTATTGGTTATAAATAAGGCTTGTACACAACGGTGGATTAAGAAAAGTAGCCAGGGCCCCAGGCAGTTTAGAAAGTGTGAGCCCCCCAGGTACCTGATGTATCACGTGACATGTGCATGACTCCCTTTGGTAGATCATTTGTTAGTTCATGTGCTCTAGTGCACATCTGTGGATGGAAAACAATAGATATACAGTGGGGGAAATAAGTATTTGATCCCTTGCTGATTTTGTAAGTTTTCCCACTGACAAAGACATGAACAGTCTATAATTTTAAGGGTAGGTTAATTTTAACATTGAGATATAGAATATCAAAAATAAGATCCAGAAAATCACATTGTATAAATTATATAAATTTATTTGCATTTTGTAGTGATCCCAGTATTTGATCCCTCTGTCAAACAAGACTTAATACTTGGTGGCAAAACCCTTGTTGGCAAGCACAGCAGTAAACGTTTTTTGTAGTTGATGATGAGGTTTGCACACGTCAGGAGAAATTTTGGTCCACTCCTCTTTGCAGATCATCTCTAAATCATTAAGATTTTGAGGTTGTCGCTTGGCAACTCGGAGCTTCAATTCCCTCCATAAATTTTCTCTAGGATTAAGGTCTGGAGACTGGCTAGGCCACTCCATGATGTTTATGTGTTTCTTTAAGGTCTTCATCAACTACAAAAAACGTCTGACTGTTGTGCTTGCCAATAAGGGTTTTGCCACCAAGTATTAATTCTCTTTTGCCAGAGGGATCAAATACTTATTTCTCACTGCAAAATGCAAATACATTTATATCATTTATACAATGAGATTTTACGGATTTTAATTTTGATATTCTATTTCTCAATGTTAAAATTAACCTACCCTTAAAACTGTAGACTGTTCATGTCTTTGTCAGTTTGCCAACTTACAAAATCAGCAAGGGCTCAAATACTTATTTACCGCGCTGTAGCGGTGGGCAAAGCTATATGCAAGTTTTTCCCTCATATACAGCACTATACATAAGGCCATCTGTGTCACACATACTAGAATAGAATGCAGAATAGAAATGAGAGGTGTTAAGGTATTAAAGATGTGCATCTAGATAGATACAGTTAGGTCCATATACATTTGGACAGAGACAACATTTTTCTAATTTTGGTTATAGACATTACCACAATGAATTTTAAACAAAACAATTCAGATGCAGTTGAAGTTCAGACTTTCAGCTTTCATTTGAGGGTATCCACATTAAAATTGGATGAAGGGTTTAGGAGTTTCAGCTCCTTAACATGTGCCACCCTGTTTTTAAAGGGACCAAAAGTAATTGGACAATTGACTCCAAGGCTATTTCATGGACAGGTGTGGGCAATCCCTTCTTTATGTCATTCTCAATTAAGCAGATAAAAGGCCTGGAGTTGATTTGAGGTGTGGTGCTTGCATTTGGAAGGTTTTGCTGTGAAGTAAACATGTGGTCAAAGGAGCTCTCCATGCAGGTGAAACAAGCCATCCTTAAGCTGCGAAAACAGAAAAAACCCATCCGAGAAATTGCTGCAATATTAGGAGTGGCAAAATATACAGTTTGGTACATCCTGAGAAAGAAAGAAAGCTCTGGTGAACTCTTCAATGCAAAAAGACCTGGGCACCCACGGAAGACAACAGTGGTGGATGATCGCAGAATAATCTCCATGGTGAAGAGAAACCCCTTCACAACAGCCAACCAAGTGACCAACATGCTCCAGGAGGTAGGTGTATCAATATGCAAATTTACCATAAAGAGAAGACTGCATGAAAGTAAATACAGAGGGTTCACTGCACGGTGCAAGCCACTCATAAGCATCAAGAATGAAAAGGCTAGACTGGACTTTGCTAAAAAAAATCTAAAAAAGCCAGCACAGTTCTGGAAGAACATTCTTTGGACAGATGAAACCAACACCAACCTCTACCAGAATGATGGAAAGAGAAAAGTATGGCGAAGGTGTGGTACAGCTCATGATCCAAAGCATAGCACATCATCTGTAAAACACGGCGGAGGCAGTGTGATGGCTTGGGCATGCATGGCTGCCAGTGGCACTGGGTCACTAGTGTTTATTGAAGATGTGACACAGGACAGAAGTAGCCGAATGAATTCTGAGGTATTCAGAGATATACTGTGTGCTCAGATCCAGCCAAATGCAGCCAAACTGATTGGTCATCGTTTCATACTACAGTTGGACAATGACCCAAAACATAAAGCCAAAGCAACCCAGGAGTTTATTAAAGCAAAGAAGTGGAATATTCTTGAATGACCAAGTCAGTCACCTGATCTCAACCCAATTGAGCATGCATTTCACTTGTTAAAGACTAAACTTCAGACAGAAAGGCCCACGAACAAACAGCAACTGAAAACCACCGCAGTGAAGGCCTGGCAGAGCTTCAAAAAGAATGAAACGCAGCATCTGGTGATGTCCATGCGTTCAACACTTCAGGCAGTCATTGCCAACAAAGGGTTTTCAACCCAAGTACTAAAAATGAACATTTAATTTAAAATTATTGAATCTGTCCAATTACTTTTGGTGCCTTTAAAAACAGGGTGGCACATGTTAAGGAGCTGAAACTCCTAAACCCTTCATGCAATTTTATTGTGGATACCCTCAAATGAAAGCTGAAGGTCAGAACTTCAACTGCATCTGAATTGTTTTGTTTAAAATTCATTGTGGTAATGTCTATAACCAAAATTAGAAAAATGTTGTCTCTGTCCAAATATATATGGACCTAACTGTAGCTAGATAGATAGGTGCTTCGCCTTCGCTCTTCCTGAGTACGTTGGCATTCAGGGCAATGGGGTTTTGTGTTGGGGCCAGCTGTGAACTGTCAAAAAACACAGCTAACATCAAGCCCTGATGTTATTAAATGGAGACGTGTCTATCAGACACCCCCATTACTAACCCAGTAGTACAAAAAAAACACAAAAAATACTTTATTAACCCCTTTCTGACATCAGACGTACTATCCCGTCGAGGTGGGGTGGGCCCCCATGACCAGGGACGGGATAGTACGTCATGCACTTTAATGCGACACTGCGACTTAAGTCGCGGTGATCGCATTAAAATTCCGATGCCATCTTACCTCAGGGAAGATGGCCTTGGCATCCTGGGGTATGGCGTCCCCTCCCCCGCCTCCCGATCGCTGTGATTGGCTGTTCAATTCTGAACAGCCAATCACAGCCTTTCTCATTGTTTCAGCCAATCAGCTTGGCTGAAACAGTGAGGTCCCAGGCTAGGATCGAGTACCGATGTACTCGATCCTGGGGCCGGTGCCTGGCAACCCAGGCACCGGTCAAAACCCCCCGGATTGGCGCGATCAACGATCACATCGATCGCGCCAATCGCAGGGCATAGCGGCTGTGTTACCGCGCTGTGCCCTGCCTGATCCGGAGCCTTCCTCAGCTGCCCTGCGGCTCCGGATCCTGCAGCTGTGATTGGCGCGATCGATGTGATTGTCGATCGCGCCAATCAGGAACAGACCCGCCGGATCGGCGCGATCGACGATCACATCGATCGCGCCAATCGCAGGGCACAGCGGCGGTGTTACCGCGCTGTGCCCTGCTTTTGAAATCCATGTGCCGGGCCCTGCCTCATCTGCCTGCCACCTCCCCCACCACCTCCTGCAGCTCTGCCAATCAGGGCACAGCAGCGGTGTGCCCGCGCTGTGCCCTGATGGTGACCTGCCGGTCACCTGCCGGTCACTTGCTGGTGACCTGCCGGTGACCTGCCGATGATCGGAGCTGTGAGCTCCGATCATAGGCTGGTGCCTAGCGACACCGGCGTCACCAGGGCCACCTCTGAATGGTGGGATCGATGTGATCATTCTATCCCACCAATGACATGTCACAGCAGCGGTGTGACTGCTCTGTGACCTGTCTCACCTGTCCCTGACCTGTCTGACTGCTCTTCAGGAATCCTCACACTTGGTGAGGATTCCTGAAGAGCGGTCACGCTGACAGATCCTCTCCTGTGCTGAAACTTGTGGTGCCACAGTAGCCTGTGACACCACAATTCTTGCTAAAGAAAGAAGACAGAAGAAAGAAGACAGAAGAAAGAAGAGAGACTACAACCGTAAGTGTTCATCCCCGATCCCGGCCCGATCTTACTTCATCCCCCCCTTACCCTTCCCCCCCCTTACCCTTCCCCCTCCACCCCCACTTTGCGCCGCGTCCGTCCGTGCCCAAATTTAGCAGCCGCCGAGCGTTGATTGGTGACGCAGTTCACCGATCAACACTCGTGCTCGCTTTTCTTTTTCACCCCCCTTAGCGCCGCCGAGCGTTGATTGGTGACGCAGTTCACCGATCAACACTCGTGCTCGCTTTTCTTTCCCACATCCCCGTCCACGCACCCCGCCGCTGCGTCTGAACCCGTGCCTTTCATTTCTTTTTTTTTTTTCCCACATCCCCGTCCACGCACCCCGCCGCTGCGTCTGAACCCGTGCCTTTCATTTCTTTTTTTTTTTTTCCACATCCCCGTCCACGCACCCCGCCGCTGCGTCTGAACCCGTGCCTTTCATTTCTTTTTTTTTTTTCCCACATCCCCGTCCACGCACCCCGCCGCTGCGTCTGAACCCGTGCCTTTCATTTCTTTTTTTTTTTTCCCACATCCCCGTCCACGCACCCCGCCGCTGCGTCTGAACCCGTGCCTTTCATTTCTTTTTTTTTTTCCCACATCCCCGTCCACTCACCCCGCCGCTGCGTCTGAACCCGTGCCTTTCATTTCTTTTTTTTTTCCCACATCCCCGTCCACGCACCCCGCCGCTGCGTCTGAACCCGTGCCTTTCATTTCTTTTTTTTTTTTTCCACATCCCCGTCCACGCACCCCGCCGCTGTGTCTGAACCCGTGCCTTTCATTTCTTTTCTTTTTTTTCCCACATCCCCGTCCACGCACCCCGCCGCTGCGTCTGAACCCGTGCCTTTCATTTCTTTTTTTTTTTTTCCCACATCCCTGTCCACGCACCCCGCCGCTGCGTCTGAACCCGTGCCTTTCATTTCTTTTTTTTTTTTCCACATCCCCGTCCACGCACCCCGCCGCTGCGTCTGAACCCGTGCCTTTCATTTCTTTTTTTTTTTTCCACATCCCCGTCCACGCACCCCGCCGCTGCGTCTGAACCCGTGCCTTTCATTTCTTTTTTTTTTTTCCCACATCCCCGTCCACGCACCCCGCCGCTGCGTCTGAACTAGTGCCTTTCATTTCTTTTTTTTTTTTTACACATCCCCGTTCACACACCCAGCAGCCGCCGAACTTTGATAAGTGACGCAGTTCACTTATCAGAGCTAGGGCCTGCTGTTTTAGACTTTTCCTTTTACAGGTATTTTTTTTCCCTTTAGCTTTTTCCTTTCAGAATAGTTTGCACCAAACACTATCCCCCCCCACACGTACACAGTTATCAATAAATATTACACCCAAGCACCATAATCACACAAAAATGTCCCGTTCGTCCCAGCAGCGCTATTCATTGGAGGAGGCATATGCTTTCCTTGCCTCCGACACTGATAGCGAGGGAGAGGATCCCACATTCCTTTACTCTTCAGATTCTTCATCCTCTTCCTCCTCCTCATCTTCCTCCTCGGGTCCTGCGGAACCGCCACGCAGACGCCCCAGGAGAGAAGATCAGGCAGTGCCCACTCCTGAAAATGAACCAGCGCGACCCTCTTCGGACCCCATATGGACCTCGCCCCCCGAAAATTACGAGCCACTGATTCCTGATTTTGTGGCAGAATCAGGAATCAAGTTTGACACCACCGGCCTCACAGAAATAGACTTTTTCAAAGTCTTTTTCTCTGAGGCTTTCGTTAACCTCATGGTGGAGCAAACTAATTTGTATGCTCGGCAATTTTTGGACCAAAACCCCCGTTCATCATTTTCTAACTGGTCTCCTGTGGACGCAGTTGAAATGATGCAGTTTTGGGGCCTGGTCCTCCATATGGGGATCGTGAAGAAGCCAGAAATTCGGCAATATTGGAGTGTAGATATTTTATATAACACTCCAGTGTTCCGAATGGTCATGGTTCGGACGCATTTTGAGGCCATCCATAAGTTTTTGCATTACAACGATAATGCACGGTGTCCCGCACGAGATGACCCCAATTTTGACCGTCTGTACAAAGTTCGGCCGGTCATCGAACACTTCAGCAAAAAGTTTGCTGAAGTGTACGTGCCCAAAAGGGACATCTGTGTGGATGAGTCCTTGGTTCATTTTAAGGGGCGGCTCAGATTCCATCAATACCTGCCCAGCAAAAGGGCCAGGTACGGAATCAAACTCTACAAGCTGTGTGAGAGTACCTCAGGGTACACCTACAGCTTTAGAGTGTACGAAGGGAAGGACAGCAGGATTGAACCGCCTGAGTGTCCTTCCATCCTGGGAGTGAGTGGGAAAATTGTGTGGGATTTGGTGCACCCACTGCTGGATAAAGTTTATCACCTCTACACCGATAACTTTTATTCCAGCATCCCACTCTACAAATCCCTCTCTGCGCGAGGTACCGCAGCCTGCGGTACTGTCCTCAAAAATCAGAGAGGCCTCCCGAAGACGCTACTTGGGCAGATGCTCAGAAAAGGTGAGAGCAAAGCCCAATGTAGCGACCACCTGCTGGTGGTCAAGTACAAGGACAAGAGGGATGTCCTTCTCTTGACCACCATACACGGTGATGGCAGTGCCCTCAGCAGTGTACGGGGTACCTCAACACAGGTCTGCAAACCGGACTGTGTACTGGGGTACAACAAAAACATGGGGGGCATTGATCTCTCCGATCAACTCCTCCAACCGTACAGTGCTTTGAGGAAGGCCAAGGTGTGGTACAAAAAGCTGTCCGTGTACATCGTACAAATGGCAATGCTCAACGCTTTCCTGCTGTCATGATGTGCACGACACACTGATACATCATACCTTCAGTTCCAGGAGGTAGTGGTTAAGGCCCTGATATTTGGCACGAGGGAAGGAGCAGGCCCCAGTACTTCCGGAACTGAGGGTGCTCGTATCATACCAGGTCAGCATTTTCCGGGGGTGGTCCCGCCAACTGATAGAAAAAGTAAGCCGCAAAAAAGGTGCCGAGTGTGCTACAAAAGAGGAGTACGCAAGGACACCATCTATCAATGCGACACCTGCCCCGACAAACCTGGCCTGTGTATGAAGGACTGCTTCAAATTGTACGACACCTCCATGCACTACTAATTTACTTAACAGGAACCAGTAGATTAGTTCCAAAGAGGGGGCACATCTAAGTAAGTTCCTTGGGGGTCTAGGTTCCAAAATGATGTCACTTGTGGGTTTTTTTTACTGTTTAGGCACATCAGGGGCTCTGCAAACGGAACATGACGCCCTCAGAACTAGTCCATCAAAGTCTGCATTCCAAATCGTCACTGCTTCCCTTCTGAGTCCCGAAGTGCCCAAACAGTTTTTTCCCACATATGGGGTACCAGCGTACTCAGTACAAATTGGACAACAACTTTTGGGGTCCAATTTCTCCTGTTACTCTTGGGAAAATAAAAAATTGGGGACTGAAAGATCATTTTTGTGGGGGAAAAAATAGAATTTTTAATTTTCACGCCGGGCATCATAGACTTTAGTGAAGCACTTGGAGGTTCAAAATTCTCACAACACACCTAGATAAGTTCCTTAGGGGGTCAAGTTTCCAAAATGGGGTCACTTGTGGGGAGTTTCCACTGTTTAGGCACATCAGGGGCTCACCAAATGGCACATGATGCCGGCAGACAATTCCATCAAAGTCTGCATTCCAAAACGTCACTACTTCCCTTCCGAGCCCCAAAGTGTGCCCAAACAGTAGTTTTCTCCCACATATGGGGTACCAGCGTACTCAGGACAAATACGAAAACAACTTTTGGGGTCCAATTTCTCCTGTTACCCTTGGGAAAATAAAAAATTGGGGGCTGAAATATCATTTTTGTGGGGGAAAAAATAGAATTTTTTATTCTCACACCGGGCATCATAGACTTTAGTGAAGCACTTGGGGGATAAAAGTGCTCACCACACACCTAGATAAGTTCCTTAGGGGGTCTAGTTTCCAAAATGGGGTCACTTGTGGGGGGTTTCCACTGTTTAGGCACATCAGGGGCTGTCCAAACACGACATGGCGTCTGATCTCAATTCCAGCCAATTTTAGCTTGAAAATGTCAAACGGCGCTCCTTTCCTTCTGAGCTCTGCCATGCGCCCAAACAGTGGTTCCCCCCCCACATATGGGGTATCAGCGTACTCAGGACAAATTGGACAACAACTTTTGGGGTCCAATTTCTCCTTTTACCTTTGAGAAAATAAAAAATTGGGGACTAAACCATCATGTTTGTGGAAAAAATAGGATTTTTTATTTTCACGCCCGGGCGTTATAAACTTTCGTGAAGCACTTGGGGGATAAAAGTGCTCACCACACACCTAGATAAGTTCCTTAGGGGGTCTAGTTTCCAAAATGGGGTCACTTGTGGGGGGTTTCCACTGTTTAGGCACATCAGGGGCTCTCCAAACGCGACATGGCGTCCGATCTCAATTCCAGCCAATTTTAGCTTGAAAATGTCAAACGGCGCTCCTTTCCTTCTAAGCCCTGCCATGCGCCCAAAAAGTGGTTCCCCCTCACATGTGGGGTATCAGCGTATTCAGGACAAATTGGACAACAACTCTTGAGGTCCATTTTCTCTTTTTACCCTTGGGAAATTAAAAAAATTATTGCTGAAAGAACATTTTTGTGACTAAACAGTAAAATGTTAATTTTTTCCTTCCATGTTGCTTCTGCTGCTGTGAAACACCTGAAGGGTTAATAAACTTCTTGAATGTGGTTTTGAGCAGCTTGAGGGGTGCAGTTTTTAGAATGGTGTCACTTTTGGGTATTTTCTGCCATATAGACCCCTCAAAATGACTTCAAATGTGAGGTGGTCCCTAAAAAAAATGGTTTTGTAAATTTTGTTGTAAAAATGAGAAATTGCTGGTCAAATTTTAACCCTTGTAACTTCCTAGAAAAAAAAAATTTTGTTTCCAAAATTGTGCTGATGTAAAGTAGACATGTGGGTAATGTTTTTTATTAACTACCGGTATATTGTGTCACTTAACTCTCTGGTTTAACAGAATAAAAATTAAGTTGGAAAATTGCGAAATTTTCAAAATTTTTGCCAAATTTCCGTTTTTTTCACAAATAAACGCAAGTTATATCGAAGAAATTTTACCACTATCATGAAGTACAATATGTTACAAGAAAACAGTCTCAGAATCGCCAAGATCCGTTGAAGCATTCCAGAGTTATAACCTCATAAAGGGAAAGTGGTCAGAATTGTAAAAATTGGCCCGGTCATTAACGTGCAAACCACCCTTGGGGGTAAAGGGGTTAAAATACACACTCCCTGACACTTTCCCTGGTTCACCACTTTATTAAAAAAAAAAAACATGCAGATCCACCATAGTCCACCAAATTTGACATGTTTTGCAGCACATAAATAGTAATGTTTCCCCTACTGAGTGCCCTTAGTGTGCTCAACCACTATAATACTCTTCATGACTGCAATACCCTTTTTATGCCCTCATAGAGTACGACCCAAATAAAAACACCCCCATATACAGTATGATACACCCACAGTGAATTACCCCTCAGTGTCAACCACACACACAGTATGATAACCTCACAGTACCCACACACAAAGTATAATGCTGCCACACTGCCCACAAATAGTAGGTCCACACATTGCCCCTCACAGAATAAAATGTTCCAACAGCCCCAAAAACAGCATGATGCTTTTACAGTGCTCCCACTCATAGTAGGACATTCCAACAGGTCTCCCACACATTGTAAGGCCTCAACAGTGATCTCCCCACAGCTCTCTACATGTTACATAGTAACATAGTAACATAGTAACATAGTTAGTAAGGCCGAAAAAAGACATTTGTCCATCCAGTTCAGCCTATATTCCATCATAATAAATTCCCAGATCTACGTCCTTCTACAGAACCTAATTGTATGATACAATATTGTTCTGCTCCAGGAAGACATCCAGGCCTCTCTTGAACCCCTCGACTGAGTTCGCCATCACCACCTCCTCAGGCAAGCAATTCCAGATTCTCACTGCCCTAACAGTAAAGAATCCTCTTCTATGTTGGTGGAAAAACCTTCTCTCCTCCAGACGCAAAGAATGCCCCCTTGTGCCCGTCACCTTCCTTGGTATAAACAGATCCTCAGCGAGATATTTGTATTGTCCACTTATATACTTATACATGGTTATTAGATCGCCCCTCAGTCGTCTTTTTTCTAGACTAAATAATCCTAATTTCGCTAATCTATCTGGGTATTGTAGTTCTCCCATCCCCTTTATTAATTTTGTTGCCCTCCTTTGTACTCTCTCTAGTTCCATTATATCCTTCCTGAGCACCGGTGCCCAAAACTGGACACAGTACTCCATGTGCGGTCTAACTAGGGATTTGTACAATGTACAATGCTCTCATCATGTGTATCCAGACCTCTTTTAATGCACCCCATGATCCTGTTTGCCTTGGCAGCTGCTGCCTGGCACTGGCTGCTCCAGGTAAGTTTATCATTAACTAGGATCCCCAAGTCCTTCTCCCTGTCAGATTTACCCAGTGGTTTCCCATTCAGTGTGTAATGGTGACATTGATTCCTTCTTCCCATGTGTATAACCTTACATTTATCATTGTTAAACCTCATCTGCCACCTTTCAGCCCAAGTTTCCAACTTATCCAGATCCATCTGTAGCAGAATACTATCTTCTCTTGTATTAACTGCTTTACATAGTTTTGTATCATCTGCAAATATCGATATTTTACTGTGTAAACCTTCTACCAGATCATTAATGAATATGTTGAAGAGAACAGGTCCCAATACTGACCCCTGCGGTACCCCACTGGTCACAGCGACCCAGTTAGAGACTATACCATTTATAACCACCCTCTGCTTTCTATCACTAAGCCAGTTACTAACCCATTTACACACAATTTCCCCCAGACCAAGCATTCTCATTTTGTGTACCAACCTCTTGTGCGGCACGGTATCAAACGCTTTGGAAAAATCGAGATATACCACGTCCAATGACTCACCGTGGTCCAGCCTATAGCTTACCTCTTCATAAAAACTGATTAGATTGGTTTGACAGGAGCGATTTCTCATAAACCCATGCTGATATGGAGTTAAACGGTTATTCTCATTGAGATAATCCAGAATAACATCCCTCAGAAACCCTTCAAATATTTTACCAACAATAGAGGTTAGACTTACTGGCCTATAATTTCCAGGTTCACTTTTAGAGCCCTTTTTGAATATTGGCACCACATTTGCTATGCGCCAATCCTGCGGAACAGACCCTGTCGCTATAGAGTCCCTAAAAATAAGAAATAATGGTTTATCTATTACATTACTTAGTTCTCTTAGTACTTGTGGGTGTATGCCATCCGGACCCGGAGATTTATCTATTTTAATCTTATTTAGCCGGTTTCGCACCTCTTCTTGGGTTAGATTGGTGACCCTTAATATAGGGTTTTCATTGTTTCTTGGGATTTCACCTAGCATTTCATTTTCCACCGTGAATACCGTGGAGAAGAAGGTGTTTAATATGTTAGCTTTTTCCTCATCATCTACAACCATTCTTTCCTCACTATTTTTTAAGTTATTAAGATATTATGATCCCCTACACATTATCATGCCTCCACACAGTATTATGCTAGTAGAGCCTTCAAAAAGTATTATAGCTCCCGTAGACCCCCCACACACACAGTACGCTTGTTTCCACAGTCCCCCACACAGAATAATGGTTTCCCACAACCTTCTTCACAGTATGATAAAACCACAAGCCTCATCCCACAGTATAATGGCCCCCATAGATGGCCCCACCCACAGTATAATAGTTTCCACAGCCCTTCACACAGTATGATGTGTCCCATAAGCCCTCCACACACAATATGATTAGTGTCCACATTTCATTATAAAGTATGATGGCGCCACAGCCCCCAAATAGTATGATGGCTTCTACAGCACCCACCACACAAAAACACAATATGATGGCCCCCTCTGTTAACCCCCACACAGTATGAGTGCCCTCGAAGCTCCTCACACATAGCAAAATAGCCTCACAGCTCTCCACACAATGATGTACCCACAGCCTCCCACGAACAGTATGATGCCCTCACAGCCCCACACCAAATGCTATGATGGCCCAACAGCCATTATTATACAGCAATATATACAGTATTATGCCCTTACAGCACCCTGCACAGTATGATGGCACCCAGAGCCCCTCACACCACACAGCATGATGACCCTACACACCATACACAGCATGATAGCCCCCACAAACCCCTCACTGCTCGCTACAAGTACTGACTGCTAAAAAGAAAAGAAAAACTACTCATCAAGCCCTGTTTCGCCAGTGTGCTGCTCTGGTCAGTGAAGCATGCGAACTGAGGCTCTGGGCAGTACGCACAACCTAGAGATGTCATCGCACTTGCTGCTCTGATGTTCAGATGCACAGGCCGAAGGCTCCCTTTTCAACCACTATATTCAACTTTATCTGTAATCTGACGATGCAGACAATGTTGAAATTGAAATACCGGCTTGGGGAGAGGGAGCAGTGCTGTTCAACACCGGAACCCAATTCAAGAGGTCCATAGCGGTCAGGTGGTCTACCACAACTAGCAGTATAACACTGCCTCCTTTCTTTTCAGTGGTTCAGACTGCTACTTTTTCTTCTCTCTGTTGTACTCAGGTTGCAGAACAGTGGCTTTATAAAGGATTTGTATATTTAGTGTCAAGAATGTGCAATCAAGAAAGCCTTTACATTAAATGAGAGACGTTGGTTTCTGAGATGGATTTCCAAGAGTGGCATAAGGCTGTGGCTTTGACTTTTGCTACAACAGCTTTTACAGTATATTTCACCTACACAATTATCTCATTATTTATGTGACTGACAGAATAGCTTTACTTTTCTATTTCGAGAATAAAAGAAATGCAAAATTGCAGATGTAAATCTAGAGAACTTTAGTAATTAATGAGGACATGATACAAACAGTACACTAGAAGCTATAATATGCTGGAATACACCTAATAAGTATGGAAATGCTATTCAGGCATTAAGATCACTGGCAAGATAGCAAAGAGGCAAACTCCTCTATTCTGTGCAAACATAGTAATCCTTTTTCATTTAATCACAAATATAAAAATGCAAAGCAAACAGCAACATTAAAGAGCGTGTATTTCATCTAAGTGGGATTGTCATAATGTTTTGTTACAAAAGTCTTTTCAGCAAGATAATTATTCTCTTTTATATTTAATTGAAGAGCTTCGCATTTGGTTAATGTAAGAAAAAGCAAATTAAGTGATTTTCTTTAAATGTAGGCTTTAAAAACCAATTAACATTTCTTCTCAATAAAGATTTTATTTTGCCTTTTCCACTAATGTAACTGCAAAGTTTAAAGCATTAGTCTGGACATTCCAATTACAAGAGCTGTCACCGATTCATTAATTATCTATGTTACTATCCAATTATGCCTTTTTAGATTATGATACTGGTTGCTAGTTCAAAAAGATATCACCTTTAGGCCATGATAAAATTTGCTAGTAAGATGTCTTCACAGAGGCTTTGGAATTGGATGACATTGTCAATAACATATATGATGAATGCTCTTCGAATGATCACTTTTTGTCATCATTTTATTGGAACTCCTTTTATTGCATGAATAAAAACATAAAAGAGACGTAAATGGCACTACACAACATAATAAACATGATTAAAACATCACTGCAGAGTTTTCTTTTACCGTATATACTCGAGTATAAGCCGAGATTTTCAGCCCAAAATTTTAGGCTGAAAGTGCCCCTCTCGGCTTATACTCGAGTCACGGTGGGCGGCAGGGTCGGCGGGTGAGGGGGAGAGGGCGCTGAGGCATACTCACCTAGTCCTGGCGATCCTGGCGCTCCCCCTGCCTGTCACACGGTCTTCGGTGCTGCAGTTCTTTCCCTGTTTAGCGGTCACGTGGGACCGCTCATTAGAGAAATGAATACGCAGCTCCACCTCCCATAGGGGTGGAGCCGCATATTCATTTCTCTAATCAGCGGTGCCGGTGACCGCTGATAGAGGAAGAGGCTGCGGCACCGAAGACCGTGTGACAGGCAGAGGGAGCGGGATGCCGGGAGCAGGTAAGTATGTCATATTCACCTGTCCCCGTTCCACACGCCGGGCGCCGCTCCATCTTCCCGGCGCCGCTCCATCTTCCCGGCGTCTCTCCGCTCTGACTGATAAGGCAGAGGGCGCGATGACGCATATAGTGTGCGCGGCGCCCTCTGCCTGATCAGTCAGTGCGGAGAGACGCCGGGACCGGACGCTGAGAGCTGCAAGCAAGAGAGGTGAGTATGGCGCTTTTTTTAATTGCAGCAGCAGCAGCAATGGCACAGCTTTCTATGGCACAGCTATGGGGCAATACTGAACGGCTCAGAGCACTATATGGCAGCTATGGGGCAATAATGAATGGCGCAGAGCACTATATGGCAGCTATGGGGCAATAATGAACGGTGCAGAGCACTATATGGCAGCTATGGGGCAATACTGAATGGCGCAGAGCACTATATGGCAGCTATGGGGCAATAATGAATGGCGCAGAGCACTATATGGCAGCTATGGGGCAATAATGAACGGTGCAGAGCACTATATGGCAGCTATGGGGCAATACTGAATGGCGCAGAGCACTATATGGCAGCTATGGGGCAATAATGAATGGCGCAGAGCACTATATGGCAGCTATGGGGCAATAATGAACGGTGCAGAGCACTATATGGCACAGTTATGGGGCAATAATGAACGGCGCAGGGCACTATATGGCAGCTATGGGGCAATAATGAACGGTTCAGAGCACTATATGGCACAGCTATGGGGCAATAATGAATGGCGCAAAGCACTATATGGCAGCTATGGGGCAATAATGAACGGTGCAGAGCACTATATGGCACAGCTATGGGGCAATACTGAACGGAGCAGAGCACTATATGGCAGCTATGGGGCAATAATGAACGGTTCAGAGCACTATATGGCACAGCTATGGGGCAATAATGAATGGCGCAGAGCACTATATGGCACAGTTATGGGGCAATAATGAACGGTGCAGAGCACTATATGGCACAGCTATGGGGCAATAATGAACGGCGCAGAGCACTATATGGCACAGCTATGGGGCAATAATGAACGGTGCAGAGCACTATATGGCACATCTATGGGGCAATAATGAACGGCGCAGAGCACTATATGGCACAGCTATGGGGCAGTAATGAACGGTGCAGAGCACTATATGGCACACCTATGGGGCAATAATGAACGGTGCAGAGCACTATATGGCACAGCTTTATATGGCACATCTATGGGGCAATAATGAACGGTGCAGAGCACTATATGGCACAGCTTTATATGGCACATCTATGGGGCAATAATGAACAGTATGGAGCATTATATGTGGCACAGCTTTATATGGAGCATCTTATGGGGCAATAATGAACGGTATGGAGCATCTATTTTTATTTTTGAAATTTACCAGTAGCTGCTGCATTTCCTACCCTAGGCTTATACTCGAGTCAATAAGTTTTCCCAGTTTTTTGTGGCAAAATTAGGGGGGTCGGCTTATACTTGGGTCGGCTTATACTCGAGTATATACAGTATTTTACCTCTAAAGTAGTGCACTAATGTAAGTTCACTGTGCCTAGCCACTGTCTTCATCTGTTTTTGGTGCCGCTTCGATTGGTCTTGTGCAGGTTGCGACTGCACAAGACCGACCAGGGATTGCTGGGCAATCTGGTAGTCACAACTCAATGTAAGTTTATGAGAGCCAACACGAGGGTCTCACAGACTTGCATTGGGAGCTTGTTGCCATTAACTCTGACTTCTGGTCAGTCAGACGTTGCTGTCAGAAGATGGCGGTGCTGGACCGGAGAGGTGCCGGGAAGAGCTGGTGAGTATAATTCTATGGTCAGGGAGCTTACATTAGTGGCATCACTCCAGCACTAAAATAAAAAAAAAAAGCTGGAGTGGTGCTTTAAGTAGTCCACATTTCTGGACTTTTCACTTTAAAGAAATGCACAGCAGACACTTGCAATCTCAGTGCACGATACAAGAATTTAATTTGTTTTCCTCATTCATGCAACTCATATGTCTATCAACTGAGACCTATATAAACTGTCCTCCTCACCTATACTGTGTGGTCAGCAATTTCCAGGGGTTCTGCTGACAACCTCAATTTAATATCTGGAGATTTCCGGAAATGTTGTGCCTGTAAATTCTTTCTTCCAAAAAAAAGGGAATCTACTTGCGTAATCAATAAGAATGTAATTCTGTAGTTTCTGGACATCTCTTCTAAGAAAATCCAGATGTTGTGTTATTTTGCTGTGTTATACTTATCATACATTTTGCAAGAATGCATCTGTGTAATGAAGTTGTGTAATGGGAACAGCTTGGATTGCTGTACAATTCTCAGAAGTATGACTTACTCAACATTTACTTTGGTCTATGTTGTTATTTGTTTTCAAGGAAATGTGGTTTATGCAATAAAATATTTGTAACTGAGAAATCTTATGAAACACTGGCCATTTTTATCATTGCCAAGTTACATATGCGGTAAGTTCAGTTAATTCAGGGAGAACAATCCCGTAAATGCTGGGAGCTAGAAGGAGGACTGCCATAAACAACACAATTGCACAAAGCCAAGTTGGAAACACTTGTGTGGAACTGATTTATCGCTTGGCGAACATGCAACTAGTATGAAAATTCCAAATGTTTGACTGTAATGGTCTGAAAATAATATTGACTAAGGAGAACTTTTTTAAATGTATGATTTTTTTACACTGAAAATATCAGTTTCAACTGCTATATATTACTTGCTGGATATTGTTATACTTTTGTACAATGGCACTAAAACACGCAGCTTATTACTTAGCTATATACTCTCTTGTGAATTCATACATTGTGCAAGTAGTGACTAGGTGATGATGTGCCTCTATCAATATAAATGAGGCTGTATATGTCTTAGGTAAAGTGGTTCCTCACTTAGGGATGATGGATGGAATGTCAACGTATGTCGGTGTGCACAAATGACAGGTCAATAATTTTACTGTCAGAAAGATAAACTTCATGGTTACAAACTATTATTGGCAAAAAGCTCATATCTCCTGGTACGGCTGTCCCCTCTTCTTATAAGTGGGTATTCTTCACGCTATCTGAAGTCTATTCTCTGCTACCCTAAGTAGTGAAGCTCTCTCAGTCCTTCCACTCTCTCTAATGGTGGTACAATCATACAGGTAGGCTGGTCTGTTACACGTGGACAAGATACATCAACAACAGCTTAGGTTGGAGCTATTTACTTGCTCTTCACTCAAGCCCTTAGGCTATGTACCTCAACAGCAAGTGTAACTAACTGATGCAAAAGGAGCCCCGACCAAGTATTGAGTGCATTTACTGAACATACATTTCAGTAGGCCAACCTTTTGGATTTTAAAATCATTTTTTCAAGCTGGTGTTATAAAGTATTCTAATTTACTGAGATAATGACTTTTGGGTTTTCATTGGCTGTAAGCCATAATCATCAACATTAACGGAAATAAACACTTGAAATAGATCACTCTGTAATGACTCTATTATATAATATGAGATTCACTTTTTGTATTGAAGACCTGAAATAAATTAACTTTTTGATGATATTCTAATTTTTTGAGATGCACCTGTATATATTATTCTGATCAGCTTCTCTTTCTCATTACCAGACAGACTGAAGTGCATGTACAACATGACAGGTTGCTTTCAAAGAAGAACTTTCATCTATATTTTACTTAATGTGTGTATACATGTATGTAATGTAGAATGAGTGCATTAAAGAGAATCTGTCAGAAGGTGTTTGCTATGTAATTTGAGGACAGCATGACATAGGGGTTAAAACATTGAATTTAGCATTGTGTCTCTTATCAAGCTGTGTGATGTTGTTTACTTATAATGAAGGTTTTTATCTCTAGGACCTTATCACTGCTAGGAATACAGCAGCTACAACAGCGTGTGAGCGCTGGTTCGACCAAGCCCCCCCATCTCTGATAAGTAGCTTACTGTTAATAGACAATGTACACAGAAAATTGTGGTGTAGGCTTGAGCAGCTCTCTGAGCACTGCTGCATCCTACATTGAAGAACTCTGATAGTGTCACAACTGCTGTACCCAGTAAACTAAGTGATACATCTGCTTTGCAGACTCTCCGGGTCACAGCACTCTTCATGAATCGGATGTGGATTCTACAATATAGGTCTATAGAGCGTCAGAATGATGTTCCATAGACTTATGTTGTAAAAGAGACTTCCGGCTCACACAAAAAGCATAGAGTGAGCTGGCTACTCGAAATAGCGGTGACAACACTGGGAAGAGGAGCAGAACGGCGCTGGACACCAGAGACAGCGGCAGAAGGAGGGTATATAATACATTCACACTACACCACATGCATTTATACATACATTTAGTGAAAAAATCTAGATGGAAGTGCTTCGTTAAGCACGGGTGCCACAGACTGTAGTGATGAGCAAGCGTGCTCGACTATAGTGTTAACCAAGCACGCTCGGGTGTTATCCAAGTATCATGGGAGCTCGACTAATATGTTGGAGTCCCTGCGGCTGCATCATTTGTGGCTGTTAGACAGCCTGAACACATGCAGGCATTGCCTGTTTGTTAGGGAATCACCGTATGTGTTACGGTGTCTTACAGCCGCAAATGATGTAGCCGCAGGGACTCAAACATATTAGTCGAGCCCCCGTGATACTTGGATATCACCCAAGCATGCTCAAATAACCCTATAACCGAGTACACTCGCTCAACACTAATAGACATATAATGCCTGCACAACGCGTCTAGTCAAGTGGCCAAGGATGTAAGAAGAGTAGCCCTCATATAGGAGGTGACATTGTGTCAGGACATATGAGGTAGCAGGAGTGACAGGGAACCAGAGTAGCTGACGGCAGACCAAATTTGATTGCTCAGGTGTCCTGACCACCGAGATCCTGCCCTGAAATATTCTTACTTTTCAAAAAGAAATCGTAATCCAGGTACGTGCCCAAGTCCTTACAGGAGACAAAGAGAGCATGGCGCCTTTAACACTGAATTGCATCTAATTTCCACTCTTCAAACTTTGCGTAAATGCCATCAGAGCACAATGTGATTTTCAAATACCACATTCAGCTTGTAAGTGGCAATTCATAGGTAAGGAGCAACATAATTGCTGTAAAACATTAAGCAGACTGCAGAGCTCATCTAATTTGATAAATAGCGTTTCTACAACAACAGATGGCAATTTGTTGACACTTAAATCTTTAAGCATACTCAATTAAACAAGTCCTTAAAAGCTTTCCTAAAAGAATCACATGTGTACATATAGCTTAACCCAAAGAAATTGCTGACAGATTTGTTTTTCACCAAGCTGAATAAAAAAGAAAAAGCTGACAACATATTTCTGCAGGGCATGATGTCTTTCGGTCTATTTTAAGGATTTATTTCATCTGTTTTAAGCAAAAATAGTAATGGTTTTTAAAAATTACCATATGTTTGTTGAAAACACAGTGTGGCTTCAGCTGTAGCAGACATCACAAGTTTTTCATTTACTATTTTAGTGTCTATATACCAGATACTAATTCTGCTTGAATACTGTTGTTTCAAAGTGAAGTGACCTTGGCATAGCACAGAATATGATCTCCGGTAACAGTACATGGAATACCCTAACCCTAAGTGAGGGCATACAAGGTGAACACCACACTTATAGAACTGTTTGAGACAGTCCTCCAGATGTGTGCAACCGTATACTCATTCCATTGAATAAGTTTGGAAAAGACCTCATTTATATTGAAAAGTACTGTCATTAACTTTTTATTATAGACAACTACATAATAACATAAGGTATAAAGGCCCAAGAAGAACACTCTTTGGCATATATTGGGGTTTGTAAAGAATGAAAAATATATAAATCGTCTCTGTGTGTCTCAGGAGACTAGTTAGATTTCCCCTGTACCTCCTCCTCCTCCTCCTCACAGTCCTGTGTGTCGCTGTAAGACAACCAGCTGCAGCAGAATTTGTGCGTAGCTATAAGACAGCAGGTTGCAGGAAGATACTCCTTGCTGTACCCAGTTTGCAATTGTGCATAGAGATAAAAACAAAATAAATTAAAAAAAGTCTAAAATGGAACTAATCAGCAGGAGATTATCCCTTTTGTACTATGCAGGATTTCTGCAAGACTGACTTGCAGAAAATGCAGCTGACTAATGCTACGACCACCAACACATCACCAACCAATGATGGGGATCCATGTATTTAAAGAATCCCCAATCCCACATTTTTAACCAACTTTGAGGACCCACCAATGCCTCAAAATATTAATGATACACAATGTAGCAAAACCTCGGCTCATGAAGAACCATCCGACAGCACTCAGGAGAGGAAAAAACCCCGGTGGTAGAAACCTCCAGGAAACCATGGCTGCCAAATTGCCCTTCCCCTGGGCTTAGAAGGTAAATGCAAACTAACTCTTTTTTTGTATTATTGTCATGGAAGCGCCGCAACTGTAACCCGAAATTTCTTTTTCTCTTGGGGTGGGTGGGTCTTGCTGTCCCATTTTCAGAGGTCAAAGACGGCCACTTGCCCCAAGTCAGTCCTTTCTGTGTCTTTTCCCCTAATCCCACCTCTCCCTATGTCATTTTCTCCTTACCTTTAGGCCACTACCCCTCGACTTATCTTCCCCCCTCCCCAGCTTCACCCATATTGTCACTCCCTCCCAGCGTTATGCCAGCCTTCCTCTATCACTGCATGTTACGTCCAGCTGATACTCAGTTCGCTGTAGTTCTGCACTATTTTCCTAAAAAGGAGACCTTCCCTCTGTTAAGATCATTGCCATTTCAGGGACATCAGGTCTAGTACTTTTCTTTTGTTATCACTTTTTATTTTTTGTGATTTTATATGCTGTATTGTCTTGTCCCCTTGTTATAATTTGCATATTTTTAGAAGCACTGCCTACTTTTTTGATTAAATATATAAAATGTAATAGCTTTTCTCCTCCTGCTCTATAAACCGCTCCCCTGAAGCCATATGGTATCTGTAGCAGGTGTCCAATCGGCCTGTATAAACGATAGGGGTAGCTGCTAGTTTTCTTTGGTTACTGAGGAGCTTGGCAGTAACTGTACCTGGACATATATATATATATATATATATATATATATATATATATATGTTGTAATTGGAGGTGTACATACTAAACGTTCACTGTGAGCTGCCCAATATCTGGCCTAGTAGCAAAAACAACCATGGCCTCATCCATCAATTGTCAAATGAGTAATTATCCTGACGACTGAATGCAACTTAGTGCTGTTCATGACAACTTGGCATCAGCGGGGGGGATATCTATATGATTCCTTGGCTATTTTTCGGAGAGTTCACATACAGCATTCTTGCAGGACTTTTAACTGCAGCAAAATCTGCTCTCTTAGCAGTAAAATGCAGGTTTTGCTGCATTTTTGTTATTATTATTATTATTTATTTATATAGCACCATTGATTCCATGGTGCTGTACATGAGAAGGGGTTACATACAAGTTACAGATATCACTTACAGTAAGCAAACTAACAATGACAGACTGATACAGAGGGGCGAGGACCCTGCCCTTGCGGGCTTACATTCTACAGGATTATGGGGAAGGAGACAGTAGGTTGAGGGTTGCAGGAGCTCCGGTGTTGGTGAGGCGGTAGCTTCGATAGTGATGAGGCGGCAGCGGTGTCAGTGCAGGCTGTAGGCTTTCCTGAAGAGATGAGTTTTCAGGTTGCATTTTTTTCTGCGTTCTTTTGTGTGTGGATTGTATGTGTGATTTGTCGACAGTACATGTTTAATAAAGTTAGTTTTAGTCACCAGAAGAGCGGAAACAAAATGCTTAAAAAAGAAGAAAACCTGTTTACTGAATTTCATTTTGGACTTTCTCATTTGCAACATTTATGCTTTCTGCATAATTAATAAGAAGCAGATTTCTAAAATTCTGCAGTTCTCAAATTCAGTCAAGAAAAAAAGTGAGTGCATAATATCTCTGAAATCTCATAGCTTTTTCTGGTAGTGTAAAATGCATTGCATCATTACACATGTGTCATTTCAGCGTCCTGGGATAAATAGAAGTGGGCCCGGGGAAATCTTTAATGAACGCCCCTCATAAAAGTTAAATTTCTTTCTCAAAACATTGGAAGGAGATTTATTACAAGTGTCTAACTTTTAGAAAGGGCAAACTTAACAAGACAGTCTTTAAAATTGCCAACTTTATTAAGTACTGTTGATCAGCGACAGAAGTGGTGAGTTGGTGAGGTCAGCCCACAACTCATGAGTATTGAAGACATCACAAGGCTCACACATAATTTAGAAGACTCCTGCTTCTGCTTGCTCTGTAACTTTTCAACTATAATTTCATGAAAGTTATGCAATATATACAATAATGTAATGTATTTCTATATGGTATAAATACAGTGGCCTGGTCAAAATTGTGAACAGTTAAGCAAGTTGGAGATGAAATTATCTCTAAAAGGCCTAAAGTTAATCCCTTTCTGACATCGGTATAATAGTATGCCGATGTTGGACTCTCCCTGTTTGGTGCGCGCTCCGGCCTGAGCCCGCACCTTTCCGGGCACATAACAGCTGATATATACAACTGACATGTGTCAGCAACAGCCATGGGTGGAATTGTGATCCACCCACGGCTGTTAACTAGTTAAATGCAGCTGTCAATCTCTGACAGTGGCATTTAACTCCCGCTTTCATCAATCGTGCCGGAAATCCTGCCCATCAGTATACCCGTGACATGATGGGTTGACATGACAACCAGAGGTCTCCAGCAGACCTCTATGGTTGTGTTAACCAGATTGCTATAAGCGACGCCTGGTGGTAATCGCTCATAGCAATTGAGCATTTCTGCTACATACAGGCGATCTGATCATCACCTGTATGTAGCAGAGCCAATCGGACAACTCAAGGAGACTATTGAAGCATGCAAAAAGTAAAAAAAAAAGTTTTTAAAAATATTAAAAAATGAAAAATATAAAAGTTCTAATCACCCCCCTTCTCCCCATTCAGAACAAAACAATAAAAATAAAATCAAATTTACACATATTTGGTATCGCCGCATTCAGAAGCGCCCGATCAATAAAAAAAAATTATTAACCCGTTCGTTAAAAGGCGTAACGAGAAAAAAGTCAAAAGGCCTGATTTTCTCTTTTTGGTCGAAATAACAGGAGATCAAAAGACTGTATCAGCACCAAAATGGTATCATTAAAAATGTCAGCTCGGCATGCAAAAAAATAAGCCCTCACGTTACCGGTATCGGAAAATGGCGCAATTTTGTTTTAGCAAACTTTGGAATTTTTTTCACCACTTAAATAAAAAAGAAACTAGACATGTTTGCTGACTATGAACTCATAATGACCTGGAATATCATTATTGCAGGTCAGTTTTAGCATTTAGTGAACATAGTTAAACAACTGTGGGGATTGCACTTTTTTTGCAATTTCACTGCATTTGGAATTTTGTTTCCCATTTTTGCAGTACATGATATATTAAAGCCAATGGTGTCTTTCAAAAGTACAACTTGTCCCACGGTCTCGCGAGACCGCTAAGTCATCTGGGTAATTTTGCAATGTATCACTGGGAACGGAAGCTGGCGGCAGCATCGTGTGCATCGGGACAGCTTCGGTAGATGCCGGAGGGTGAGTGTAACGGGGTCTACCAAGCTGGGGTACCTCTTTCAGTACCACCCCGTGTTTCAGGAGGTCCACTCTGCTTTGGCTGAAGTCTGAATGAAGGACACTGGCTGGGATTGCTTGGTTACATGGGCGCATATAAAAGATCACTGCTTCTCCATGTATTTCCAGTCTGACAACACTTTACTCACAGGACACAGAATATATCACACAAATACAGAGGGCAGGCCAGTAGAAAAGCGGCAGGCCAGACATACTTTCCAATAGCCGCAGGTGGCCGGAGCCTGCCGATGTTTACTGTGGGAATTACAAAGGTGGGGGGTGGACAAAAGGGGAATATCGTGTCCACTCTGCCCAGGGGCGCAGCCTGTGGGCTGATGCATTAGGGACATGCATCTCACATGGAACCCATTATACATACATATAACTGCACAACATATTCTGGGTGCTGAGTGGTTCCGTAACACGGCTCCCCTTTTCAGCGACGCGATCGGCATACACAGTCTGATCCTTAACGGATCGGTTTGGGGATGACCGAAGATTATGTGGTTGGTACAAGTTCCGTTTGTTGATTTAGTTCATCAGCGTTACCGTTTTGTTTGCCAGGTCTGTAGTGGATGGTGAAGTCCAGAGGCTGTAGGGCTAAACTCCCCTGCAGCAAACTGGCGTTGTCTCCGGAGACCAGATTAAGCCAGACTAGGGGATTATGGGCCGTTAGGAGGGAAAACTGTCGTCCATACAAATATGGTTGCAACTTTTTGAGTGCCCATACTACCGCCAGGCACTTCTTCTCGATGGCCGCATAGCTTACTTCACGGGGCAGTAGTTTCCGTCTCAGGTAAGCTACCTGGTGTTCTTGGCCGTCCGGCCCGACTTGGCTCAGTACTGCCCCCAATCCAAACATAGAAGTGTCTGTGTGAACAAGGAAACGTTTAGTTGCGGCCAATACAGGGGTATTGGTGAGGGCATCCTTTAGTTGACGGAAGGCTTCCTCACACTCTGGGGTCCAGGTTACCTGGCGGGGTTGGTTCTTACGGGTCAGATCAGTGAGGGGCTTGGCTACGCTGCTGTAATTGGGAACAAATTTCCTGTAATACCCCGCTGTCCCTAGAAACACCATGACCTGGGGTTTAGTGTGTGGGGTGGGCCATTTGGCTGTGGCCTCAATCTTGGCTGGTTCTGGTCGCTGTTTCCCACTTCCCACCTAATGCCCTAAATACTGAACCTCTGCTTTGCCCACGTGACACTTCTTTGGGTTCAGGGTGATTCCGGCCTTGTGGATCCTGTCCAATACTGTCTCTAGATGATTTAGATGCTCTTCCCATGTCGCACTGTAGATGGCAATGTCGTCCAGGTAGGCACAAGCATAGTCCTGGAGACCATCCAGAAGCCGGTCAGCCAGCCTCTGGAAGGTCGCCGGGGCATTCTTCATCCCGAATGGCATAAGCCGAACGGGGTGACAAATGCCGACTTGGGAATAGCGTCAGGACTAAGGGGAATCTGCCAGTAGCCTTTGCATAGATCGATGGTGGTCAAATACTTTGCCCCCGCCAGCCGGTCTAACAACTCATCCACACGCGGCATGGGATATGCATCCGTCACTGTTTTCTCATTTAGCTTATGATAGTCTACACAAATCCATGTAGTCTCATCCTTCTTGGGCACTAACACTACGGGGGATGCCCAGGGACTATCTGACTCTTCAATGACCCCTAAACGCACCATCTCTTGTTTCTCTTGTCACATCCCCTCTCGTACAGACTCAGGGACACGAAGGGGTTTTGTCACTGGGGGGTCTGATCCTGGGTCTCAGCCTTGTGTTGTGCCAGGCGAGTGTACCCTGGTCTCCCTGAAAACATCTTATTTCGCTGCCTCAACCACTCCTCCACCTGATGTCTCTCCCGGGGGCGTAGGTCTTCACCCAAGTGTACCTGGTCCCATGTTTTAGACTGAGTCCTTTCCCCTAAGACATCCAGCAAGGGAAGTCCAGCTAAATCCTCTGCTTCAGGTTCACAGATGGCCACTACCTCTTCAGGGCGCTCCCGGTAGGGCTTCAGCATATTCATGTGGAACATGCGAATAACCCTGGGGTCATCACAATCGGCGACATTATAGGTTGTGTTGCCTATTTTCCCCACTACCTGGTAGGACCCCTGCCATGCAGCTTGGAACTTGTTCTGCTTAGTGGGCTTTAACACCAGGACCTTCTGTCCTATTTCCAAGGTGCGCTCTCTGGCCCTCCGATCGCACCATACGCGCTGGCGCCGCTGGATCACCTGCATGTTCTCAAGTACAGCCTGGGTCAGCTCCTGTAGGCGGTCCCAGAATTCCATCACATAGGGTACAATAGGTATCCCTTCTATGAGGCCCTACCCTTCCCAGTGTTCTAGCACTAAGTCTAGGGGTCCCCTTACCCGTCTCCCATATACCAGCTCGAACGGGGAGAATCACGTGGATTCTTGGGGCACCTCCCGATAGGCAAACAGAAGGTGTGGCAAGAATTTCTCCCAGTCCCTGTAGGTCCTGGTAAAAGTCCTAATGAGTTGTTTTAACATCCCGCTATAGCGTTCACACAACCCATTGGTTTGCGGGTGGTACGGGGAGCTTCTAATGGACTTTATGCCGCACAGCTTCCACAGTTGGTTGGTCACCTCTGCTGTAAACTGGGTACCCTGGTCCGAGATAATCTCCCGGGGAAATCCAACCAGTGAGAAAACCTGGAGCAGGGCAGCCGCCACCGTCTCTGCCAGTATGTTAGGTAACGCAACCGCCTCTGGATACCGTGTGGCATAATCTACCACTGTCAACATATACCTTTTCCCTGACGGACTGGGTTTGGCTAACGGCCCTATCAGATCGACTGCTACTTGGCTAAATGGTTCCTCCACAATGAGGAGGGGGCGTAATTTGGCCTTGCATTGATCTCCCCTCTTGCCAATGCGCTGGCAACTGTCACAGGTCTGGCAGTACTTACGAACATCATAGGTTACCCCCAGCCAAAAGAAGTTTTGTGTCAGACGATGCCTGGTGCGACTGACGCCGAAGTGCCCGGCCAAGGGTATGTCATGAGAGATTCGCAGTAACTCCTGCCTATACTTCTTGGGAACCACCAGCTGTCGTTTTATAGTGGGGCTCGTCCCTGTGTGGTGCTGCTCTGTGATCCGGTAGAGGAGTCCCTGCTTCCATACAAACTGTTCCCCTTCCAGTACCCCTCTCCCCTCCTGTGCCTTCCCACGATATCCCTCCAATGAAGGATCCTCAAGTAACTCCCTCTTAAATTCATCTGGGGTGGCCCAAGAAATGTGTCTGGCTATGGGAATACGTGTAGGGCTGGGATGTCTTACCTGGGCCTCCTCTAAGTGTGATTCCACCTCCGCAGCTCGAGCTTCTCTCCGGGTGGTCACAGGATATGTCTCGGCCAGAGGGGCAACCGAGAAGGCAGACGTCTGCAGGCAAATCCTCCATCAAGCCGACCTCAACAAGGCCATCCCCGACTCCCCAGTTCAGGTGAATCCTGGCAGTGGGCAGTCGATGTATAGCTCCCCCTGCTACATGTACTGCCACTGTCTGGTCCATCTTCTCTTGGTCCCAGACGAGATGAGACTTCACAAGGGTCAAAGTTGCCCCGGAATCTCTTAGTCCCGGCATACGTTTCCCATTAACCCACACGACCTGTCGATGATGTTGTCGATTATCTGCCCGGGCTGCCTGCACGGGGACTACTTCATGCAGCACTTCCTCCATCCCTTCCACCCCTTGGTTAGTCATAGCCCCCAATGCCGGGTCAGCTTCGCCTTGGTAGCAGTGTACAGCAGCCTGGCTGAAGGTAGCTGTTCCCGCCTTTGGCCACTGGGTATGCTGAGTCCGGTTGGGACATTGTCTTTGCAGGTGGCCCAGCTGACAGCAGGTGTGGCATCACGCCCCAGGGGGATTGTGGCAGGCCAGGTTTCTAGCTGGTCCCCCTACAATCTTCGGTGGTTTGGGGTCCTCCAGGTCCATGGGTGGACCCCTAGTGACCATCTTTGATCCGGACAACTGAGGCCTCCTGGCATCATGATGTTCATCGGCTAGACAAGTGGCTTCCTCAAGAGTCGTTGGCTGCCTGTCCCGAAGCCATTCCTGTGTCTCGGCAGTTAGTCCATTAAAGAATCGTTCTAACAAGAAGAGCTGGAGGACGTCCTCAGTGGTTGCTTGGCTCCCTTGTACCCACTGTAGCAGTGACCGCCGTAATTTACAGGCCCATTCAGCGTGGGTATCGGTTACGTGTTTTATAAGTCCGCAGAACTTTTGGCAGTATGCCTCTGGTGTCAGCGCATACCGGGCCAAGATCACTTCTTTGATCCGCTCATAGTCCATACAGTCCTCATCAGGTACCGTACGATAGGCATCCGCTGCCCGGCCTGTCAGCTTGCTGACCAGAATTTGAACCCGTTCCTCCGGCTTCACTTGATGAAGGGCACACTGCCACTCAAAGTCCTGCAGAAAGCCATCAATGTCTTCCTCTGCCTCCCCCAACTGTCAGAAGGCATTATACTGCACCTTTTTGTGGCTTAGTGTTGAAGGTACCTGGTCGAAGGCCAGAGATCCTCCTGCTCGCTGACTCTCCTCTCTCCGCTCTGCCATCTCCATCTTGGCTAGCTCCACTTTGGTCCGCTCTGCCATCTCCATCTTGGCTAGCTCTATCCTGGTCCGCTCGGCCATCTTTCCTTCAGATCAGTACGCACATCAGCCATCACCTCTCGTATGATCTCTACTGCAGGGTTTGGGCCATAGAACGCCAGTCTGTTCTTTACCTCCCTCTGGAATTCAGTCTCCTCCACGTTCACATTGGGGGGCGCTGCACTGTCGTGTTCCATGATGGCTGCTATCAAATCCAGTTTTGTTTTGTTGCTGCCGATCAACCCTTGGGCTTCCACAAGATCTTTTAATATAGTCCTCTTTAACTTCTGGTAGTTATTTTCCATTCATTCCTTTCCTCCTCTAGAAGGGGTATCATATCCCGTTGTCTGCCACCAGTATAACGGGGTGTACCAAGCTGGGGTACCTCTTTCAGTACCACCCCGTGTTTCAGGAGGTCCACTCTGCTTTGGCTGACATCTGAATGAAGAACGCTGGAATTGCTTGGTTACATTGGCGCATATAAAAGATCACTGCTTCTCCACGTATTTCCAGTCTGACAACACTTTACTCACAGGACACAGAATACAGTTAGGTCCATATATATTTGGACAGAGACAACATTTTTCTAATTTTGGTTATAGACATTACCACAATGAATTTCAAACAATACAATTCAGATGCAGTTGAAGTTGAGACTTTCAGCTTTCATTTAAGGGTATCCACATTAAAATTGGATGAAGGGTTTAGGAGTTTCAGCTCCTTAACATGTGCCACCCTGTTTTTAAAGGGACCAAAAGTAATTGGACAATTGACTCCAAGGCTATTTCATGGACAGGTGTGGGCAATCCCTTCATTATGTCATTCTCAATTAAGCAGATAAAAGGCCTGGAGTTGATTTGAGGTGTGGTGCTTGCATTTGGAAGGTTTTGCTGTGAAGTAAACATGAGGTCAAAGGAGCTCTCCGTATAGGTGAAACAAGCCTTCCTTAAGCTGCGAAAACAGAAAAAACCCATCCGAGAAATTGCTACAATATTAGGAGTGGCAAAATCTACAATTTGGTACATCCTGAGAAAGAAAGAAAGCACTGGTGAACTCATGAATGCAAAAAGACCTGGGTGCCCACAGAAGACAACAGTGGTGGATGATTGCAGAATAATCTCCATGGTGAAGAGAAACCCCTTCACAACAGCCAACCAAGTGGACAACACTCTCCAGGAGGTAGGCGTATCAATATCCAAATCTACCATAAAGAGAAGACTGCATGAAAGTAAATACAGAGGGTTCACTGCACGGTGCAAACCACTCATAAGCTTCAAGAATAAAAACTCTAGACTGGACTTTGCTAAAAAACATCTAAAAAAGCCAGCACAGTTCTGGAAGAACATTCTTTGGACAGATGAAACCAAGATCAACCTCTACCAGAATGGTGGAAAGAGAAAAGTATGGCGAAGGCGTGGTACAGCTCATGATCCATAGCATACCACATCATCTATAAAACACAGCGGAGGCAGTGTGATGGCTTGGGCATGCATGGCTGCCAGTGGCACTGGGTCACTAGTGTTTATTGATGATGTGACACAGGACAGGAGCAGCCAAATTAATTCTGAGGTATTCAGAAACATACTGTGTGCTCAGATCCAGCCAAATGCAGCAAAACTGATTGGTCGTCTGTGTTGAATTCTGTGGCAGAGCTCCCTCCTGTGGTCACAAGTGGTACTTCGGCTGATTCTCTCTGGGAGCTTCCGTTTGTGGAGGAAACTGGTACTGCTGCTTCTGAGTTTCCTTCCTCAGGTGATCTGGTGAGGTCGTTAGGTGCTTCTCTACTTAACCCCACCTAATGCTTTGATTCATGCTTCCTGTCAATGTTCCAGTGTTGGACTTGTGTTTCTCTGGATCATTCCTGTGGCCTGCTGCTCTGCATAGCTAAGTGCTTCTTTGCTATTTGTTGCTATTTTTTCTGTCCAGCTTGTCTATTTGTTTTGCTGGAAGCTCTGGGACGCAAAGGGTGTACCTCCGTGCCGTTAGTTCGGTACGGAGGGTCTTTTTGCCCCTTTGCGTGGTTTTCTTTAGGATTTTGTGTAGACCGCAAAGTTATCTTTCCTATCCTCGTTCTGTCTAGAATATCGGGCCTCACTTTGCTGAATCTATTTCATCCCTACGTTTGTCTTTTCATCTTACTCACAGTCATTATATGTGGGGGGCTGCCTTTTCATTTGGGGTATTTCTCTGAGGCAAGGTAGGCTTATTTTTTCTATCTTCAGGCTAGTTAGTTTCTCAGGCTGTGCCGAGTTGCATAGAGAGCTTTAGGCGCAATCCACGGCTGCCTCTAGTTGTGTTTGGAGAGGATCAGGGATTGCGGTCTGCAGAGTTCCCACGTCTCAGAGCTCGTTCTATTATTTTGGGTTATTGTCAGATCACTGTATGTGCTCTGACCTCCATGTCCATTGTGATACTGAATTACCTTTCATAACAGTACAGGAAGCCAAAAGTACTAATGATTCTCAATAGAGGGAAAAAAGAAGTTCTGAGACCATTTTTTTTCTTGGCTTTGTGTTTTGTCTTTTTTTTCCCCTAGACATTTGGGTGGTTCAGTACACAGGTGTAGCGATGGACATTAGAAGTCTGTCTTCATTTGTGGATCAGCTCTCGGCAAGAGTACAAAAGATTCAAGACACTATTGATCAAAAATCTATGTTAGAACCAAGAATTCCTATTCCTGATTTGTTTTTTGGAGATAGAACTAAGTTTCTGAGTTTCAAAAATAATTGTAAGTTATTTCTGGCCTTGAAACCTCGTTCCTCTGGTGATCCAGTTCAACAGGTTTTGATTATTATTTCTTTTTTGCATGGCGACCCTCAGGACTGGGCATTTTCTGTTGCGCCAGGAGATCCTGCATTAAGTAATATCAATGCGTTTTTCCTGGCGCTCGGATTGCTGTACGATGAGCCTAATTCAGTGGATCAGGCAGAAAAGAATTTGCTGGCTCTTTGTCAGGGTTAGGATGAGATAGAGGTATATTGCCAGAAATTTAGAAAATGGTCAGTGCTCACTCAATGGAATGAATCTGCGCTGGCAGCTATACTCAGAAAGGGTCTCTCTGAAGCCCTTAAGGATGTCATGGTGGGATTTCCTATGCCTGCTGGTTTGAATGAGTCTATGTCTTTGGCTATTCAGATCGGTCGACGCTTGCGTGAGCGTAAATCTGTGCACCATTTGGCGGTATTACCTGAGCTTAAACCTGAGCCTATGCAGTGCGATAGGACTTTGACCAGAGTTGAACGGCAAGAACACAGACGTCTGAATGGGCTGTGTTTCTACTGTGGTGATTCCACTCATGCTATCTCTGATTGTCCTAAGCGCACTAAGCGGTTCGCTAGGTCTCCCACCATTGGTACGGTACAGTCAAAATTTCTTCTGTCCGTTACCTTGATCTGCTCTTTGTCATCATATTCTGTCATGGCGTTTGTGGATTCAGGCGCTGCTCTGAATTTGATGGACTTGGAATATGCTAAGCGTTGTGAGTTTTTCTTGGAGCCCTTGCAGTGTCCTATTCCATTGAGAGGTATTGATGCTACGCCTTTGGCCAAGAATAAGCCTCAGTACTGGACCCAGCTGACCATGTGCATGGCTCCTGCACATCAGGAGGATATTCGCTTTCTGGTGTTGCATAATCTGCATGATGTGGTCGTGTTGGGGTTGCCATGGCTACAAGCCCATAATCCAGTATTGGCTTGGAAATCCATGTCGGTGTCCAGCTGGGGTTGTCAGGGGGTACATGGTGATGTTCCATTTTTGTCAATTTCGTCATCCACCCCTTCTGAGGTTCCAGAGTTCTTGTCTGATTACCGGGATGTATTTGATGAGCCCAAGTCCGATGCCCTACCTCCGCATAGGGATTGTGATTGTGCTATCAATTTGATTCCTGGTGGTAAATTCCCAAAAGGTCGACTGTTTAATTTATCCGTGCCTGAGCACACCGCTATGCGCAGTTATGTGAAGGAATCCCTGGAGAAGGGGCATATTCGCCCGTCATCGTCACCATTAGGAGCAGGGTTTATTTTTGTAGCCAAAAAGGATGGTTCGCTGAGACCTTGTATAGATTATCGCCTTCTTAATAAGATCACTTTTAAATTTCAGTACCCCTTGCCTTTGTTATCTGATTTGTTTGCTCGGATTAAGGGGGCTAGTTGGTTCACCAAGATTGATCTTCGTGGTGCGTATAATCTGGTGCGAATCAGGCGAGGCGATGAATGGAAAACTGCATTTAATACGCCCGAGGGTCATTTTGAGTATCTAGTGATGCCATTCGGACTTGCCAATGCTCCATCAGTGTTTCAGTCCTTTATGCATGACATCTTCCGAGAGTACCTGGATAAATTCCTGATTGTGTACTTGGATGACATTTTGATCTTCTTGGATGATTGGGAGTCTCATGTGAAACAGGTCAGAACGGTCTTTCAGGTCCTGCGTGCTAATTCTTTGTTTGTGAAGGGATCAAAGTGTCTCTTTGGTGTGCAGAAGGTTTCATTTTTGGGGTTCATCTTTTCCCCTTCTACTATCGAGATGGATCCTGTTAAGGTCCAAGCCATCCATGACTGGACTCAGCCGACATCTCTGAAAAGTCTGCAAAAGTTCCTGGGCTTTGCTAATTTTTATCGTCGCTTCATCTGCAATTTTTCTAGTATTGCCAAACCATTGACCGATTTGACCAAGAAGGGTGCTGATTTGGTCAATTGGTCTTCTGCTGCTGTGGAAGCTTTTCAAGAGTTGAAGCGTCGTTTTTCTTCTGCCCCTGTGTTGTGTCAACCTGATGTTTCTCTTCCGTTCCAGGTCGAGGTTGATGCTTCTGAGATTGGAGCAGGGGCTGTTTTGTCGCAGAGAGGTTCTGATTGTTCAGTGATGAAACCATGTGCTTTTTTTTCCAGGAAGTTTTCGCCTGCTGAGCGGAATTATGATGTGGGCAACCGAGAGTTGCTGGCCATGAAGTGGACATTCGAGGAGTGGCGTCATTGGCTTGAAGGAGCTAAGCATCGCGTGGTGGTATTGACTGATCATAAGAACCTGACTTATCTCGAGTCTGCTAAGCGTTTGAATCCTAGACAGGCTCGTTGGTCGCTGTTTTTCGCCCGTTTTGACTTTGTGATTTCGTACCTTCCCGGCTCTAAAAATGTGAAGGCGGATGCTCTGTCTAGGAGTTTTGTGCCCGACTCTCCGGGTTTATCTGAGCCGGCGGGTATCCTCAAGAAAGGAGTAATTGTGTCTGCCATCTCCCCTGATTTGCGGCGGGTGCTGCAAAAATTTCAGGCTAATAAACCTGATCGTTGTCCAGCGGAGAAACTGTTTGTCCCGGATAGGTGGACAAATAAAGTGATCTCTGAGGTTCATTGTTCGGTGTTGGCTGGTCATCCTGGAATCTTTGGTACCAGAGAGTTAGTGGCTAGATCCTTTTGGTGGCCATCTCTGTCGCGGGATGTGCGTTCTTTTGTGCAGTCCTGTGGGATTTGTGCTCGGGCTAAGCCCTGCTGTTCTCGTGCCAATGGGTTGCTTTTGCCCTTGTCGGTCCCGAAGAGACCTTGGACACATATCTCTATGGATTTTATTTCAGATCTTCCCGTCTCTCAAAAGATGTCAGTCATTTGGGTGGTCTGTGATCGCTTTTCTAAGATGGTCCATCTGGTACCCTTGTCCAAGTTGCCTTCCTCCTCTGATTTGGTGCCATTGTTCTTCCAGCATGTGGTTCGTTTGCATGGCATTCCAGAGAATATCGTTTCTGACAGAGGTTCCCAGTTTGTTTCGAGGTTTTGGCGAGCCTTTTGTGGTAGGATGGGCATTGACTTGTCTTTTTCCTCGGCTTTTCATCCTCAGACTAATGGCCAGACCGAACGAACCAATCAGACCTTGGAAACCTATCTGAGATGCTTTGTTTCTGCCGATCAGGATGACTGGGTGTCCTTTTTGCCTTTGGCTGAGTTCGCCCTTAATAATCGGGCCAGCTCGGCTACCTTGGTTTCACCATTTTTCTGCAATTCTGGGTTCCATCCTCGTTTCTCTTCAGGACAGGTTGAGTCTTCGGACTGTCCTGGTGTGGATACTGTGGTGGACAGGTTGCAGCAGATTTGGACTCATGTAGTGGACAATTTGACCTTGTCCCAGGAGAAGGCTCAACGTTTCGCTAATCGCAGACGCCGTGTGGGTCCCCGACTTCGTGTTGGGGATCTGGTTTGGTTATCTTCTCGTCATATTCCTATGAAGGTTTCCTCTCCGAAGTTTAAACCTCGTTTCATTGGTCCTTATAGGATTTCTGAGGTTATTAATCCTGTGTCTTTTCGTCTGACCCTCCCAGATTCTTTTTTCATACATAACGTCTTCCATAGGTCATTGTTGCGGAGATACGTGGCACCTATGGTTCCATCTGTTGACCCTCCTGCCCCGGTTTTGGTGGAGGGGGAATTGGAGTATATTGTGGAGAAGATTTTGGATTCTCGTGTTTCAAGACGGAAACTCCAGTATCTGGTTAAATGGAAGGGTTATGCTCAGGAGGATAATTCCTTGGTTTTTGCCTCTGATGTCCATGCTCCCGATCTTGTTCGTGCCTTTCATGTGGCTCATCCTGGTCGGCCTGGGGGCTCTGGTGAGGGTTCGGTGACCCCTCCTCAAGGGGGGGTACTGTTGTGAATTCTGTGGCAGAGCTCCCTCCTGTGGTCACAAGTGGTACTTCGGCTGATTCTCTCTGGGAGCTTCCGTTTGTGGAGGAAACTGGTACTGCTGCTTCTGAGTTTCCTTCCTCAGGTGATCTGGTGAGGTCGTTAGGTGCTTCTCTACTTAACCCCACCTAATGCTTTGATTCATGCTTCCTGTCAATGTTCCAGTGTTGGACTTGTGTTTCTCTGGATCATTCCTGTGGCCTGCTGCTCTGCATAGCTAAGTGCTTCTTTGCTATTTGTTGCTATTTTTTCTGTCCAGCTTGTCTATTTGTTTTGCTGGAAGCTCTGGGACGCAAAGGGTGTACCTCCGTGCCGTTAGTTCGGTACGGAGGGTCTTTTTGCCCCTTTGCGTGGTTTTCTTTAGGGTTTTGTGTAGACCGCAAAGTTATCTTTCCTATCCTCGTTCTGTCTAGAATATCGGGCCTCACTTTGCTGAATCTATTTCATCCCTACGTTTGTCTTTTCATCTTACTCACAGTCATTATATGTGGGGGGCTGCCTTTTCCTTTGGGGTATTTCTCTGAGGCAAGGTAGGCTTATATTTTCTATCTTCAGGCTAGTTAGTTTCTCAGGCTGTGCCGAGTTGCATAGGGAGCTTTAGGCGCAATCCACGGCTGCCTCTAGTTGTGTTTGGAGAGGATCAGGGATTGCGGTCTGCAGAGTTCCCACGTCTCAGAGCTCGTTCTATTATTTTGGGTTATTGTCAGATCACTGTATGTGCTCTGACCTCCATGTCCATTGTGATACTGAATTGCCTTTCATAACAGTCGTCGTTTCATACTACAGATGGACAATGACCCAAAACATAAAGCCAAAGCAACCCAGGAGTTTATTAACCCCTTTCTGACCTCGGACGGGATAGTACGTCCGAGGTCAGAAGCCCCGCTTTGATGCGGGCTCCAGCGGTGAGCCCGCATCAAAGCCGGGACATGTCAGCTGTTTTGAACAACTGACATGTGCCCGTAATAGGCGCGAGCAGAATCGCGATCTGTCCGCGCCTATTAACTAGTTAAATGCCGCTGTCAAACACAGACAGCGGCATTTAACTACCGCATCCAGCCGGGCGGCCGGAAATGACGGCATCGCCGACCCCCGTCACATGATCGGAGGTCGGCGATGCTTCTCCATTGTAATCATAGAGATCCTTGAGAACTCTATGGTTACTGATCGCCGGTAGCTGTGAGCGCCACCCTGTGGTCGGCGCTCACAGCACACCTGATTTTCTGCTACATAGCAGCGAACAGCAGATCGCTGCTATGTAGCAGAGGCGATCGTGCTGTGCCTGCTTCTAGCCTCCCATGGAGGCTATTGAAGTATGGCAAAAGTAAAAAAAAGTTTTAAAAAATGTGAAAAAAAAAAAATATAAAAGTTTAAATCACCCCCCATTCGCCCCAATCAAAATAAATCAATAAAAAAAAATCAAATCTACACATATTTGATATTGCCACATTCAGAATCGCCCGATCTATCAATTAAAAAAAGCATTAAACTGATCGCTAAACAGCGTAGCGAGAAAAAAATTAAAAACGCCAGAATTACGTTTTTTTGGTCGCCGCGACATTGCATTAAAATGCAATAACAGGTGATCAAAAGAAGGTTTCTGCACCAAAATGCTGTAATTAAAAACGTCATCTCGGCACGCAAAAAATAAGCCCTCAACCGACCCCAGATCATGAAATATGGAGACGTTACGAGTATCGGAAAATGGCGCAATTTTTTTTTTTTTAGTCATGTTAGGTGTCTATGAACTCGTACTGACCTGGAGAATCATAATGTCAGGTCAGTTTTAGCATTTAGTGAAACTAGCAAAAAAGCCAAACAAAAGACAAGTGTGGGATTGCACTTTTTTTGCAATTTCACCGAACTTGGAATTTTTTTCCCGTTTTCTAGTACATGACATGCTAAAACCAATGATGTCGTTCAAAAGTACAACTCGTCCCACAAAACATAAGCCCTCACATGGCCATATTGACGGAAAAATAAAAAGTTATGGCTCTGGGAAGGAGGGGAGTGAAAAACGAACACGGAAAAATGAAAAATCCAAAGGTCATGAAGGGGTTAAAGCAAAGAAGTGAAATATTCTTGAATGGCCAAGTCAGTCATCTGATCTCAACCCAATTGAGCATGCATTTCACTTGTTAAAGACTAAACTTCAGACAGAAAGGCCCACAAACAAACTGCAACTGAAAACCACTGTAGTGTAGGCTGAGCAGAGCATCAAAAAGGAGGAAACACAGCGTCTGGTGATGTCCATGAGTTCAAGACTTCAGGCAGTCATTGCCAACAAAGGGTTTTCAACCAAGTACTAAAAATGAACATTTTATTTAAAATTATTAAATCTGTCCAATTTCTTTTGGTCCCTTTAAAAACAGGGGTGGCACATGTTAAGGAGCTGAAACTCCTAAACCCTTCATCCAATTTTAATGTGGATACCCTCAAATGAAAGCTGAAAGTCTCAACTTCAACTGCATCTGAATTGTTTTGTTTAAAATTCATTGTGGTAATGTCTAAACCAAAATTAGAAAAACGTTGTCTCTGTCCAAATATATATGGACCTAACTGTATATCACACAGATACAGAGGGCAGGCCAATAGAAAAGCGGCAGGCCATACCTGCATTACAATAGCCGCAGGTGGCCGGAGCCTGCCGATATTTACTGTGGGAATTACATAGGTGGGGGGGCGGACATAAGGGAAATATCGTGTCCCCTCTGCCCAGGGGCGCAGTCTGTGGGCTGATGCATTAGGGACATGCATCTCACATGGAACCTATTATACATACATATAACTGCACAACATATTCTGGGTGCTGAGTGGTTCCGTATCATGTAACAGTGAGTATATAACTATTTTTCATTTTCATTTTTTTTTAACAGGGATATGGTGCCCACACTGCTATATGCTATGTGGGCTATGTTATATACTGTGTGGGCTGTGTTATATAGTACGTGGGCTGTGTTATATACTGCCTGGCTGCTATATACCATGTGGGCAGTGTTATATACTGCGTGGGCTGTGTCATATACTATGTGGCCTGTGTTATAAACTGCGTGGGCTGTGCTATATATGTTACGTGGACTGTACTATATATTACGTGGGCTGTGCTATATACTATGTGGCTGCTATATACTACATGGCTGCTACATACTACATGGCTGTGCTATATACTACGTGGCTGTCTGTATTACGTGGGCTATGTTATATACTACGTGGCTGCTATATACTATGTGGCTGCTATATACTATGTGGCTGTGCTATATACTGCGTGGCTGTCTGTTATATACTATGTGGCTGTGTTATATACTATGTGGCTGTGTTATATACTACGTGGCTGTGCTCTATACTACGTGGCTGTGCTAAGCGTGACGCACATACATACATATTTTAGAATACCCGATGCGTTAGAATTGGGCCACCATCTAGTATGTATATATACATATATATACAGTGGGGCAAAAAAGTATTTAGTCAGTCAGCAATAGTGCAAGTTCCACCACTTAAAAAGATGAGAGGCGTCTGTAATTTACATCATAGGTAGACCTCAACTATGGGAGACAAACTGAGAAAAAAAAATCCAGAAAATCACATTGTCTGTTTTTTTAACAATTTATTTGCATATTATGGTGGAAAATAAGTATTTGGTCAGAAACAAACAATCAAGATTTCTGGCTCTCACAGACCTGTAACTTCTTCTTTAAGAGTTTCCTCTTTCCTCCACTCATTACCTGTAGTAATGGCACCTGTTTAAACTTGTTATCAGTATAAAAAGACACCTGTGCACACCCTCAAACAGTCTGACTCCAAACTCCACTATGGTGAAGACCAAAGAGCTGTCAAAGGACACCAGAAACAAAATTGTAGCCTGGCACCAGGCTGGGAAGACTGAATCTGCAATAGCCAACCAGCTTGGAGTGAAGAAATCAACAGTGGGAGCAATAATTAGAAAATGGAAGACATACAAGACCACTGATAATCTCCCTCGATCTGGGGCTCCACGCAAAATCCCACCCCGTGGGGTCAGAATGATCACAAGAACGGTGAGCAAAAATCCCAGAACCACGCGGGGGGACCTAGTGAATGAACTGCAGAGAGCTGGGACCAATGTAACAAGGCCTACCATAAGTAACACACTACGCCACCATGGACTCAGATCCTGCAGTGCCAGACGTGTCCCACTGCTTAAGCCAGTACATGTCCGGGCCCGTCTGAAGTTTGCTAGAGAGCATTTGGATGATCCAGAGGAGTTTTGGGAGAATGTCCTATGGTCTGATGAAACCAAACTGGAACTGTTTGGTAGAAACACAACTTGTCGTGTTTGGAGGAAAAAGAATACTGAGTTGCATCCATCAAACACCATACCTACTGTAAAGCATGGTGGTGGAAACATCATGCTTTGGGGCTGTTTCTCTGCAAAGGGGCCAGGACGACTGATCCAGGTACATGAAAGAATGAATGGGGCCATGTATCGTGAGATTTTGAGTGCAAACCTCCTTCCATCAGCAAGGGCATTGAAGATGAAACGTGCCTGGGTCTTTCAACATGACAATGATCCAAAGCACACCGCCAGGGCAACGAAGGAGTGGCTTCGTAAGAAGCATTTCAAGGTCCTGGAGTGGCCTAGCCAGTCTCCAGATCTCAACCCTATAGAAAACCTTTGGAGGGAGTTGAAAGTCCGTGTTGCCAAGCGAAAAGCCAAAAACATCACTGCTCTAGAGGAGATCTGCATGGAGGAATGGGCCAACATACCAACAACAGTGTGTGGCAACCTTGTGAAGACTTACAGAAAACGTTTGACCTCTGTCATTGCCAACAAAGGATATATTACAAAGTATTGAGATGAAATTTTGTTTCTGACCAAATACTTATTTTCCACCATAATATGCAAATAAAATGTTAAAAAAACAGACAATGTGATTTTCTGGATTTTTTTTTTCTCAGTTTGTCTCCCATAGTTGAGGTCTACCTATGATGTAAATTACAGACGCCTCTCATCTTTTTAAGTGGTGGAACTTGCACTATTGCTGACTGACTAAATACTTTTTTGCCCCACTGTATATAATATAACAAAGCATTCAGCAATATAAGGGAGATAGGAACATATTTTATTTTGAGGTGTAGCCACAGATTTTCAATGATGTTCAGATCAGGGGACTGTGAGAGCCATTGTAAAACCTTCAGCTTGCGCCTTTTGAGATAATCTATTGTGGATTTTGACGTGTGTTTAGGATCATTATCCCTTTGTAGAAGCCATCCTCTTTTCAACTTCAGTTTTTTTACAGATGGTTTTAGGTTTGCATCAAGAGTTTGTTGAAATTTCATTGATTCCATTCCAAATTTGTGTACATGTCTCTGAAATGTAGAACAATGTGCCACAACTACAGAGTCTGCTAAATCTTTCTGAAGGCCTTTTGCAGTCAAGCGGGGGTTTTAATTTGCCTCTCTAGCAATTCCATGAGCAGCTCTCAGTGAAATTTTGCTTGGTCTGCCAGACCTTATCTTGATTTCCACTGTTCCTGTTAACTGTTATTTCTTAATTACATTTCCAACTGAGTAAAGGGCAACTTGAAAATGCTTTGCTATCTTCTTATAGCCTTCACCTGCTTTGTGGGCCTCCACTATTTTCATTTTCAGAGTACTAGGCAGCTGCTTAGAAGAACCCATAGCTGCTGTTTTTTGGCACACGGTTAGAGGAGGCTGGGTTTTTTTAAAGCTGGGAAATTTGCATCATCTGGCCTTTCCTAACAATGATTGTGAGCAAGCAATAACTTTAACAGGGTAATTAAGATATATATATAAAGTTATAAACAAATATATATAAACAATCCGCGCTGGGTTCTGTAGTTTTATGACCCCTAAATCCCTCCAAAAAAGAAAAAAAAAGAAAAAAAGAGAGAGAAAAAAAACAAAACAAAAAAACAGTGTTTGCACCTTTTATATGGCTTTAAAAAACTATTTAAAAATAAATATGTGTTTGTTTAAAATAGCTCCGCCATGGAGCACAACATTGTCCAAATAACAAAAGAGGTTCTGAGCAATGTAAACTGTCCGTTAGAAAGACTTTAGATTTTTACCTGGTGCAGTATAAATGGTAAGATCCTCAGTTCCCTTTAGTCAATCTTTATACAAGTCCAAATGTGGAAGAGTGCGGCTTCAGTGGAGTTTATTTCTTCTTCCGCTTTCCCGTGAGCGGGCTCCAGGCAGTGCCCCGGCCGGCGGCAACCAGCCCTGTGCTCACCCACTCCTAACAGCGACTAAGCGCTGTTGTGTAGCTCTCGGTTCTCTGCCACTGCAGGACCTTGCGTGACGTCACGGTCATGTGATTGCTCACGTGACTTGCTATGGATAGCGTTGTGGACCAATTTCCTACTAGTTTCGGAATAGGACGTATTCCTTCATCAGGGATGGTCCGTTCTGGATGTTCTCCACCTATATAGCCCGCATTAGTCATGTGTCCACATTATATATTGAAAGCAAATAGCTCAATCTCACTATTCAAGCCCTTCGGTGCTAAAGTGTCCAATTGAAATATCATTGTTGTTTCCTCCCTGTACATCTGCTGGATGTAATTTCCTCTCCGCCAACTTTTACTAACGATTTTGAGGCCTGTAACTAAAGTACCCCCAATTGCGCCATTGTGGTGAGCGCAAAAGTGTTTTGACAGCGGATGGCCTTGAAATTTTTTATTAATATTCCTCAAATGCTCATTAATCCTTACTTGCAAAGGTCGTTTAGTTCGACCTATGTATAACTTATTGCAGGGGCATTTGATAGAATAAATAACCCCTGTCGTATTGCAAGATATAAAATCTTTTATTTGCCATTCCGTGCTTCCGTTAGTGAGCGAAAGTTGTTTTTTTGTTTTTAGTAATTTACACGATTTGCACTTCATACAGGGGTAGAACCCATGACCTCTAGACATAAGGGGATATTTATTTGCACCATAGACGTGTGGAACCGTAGGGGCTTTTTTATTTCCCAAATTATTAGCCTTTCTGTAAATAAACAAAGGGTGCTCAGGAAGTTTATCCCCCATAATTTTGTCTTCTTTGAGAACCCAGCGCGGATTGTTTATATATATTTGTTTATAGCTACTAATACAGAGGGGTGGCACTGTATTTGTATCCGCTGCAGGATTCAGAGTTACTGAAGCGCTACTGGTGTGTTTAATTTTATCCATATATATAAAGTTTCATCTTTAATTTCAGGCCTTTTAGAGATCATTTCATATTCAACTTGTCTAACTGTTCACAATTACTAGGGGCGCTCAAACTGTTACATTTCACTGCATATATTAAGTATATATGGCATTCAGATATGAGTATATACTTTAAGTATTTTAGCTATGTCTGCTAAGACTGCCAGATACCACAAAACTGAGTAAACTTATTGTGTAACTGTTACATCTGGATATAGACATACACAACACGCATTCATAATAATTTGCTCATTAATAGTGTTGAGCGATACCTCCCGATATTCGGAAATATCGATATCAGATTGGATCGGCCGATATCCAAAAAATATCAGATATCGCCGATACCGATACCCGATACCAATGCAAGTCAATGGGACAAAAATATCAGAATTAAAATAAACCCTTTCTTTCCTTGTAGATTAATTCTACATGAAGGAAAACGACTAAGAATAATGTAGGATGTATTGGGGGAGGTGGAGGAGACATTAAAGGCATAGAAGTTTAGCCCAATCAAATGGAATAGCAGGAATTCATTTTTTTTTAAGACGTTCGGAGTTACAAAGATATTCACTATGTTAAGATTTTTTATATTTTGTCAGATATTCATGTTTCACTACTTTCATGCTCTTCACCTTCTTTTATACTTCTCCCACACTTTCTTCATAATCCTGACCAGCAGCATCTTTTTCATCAACTTCTCCTTCTCCTTATTCATCTTCTTCTTCTTCACCTTCTTCCTATTATTCTTTTTTTTACATTCTTCATATTATTTTTATTCAACTATTATTCTTCTTCATATTCTACTTTTTCATCTTCTTCATATTCTACTTCTTCATCATATTCTTATTTGTGACAGGCATTCCTGTAGTTGTTATCTATAACACTTTGAAGATTACACCTTCCGTTCTGCCTGTCACAAAAGATTTACAACAGGATTCGTCCGCGTTTAGTTTGGCCTGCAGCAGCAGGTTTTTTCCAGGGGCACCACGAGGAGGAACGGACTCACCCCCATACACTGCTTAGTCTTCTGCTTATGCAAATTGCCTCTTCTGAGAAAAAGAGGACTTAAACTCTATAGCGCCACCTGTTGGAAGTAGCGATCCTACAAGTCACAATCAACCCTTTAACGAGTTGAGCAATATTAGACGCGTAAACAAATTATCTGCGCTGGATCCTCTTACTCCATACCCTCACAGACAAAGTGTCTGTGGACTAAAAAAAATAGGAGTAGTGAAAAATATATATATATATATATACCCACTTAATAAAAATAAAAATACGAATAAAGATAAAATGGAAACCAAACTCGTTGGTATGCATAAATACATAAACCCCTATGCGGAAAAACACAGTCAATATATATAGCACAGACAAGGTAATAGTGCACAGATAGCTAGTTCCTCATAAATACAGGAACGTCCAGTATTACCTTATGATGTGTGCCCAATGGTATCCCGGGCTTTCATGGATAGATCTTTCTGTGCGGTCCCAGTGTCCTTTCTAGTAGAGTCCATGGGTGAGTGTTCACGTGGGTGGATTGCAGGTGCTGCCCCGGCTGGTAGCAAAAGCACCATGCACTCACCCACTTCACAGGACGGAGAAGCGCTAGTAAATTCAGCCGCTAGGTACACTGCAGATGCAGGACCTTACGTGACGTCACGATCACGTGGTAACACACGTGACTGGCTACGGATAGCGCAGTAAGTCCACTCTTCCTTTCCTACGCGTTTCGGAATATAGCGTATTCCTTCCTCAGGGATGGATCGTCCTGGATTTCCTCTACATATATAGTGCAAGGAAAACATGTGACCGCACTATCTGTTAAAAGCAAATAGTTCAATTTCACTGTTTAAGCCCTTTGGTATTAGGGTATCTAATACAAATATCATTTTGGTCTCTTCCCTTGACATTTGGTTAATGTAATTACCCCTTCGCCAGCTTTTAGGTACGACTTTGAGACCTGTAATAGAAGTGCCATCAATTTTACCGCTGTGATGAATAGAAAAATGCTTTGACAGAAAAATGAGTTGAGCAATATGACTTAGGATAAAAGCCAAATCAATATCTCAATTCGCAGACACAGTGTTTCGGGCTGTTGGCCCTCGTCAGTGTGAAGCATGAGAACTGATATGGCTTCTGCTTATAATTTAGATAATACCTTTTGCTCTGATTTTTAGTCTTATGCTTAATGTTCTTCTGCTTTTTGTTCTGCAGCTTCTTGTTCTTCTGCTTCTTGGTCTTCAGGGTCGTCGTCTCCAGGGTCATCGTCACCAGGGTCGTCGTCTCCAGGGTCGTCATCTCTGGGATCGTTGTCTTCTTCGGGGTGGTTTTCAGGGTTGTCGTCTTTAGGGTCATCGTCAGGGAGATCCAGAGTGATTAGCAAAAACCATTTCCAAAAGCTTGAATTTGGAAATGTAGCAGAAGGTACAAGAAGGCTAAGGAACTGCCGAGAACCAGCTGATGGTACTGGAATCTGGATGGCTACCCGAAGGTACAAGAGCCAATGGAACTACTGAGGACCAGCTGACGGTACTGGAACCTAGGTACTAATCAGGAGGTACCAGTGCCAGAAAGCACTACCAAGGACCACCAGACGTTGGTGGAACTCGGATACTCAGAAGGAGGCACCTAAGCCAAAAGCTCTGCCTGACTTTGCGGCATCAGCTGATCCCTAAGCGCATGCCACGGCGATTAGGGATCAGCTGAGGCCTCACAGTCTGAAGAAGGTGGATGGAGATGAGTGAGAGGGGAAGATATGCACTGCGCATGCCCATGAATCCCAGCCCCGCAGTGTGAATAAATCAGAAGACACTGCAGGGCAGGATCTCGGGCAGCGCGGCCACACAAGTGCAGTAAGCCTGACATCAAATGATGTCAGAAGACGGGCAGTGCTAACTGCGCATGGCCAAGGGATAACATAGCAGCGCAGGCTCCGGGACAGATTCAAACAACGCTTAGGAGGTGGCACACGGTGCCAAGGGGGTATGAATGACAGCTGTGCAGCATCTGATTAGGAAGGATAGTCCAGCCTCCGGGACTTTCACGGTATGAGGGGACACATTTTATGAGTGTTTAGTTCAGTATGTGCAAGGAGCATAACAAAAAGAGCCACCTTTTCCTTGTGCAGCATTAGTGCTGCACAAGGTGGCTCTTTTAGTTACAAACGCCTAGTGTGGGGGGACTGGTTCCCTTTAATTTCTGTAGTAGTGTCAGTTTGGAGGGAGCAGGAGAAATTGCCGGATACACAGCAGGGGATCAGTTGACATTACTGAACCCCAATAACACGGCAGCAAGTGTTGACTGTGCAGACGGCACTTGCGAGCAGCAACAGGCGGTGTTGGAGCCCAGGGTCAATGCAAGAAACTGAGTGGAGAAATTGCCGCACACACAGAAGGGGAGCAGCTGGCGTTACTGAACCCCAATAACAGAGGAGCAACTGTTGACTGTGCAGACAGCACTTCCGAGCAGCAACAGGCGGTGTTGGAGCCCAGGGATTACAGGAGAAACAGAGTGTAGGCAGAGGACTAATTGGAGCAAGTTTAATATCTGAAGTAGTGTGAGTGTGGAGGTAGCAGGAGCAATTGCCGGATACACAGCAGGGGAGCAGCTGACGTTACTGAACCCCACTAACACAGGATCTAGTGTTTTTCTCTATGCAAACGGCACTTTTGAGCAGCAACTGGCGGTGTTAGAGTCCAGGGAATCCAGGAGAAGCAGAGTGTAGGCCGAGGCCTAATTGGAGCAAGATTAATATCTGAAGTAGTGTGGGTGTGGAGGTAGCAGGCGCAATTGCCGGATACACAGCAGGGGAGCAGCTGACGTTACTGAACCCCACTAACACAGGAGCTAGTGTTTTCTCTGTGCAGATGGCACTTCTGAGCAGCAACTGGTGGTGTTGGAGCCCAGAGTCAATCAGGGTGTAGGCTGAGGCCTAATTGGAGCAAGGTTAATATCTGAAGTAGTGTGAGTGTGGAGGTAGCAGGAGCAATTGCCGGATACACAGCAGTGGAGCAGCTGACGATACTGAACCCCACTAACACAGGAGCTAGTGTTTTTCTCTGTGCAGACGGCACTTCTGAGCAGCAACTGGCGGTGTTGGAGCCCAGGGAATCCAGGAGTAGCAGAGTGTAGGCAGAGACCTAATTTTAGCTAGTTTAATATCAGTTGTAGTGTGAGTGTGGACAGAGCAGGAGAAATTGCCGGATATACAGCTGGGGAACAGCTGACATGACTGAAACCCTATAACACTGGGTCATGTGTTGACTGTGCAGACGGAACTTCTGAGCAGCAACTGGCGGTGTTGGAGCCCAGGGATTACAGTTCAGGTGGTAGAAACATGAGCACAACAGGAGACCTGGATACAATTGCCTACCAATTATTTAATCTGGAAGAGGAGTGGCAAATTCCTGCAAGATCCAGGCCTTGTTCATTTTCAGAAAAGTAAGCCCGTCAACATTATCGGAGGAAAGTCGCATGCGACGGTCTGTTAGTAGACCACCTGCGGCACTAAAGATGTGTTCCGATAATACACTAGCAGCAGGGCAAGCCAGCACCTCCAATGCATACTGGCTAAGCTCTGGCCTTGTATACAGCTTAGAGACCCAAAACTTGAAGGGGGAGGAGCCGTGTGGGCGAACACTGAGAGGGCAAGACAAGTAGTCTGTTACCATCTGACGGAAACGTTGCCTCCTGCTGACTGGAGCCGTATGTGATGGTGTAGACATTTGTGGCGGGCACACAAAACTTTGCCACAATTGGGCCATACTGGCCTTGCCTTGTGCTGAGGCACTGCTACTGCTCCCTCTTTGTGCAGAGCTTCCTCCACTGCCTCAACGCACTGAGCTGCTTTGTAAAGCACTAGCAGCACTGCTCTCAGTTGGACTGGAGAAGATGATGGAATTCACCAGTGTGTCTTGGTACTCCCGCATTTTACACTCCCGGTTCAATGGTGTTATGAGGCTTTGTAAGTTGTCCCAGTAGCGAGGATCTAGGAGGGTGTACACTCAATAATCAACCGTGTTGAGAATACGGGTGATGCGGCGGTCGTTTTTCAGGCACTGCAACATGAAATCAACCATGTGCTGCAGACTGCCAACTGGCCAAGAAATGCTGTCCCCTGCTTGAGGCATGATCTCTGCCTGCTCTGCATCACCCCACCCTCGCTCTACATACTGACTACTGGACCATTGTGTAACTCCCTCCTCTGGACAGATGTCTTCCTCCTCCATTAACTCCTCCTCATCCTCCTCACAAAGTGTCCCCTGCCGAGGACTTTGTGAGGAACCATGTTGCGCAGACTGTCCAGAAGCAGATGGCATTTATGACTCCTCATCCTCCACCTCTTCCGCAACCTCATCCCTTAGCACTTACAGTGTTTTTTCAAACAGGCAGATAAGGGGGATAGTCATGCTGACTAGTGCATCATCTGCACTCGCCATCTGCATGGAATCATCGATGGCACGCAAAACCTGGCAGATGTCCTTCATAGTGGCCCACTCAATGGTTGTGAAGTCTGAACGGTGCGCAGTGTGACTTCTTTGCGTCTGATGCAGCTGATACTCCATTACTGCTGCCTGCTGCTCACACAACCGCTCCAACATATGTAACATTGAATTCCACCTGGTGGGTAGGTCACATATGATGCGATGTTTCGGAAGGCGGAATCGGTGTTGCAGAGCTGCAATGCGCGATCTTGCCATGCTGGAACGCTGCAATTGAGCACACTCTAGGCGGAACTTGTGCAGCAGTGCATCAAGATCCGGATAGTCCCTCAATAAACTCTGCATGAGCAAGTTGAGCACATGTGCCAGACATGGGATGTGAGTGAGGTTGCCTAGGCCCAGAGCTGCCACCAGATTTCAGCCATTGTCACACACTACCATGCCTGGCTGGAGATTCACTGGTACAAACCACATGTTGCTCTCCTGCTTGATGGCATTCCAGAGCTCCTGAGCTGTGTGGCTTCGATTCCCCAAAGAAAGTAATTTCAATACGGCCTGTTGACGTTTGGCCATGGCTGTGCTCATATCGGTCATACCAGGTAAGTGTTCATGGGTCCATGTGGAGGTAGACTGTGACTGCTCCTGCAGCGCTGATTCAGATGAACTGGAGTATAAGGAGTCAATGTGTACAGACTGGATTCCTGCAATCCTTGGAGTTGGCAGAACACGTACAGCGCCACTCTCAAGATCTCAAGATCTGTACTCGGCTCCACAACATTTACCCAATGGGCAGTGAGGGAAAGGTATCGTCCCTGGCCATGGTGACTGGTCCATGCATCGGTGGTGAGGTGGACCTTGCTACTGATGGTGTTTAGTAGCGCATGTTTAATGTTTCCCTCAACATGCTTTTGCAGGGCAGGGACGGCTTGCCTGCTGAAATAAAAGCGGCTGGGCATGTTGTATTGTGAGACTGCCAATGCCATCAAGTTACGGAAGATGTCAGTCTCCACCAGCCTGAATGACAGCATTTCAAGGGACAGTAGTTTTGCAATGCCAGTATTCAGAGCCTGTGCTCGGGGGTGGTTTGCCGAGAATGACCTTTTCTCCCATGCCTGTGCTACCGATGGCTGTAGACTGGGCTGGGAATGTGAGGATGACAGGGAACGTGGTGCTGTGGGTGGAATTACACTGGGTCTCTGTACAACAGTGCCAGAGATTCTTCCATGGCGATCCTGTGAGGAAGCCGAACCAGCTGTGTGTGAGCTGGTGGAAGAGGCAACAACACGAGCTGAAGAGGTGGTAGGTGCCGCTGTAGGTTGGCCTAGGTTTTCAGTGTGTTTTTGTAACTCCACCATGAGCTTGGTCCGCACATGTTTCCACATATTTGTGGTATTGAGGTTGCTGACACTTTTCCCTCTTTTGACTTTCTGATTACACAGCTTGCATTTGACAAAGCAAATGTCATCTGCAACTGTGTCAAAAAAGAACCAGGCACTGCAAGTCTTGGGAGCGCTCGTTTTGGGTTTTGGAAGAGGCATGCTCCTAATGGGTGCCGAAGTGGAGGCTACAGGCAACACAGTCTTTCACCTCCCTCTCCCTCCTTTTAGGGCCGTTCGGGGAATCTCTTCCTCAGAGCTGCTCCCACCACCTTCCTGTACCTCACGCCATAATGGGTCAAGAACCTCATCATCTATACTACCCTCTTCCAACAACTGCTTCTCCTGGGTAGTCTCGGCAGCACAGTACGCACCAGAAAGTGGCACCTGAGTCTAATCATCAGATGCGTACTGAGGTGTGCTGACCGGAGGCACTGGCTGTTATGATCCGGTGACCTTGGAGCCGCATGAATAACTTTGACTGGAGTAGGTGGTAACTGTAGTGACCGCAAATCCTGAACTGACACCGCAACTAGAAGTAGCTGTGGGGTGTGCCTAACAAACCCTAGACACCTCGTCACAACTAAATACCCCTATAGATCGAAATAGGAATACTATCTTGCCTCAGAGCAGAACCCCAAAGGATAGGCAGCCCCCCACGAATATTGACTGTGAGTAGGAGAGGAAAGACACACGTAGGCAGAAAACAGGATTTAGCAAAAGAGGCCACTCTAGCTAAAATAGGAAAGGATAGGACAGAGTTCTGTGCGATCAGTATTAAAACCCTTCCAAAAATATCCACAGCAGATTATACAAAAAATTCCTCCATCTAACTAAAGACGTGGAACGTATATCTGCAACTCCAGAGAATCCTACACACAGAGCAGAAATACAATCAAAAATCCAGCACACAGCATGTGTGCCATAGAAAAAAAAACAGACACTTATCTTTGCTGAATTGGCAGCTAAGCAGGAGAAACCAGACAGAGGTCCAACACCTCCCAAGAACCATTGACAACTGGCAAGGACTAATGAATCCTGCAAACCTAAATACCCCAGTCAGAATTGCAATCAGCAGAAACACCTGACCATGACTGCAGCCCTGGGACAACTGCATTACCACCTACAACCACCGGAGGGAGCCCAAAAGCAGAATTCACAACAGTACCCCCCCCCTTGAGGAGGGGTCACCGAACCCTCACCAGAGCCCCCAGGCCGATCAGGACAAGCCAGATGAAAGGCACGAACCAAATCAGCGGCATGGACATCAGACGCAAAAACCCAAGAATTATCCTCTTGGCCATAACACTTCCATTTGACAAGGTACTGAAGCCTCCGCCTCGAAAAATGGGAATCCAAAATCTTCTCAACAACATATTCCAACTCCCCATTAACCAACACAGGGGCCGGAGGATCAACAGAGGGAACAACGGGCTCCACATATTTCCGCAATAAAGATCTATGGAAGACATTATGGATCGCAAAAGAGGCCGGAAGCGCCAGTCGAAAAGACACCGGATTAATAATCTCAGAAATCCTGTAAGGACCAATAAACCGAGGCTTAAACTTAGGAGAATAAACCTTCATAGGAGCATGACGGGAAGACAACCAGACCAGATCCCCAACCCGAAGCCGGGAACCAACACACCGACGACAGTTAGCAAAACGTTGAGCCTCCTTCTGAGACAACACCAAATTGTCTACCACATGAGCCCAAATCTGCTGCAACCTGTCAACCACAGAATCCACACCAGGACAGTCAGAGGGCTCAACCTGCCCAGAAGAAAAACGAGGATGAAAACCAAAATTACAAAAGAAAGGCGAAACCAAAGTAGCCAAACTAGCCCGATTATTAAGGGCAAACTCGGCCAATGGCAAGAAAGCCACCCAATCATCCTGATCAGCAGACACAAAGCATCTCAAATAAGTTTCCAAAGTCTGATTAGTTCGCTCGGTCTGACCATTTGTCTGAGGATAAAACGCAGAAGAAAAAGACAAATCAATTCCCAGCCTAGCACAAAAGGCCCGCCAATACCTAGAAACAAACTGGGAACCTCTGTCGGACACAATATTCTCCGGAAAACCATGCAAACGAACCACATGCTGAAAAAACAACGGAACCAAATCTGAAGAGGAAGGCAATTTAGGTAAAGGCACCAAATGAACCATCTTAGAGAACCGGTCACAAACAACCCAGATAACCGAAATCCGAAATAAAATCCATAGAAATATGCGTCCAGGGCCTCTCAGGGACCGGCAATGGCAAAAGCAACCCACTAGCACGGGAACAACAAGGCTTGACCCGCGCACAAGTCCCACAGGACTGCACAAAAGAACGCACATCACGCGACAAAGAAGGCCACCACAAGGACCTACCAACCAAGTCTCTGGTAACAAAAATGCCAGGATGACCAGCCAACACGGAACAGTGAACCTCAGAAATAACTCTACTAGTCCATCTGTCAGGAACAAACAGTTTCCCCACAGGATAGCGGTCAGGTCTGTCAGCCTGAAATTCCTGAAGAACCCGTCGTAAATCAGGGGAAATGGCAGAAAGGACCACCCCTTCTTTCAGAATACCGACCAGTTCCGAGACCTCTGGAGAATCAGGCAAAAAACTCCTAGAGAGGGCATCAGCCTTAATGTTCTTAGAACTCGGAAGGTACGAGACCACGAAATCAAAACAGGAAAAAAACAAGGACCATCGAGCCTGTCTAGGATTCAGCCGTTTGGCAGACTCGAGGTAAATCAAATTCTTATGATCGGTCAAGACCACAATACGGTGCTTAGCTCCCTCAAGCCAATGTCGCCACTCCTCAAACGCCCACTTCATAGCCAACAACTCCCGATTGCCGACATCATAATTGCGTTCAGCAGGCGAAAACTTACGGGAAAAGAAGGCACACGGTTTCATTAAGGAACCAACAGGATCCCTCTGTGACAAAACGGCCCCTGCCCCAATCTCAGAAGCGTCAACCTCAACCTGAAACGGAAGAGAAACATCCGGTTGGCGCAACACCGGAGCAGAAGTAAAATGAAGTTTAAGCTCCTGAAAGGTAGAGACAGCCGCAGAGGACCAATTCGCCACATCAGCTCCTTTCTTCGTCAAATCGGTCAAGGGTTTAACCACGCTGGAAAAATTAGCAATGAAACAGCGATAAAAATTTGCAAAACCCAAAAATTTCTGAAGGCTCTTCACGGATGTGGGCTGAATCCAATCATGAATGGCCTGAACCTTAACCGGATCCATCTCTATAGACGAGGGAGAAAAAATGAAGCCCAAAAATGACACTTTCTGCACCCCAAAGAGACACTTAGACCCTTTCACAAACAGGGCATTGTCACGAAGGATCTGAAATACCATCCTGACCTGTTCCACATGAGACTCCCAATCATCGGAAAAAATCAAAATATCATCCAAATATACAATCAAGAACTTATCAATATAAGTCCGGAAGATATCATGCATGAAGGACTGAAAAACAGATGGAGCATAAGTGAGCCCGAATGGCATCACAAGGTATTCAAAATGGCCTTCGGGCGTGTTAAACGCAGTTTTCCATTCATCACCCTGCTTAATATGAACAAGATTATATGCCCCCCGAAGGTCAATCTTCGTAAACCAACTAGCTCCCTTAATCCTAGCAAATAAATCGGTAAACAAAGGTAAAGGGTATTGAAACTTGACCGTGATCTTATTCAAGAGGCGATAATCAATATGAGATGGAATTTCAGAAGAGGAAGAAGAGGAGATTGACATCAAAGGAACATCATTATGAACCCCCTGACAACCCCAACTAGTCACAGACATATACTTCCAATCCAACACAGGATTATGTACCTGCAACCACGGAAAACCCAGCACGATAGCATCATGCAAATTATGCAACACCAGAAATCGACAATCCTCCTGATGGGCTGGCGCCATGCGCATGGTCACCTGTGTCCAAAACTGGGGCTTATTTTTAGCCAAGGGTGTAGCATCAATGCCCCTTAAAGGAATAGGGTTCTGTAAAGGCTGCAAAGGAAAACCACAACGCCTGGCAAACTCAAAGTCCATTAAGTTCAAGGCGGTGCCTGAATCCACAAACGGCATGACAGAAAATGATGACAATGAGCAGATCAAGGACACAGATAACAGAAATTTAGGTTGTACAGTGCTGATGGTAAATGAACTAGCGATCCTCTTTGTCCACTTAGGGCAGACTGAAATTACATGAGAAGCGTCGCCACAATAATAACACAACCTATTCTGACATCTGAATCCTTGTCGTTCCATTCTAGACAGAATTCTATCACACTGCATTGGCTCAGGAATCTGCTCTGAGGACAATGCCACAGCGCGCACAGTTCTGCGCTCCCGCAAGCGCCGATCTATCTGACTGGCCAGAGACATAGAATCCCTCAGACCGAAAGGCGTGGGAAACCCCACCATAACATCTTTAACGGATTCAGAAAGACCCTTTCTGAAAATTGCCGCCAAAGCATCATCATTCCATTTAGTCAACACAGACCATTTTCTAAATTTCTGACAATACAATTCTGCCACCTCTTGACCCTGAGACAGGGCCATCAAGGTCTTTTCCGCTTGATCCACAGAATTAGGTTCATCATATAATAATCCTAAAGCCTGAAAAAAGGAGTCTACATTAAGCAAAGCCAGATTCCCAGATTCCAGGGAAAATGCCCAATCCTGTGGATCACCACGCAGCAGGGAGATGACGATATTAACCCGCTGAATGGAATCACCAGAGGATCGAGGTCTCAAAGCAAAAAACTGTTTACAGTTGTTTTTAAAACTCAAAAATTTGGACCTGTCACCAAAAAACAAATCAGGAGTAGGAATCTTCGGCTCTAAAACAGGAGTTTGAACAATATAATCAGAAATACCCTTTATTTTTTATTTTTTTTTTTTTTTTATATAGCGCTAACATATTCCGCAGCGCTTTACAGTTTGCACACATTATCATCACTGTCCCCGATGGGGCTCACAATCTAGAATCCCTATCAGTATGTCTTTGGAATGTGGGAGGAAACCGGAGTGCCCGGAGGAAACCCACGCAAACACGGAGAGAACATACAAACTCTTTGCAGATGTTGTCCTGGGTGGGATTAGAACCCAGGACCCCAGCGCTGCAAGGCTGCAGTGCTAACCACTGCGCCACCGTGCTGCCCTACCCTGTATCCTAGCAGCAAGCTGGTCTACACGAGAAGCTAATTCCTGAACATTCATGCTAGCACAAGGCTCCTCAGCCACCCAGAGATAAAGAGGGAAGAGTAGACAAAGCAGACTGCAGAAAAAAAAATTGCACAACACCTTTCTTCCCTTCTTCTGAGATGCATTTAACTCATTATTGGCCAGTTGTACTGTTCTGATCCGGTGACCTTGGAGCCGCATGAATAACTTTCACTGGAGTAGGTGGTAACTGTACTGATTGCAAATCCTGAACTGACACCTCAACTAGAAGTAGCCGTGGGGTGTGCCTAACAAACCCTAGACACCTCGTCACAGCCGGAGAACTAAATACCCCTATAGATGGAAATAGGAATACTATCTTGCCTCAGAGCAGAACCCCAAAGTAGGGTTGAGCGAAACAGGTCGGCCAGATTCAGAAGTCGTCGACTTTTGGCAAAGTCGGGTTTCATGAAACCCGACCCGACCCCTGTGCGGGGTCGGCCATGAGGTCGGCAATCTTCTGATCTGGAATCGGAATTCCAATACCGAGGTCCGATATGTTTAAGATATCGGGAATCGGTATCGGAATTCATATTTAAGTGTAAAATAAAGAATAAAAAAAAAAAATTGATATACTCACCCTCGGACGCGCCTTGGTTCTCACCAGCAGCCTTCCTTCCTAAGAATGAGCGCCTGAAGGGCCTTCGATGACGTCGCGGCTTGTGATTGGTCGCGTGAGCGGTCACATGGGCGGTCACGCAACCAATCACAAGCCGCGACGTCATCTAAGGTCCTTGAGGCGCTAATTCATAGGAAGGAAGCATCCGAGGGCACGTCCGAGGGTGAGTATATTCCTAATAGGTATATACTCACCCTCGGATGCGCCCTGGTTCTAACCCGCAGCCTTCCTTCCTAAGAATCAGCGCCTGAAGGACCTTAGATGATGTCGCGGCTTGTGATTGGTCGCATGACGCCCATGTGACCGCTCACGTGACCAATCACAAGCCGCGACGTCATCGAAGGTCCTTCAGGCGCTTATTCTTAGGAAGGAAGGCTGCCGGTGAGAACCAGGGCGCGTCCGAGGGTAAATATATCAATATTTTTTATTTTGATTCTTTATTTTACACTTAAATATGGATCCCAGGGCCTGAAGGAGAGTTTCCTCTCCTTCAGACCCTGGGAACCATTAGAAACCTAATGCACAGCATTGGGTTTCGTGTTTCGGCCGACCCCGACTTTTCTACAGGATCGGCCGATTTCACTCGACCCGACTTTTGAAATAGTTGGGTTTCATGAAACCCGACCCGATCCTATAAAAAGAAAAGTCGCTCAACCCTACCCCAAAGGATAGGCAGCCCCCCACGAATATTGACTGTGAGTAGGAGAGGAAAGACACACGTAGGCAGAAAACAGGATTTAGCAAAAGAGGCCACTCTAGCTAAAATAGGAAAGGATAGGACAGAGTTCTGTGCGGTCAGTATTAAAACCCTTCCAAAAATATCCACAGCAGATTATGCAAAAAATTCCTCCATCTAACTAAAGACGTGGAACGTATATCTGCAACTCCAGAGAATCCTACACACAGAGCAGAAATACAATCAAAAATCCAGCACACAGCATGTGTGCCATAGAAAAAAAACAGACACTTATCTTTGCTGAATTGGCAGCTAAGCAGGAGAAACCAGACAGAGGTCCAACACCTCCCAAGAACCATTGACAACTGGCAAGGACTAATGAATCCTGCAAACCTAAATACCCCAGTCAGAATTGCAATCAGCAGAATCACCTGACCATGACTGCAGCCCTGGGACAACTGCATTACCACCTACAACCACCAGAGGGAGCCCAAAAGCAGAATTCACAACAACTGGCCCAGCTGCCTCTTCAGATTCAGAGAGACAAAGCAGTTGGGCATCACTGCATACTGCCTCTTCTTCCATTTCTCGAATGCTGCTTGGCTTGCCCCCTCTTTCCAAGCCAAGATATTCAGAGAACAGAAGTAGAGATGGCTCCTGTCCTGGGCTCTCTGACTGCCTGGGCAATTTGGCAGGTGGTGAAGAGACAGATGGGTGCTTTTCAGTGCTCTGTGCCTGAGAGGATGTGGCACTAATTGAAGTTGATGCGTTAGCTGCCATCCATCCGACAACGGCTTCAATTTGCTCGTCCCGCAGCAGTGGGGTATGGCGAGCTCCTACAAAGCTACGCATGAAGGACTGTTCCGTGCTAAAACTGGGGGATGATGAGTCACCGGTGCCCACAGCAGGCACAGAATCCCCACGTCCTCTCCCTGCAGAAACTTCACGCCCATGACCACGTGCCTTACTCCCTGCCTTCTTCATCATGGTAGACTGATTAAGATAGGCAGAAAAGTACTAAGGGCTTATTGTGTGTATTCCTGAACAGCTGCTAACAGGTATAAGAAACACTAATTTTATAAAGTGTGGACTACACTTTAATATGAGCTAATGTGACCTACACAAATGTAAAGTGGAGTGCTTAGTGAACTTTCATAACTTTTTGTTTTTTTCACAGAAGAGACTACAGCGTGAGCTGAACCCACACAGAGACCTTGCAGACAACCGTGAATGGCGCTGCAAGGCCAAAAAAAGCTCCTCTATGTATTCCTATATAGTGTTATTCCACAATCTAGCAGGATACGGATGGAAAACCACTAATAGGATAAATCAGGAAAAATGTGCATCAGGCGGCACTAATTGAAAAAAGGACAATGGAACAGTATGAGGCAGTGACGCACGCTGAGCTGTCTACAACCGGCTGTGGCTGCAGAACAGACTACAGAGTGAGCTGCACTCACACAGAGACCTTGCAGACAGCCGTGAATGGCGCTGCAAGGCCAAAAAAAGCTCCTCTATGTAATCCTATATAGTGTTTTTCCACAATCTAGCAGGATACAGATGGAAACCCACTGATAGAATAAATCAGGAACAATGTGCGGCAGGCAGCACTAATTGAAAAAAGGACAATGGAACAGTAGAGTAAACCCAAAATGGCGGCGGCGGCGACTTTATAGTGCATCATGACATCATTTCAGCAGCCATTCACAGCCATGCCAGTAGTTACATTACTAACATGCATAACAGGAGGTGCCCACACTTAGGATTCCTCATTGGCTGAATTAAATCAAACTGGCTCATTGAATTATGGGAACTTCCGATTCCGGTATCCGATATTGTGAAAGTATCGGAATTCAGTATCGGAATTCCGATACCGCGAATATCGGCCAATACCCGATATTTGCAGTATCGGAATGCTCAACACTACTCATTAATAAAAATGACCAGCTTCCTTCAGTTATTTTTGTAACCCCTATCAATGAACTAGTGAATCATGTTCAAAGAATCTTCGGGCACTGATGTATCTGACTACAATACATGTATGCTGCTCCCATCTTTGAAATGCAATTTCGTACATAGCTTATCTATGGCAGTCATTATACTTTTTGATTGCAAATAAATTCAGTCATATATGTACTACTACTTATCATACACTGGTCATCAAGACTAAATGAAGAATAGGTTGCAGAATGTATAATGAGGTGTAATTTAGCCACAAAACATTTATGTATACTTGTATGCGTGTGAGTATGCATATATAGGTATGCATGTGTGTACTGAAAATGCATATAATAGATGTGTGTATATGCGGTCATGCAAGAACTGTATGATAGAATTATTTTGTAGTAATATTCAGGAAGAGTGTGGTGGTACCTTGAGATCTCATGCAAGTAGAGGTATAACTTCAAGATGAAAATACTAAAGCAACTATAAAATCACCATAAATACCGCATCTATAAAATCACATACAAATCCTGCATTCTGCAACGTATAATTATGGTGTGAATGCTGGGCAATGAATAGAGTATGGTTAATCCAGTGACTTGCAGTAGATATATTCTCTGATTGGAATTAATTACTTTCCCTTTTATTTCCATCAGATCCAGACCACTACAATGACTTCTCCCTACCAGGACTCATCTTTGCAGAGTTTGCTATTTATATGTCTTTGGCTCTTCAATTTTCCAACAACCTCCCCATTATCCACACAACCTCCCATTCCTATATCTTACTGCCAAAAACTTCAACCACATAGAAAGTATCAGCAATGATAATAGTGGCTGATACCGTGCACCACATAGTAAGAGTCCTTCATTTGCTGCACACAGTAATAAAGTTCTCTATATTGTGCCTCACTAAGTAATAGTGCCCTGTACAGTAATATGAAATTCACACTGGGATACTGTCCGTAAACAGTATTAGTTCCGAACATAGTGATAGTGCTCCTTTTTGGGATGCCCACATAGTGATAGTGTCTTCTTTGGTTCAGTAAACAGCAGTAGTACCACCTTAGTGCACCCAAATCGTATGCATAACCTTTGTTACCATACACGCTTTCATAGCGCCTTCTCTGGTTGGCACACAGTAATATTGTATTCACTTAGTGCAACCTCACATAATACAGCCTCATTTTCTCTTAGTGTCTTCGTAAAATGAATATTCAACTTATCACATATTCAAGATGAATGTTTGAAGTCATCATATAGAGCTTCTCCTGCAGTTTTTATACTGTAGTTTGTGGTTGGCAGAGTTACATCACTGCTTTGTGCCAGTCTATGCTGATGTTCTGTCCAGATAATCTTACCGGCTGTAGGACAATTAAAGCCAAGACTCCTAAACTGGACTCCAATGCAGGCCAACGCTATGTTTTGCCTGTCTGTACAATGGGCCAGAAAATGAATTTTGGAACAGGGAGATCCAGAGCTCATGACCAAACATTTGAGGCCTGTACTTAGGATGTCATGTGCTCAGAGTCCACTGATTAAGTCCACACCATATTTCACTGTTATATCCATATTGTGTGGGTTGCATTATATCTTCTTTGAGAAGTAGTCTTTGTTGTGTTACACATTTTCTTCTTTGTGCTTTTTTATGTGTCTTATTTGTGTAACTGTGTCATATCCATCTCATGTACTATGTAGGGCCCTATGAGGCTGACTTGACAAACAACTGTAGAAGACGCTATGGCTGATCTATTTGTTAACCCAAGCTCTGAGATGCTATCGTGGGATGAATACAATGAGATGAAAAGGTTTCTTTACATGTTTATACTGCTGAGTACCAGGCTATATACTCTGCTCTCCTGATGAATCTTTAATTAGGAAACTCATTTACCATTGGCAAAGCCTAGGTTTGAATATCCCATTTTTACCCATATATAAAGGATTCCTAGGGAACGACTACGGAACTGCAAATGTATTTTCACACTCCAGCAACAACATCCTTATCTAATATATTATTTGTATATTTCAGCTATCCTTCATAGTTATACAGTATCCCTGTTTTTTGCTTAGGCACCAAAATAGATATCAACTGGTTCTTAATTGTAACATTGAGGTGCTGCATAACAGGGAGTTGTGTCTGTTTTTATTGCACCTATTATATGTTTGATGTTTGTATGCTTTTATGTTATGTTTATAATGTTATGTTTGGTCTTTGACCAGGTTTATAATTGTAGAATACACAAAAACACAAGACGAAAACAAAATAAGTAAATACCATGCAGTGAATAAATAAACAGCAATAGTGCATGAAAATAATATAGGGTGCTTAGTTAGCATAATTTTGATTAAAAAAATGGAAAAGCCATCACACCACATCATGGTGACCCTATCTGGGATGGTCCTAACCCCTAATATTAAAACCTTACCATTTGTCAAGTGACGTTCGTGCGGATAATTGCAGAGAGAAACTGAAACCTGGCTAGTGGACACACAGCTTATTATACTTTTGTCTAGGGTTTTTGCCTGTTTAGTGGCCACTGCGAACATGCGCTTACATGCTGCATGTTAGATACTTCAGGAGTGGCCTGCCTTTTCCTTGAGCCAGACATTACATTCCTGTAGTTGCCCTTTGTTGTGTGTCCACTAGCCGGGTTTCAGTCCTTCTCAGCCCTTATCCACAAGTCACTTGACAAATGGTAAGGTTTTAATATTAGAGGTTAGGACCGTCCCAAATACGGTCACCGTGATTTTTTTTAATCAACAGCATGTTAACTAAGCATCCTGTGTTATTTTCATACCCTATTGCTGTTTATGTATTTACTGCAGGGTATTTGCTTATTATATTTTTGTTTTGGATTTTTGTCTGTTTAGTGGCCAGTGTGAACATGCTTATGTGCTGCAGGCACACCAACTTATATTCCAGTTCATATCTTCAGGTTTTATAATTCTACCAGGTGGGCCATGTATTTGGATACACCTAAATAAAATGTGACTAGTTGGTGATATCAACTTCCTGTTTGTGGCACATTAGTATATGGGAGGGGAAAACTTTTCAAAATGGGCAGTGACCAAAATAATCCTAAAATATTCTTTAACTACATAAATAGTAAGAAACTAAAAAATGATAGTGTTGGCCCCCTTAAAAATAGTCTGGGTGAAATGGTGGATGAGGATGAGGAAAAAGCCAATATGCTAAATGACTCTTTTTCATCAGTATTTACACAAGAAAATCCCATGGCAGACAAAATGACTAGTGATAAAAATTCCCCATTAAATGTCACCTGCTTAACCCAGCAGGAAGTGCGGCGGCGTCTAAAAATCACTAAAATTGACAAATCTCCGGGCCCGGATGGGATACACCCTCGAGTACTGCAGGAATTAAGTACAGTCATTGATAGACCATTATTTTTAATCTTTAAAGACTCCATAATAACAGGGTCTGTACCACAGGACTGGCGTATAGCAAATGTGGTGCCAATATTCAAAAAGGGGACGAAAACTGAACTCGGAAATTATAGGCCAGTAAGCTTAACCTCTACTGTGGGTAAAATCCTGGAGGGCATTCTAAGGGACGCTATACTGGAGTATCTGAAGAGGAATAACCTCATGACCCAGGATCAGCACAGGTTTACTAGGGACCGTTCATGTCAGACTAATTTGATCAGTTTCTATGAAGAGGTAAGTTCCGGATTGGACCAAGGGAACCCAGTGGATGTAGTGTATATGGACTTTTCAAAAGCTTTTGATACGGTGCCACACAAAAGGTTGATACATAAAATGAGAATAATGGGGATAGGGGAAAATATGTGCAAGTGGGTTGAGAGCTGGCTCAGGGATAGGAAACAAAGGGTGTTTATTAATGGAGCACACTCGGACTGGGTAGCGGTTAGCAGTGGGGTACCACAGGGGTCAGTATTGGGCCCTCTTCTTTTTAACATATTTATTAATGACCCTGTAGGGGGCATTCAGAGTAGAATTTCAATATTTGCAGATGACACTAAACTCTGCAGGGTAATCAATACAGAGGAGGACAATTTTATATTACAGGATGATTTATGTAAACTAGAAGCTTGACAAATGGCAAATGAACTTTAATGGGGATAAATGTAAGGTCATGCACTTGGGTAGAAGTAATAAGATGTATAATTATGTGCTTAATTCTAAAACTCTGGGCAAAACCGTCAATGAAAAAGACCTGGGTGTATGGGTGGATGACAAACTCATATTCAGTGGCCAGTGTCGGGCAGCTGCTACAAAGGCAGATAAAATAATGGGATGCATTAAAAGAGGCATAGATGCTCATGAGGAGAACATAATTTTACCTCTATACAAGTCACTAGTTCGACCACACTTAGAATACTGTGCACAGTTCTGGTCTCCGGTGTATAAGAAAGACATAGCTGAACTAGAGCGGGTGCAGAGAAGAGCGACCAAGATTATTAGAGGACTGGGGGGTCTGCAATACCAAGATAGGTTATTACACTTGGGGCTATTTAGTTTGGAAAAACGAAGACTAAGGGGTGATCTTATGTTAATGTATAAATCTTTGAGGGGACAGTACAAAGACCTTTCTGATGATCTTTTTAATCATAGACCTGAAACCGGGGGCATCCTCTGCGTTTGGAGGAAAAAAGGTTTAAGCATAATAACAGACGTGGATTCTTTACTGTAAGAGCAGTGAGACTATGGAACTCTCTGCCGTATGATGTTGTAATGAGTGATTCATTACTTAAATTTAAGAGGGGACTGGATACCTTTCTGGAAAAGTATAATGTTACAGGTTATATACACTAGATTCCTTGATAGGGCGTTGATCCAGGGAACTAGTCTGATTGCCGTATGTGGAGTCGGGAAGGAATTTTTTTCCCCAATGTGGAGCTTACTCTTGCCACATGCATTTTTTTTTGCCTTCCTCTGGATCAACATGTTAGGGCATGTTAGGTTAGGCTATGGGTTGAACTAGATGGACTTATAGTCTTCCGTCAACCTTAATAACTATGTAACTATGTAACTATGTAAAAAAAATCTAAATAATAAAAATATTGGAGAAAGAGAAACCAATCACAAACTAATATGTTTCTATACGAATGCACAAAGCATGGGCAACAAACAAGGAGAATTGGAACTACTAACACAGGAGAAGAAATATTATATAATTGGAATTACTGAAACTTGGTGGGACGATACACATGATTGGAATTCAAGGCTAGAAGGATACAACTTATTTGCAAGAAACAGATTTGATAAACGAGGAGGATGTGTCGTATTGTATGTTAGAAAAGCATATATCTGCACAGAGATTGAAGCTTCAGAGACTGGGAGTTCTGTGGAATCTGTTTAGGTAAGAATACAAGGAGAGAACAACGGAAAAGACACCATTGTAGGCATTTACTACAGGCCGCCTGTGCAAGCTGAAGATATGGATGAACTCTTTATACATCAAATGGCAAGTTCTCCAAAAATATGACATAGTTGTCATGGGAGATTTCAACTATCCAGACATTTGTTGGGAATCTCTCTCAGGCAAAACTAACAGGTCAAACAAATTCTTATCCTCTCTTGCTGACAATTTTATCTTTCAAAAGGTAGGAGAGAAAACAAGGGGATCTGCTACCTTGGATCTAAAGGTACCGTCACACAGTGCAATTTAGATCGCTACGACGGCACGATTTGTGACGTTGCATCGTCGCTTAATTATCGTTTCAAACATCGTAGACTGCGGTCACACTACACGATGCACGACGCTGAAGCGATAAATTCATGACGTATTTGCGATGTAGAAGTCGTATGGGACAGTCGTACGGTCGTGTCACACACGACGATTCAGAGCAAATTTTGCATAATCTGTGCGTGACGTTGTTCACAAGGGGCGTGTTGTGCCACTAGTTAGTGTGGTGATAGGCCAAAGGTTCTGTGCACACAATTGGTTGGAAAATTTGTCACCTGAGCGCTATTGTTCCCAATGCCACTTCACTGCTTTCAAAATTTCCTTTCTTCACTTCGTACTTGGACACTTGGTGGACCTGGACATCGGAATTTTGTACCTCGCTGAATATACCACGCTTTGCACCGCTGCTTCGAGGTATGTAAACCGCTTGGGCGTGGTGGATGGAACGCTGTATGGACGGCATGAGTGCTTCGTTCCACCACTGAAGCGAAGTGGATGGTACACTGTTGTGACTGGAGGGCTACAATGTGGCAGATGGTACGCTGTTGTGCTTGGTTGTGACTGGTGGGCTACAGCGTGGTAGATGGAACTCAGTTTGTTCGGCATGACCGCTTCGTTCCACCGCTGAAGCGATGCGGATGGTACGCTGGTGTGACTGCTTATGACCGGTTGTGTGTGATGAGCTAGAGCGTGGCAGATGGCACAATGTATGGTCACCATGAGCGCTTTGTGTGGCTGCTGTAAGGAAGCGGGCGGTACACTGTTTTGGGTTATGGTGGACTATAGGCGCGGCAGATGGAAGAAGCGATGCGGATGGTACGCTGTTGTGACTGGTCGTGACTGGTGGGCTACAGCGTGGTAGATGGAACTCAGTTTGTTCGGCATGACCGCTTCGTTCCACCGCTGAAGCGATGCGGATGGTACGCTGTTGTGACTGCTTATGACCGGTTGTGTCTGTTGCGCTACAGCGTGGCAGATGGTACAATGTATGGTCACCATGAGCGCTTTGTGTGGCTGCTGTAGGGAAGCGGGCGGTACACTGTTTTGGGTTATGGTGGACTATAGGCGCGGCAGATTGAAGAAGCGATGCGGATGGTACGCTGTTGTGACTGGTCGTGACTGGTGGGCTACAGCGTGGTAGATGGAACTCAGTTTGTTCGGCATGACCGCTTCGTTCCACCGCTGAAGCGATGCGGATGGTACGCTGTTGTGACTGCTTATGACCGGTTGTGTCTGTTGCGCTACAGCGTGGCAGATGGTACAATGTATGGTCACCATGAGCGCTTTGTGTGGCTGCTGTAGGGAAGCGGGCGGTACACTGTTTTGGGTTATGGTGGACTATAGGCGCGGCAGATTGAAGAAGCGATGCGGATGGTACGCTGTTGTGACTGGTCGTGACTGGTCGTGACTGGTGGGCTACAGCGTGGTAGATGGAACTCAGTTTGTTCGGCATGACCGCTTCGTTCCACCGCTGAAGCGATGCGGATGGTACGCTGTTGTGACTGCTTATGACCGGTTGTGTCTGTTGAGTTAGAGCGTGGCAGATGGTACAATGTATGGTCACCATGAGCGCTTTGTGTGGCTGCTGTAGGGAAGCGGGCGGTACACTGTTTTGGGTTATGGTGGACTATAGGCGCGGCAGATGGAAGAAGCGATGGTAGGCATGAGCGCTTTGTGTGGCTGCTGTTGTTAAGCGTTTGGCACACTGGCAAAAGTATTGTTAATAGGACGCTTTGTCAACCATGTAATTTTTTTTTTTAATTACTTTTTAGATGTCAAATCGTGTGGAGTTCATCCGGGATTTCATCGAGATTTATCAGTCTTTTCCCTGCCTCTGGAAAATAAAATCTCCTGAGTATTGTAACAGGGAAAAGAGGAGGGAGGGTTACTTACAGCTCATTGAGCTTTACAATCGTCAGGCACCAGATGAGGCAGCTAACGAAGCAGTTATTAAAAAGAAAATCCAGGCGCTCCGCACGGTCTGGAGGAAGGAGCTGAACAAGGTTCTTCAGACTACAAGGTCCGGAGCTTCCACTGAAGAAGTTTATGTGCCAAAACTGTGGTATTTTGAGCATCTTAATTTTCTGAGGGACCAAGAGGTGCCACGGACTTCAACGTGTCTTCGATTGTTGGCACCTGTGGAACCAATAGTTTCGGAGAACCACGCCGAGCAGGAGTCACAAGGGCAACAAGTAAGTAGCTCTTTGGACGAAAGTTCACCAATGTGTCCTATAATTACATAATTTTTCTCTGCATTTTAGGTTTTATACTTCTGATTATCACATCAGTTTAAAGTTGTTACAAAAACATGTACACATAAGTAACCCTGTTGCAGTCAAGAATTATAAGGGGAACGTAATATGTATGAAATGGAGATATATGTAAACCATACCATCGAAGCAATATAGAAAATAGTATCGCGTCAAGCTGCCGATGTACTCTTGTTGAGACTATTTAGACTATTAAATATTGGTCAGGTTCCCATAGCAGTCAGAACAGTGTAGTTCAAAGTATTCAATAAAAGGGAGGGTTAAAGAATATTACTAAGCATCAAATATATTATAATCTTTTTGTTACCTACTACGAATATATAGTTTGGATGCGGTTATGGTGGTACTACTTTTTGTTGCCGGGTTCATAACTTTTTTTTTTTTTCCCCCCCCCAGGATGACAGTGCGCAGGAGAGTACACTTGACTGTTCACAGGACTGCACAACAACAGATCTAGTGGAGGCTGCACCTGCCAGGAGTCAATCGAGGCAAGTTCAAAGAAAACGGAAAGCCACCTCAGACGCCTCAAATGAACTATTGAGCCTGGCAAAGAAGGTGTTGACAAGAAATGTTAGCCCTGCGTTAGAGGGGTTTGGACACTATGTGGTTGACAAACTGGCAAAAATGGACGACAACCAAAGAATACTAGCAGAGCGTCTGATTCTGGAAGCAGTAAACAAGGGTACTGATGGCGATTTGGACAAGAACACTTGTTTGGTCTCTTCCCGGCCAATACAGCGGACAGAGCCATCAAATTTCAATGGTTGGTCACAGGGTCAGACATCGATGCGACACAATCCTCACGTTTCCCACTTCGGCCAGCCACCCCCTAATAACTCCTACACACCAATACCTTTACATATGGCTTCGCCCATCAGGCACCAAAATTTTCAGCCGGAACAATCGTCGTATCATAATTTGTGATTTCCTAACTACTTTTACATCCCTTTTTTTTTTTTGTCTTGTTAAAATAATGTTTGAAATAAAAGCTTTTATTATACATTCTATCACTACTTTTTGATTGGTGTGTCTCAATCACAGCACTGTATGAGGGAACAAATTAACGTAACAAATTCATGTACAGTTAACTAAAAAGAAAAAATCGAATGAAAGTTTAACTAAATCTTTTAATTGGAACAACAAAAAATGGATTATTGGCCCGCCTACAACTGCTGGCACATGTCCCGCAGCTTCTGCAGCTCCTCCATTGCCACATTGTGCTGCTCCTGAATATGTGCCATAGTGTGGAGTAACTTGTCTATGCCGGCTTCAATATCCTCTTTGTTGACAGTGACGAGAGCTGTGGGTCAAAAAACATAACATTAATAACACTGTAGTCTCCCGATGTGTCTTTGCTTCTGTGAATGAAAAAAAATAAAAAAAATAAGCAAAGGGGGGGGAGGGTGGTTGTTTGGGTTGGGGGTGAAAGAGTGGGCCTGCAACAAAATCCAAATAACTTAATTGTGGGAACCTACTAGAATGTTGAGGCACGGAGGGCACTTCTGGATCTGAGTCGCTGTTGAATGCCTCGTGCTGTCGGCGGCGGCGCTGTCTCTTTGCCTCTGTGAAGGAAAAAAAAAAAACAAGGTCTGTCAGCATATATGGCAACAGTGGCTGCCGGGGGAGGGGGGGGGTGTTAAGAGGGGACCTGCAACTTAATCCAAATCACATAATTGTGGGAACCTACTAGGATCTGGAGGAGTTGACCCGGAGGGCACAGATCCAGGAGAGGCTGGGCGGGATGCCTCGTGGCGGCGGTGGTGCTGTGTCTTTGACTCTGTGAAGAAAAAAAAAAAAAAAAAATTTTTTTAAAAGTTCTGTTAGCATATATGGCAACACTGGCTGCCGGGGGGGGGAAGGGGACCAGAAACAAAATCCAAATAACATTTTTGTGGGAACCTACTAGGATCTGGAGGAGTTGACCCGGAGGGCTCCGGGACATTGGACCCTGAGGGCACAGAGCCAGAAGAGGCTGGGCGGGATGCCTCGTGGCGGCGGCGGTGCTGTGTCTTTGCCTCTGTGAAGAAAAAAAAAAAAAAAAAAAATTTTTGAAAAAGGTCTGTTAGCATATATGGCCACACTGGCTGCCGGGGGGGGGAAGGGGACCAGAAACAAAATCCAAATAACATTTTTGTGGGAACCTACTAGGATCTGGAGGAGTTGACCCTGAGGGCACAGAGCCAGAAGAGGCTGGGCGGGATGCCTCGTGGCGGCGGCGGTGCTGTGTCTTTGCCTCTGTGAAGAAAAAAAAAAAAAAAAAAAATTTTTGAAAAAGGTCTGTTAGCATATATGGCCACACTGGCTGCCGGGGGGGGGAAGGGGACCAGAAACAAAATCCAAATAACATTTTTGTGGGAACCTACTAGGATCTGGAGGAGTTGACCCGGAGGGCTCCGGGACATTGGACCCTGAGGGCACAGAGCCAGAAGAGGCTGGGCGGGATGCCTCGTGGCGGCGGCGGTGCTGTGTCTTTGCCTCTGTGAAGAAAAAAAAAAAAAAAAAAATTTTTGAAAAAGGTCTGTTAGCATATATGGCCACACTGGCTGCCGGGGGGGGGAAGGGGACCAGAAACAAAATCCAAATAACATTTTTGTGGGAACCTACTAGGATCTGGAGGAGTTGACCCTGAGGGCACAGAGCCAGAAGAGGCTGGGCGGGATGCCTCGTGGCGGCGGTGGTGCTGTGTCTTTGCCTCTGTGAAGGGAAAAAAAAAAAAAAAAGGTCTGTCAGCATATATGGCAACACTGGCTGCCGGGGGGGGGGGGGGAGGAGGGGACCTGCAACCAAACCCAAATCACATTATTGTGGGAACCTACTAGGATCAGTTGTCTTTGACCCGGAGGGCTCTGGGACTTCAGAGGCGGTGTGTGATGCCTCGTGTCTACGGCGGCGCTGTCTCTTTGCCTCTGTGAAGGAAAAAAAAAGTTCGGTCAGCAGTTAGCTGTGCCACATAGTACTTTTCACCGTTCATACTGTCCCATAGCTGTGGCACATAGTGGCTCTGCAACGTTCAAACTGTCCCATAGCTGTGGCACATAGTGGCTCTGCAACATTCAAACTGTCCCATAGCTGTGGCACATAGTGGCTCTGCAACATTCAAACTGTCCCATAGCAGTGGCACATAGTGGCTCTGCAACGTAGAAACTGTCCCATAGCTGTGGCACATAGTGGCTCTGCAACGTTCAAACTGTCCCATAGCAGTGGCACATAGTGGCTCTGCAACGTTCAAACTGTCCCATAGCAGTGGCACATAGTGGCTCTGCAACGTAGAAACTGTCCCATAGCTGTGGCACATAGTGGCTCTGCAACGTTCAAACTGTCCCATAGCAGTGGCACATAGTGGCTCTGCAACGTTCAAACTGTCCCATAGCAGTGGCACATAGTGGCTCTGCAACGTAGAAACTGTCCCATAGCTGTGGCACATAGTGGCTCTGCAACGTTCAAACTGTCCCATAGCAGTGGCACATAGTGGCTCTGCAACGTAGAAACTGTCCCATAGCTGTGGCACATAGTGGCTCTGCAACGTTCAAACTGTCCCATAGCTGTGGCACATAGTGGCTCTGCAACATTCAAACTGTCCCATAGCAGTGGCACATAGTGGCTCTGCAACGTAGAAACTGTCCCATAGCTGTGGCACATAGTGGCTCTGCAACGTTCAAACTGTCCCATAGCAGTGGCACATAGTGGCTCTGCAACATTCAAACTGTCCCATAGCAGTGGCACATAGTGGCTCTGCAACGTAGAAACTGTCCCATAGCTGTGGCACATAGTGGCTCTGCAACGTTCAAACTGTCCCATAGCTGTGGCACATAGTGGCTCTGCAACGTTCATACTGTCCCATAGCTGTGGCACATAGTGGCTCTGCAACATTCAAACTGTCCCATAGCAGTGGCACATAGTGGCTCTGCAACGTTCAAACTGTCCCATAGCTGTGGCACATAGTGGCTCTGCAACGTTCAAACTGTCCCATAGCTGTGGCACATAGTGGCTCTGCAACGTTCATACTGTCCCATAGCTGTGGCACATAGTGGCTCTGCAACATTCAAACTGTCCCATAGCTGTCCAACATACTTTTGGGTACCTGAGTACTAACCTCTGCTAATCTCCTGGCGAAGCTCCTGCAGGCGCTCTGGGCTTTTCGACTTGAGATCGCCCCATTTTTTAACAATCTGGGCCTTGGTCCGAGTTATCCCAAACCGCTTCCTGAGGCCCTCAGACACCACACGGACAACTTCCTCCTTGTGCTGGTTGCGGTGCAGCACCATCCCTGTGGTTTCATACTGCATCCTATCCATTGTTCCAATAAGGAACTTGAGCTCTGGGATGCCCATAGGTGGACCACGGCGACTGGCAGCCATTATCACGATGTCAGGGGACAAAAACAAGCTAGGGCAGGCACGCAGGAACGCTGTAACGTCATCACGCCGTCATAGACCACGAGCGTACTTAACGTGCCGCTCCGGCGTTATATAACGATACTTCGAACGGCATTTACTATGTGCGTTCCTTTCTTAACGCTCAGTCGTCACAAATGTGACGCTGTTCATAAACGGCAACGCTATTGCGATGCCAATGGCGCGGCAGGACGGCGGAGCGCAGCTCCTCCTCTGGGCGTTGCTCTTCAGGGTCATTCCATCTAAAATGGCGGCGAGAATGCGTTCTGCTCCTCTGGGGCAGCCAGAACTCCTTTTTTTTATTTCCCAGATGGATGCCATGGATTACGAGGGTCTGGAGAGCCGCCCTGCCCACCCACACATCCACAAGCGAGAAGTGCTTGGACAAATAACAAGAATGATGGAAAGGAGGTTTGGTGTCTGCCGCAGTCAGCTTCAGCTGCGTAAAAAATGGGCTGACCTCCGCTATAAAACGCCACAAATGTTTGCGGAGTTGCGTGCGGAGGCAAGGCGAGGCAAGTACTAGTACTAGCTTTGCTCTGCAGCACTCAACATTTGTGTGTAAACATTGTGATTCTTTACTTTAGGTGTAGAGAGACAGCGGCGGCAAGTCAGACACACCATTGCCACCAGTACCCCATCTTCAGGCACCAGTGGGAGCCCACAGTCCGGGACATCACGTAAGTTCACAATCATTTATTGCATTTTTTTTAACATCACACGGGACATAACAGGGTACCTGAAATATTTGAAGACATTACAGACGCAGTAATGACCCAGCGGCCTACCACACCTCCACCATCTGTTGCGACCATGCACCCTCGCACCCCTGTGAAGTGTGATATAAATTTTATGTTTCAGTATATTGTTAGCTTTGATCTGCAGCACTCTACATGTGTTTTTAAAGATTGCGTTTGTAAACTTTCTGTGTAGAGAGACAGCGGCAGCAACAGGTACCTGCCATTGCCAGCAGCACCACAGCATCCAGCACCAGCGGGAGCCCACAGTCCGTGACGTCACGTAAGTTAACAATCATAGATTACAATTTTTCAACTGCATACGGGACATAAGAGGGTAGCGGAAATATTTGAATACATTACAGACGCAGTAATGACCCAGCGGCCTACCACGCCACCACCAGAGAGCAGACGGCCTCGCACCCCTACACCACCCTCAACACCTCCCTTTCGACACTCCTCTTCCTCCCCCGGGTCGGCGGCATTCTCCCCAGAAGCTAACATACGTAAGTGACCAAAACTGCGAGCGCTTCCCAACGGCGTGTTCCATAGTTAACCAGATCTGTTATTATTTGCTTTTAGGTGCTGCAGCAGTGGCCAGATCGCTGGGATGGGACATTAGCAGCTCTGGTTCTGGCAATGAGGAACCGGCGTCCCTTCTCCGTAAGTATCAAGATAATGCGAGTGGTTTTCTGCTGGATGTCACCATAGACAACCAAAACTGTAAAATATATTAAAATTTACATCGCCCTGTGGTGCCAGACCAAATAGAAATTTACAACACAGAAAATTCGGTCCTGCCCCAGAGGTCGAGATGTATTTTCAGAGGAATCAACGTTGGTTCTCCAACCTCTTCTATCCACAGAAACGGCCACCGTAAGAGAGCTCCTGGCGAGACAATTGCGACTGGAGCGGACAGCAGCGCTCCTGCAGCAGACAGCAGCACTCCTCCAGAGTCAAGTGGAGCAGCAGGGCGTGACGCTGCGACACCTCTTGGGCAGGAGATAATATTTTTTTTGGTGGGGGGGTTATGTTATATTTTGTTGTAAAATAATTTAAAACCAAGAAGTGTTACAAAAAAAAACAAAAATCTTCGCATTCTTTCTTTAATGTTTACCAAGCTATAAGGGTTAACAGCAACATTGTATAGGCATCACATTTAAAGTTATTTAGCGAGGTTTATATGACAGCAAAGCAAAAAAACAAATTTTTATGTTATACGGCGCGATCCTGCCACGGTACAGCTCCAGAACCATTAAAGTACTGACAGTATTTTTCGCGACAGTCCCTTGCATCGTCTGCCTGTCTGCCAGATCCAAGAGCTTGAAGAGCTGTAAAATTTTCAGGTTGTGTACGCCATTCCCCGGGCACAATATCTCCGGTTCGTGCGTCCACTGCATCAATAAACGAAGGAGGAGAATAGGAGTTCGTATCATGACGTCTCAGGAAATTATGGAGCACACAGCATGCCAAAACCACAATGTCTATAGACGGCAGCTTCAAGTTGATAGCTGTGTGGAACACTCTAAACCGATTTGCCATTATCCCAAAGGCATTTTCAACCACACGACGGGCCCTCGACAACCGGTAATTAAAGATTCTGCGCTCCGGTGTGAGTGTTCTCTGTGCAAATGGCTTCAGCAAATGTGGATGAAGAGGGAAAGCTTCATCAGCGATGAAGACAAAATTTAGGTTTGCTTTTGTGTCTTCATTTAGTGGCAACAGCAGTTCATTGTTCCTCAAGCTTTCCCCAAATGAAGTGTGTTCAAAAACACCACCGTCGGAGACTCGACCATTCATGCCAACATCCACATCGACAAACTCATAGTTTGCATTGACAAGGGCCATGAGGATCACACTGAAATATCCTTTGTAGTTGAAAAAAAATGATCCAGAGTTGGCTGGTTGCGTGATGCGCACATGCTTTCCATCTAATGCACCACCGCAGTTTGGAAACTGCCACAGCTCATCAAAATCGGAACCAATCCTCTTCCAGTCATCCGCCGTCTTGGGAAACTGCAAGATGAGAAGGAAACATGTACAAATTTGGTCAAATATATTATGCACATACACTCTCATGTGGACATCCTACAGCGATTGAGGCGCAGTATGGATTAGTATAACAAAGTCAACAACACAGAGTATGCAGGCAGCCATTTTTTTTACAGATGGCTTCGGTCACTCAGAGGGGGTGCTAAACAATATATCTAAATAATAGAATCAATAAAATTACGTTGGGAGCAGCAAATAAAAAAGGGTGGCGCAGGGTTGGAGCAGCACATATCAGAATGGAGACGCAAAATGGTAGCAGCACATGTCAGAATGGAGGCGCAGGATCACAGCAGCACATGTCTGAATGGGGGCGCAGGATGGGAGCAGCACATGATAGGATGTAGAACATATACCTATAGAAATGCTCGCCATCAGGGCGTAGAACTGGTTCAATAGCTAGTATAATATATCGACATAACACAGCAGCCAAAAAAAAATAGTAGTACCTCCATATAATGCCTTAAGCTCTGCACAATGGCCTCGCATGTCTCCGGAATCACAACGCTCAGGAAAGGTCTGGAAACAGCTGCGGAAAACTGCAAATCCTGAAGAGACCTTCCTGTTGCCAGGAAGCGCAGTGTCACCGCCAACCTTTCCTCCACGGGCACGGCTGCACGCATCGGCGTATCACACCTTTGTATGAGTGGCGTAACAGCAGACAGTATTATTTTGAAGGATTCCTCGGACATCCGAAGGTAGTTTCGGAAATCTTGAGGGTTATTGTCACGTAACTCTCTTATGAGACCCATGTGTGACAATGTGGATCTTTTCTGCAGCCAGCTCCGGGTCCACATGCGACGTTTTCGTTTAGGACGTCTCTCCTCTTGGAGACGTGCTGCCTCAAACACCAGGGCAGCAGCAACAACAGAACTCTCATCGGAAGTGAGCATAGTTCCTAAAAAGAAAACAAACGTACAATAAATACACGTGCTTACAAAACAATGTTCTGACCATTGATCTAATAACTATATATGTTACTACTGGTATTAAATGGGGCAGTCAACCATCTCGATCTGTAAAAGGATTAATTAATTGGGCCACGCAACAGCTGTGTACCTGAGGTTCTCAGGCCTACCCTACTCAAAGGAACAATCAACCACACTCCAGCGTTTATCCCCGTTGAAGCGCAACATATGCTACGCTGTAGCGTTATACATACCTTTTGCGGTAAAAGTCTAGTAGTTAAAAGTCCAGGGAATCCAGCGAATTTAGGAGTTCTGTTCACAGCACGTGCTACAGAGAGAAATGAATAGCGCGCTCGAGAGCTCCGGTTTTATCCGCTGGGAACAATAGTCCTTTGTCGAATGAGCGCACAGTATTGTACCGCCCAATCAGCACACGGGAGGTGGAGAATTCAGCGCTCCTACGTAGCCAGCTCCTCCGCCCTTTACATCGTATACAATATCGTGCACACCTTTGTCACACCATGCGATCATGCCGCCACAGCGGGACACTAGACGACGAAAGAAAGTTTCAAACGATGTGCTACGACGTACGATTCACAGCGGGGTCCCTGATCGCAGGAGCGTGTCACACGCTGCGATATCGTACCTATATCGCTCGAACGTCACAAATCGTGCCGTCGTAGCGATCTAAATTGCACTGTGTGACGGTACCATAATTCTTATAAACAGGGAAAAAATGGTTGTGGAGGTTAGAGTGGCTTGGACCCCAGGAGGTAGCAACCATGCTATTTTAGAATTTTGGATGACTATAGGAAGAAGACGTGTGAAGACTAAGACTTCAAGGTTAGATTTCAGAAAGTCAGATTTTAACCCCTTAGTGACCGAGCCAAATTTTTGAAATCTGACCGGTGTCACTTTATGTGGTAATAACTCTGCAACGCTTCAACAAATCCCAGTGATTTTGAGACTGTTTTTTCATGACACATTCTACTTTATGATAATGGTAAATTTAGTTCAACATTTTTTGTTTTTATTTATAAAAAAAATCAAAAATTTGAGAAAAATGTTAAAAAATTAGCAATTTTCTAAATTTGAATGATTATCCCTTTAATCCAGATAGTCATACAACAGCAAACCATAAATAAATAACATTTCCCACATGTCTGCTTTACATCAGGACCATTTGTAAAATGTTATTTTATTTTGTTAGCATTTTAGGAGGTTTAAAAATGTAGCAGCAATTTTTCATTTTTTCAAAGAAATTTACAAAATTTATTTTTTTAGGGACTTATCCATGTTTGAAGGGACTTTAGCGGTCCCATATATTGGGAAACCCCCAAACGTGATACCATTTTAAAAACAGCACCCCTAAACATATTGAAAACTGCTGTCAGGTAGTCTATTAACCCTTCAGGTGCTTTACAGGAATTAATGCAAAGTGGTATGACAGAAATGAAAATGTGTATTTTTACCACCTAAATGTTGCTAACTTCTAAACAGATTACTACAGCCGTCAGACTCTAAGGCCGCTATTTGGTCATGAATTGCCATGGCAAACATCAGGACAACAAAATCATGATCTGAGGGCACCAATTGGGATAAAGAGGAAGCCCCCACACTCTGTTAACCATTTATAATGATGTAGTCACTATTGACAGCAGCATCTAAGGGGTTAAACAGATTTAGAAGGTGCAAATACTGATCGTGGCTGGTGCAGCAAGTTATCAGCTATAGTGTACAGCCGACAGATGATGGATTGTCATCTGTATGGGGAGGCTATTCTCTTATATCTAAGGTCAGTTAAAAGACGTATTGGCGGTCATTAAGGGGTTAAGGGACTCAGAAAGAGAATCGGAGGAATCCAATGGCTGGATATCCTTAAGGACAAAAATGTCTAGGAAGGATGGGAAATCTTGAAAAATGAGATTCTCAAAGCACAATCATTAACCATTCTGAAAAGAAGGAAGAATAGGAAGCATTTAAGGAAACCAGGATGGATGAACACAGAACTCAAACACATGCTAAAATGGAAGAAAGAAATGTATATCAAATGGAAAGAGGGAGGCATATCTAAAGAAGAATATAATGCTGTCTGCAGAACCTGCAGGGCACAATTCAGATTAGCTAAAGCTGACAATGAATTAAGGCTTGCAAGAGATGTCAAAAGCAATAAAAAAGGATTTTGGGGATATGTCAAAAGTAAAAGAAAACTCAAAAATGCTATAGGATTTTTACAGGATGAAAATGATGAAATGGTAAGAACGGATGTGGAGAAGGCCGAACTTTTAAATTCCTATTTTGCATCTGTTTTCTCTCAAAAAGAGAATCTAACATCAACTGATTGTCACTGTCCTATTAAGGGAATAGAAGAATCCAGGTTATCTATAAACAGAAAGATAGTGAGGAAACACTTAGCTAACATAAATTAATTCAAGTCTCCAGGTCCAGATGAATTACACCCCAGAGTACTGAAGGAGATAGCAGAAGCATTTTTTGAACCACTCTCCATAATCTTTGAAAATTCTTGGAGAACAGGAGAAGTCCCAGAAGCCTGGAGAAGAGCAAATGTTGTTCCTATCTTCAAAAGGGGGAAGAAGGTGGACCCAGGGAACTATAGGCCAGTGAGTCTGATGTCTATACCAGAAAAGATCTTTGAACAAATTATTAAACAACATGTATGTAAGTACCTGGATAAGAATGAAGTGATTAAACAGAGTCAGCATGGGATTGTAACTAATAAGTCATGTCAGACTAACTTAATATCCTTCTATGACAGAATCTCTGACTGGGTGAATCAGGGAAATGCTGTAGATATAGTATATCTTGACTTCAGCAAAGCATTTGACAAAGTATCTCACACAATCCTTATTGAAAAAATGACCAAGTATGGAATGGACAAGGCAACTGTAAGGTGGATTCATAATTGGCTTAGTGATCGGACCCAAAGTGTGTCCGTAAATGGCTGCACATCCAGTTGGAAGAATGTCTCAAGTGAGGTACCACAGGGCTCTGTCCTGGGCCTTGTATTGTTCAACATCTTTATCAATGATTTAGATGAAAGAATCAAGGGTAAACTGATTAAATTTGCTGATGACACAAAGCTACGAGGGATAGCTAACACTAGAGAAGAGAGAGGATTCAAAAAGATATAAATAAACTGGAGCAGTGCGCAGCAAATAACAATGATTTTTAACAGGGAAAAATGCAAAGTACTATATTTGGGCAATAAAAATGAGAAAAGCATATACAGAATGGGAGGAATAGGGCTAAGCAACAGCACATGTGAAAAAGACTTGGCTATACTAATAGATCACAGACTGGACATGAGTCAACAGTGTGATGCAGCAGCAAAAAGGGCAAATACAATTCTGGGATGTATTAACAGAACCATAGTGTCTAGATCACGTGAAGTCATTATTGCCCTCTACTCCTCTTTGGTCAGACCTCATCTGGAATACTGTGTCCAGTTTTGGGCACCACATTTTAAAAAAGACATCAACAAACTGGAGCAAGTTCAGAGAAGAGCTACCAGAATGGTAACTGGTCTGAAAACCATGTCCTATGAGGAGTGTTTACAGGATTTAGGAATGTTTAGCTTGCAAAAAAGAAGACTGAGAGGAGACTTAATAGCTGTCTACAAATATCTCAAGGGTTGTCACATTGTAGAAGGGTCATCTTTATTCTCATTTGCACAAGGAAAGACTAGAAGCAATGGGATGCAACTGAATGGGAGGAGACACAGATTAGATATTAGAAAAAACTTTTTGACAGTTAGCGTGATCAATAAGTGGAACAGGCTGCCATGAGAGGTGGTGAGTTCTCCTTCAATGGAAGTCTTCAAACAGAGGCTGGAAAGACATCTGTCTGGGATGATTTAGTGAATCCTGCTTTGAGCAGGGGGTTAGACCAGATGACCCAGGAGGTCCCTTCCAACTCTAACATTCTATGATTCTATGATTCTATGATAATGTTCTGTTTAAACTGAGGGTCCTGTTCCAATTTTTGTTTTGCCCATTCTGCAAATTCAGAGCGCCGATCTGGCATCAGTCGAACATCCCTTCGGCGGATATTAGCTACTCACAAACAGCACCCTTACAAAATCCAGCTGCTGCAGCATCTCAAAGAGGATGACCCAGATTGGCGTGCTGAATTTGCAGAATGGGCAAAACAAAAATTGGAACAGGACCCTCAGTTTAAACAGAACATTATGTTCAGTGATGAGGCAAACTTTTTGGGCTGGCCCATTTGCATGGATACACCTAAATAATATGGGAATGGTGACAGTTTTCTTGCGTAGGGTGTCTTGCATTGAAATCTGTTGCAATGACCCGGGTACTGCATTTACCAGACATCAACACAATTTCTATCAGCTCCTCACGTGTTAACCTCTGCAACATGTCAATGGCTGTAAACAAAGAGAAACTTGTAAACTCATGAAAGAAAAAAGTTATGTTAAAACCAAGCACATCATTGTTTTTCTTGTGAAATTCTCAATAAGTTTGATGTGTCACATGACCCTCTTTCCATTGGAAAAAAGTTGGATCCAAAATGGCCGACTTCAAAATTGTCACCATGGTCACCACCCATCTTGAAAAGTTTCCCCCCTCCCATAGTAATGAGCCACAAACAGGAAGTTGATATCACCAATCATTCTGATTTTATTTAGGTGTATCCATATACATGGCCCACCCTGTAGAATGGACTTAATAAAGGTTATGTTTTTAATCCCAACTATTTGAGGTTATATATATATATATATATATATATATATATATATATACAGTATATATACTATTGATTTATATAAAACCATTGCTTCCATGGTGCTGTAAATGAGAAGGGGATACGTACAAAATACAGATATCACTTACAGTAAACAAACTAACAATGACAGACTGGTACATAGGGAAGAGGACCCTGCTCTTGTGGGCTTAATTTTTACAGGATTATGGGGAAGGAGACGGTAGGTTGGGGGTTGCAGCAGCTCTGATGGTGTTAAGTTGGCAGCGTGGTCATTGCAGGTTGTAACCTTTCTTCAAGAGAGATGAGTTGTCAGGTTCCATTTGAAGGATCCGAATGTGGTGGATAGTCGGACTTGTTGGGGCATAGAATCACAGAGAATGGGGATATTCGGGAGAAGTCTTGAAGGTGATTGGGAGAGGAATGACTACGTGTGGAGGAGAGAAGGAGGTTTTGGGAGGACCGGCAATTACGTGAGGGAAGATATCAGGAGATTAATTCAGAGATGTACTGAGCAGACAGGTTATGGATGGTTTTGTAGGTTAGTGTTAGTAATTTGAACTGGAAACATTGGAGAATTGGGCGCTAATGAAGTGATTTGCAAAGGGAAGAAGCAGGAGTGCAGCGAGGAGAGAGATGGATTTGTTGGGCAGCAGAGTTAAGGACAGACTGGAGAAGTGCCAGAGTGTTAGAAGGTAGGCCACGGAGGATGATATTGCAGTAGTCAAGGAGGCAGATGATGAGGGCATGCACAAGCAATTTAGTAGATTGAGGGTTGAGGAAAGGAAGGATGAAATATTTTTGAGGTGGAGGAGACAGGAGGTGATGAGAGCTTGGACGTGTGGTTTGAAGGACAGGGCAAAGTCAAGGGTTACTCCGAAGCAGTGGATTTCTGGTACAGGGGTAAGTGTGATGTCATTTATTGTGATAGAGAGATCAGGTAGGGAATATATGTGAGATGGAGGAAATAAAATGAGTTCAGGGTAGATAATGAGTAGATACAACGAGAATTTCTACAACAGTAACTTAAAACATGTCTAACTATCTATTTCAACCTGAAGGTACCGTAGTCTGAAGCATTAGCTGCATGTGGCTCAAGAAGCTTTGGCCCCAAGGGTCCCTTGACTTGAAATCACATTTTTGATCTAATATTGTGATCATTATCCTTATATTGTCATGTTAAATTTCAGTAAGTAACAATTCAATCATTATGTTGCACACAGACCTGAAAAACTGCTGTAATGCACTACAGCATAAATGCATAGTCACATAATATCATAAGCCATAATGCACTCTATGTATTGCTGTACATTTCTTCGTAAGTTATGTAATACACTAAGACATAATCACATAAGTATGTGTTAGTCAGATAAATTACATAATTTTCTATTAAATTTTGTAATATTCTCGAAATAAAGTTTGGGAAATTTATATGAAATGGAGAAGTTATCTAAACTCTGAAACGATGACTGTGTTACACAAAGCTGGTATATTGCATGCAACTTTCCTGGAACTTTCCTGCAGTACTGCTTTATTCCTCTAGAGGGGAACATTGAGCAACAGTTTGACTAACGTAATGTCTCGAAATATATAGCGCGACTGTGCTAAAAGCCACCCAAACCAAATACACAATGCAATAAATGTTTAATTTATATTTTTTCGAATAAATGATTGTTATTTCATAAAGTTATTTGAATGCGATAAACTGCCTGCTTTCACCGTCTCCCAGAGCAACGTGAGAAAACAGTTTAGTAGACTTGTTATTGGCAAAGCAGCTGGGCCCGATGGCCTCAGTCTACATGTTCTCAGAGCGTGTGCAAACCAACTGTGTACTGTCTTCCAGGACCTATTTAACTGGAGCCTTCAATCACAGGGTGTACCAGAACTGTGGAAGACCACCTGCCTGGTGCCGATTCCTAAGACCACTTTTCCAACTTCCCTACAAGACTATTGTCCAGTGGCCTTAACATTGCATGCTATGAAGGCCTTGGAGAGAATAACACTCGCCTTGTGTCCGATGGTGAGGGCTTTTACTGCCCCCCTACAGTTTGCGTACCAGCAGAGATTGGGGGTGGATGATGCTGTAGTATCTCTGCTACATACAGCAGATTCATTCTTGGACAATGATGAATCTGTAGTTCGCGCCATGTTCGCAAGACCGATGCGAAGTGTGCCAATCCGTCGCAAATGCGTCGTCAATAGAAGTCTATGGGGAAAAAACGCATCCTGCAAGCACTTTTGCAGGATGCGTTTTTTCTGCAAAACGACGCATTGTGACGGATTTTAAAAAATGCTAGTGTGAAAGTACCCTAAGCAAGTTAATTTTCCTCTGTTAAGGGTGGTATTGAGAAGGCAGAAAATAAAAATCTATAACAACCTCCCATAATGAAATCACTTTTCTACATTCCTAATTTTTCCTGTTAATCATAACATCTAGGGAGGCATCACAGGATTAACTGCAGTCTTCACATTTCATCTCATCAGGAAAAAACTGTTTAGATAGAATATAAAGGCTGTAGCCAATCAGTGTCCATTGACTAACTGCAGCGGTTACATGATGTCACCCACTGGATGTTAGTGCCAGGAGACCGGTGACAGAGCAACGCTAGTCCAAGACTTGAGAATACATTTTTTTGTTTTCTTGTAATGAGAATAAGATTAACATGATGTTTAATAGTTGAGAACCACTTTAATGATTTTATTGTTATGTGTTTTTATGCTTTCGCTTTGTTACTACACTGTGTGCAGAATTATTAGGCAAGTTGTATTTTGATCACATGATACTTTTTATACATGTTGTCTTACTCCAAGCTGTTCAGGCTTGAGAGCCAACTATCAATTAAGTAAATCAGGTGATGTGCATCTCTGTAATGAGGAGGGGTGTTGTCTAATGACATCAAAACCCTATATAAGGTGTGCTTAGTTATTAGGCAACTTCCTTTCATTTGGCAAAATGGGTCAGAAGAGAAATTTGACGGGCTCTGAAAAGTACCAAAATTGTGAGATGTCTTGCAGAGGTATGCAGCAGTCTTGAAATTGCAAAACTTTTGAAGCGTGATCACCAAACAATCAAGCGTGTCATGGCAAATAGCCCACCGGGTCGCAAGAAGCGTGTTGGGCAAAAAAGGCGCAAAATAACTGCCCATGAAATGAGGAAAATCAAGCGTGAAGCTGCCAAGATGCCTTTTGCCACCAGTTTTGCCATATTTCAGAGCTGCAACTTCACTGGAGTAGCAAAAAGCAAAAGGTGTGCGATACTCAGGGACATGGCCAAGGTATGGAAAGCTGAAAAATGACCACCTTTGAACCAGAAACATAAGATAAGACGTCAAGACTGAGCCAAGAAATATCTTAAGACTGACTTTTCAAAGGTTTTATGGACTGATGAAATGAGAGTGACTCTTGATGGGCCAGATGGATGGGTCAGAGGCTGGATCAGTAAAGGGCAGAGAGCTCCACTCCGACTCAGACACCAGCAAGGTGGAGGTGGGGTACTGGTATGGGCTGGTATCATAAAAGATGAACTTATGGGACCTTTTTGGGTTGAGAATGGAGTGAAGCTCAACTCCCAGACCTACTGCCAGTTTCTGGAAGACAACTTCTTCAAGCAGTGGTACAGGAAGAAGTCGGTATCGTTCAAGAAAAACATGATTTTCATGCAGGACAATACTCCATCACACGCCTCCAACTACTCCACAGCGTGGCTGGCCCGTAAAGGTCTCAAAGAAGAAAAAATAATGACATGGCCCCCTTGTTCACTTGATCTGAACCCCATAGAGAACCTGTGGTCCCTCATAAAATGTGAGATCTACATGGAGGGAAAACAGTCCACCTCTCGGAACAGTGTCTGGGAGGCTGTGGTGACTGCTGCTCGCAATGTTGATCGTAAACAGATCAAGCAACTGACAGAATCTATGGATGGAAGGCTGTTGAGTGTCATCATAAAGAAAGGTGACTATATTGGTCACTAATTTTTGCATGTTAGAAACATTTATTTCTAAATTTTGTGCAGTGATATTGGTTTACCTGGTGAAAATAAACAAGTGAGATGGGAATGCATTTGGTTTTGATTAAGTTGCCTAATAATTCTGCACAGTAATAGTTACCTGCACAAACATACTGTATATCCTCCTAAGACCACAATGAATTCATTGATTTGAATGTGAGTTATGTAATTCTTCTTTTTCCCCGCAGTGGCACTGTGGGGATGTTGAACACTTGTTACCATAATTTCCCAGTGATCATAGTTGATTGCTGTTTATCTGCTTGCAGATAGAGTAATTTTCTGATATTCTGCTTTGTATAGCTGCACTCTAAATATTATTTTAAAATAATCTATGCAATAATGATATTCTTATTGAAAATTGATGTGAAATACATTTATCTCAAAAGAATGAAAATTTATATAAAAAAATGCTGTATTTCAGAAATAGCGTAGCAATTTTAGGTGTTATTACTGAGCTAAAGCTTTCCAAGTGACAGTTTCTGATCACACAAGTGCATCTGACTCTGAACTACATCAGTGTTATACTATAAAAGTTCTCTGCCACTTGCAATTAAGCCGGACAAATGCAATACACTTAAAAATCAGATTGCATTCGTACCAAATTAATCCTATGATTCTATTTTCAATTGCGTTTTTTTTCCTGCTCCAATCAGATGAGGATCGGACAGGGAATAAATTGCAGCATGCTGCGATTGTATGCTGAATTTGGATCACACGCACCCATGTAAGTCTATGGCCGCATGTGAAACATAGCACTGCACCTGGATATCACTCAAGCAGGGGCAGATTATAAGATGGTCAATATGGGCGGTAGCCCAGGACCCAGTGGTGTGGGGGGGCCCTGGGCTACCGCACAGATTGACCCTCTTATAATCTGGCATTTGTGTGCCCTCGACCCGGTGGGCAGAGAGAGGGGGCCCGCATCAGGCCCCGTCTCATCTGCACACTGGGCCCCTTCTGGCGCTGCCTGCGGCGGTTTCCTATTGACGTGCGGGCGCGCGCCCGCATGTCAATAGTTAACAACAGCCGCCAGCCAATTGGAGGCTGGCAGCTAATGTCGCCGGCGTCTGACATCATTGTCAGTCACCGGCGAGTGTGCGCTGCTGGAGGGAGCTCGCCGCTGGAGCGCACAGGTCAGGTGAGGAGACTCTTTTCTTTTTGTTTTTTGTTTTTTGATAACCGTTACGGTGGACACACTGGGGGCAATGCTGGAGACACTGGGGCAATGTTGGAGACACTGGGGCAGATTGCTAGACACACTGAGGGCAATGCTGTAGACACTGGTGCAGATTGCTGGAGACACTGGGGCAATGCTGGACACACTGGGGGCAATGCTGTAGACACTGGTGCAGATTGCTGGACACGTTTTGAGCAAGGCCTGGTTTCAAGGAGGGCAGCAAAGAAGCCACTTCTCTCCAGAAAAAACATCAGGGACTGACTGATGTTCTGCAAAAGGTACAGGGAGTGGACTGCTGAGGACTGGGGCAAAGTCATTTTCTCTGATGAATCCCCTTTTCGATTGTTTGAGACATCTGGAAAACAGCTTATTTGGAGAAGAAGAGGTGAGCGATACCACCAGTCTTGTCTCATGCCAACTGTAAAGCATCCTGAAACCATTCATGTGTGGGGTTGCTTCTCAGCCAAGGGAATCGACTCACTCACAGTCTTGCCTAAAAACACAGCCATGAATAAAGAATGGTACCAGAATGTCCTCCAACAGCAACTTCTCCCAACCGTCCAAGAGCAGTTTGGCGCCCAACAATGCCTTTTCCAGCATGATGGAGCACCTTGCCATAAAGCAAAGGTGATAACTAAATGGCTCATGGAACAAAACATAGAGATTTTGGGTCCATGGCCTGGAAACTCCCCAGATCTTAATCCCATTGAGAACTTGTGGTCAATCATCAAGAGACGGGTGGACAAACAAAAACCAACAAATTTTGGCAAAATGCAAGCATTGATTATGCAAGAATGGACTGCTATCAGTCAGGATTTGGTACAGAAGTTTATTGAGAGCATGCCAGGGAGAATTACAGAGGTCTTGAAGAAGAAGGGTCAACACTGCAAATATTGACTTGCTGCATTAACTCATTCTGTCAATATAACCTATTGGTACTCATAATATGATTGCAATTATATTTATGTATGTGATATAAACATCAGACAAACACTAATAAAAACCAGAGGGCAGCAGATCATGTGAAAATATAATTTTGGTGTCATTCTCAAAACTTTTGGCCATGACTGTACACAGACACTGCATACTAAGTACAGATCTCATTTGAATACTGGCACTTATGGTGATAATATTGTGTTTTGTTTTTTTTATTACTGATCAGTAGGGTTGAGCGAAACGGGTCGAACATTTTCAAAAGTCGCCGACTTTTGGCTAAGTCGGGGTTTCATGAAACCCGATCCGACCCCTGTGCGGGGTCGGCCATGCGGTACGCGACTTTCGCGCCAAAGTCGCGTTTCAATGACGCGAAAAGCGCCATTTCTCAGCCAATGAAGGTAAACGCAGAGTGTGGGCAGCGTGATGACATAGGTCCTGGTCCCCACCATCTTAGAGAAGGGCATTGCAGTGATTGGCTTGCTGTCTGCGACGTCACAGGGGCTATAAAGAGGCGTTCCCGCCGACCGCCATCTTACTGCTGCTGATCTGAGCTTAGGGAGAGGTTGCTGCCGCTTTGTCAGAAGCAGGGATAGCGTTAGGCAGGGTCCATTAACCACAAAACCGCTTGTGCTGCAGCGATTTGCACTGTCCAACACCACCCTCGGTGTGCAGGGACAGTGGAAGTTTTTTTTTTTTTTTTTTTCCCCTCAGCGCTGTAGCTCATTGGGCTGCCCTAGAAGGCTCCCTGATAGCTGCATTGCTGTGTGTACGCCGCTGTGCAAACCAACTGCTTTTTTCAAAGCACAAATCCTCTTGTTCCTTCCTTTCTGCACAGCTATCTTTTTTGTTTGTCCACACTTTTTATTTCATTTGTGCATCAGTCCACTCCTTATTGCTGCCTGCCATACCTGGCTGAGATTACTGCAGGCAGGGAGATAGTAGCTGCCTGCCATACCTGGCTGAGATTACTGCAGGCAGGGAGATAGTAATTGTAGGACATTCCCTGTTTTTTTTTTTTTTTTTTTTTTTGGTGGGAGATTAAGATTGGCAATTTGGCATTTCTGCTAGAGTGCCATCCCTGTGTGTGCCATCTCTCTCACATAGTGGGCCATAGAAAGCCTTTTCATTTTTCTGTATTTTTTTTTGTGGGGTGTATAAATTCTCCCTGATAAAAATACAGTGGGAGATTAATATTGGCCTTTGGGCTTGTGTGCCAGTCCTGAGTGTGCCATCTCTCTCACAAATAGTGGGCCATAGAAAGCCTATTTTATTTTTTTTTGGGTTTTATAAATTCTCCCTGAAAAAAAGGGAGATTAATATTGGCCTCTGGGCTTGTGTGCCAGTCCTGAGCGTGCCATCTGTGCCAGCCCTGAGCGTGCCATCTCTCTCACAAATAGTGGGCCATAGAAAGCCTATTTATTTTTTTTTTTGGTTTTATAAATTCTCCCTGAAAAAAAGGGAGATTAATATTGGCCTCTGGGCTTGTGTGCCAGTCCTGAGCGTGCCATCTGTGCCAGCCCTGAGCGTGCCATCTCTCTCACAAATAGTGGGCCATAGAAAGCCTATTTATTTTTTTTTTTGGTTTTATAAATTCTCCCTGAAAAAAAGGGAGATTAATATTGGCCTCTGGGCTTGTGTGCCAGTCCTGAGCGTGCCATCTGTGCCAGCCCTGAGCGTGCCATCTCTCTCACAAATAGTGGGCCATAGAAAGCCTATTTAATTTTTTTTTTTGTTTTATAAATTTTCCCTGAAAAAAGGGAGATTAATATTGGCCTCTGGGCTTGTGTGCCAGTTGTGAGCGTGCCATCTGTGCCAGTCCTGAGCGTGCCATCTCTCTCACAAATAGTGGGCCATAGAAAGCCTATTTAATTTTTTTTTTGGTTTTATAAATTTTCCCTGAAAAAAGGGAGATTAATATTGGCCTCTGGGCTTGTGTGCCAGTTGTGAGCGTGCCATCTGTGCCAGTCCTGAGCGTGCCATCTCTCTCACAAATAGTGGGCCATAGAAAGCCTATTTAAATATTTTTTTGGTTTTATAAATTCTCCCAGAAAAAAAGGGAGATTAATATTGGCCTCTGGGCTTCTGTGCCAGTCCTGAGCGTGCCATCTGTGCCAGTCCTGAGCGTCCCATCTCTCTCACAAATAGTGGGCCATAGAAAGCCTATTTTTTTTTTTTTTTGGGTTTTAGAAATTCTCCCTGGAAAAAAAAAGGGAGATTAATATTGCCCTTTGGGCTTGTGTGCCAGTACTAAGCGTTCCATCTCTCTCTCTCTCTCAGTCAGTGGGCCATAGAACGCCTATTTTTGGTTTTATTTGTTTTCTAAATTCTCCCTGAAAAAATCATTTTATTTTATTTGGTTTCTAAATTCTTCCTGATAAAATCATATTTTTTTTATTATTTTTTTTTCTAAAGTCTCCCTGAAAAAAAAAAAAAAAAACAGTGGGAGATTAATATTGGCCTTTCTGCTTGTGTGCCAGTCTTGACTCCTGGGTGCGTCATCTCTCAGTCAGTGGGCCATAGAACGCCTATTTTTGGTTTTATTTGTTTTCTAAATTCTCCCTGAAAAAATCATTTTATTTTATTTGGTTTCTAAATTCTTCCTGATAAAATCATATTTTTTTTATTATTTTTTTTTCTAAAGTCTCCCTGAAAAAAAAAAAAAAAAAACAACCAAAAAAAACAGTGGGAGATTAATATTGGCCTTTCTGCTTGTGTGCCAGTCTTGACTCCTGGGTGTGCCATCTCTCTCTCTCTCTCTCTCTCTCTCTCTCTCTCTCTCTCCAATTGTGGTCCATAGAAAGCCTATATTTTTTTTCCTTGATTTGGGTTCTAAAATCTACCAGAGAAAATAACTCCATCAATCATTGGTAGAAAAATATTGGCCTCTGGGTTTGTGTGCCACTCCTGACTCCTGTGTGCGTCATCTCTCAGTCAGTGGGCCATAGAACGCCTATTTTTGTTTTTATTTGTTTTATAAATTCTCCCTGAAAAAATCATTTTATTTTATTTGGTTTCTAAATTCTTCCTGATAAAATCATATTTTTTTTATTATTTTTTTTTCTAAAGTCTCCCTGAAAAAAAAAAAAAACAAAAAAAAAAAACAAAACCCCCAAAAAAATGGGAGATTAATATTGGCCTTTCTGCTTGTGTGCCAGTCTTGACTCCTGGGTGTGCCATCTCTCTCTCTCTCTCTCTCTCTCTCTCCAATTGTGGTCCATAGAAAGCCTACATTTTTTTTCCTTGATTTGGGTTCCAAAATCTACCAGAGAAAATAACTCCATCAATCATTGGTAGAAAAATATTGGCCTCTGGGCTTGTGTGCCACTCCTGATTCCTGTGTGCGTCATCTCTCACTCAGTGGCCCATAGAAAGCATATAGTTTGTTACATTTGTTTTCTAAATTCTCCCTGCAAAAATCTATTTTTTTTTTTTGGGGGGGTTTCTAAAGTGTTCCTGAAAAAAATAAAAATAAAAAAAAAATAATAGTGTGACATTAATATTAACATTTGTGCTTCAGTGACAGTCCTGCGTGTGGGGCATCTCTCTAATTTGCAGCCACCAAAAAAAGAGTGTGTAACATTGGGCCTGATTTTCGCTGTGGTCTCACCAACCTGTAAAGGGGTAGCTAAATCATACTGAAGTTATAGCTCACCGTGTAAGTTGTGTGACTGCAACAAATAACGTTAGTTTGGTTACGTTTTTAAAACAATGAGGAAGTCTAGTGGAAGAGGTCGTGGCCGGGGGCGTTCATTGTCAGCTGGTAATGAGGGTAGTGGTAGTGGTGGAGCATCAGGTGGTCGTGGGGAAAAAAATATTGCACCTAAGTCTGGAGCTGTGGAGCCAGGTTCGTCGTCCGGCTACACAAGGCCTCGAACGCTCCCTTTTCTGGGATTAGGAAAACCGCTTTTAAAGCCGGAGCAGCAAGAGCAAGTTTTGGCTTATCTTGCTGACTCAGCCTCTAGCTCTTTTGCCTCATCTCGTGAAACTGGTAAAAGTAAAAGCAGCGCGTCGTTAGTGGATGTTCACGGTCAGGGACAAGTCACTTCCTTGTCCTCTTCAGCAAAAACAACAACAGAGAAGAATGCAGCAGGCGACACAACGGGTTACTCCATGGAGCTCTTTACACATACCGTCCCTGGCTTAGAAAGTGAAGCAGTTAACAGTCCATGCCCATTACAAATTGAATCTGACATGGAGTGCACTGATGCACAGCCACAGCCAGACTACTATGCTGGTCCTTTGACTCAGACCACAACATTGCCCTCGCAGGGTGCTGATCAAGAATCAGACCCTGATGAGACTATGTTGCCCCATCACGAACGCTATACCACCGAACGACACGGTGACACAGACGAAGTTGCGCAGGAGGTACAAGAAGAGTTATTAGATGACCCAGTTCTTGACCCCGATTGGCAGCCATTGGGGGAACAGGGTGCAGGCGGCAGCAGTTCTGAAGCAGAGGAGGAGGAGGGGCCGCAGCAGGCATCAACATCGCCACAGGTTCCATCTGCCGGGCCCGTATCTTGCCCAAAACGCGTGGCAAAGCCAAAACCTGGTGGAGGACAGCGTGGCCATCCGGTTAAAGCTCAGTCTGCAATGCCTGAAAAGGTATCCGATGCTAGAAAGAGTGCAGTCTGGCATTTTTTTAAACAACATCCAATTGATCAGCGCAAAGTCATCTGTCAAAAATGTTCTACTTCCTTAAGCAGAGGTCAGAATCTGAAAAGTCTCAATACTAGTTGCATGCATAGACATTTAACCACCATGCATTTGAAAGCTTGGACTAACTACCAAACGTCCCTTAAGGTTGTTGCACCCTCGGCCAATGAAGCTAGTCATCAACGCAACATCCCTTCCGGCAGTGTAGGACCACCATTTAGCGCACCACCTGCTGTATCTGTGCAGGTATCTTTGCCAGGCCAAAGCAGTCAGGGTCAGGGAATCACCAGTTTCGTAGTAGGAAACACTGCATCTAGGGCACCGGCGGCAACAATACCATCTCCCACCGTCTCTCAGTCTGCCATGTCCACCGGCACCCCCGCTAGTTCCACGATCTCCAGCTCTCCAGTCCAGCTCACCCTACATGAGACTATGGTTAGAAAAAGGAAATACTTAGCCTCGCATCCGCGTACACAGGGTTTGAACGCCCACATAGCTAGACTAATCTCGTTAGAGATGATGCCCTACCGGTTAGTTGAAAGCGAAGCTTTCAAAGACCTGATGGACTACGCTGTACCACGCTACGAGCTACCCAGTCGACACTTTTTTTCCAGAAAAGCCATCCCAGCCCTCCACCAGCATGTTAAAGAGCGCATCGTCCATGCACTCAGGCAATCTGTGAGCACAAAGGTGCACCTGACAACAGATGCATGGACCAGTAGGCATGGCCAGGGACGTTACGTGTCCATCACGGCACACTGGGTAAATGTGGTGGATTCAGGGTCCACAGGGGACAGCAAGTTTGGGACAGTTCTGCCTAGCCCACGGTCTAGTAAACAGTTGTCTGTAGCCGTTCGCACCCCCTCCTCCTCCTCCTCCTCCTCGTCCTCCTGCAGAAGCAAGAGCTCGTCCACAGACCGCAGTCGCACAAACACTCCATCCGCACCTGCCACTGTTGCACACCAGGTCTCCCATTATGGGGCAGCTACTGGCATACGTCAGCAGGCTGTATTGGCTATGAAGTGTTTGGGCGACAATAGACACACCGCGGAAGTTCTGTCCGAGTTCTTGCAGCAAGAAACGCAGTCGTGGCTGGGCACTGTAGATCTTGAGGCAGGCAAGGTAGTGAGTGATAACGGAAGGAATTTCATGGCTGCCATCTCCCTTTCCCAACTGAAACACATTCCTTGCCTGGCTCACACCTTAAACCTGGTGGTGCAGTGCTTCCTGAAAAGTTATCCGGGGTTATCCGACCTGCTCCTCAAAGTGCGTGGACTTTGCGCACATATCCGCCGTTCGCCTGTACACTCCAGCCGTATGCAGACCTATCAGCGTTCTTTGAACCTTCCCCAGCATCGCCTAATCATAGACGTTGCAACAAGGTGGAACTCAACACTGCACATGCTTCAGAGACTGTGCGAACAGAGGCGGGCTGTTATGTTTTTGTGGGAGGATACACATACACGGGCAGGCAGTAGGATGGCAGACATGGAGTTGTCAGGTGTGCAGTGGTCGAAGATTCAAGACATGTGTCAAGTCCTTCAGTGTTTTGAGGAATGCACACGGCTGGTTAGTGCAGACAACGCCATAATAAGCATGAGCATCCCCCTAATGCGTCTGCTGATGCAAAGTTTGACGCACATAAAGGATCAGGCGTCTGCACCAGAGGAAGAGGAAAGCCTTGATGACAGTCAGCGATTGTCTGGTCAGGGCAGTGTACATGACGAGGTACCGGGCGAAGAGGAGGTGGAGGATGAGGAGGATGATGGGGATGAGTATATTTTTAATGAGGAAGCTTTCCCGGGGGCACGGGAAATTGGTGGCGTGGCAAGGCCGGGTTCTGGTTTTTTGAGGGACACAAGTGACGTAGATTTGCCTGCAACTGCCCCTCAACCAAGCACAACCGCAGATTTGACAACGGGAACTTTGGCCCACATGGCGGATTATGCCTTGCGTATCCTCAAAAGGGACACACGCATTACAAAAATGATGAACGATGACGATTACTGGTTGGCCTGCCTCCTTGATCCTCGCTATAAAGGCAAATTGCAAAATATTATGCCACATGAGAACTTGGAACTAATATTAGCAACAAAACAATCAACTCTTGTTGACCGTTTGCTTCTGGCATTCCCTGCACACAGCGCCCGTGATCGTTCTCACACGAGCTCCAGGGGCCAGCAGACCAGAGGTGTTAGAGGGGCAGAAATCAGAAGTGGCGTTGGCCAGAGGGGTTTTCTGACCAGGTTGTGGAGTGATTTTTCTATGACCGCAGACAGGACAGGTACTGCAGCATCAATTCAAAGTGACAGGAGACAACATTTGTCCAGTATGGTTACAAACTATTTTTCATCCCTTATCGACGTTCTCCCTCAACCGTCATTCCCATTTGATTACTGGGCATCCAAATTAGACACCTGGCCAGAATTGGCAGAATATGCATTGCAGGAGCTTGCTTGCCCGGCAGCTAGTGTCCTATCAGAAAGAGTATTCAGTGCTGCAGGTTCAATACTAACAGAAAAAAGGACTCGTCTGGCTACCCAAAATGTAGATGATCTAACCTTCATTAAAATGAACCACAACTGGATTTCAAAATCTTTTGCCCCACCCTGCCCGGCTGACACCTAGCTTTCCTATGAAAAGGTCTTGCCTGTGGACTATTCTGAATGACTTTTCCAATCTCGTAATTTTCTTCACCTGATTGTCCAGCATACGACATGTTTCCACCTCACGAAATGGCCAAACTCCCCACACGGGGCCGTGCTATCGCCACTTTGCGCTTGGACCCTTGAGAGTGCTGTTTGTCTGAAGAGGTGGGTGTGGCCGCTTTTGGTCGACGGCACTGCCACTGGGTCCCTCATAGTACAATAAAGTGTCTCTGGCGGTGGTGGTGCGCACCCAACGTCAGACACACCGTTGTAATATGAGGGGCCCTGTGCCTGTACCGCCGGCCACAAGACAGTTCCCCCCCCCAGCTCAAACAGTGCTCTACCACTAGCAAAATTATCTCTCACAGCTTCACCAATGTGTAGTCTAGGCGCTGACATCCTTCAATGCCTGGCACTGACAATACCATTGTTTTGACATTTTTGTTATGTTAGGCCTTCGAAGCCTGTCTGCGGTCCCTTCTTTCTACAACTACTACACTGACCAGGCCACTGCTGGCCGTGTTACCCTGGAACCAATTTAAAAGTGCCTACAGTCAGCCCAATTTTGTTATGTTAGGCCTTCGAAGCCTGTCTGCGGTCACTCCTTCCACTAGACTTCCACTGACCAGACCACTGCTGCCCGTGTACCCCTGCAACCAATTTAAAAGTGCCTACAGCCAGCCCAAGTTTGTTATGTTAGGCCTTGGAAGCCTGTCTGCGGTCACTCCTTCCACTAGACTTCCACTGACCAGACCACTGCTGCCCGTGTACCCCTGGAACCAATTTAAAAGTGCCTACAGCCAGCCCAAGTTTGTTATGTTAGGCCTTCGAAGCCTGTCTGCGGTCACTCCTTCCACTAGACTTCCACTGACCAGACCACTGCTGCCCGTGTACCCCTGGAACCAATTTAAAAGTGCCTACAGCCAGCCCAAGTTTGTTATGTTAGGCCTTCGAAGCCTGTCTGCGGTCACTCCTTCCACTAGACTTCCACTGACCAGACCACTGCTGCCCGTGTACCCCTGGAACCAATTTAAAAGTGCCTACAGCCAGCCCAAGTTTGTTATGTTAGGCCTTGGAAGCCTGTCTGCGGTCACTCCTTCCACTAGACTTCCACTGACCAGACCACTGCTGCCCGTGTACCCCTGGAACCAATTTAAAAGTGCCTACAGCCAGCCCAAGTTTGTTATGTTAGGCCTTCGAAGCCTGTCTGCGGTCACTCCTTCCACTAGACTTCCACAGACCAGACCACTGCTGCCCGTGTACCCCTGGAACCAATTTAAAAGTGCCTACAGCCAGCCCAAGTTTGTTATGTTAGGCCTTCGAAGCCTGTCTGCGGTCACTCCTTCCACTAGACTTCCACAGACCAGACCACTGCTGCCCGTGTACCCCTGGAACCAATTTAAAAGTGCCTACAGCCAGCCCAAGTTTGTTATGTTAGGCCTTGGAAGCCTGTCTGCGGTCACTCCTTCCACTAGACTTCCACTGACCAGACCACTGCTGCCCATGTACCCCTGGAACAAATTTAAAAGTGCCTACAGCCAGCCCAAGTTTGTTATGTTAGGCCTTCGAAGCCTGTCTGCGTCCCGTTCTTTCAACTACAACTACACTGACCAGGCCACTGATGGCCGTGTTCCCCTGGAACCAATTTTAACTTGCCTACAGCCAGCCCAATGTTAGGCCTTTGATGCCTGTCTGCCGTCACTCCTTCCACTAGGCCTCCACTGACCTGTCTATTGCTGCCCGTGTACCCCTTGAACCAACATCATTAAATATAAAAAAAATTAATTTGATTATAAAAAATAAGATCGTGTTGAGATCTCAAATGCAGACATTTTAACAATCAAAACAAACACACAACAAATATCTGGAACTGTACTACAAAGGTCCAACAGCTACAATTTCTTTCTCCTGCAAGAAGTTAACTGAAAGTTTTTTGGAGTTGTTAACACAGATATGGCATCCACCGAGTGTTGTCCTGTCGCGTCTCCTTTAAATTATTTCCAATAAGATGTTAAACTATTAATTTAATAAAATCAATAATTAAAAAAATAATTGAGTAAGTCAAAAGCACATTGCAAATAAACATTAATTACAAATCAAGAAGCATGGCGCGTCCGAGGGTGAGTAGATACCGAATAAGAATATAATCACCCTCGGACGCGCAATGCTTATTTACAACAGCCTTCCTTCCTAAGAATCAGCCCTTCCGTGGTGTAGAGAGAGGTTGTGTTACACTCCAAGGTGTTCCCCAGGTTGCCTTTCCTGAGCTTCGATCTTCCGGCTCTCGTTTAGTAGCTGTTGGAAACTACGCTGCATTAGGCCTACTAATTGTGTATGGGTGAAACAGTGGCGCATCTGCGGTCCCTCCTTCCACTAGGCCTCCACTGACCTGTCTACTGCGGCCCGTGTACCCCTTGAACCAACCTAATAAAATATTTAAAAAATTAATTTGATTATAAAAAATAAGATCGTGTTGAGATCTCAAATGCAGACATTTTAACAATCAAAACAAACACACAACAAATATCTGGAACTGTACTACAAAGGTCCAACAGCTACAATTTCTTTCTCCTGCAAGAAGTTAACTGAAAGTTTTTTGGAGTTGTTAACACAGATATGGCATCCACCGAGTGTTGTCCTGTCGCGTCTCCTTTAAATTATTTCCAATAAGATGTTAAACTATTAATTTAATAAAATCAATAATTAAAAAAATAATTGAGTAAGTCAAAAGCACATTGCAAATAAACATTAATTACAAATCAAGAAGCATGGCGCGTCCGAGGGTGAGTAGATACCGAATAAGAATATAATCACCCTCGGACGCGCAATGCTTATTTACAACAGCCTTCCTTCCTAAGAATCAGCCCTTTCGTGGTGTAGAGAGAGGTTGTGTTACACTCCAAGGTGTTCCCCGGGTTGCCTTTCATGAGCTTCGATCTTCCGGCTCTCGTTTAGTAGTTGGTGGAAAAGTACACAGCATTAGGCCTACAAAATGGGTATGGGGTGGAGAGAGATGGTGTGTTACACTCCAAGGTGTTCCCCAGGTTGCCTTTCCTGAGCTTCGATCTTCATGCTCTCGTTTAGTAGGTGTCGGAAAGTAGGCTGCATTAGGCCTACAAATTGGGTATGGGGTGGAGAGAGATGGTGTGTTACACTCCAAGGTGTTCCCCAGGTTTCCTTGCCATTGCTTCGGTCTTCCGACTCTCGTTTAGTAGTTGTAGAAAAGTACACAGCATTAGGCCTACAAAATGGGTATGGGGTGGAGAGAGATGGTGTGTTACACTCCAAGGTGTTCCCCAGGTTGCCTTTCCTGAGCTTCTATCTTCAGGCTCTCATTAAATTGTGGTTAAATGGAACAACTGCATTTGGCGTACTAGTTGGTTTGGGGCCTACTATCGGTGTCTGCCACTCCTTGCTGTTCTCCTCCACTGAACAAAGCTGTGCCGCCTGTTTACTACGGTTGCCAATTTTGAACTGCATTTCGACTACTTACTGATTTGGCCCTACTCTCTGTGTCAGCCTCTCATTCCAGTTGTCCTCCACTGCAATGCCCCCTGGTTATTCCTGTGTTACCAATTTTGAACTGCATTTAGCCCACTTTCTTCTTTGGGCCTATATCTGTGTTTCCACTTCATCGTGCCCATTGCCCAGCCAGTGATAGATGAGTCTGCTGGTACATTGACCCATAACGCAACATTCCCCGTGCACGCTACACAACAACATTGTGACCCTGCTGAAAGTCAGGTTGCTCTTCCCGCATACCATACCACCTTACACGGGGACAAAGAGGAAGGTGCAGATGAAAGTGCAGGTTCCTTCATCAGGTGGGGGGAGGAATACTAGTTGGCGACGTCACTGGCACAGGGCCTCTCATAGTACGCAAAAGTGTTGCTGCCGGTGGGAGGCGCCCCCGCCGTGCAAACACACCGCTGTACTTTGAGGGGCCCTGTGCCAGTGCCAATGCCAACGAGTGGGCCCCCCCTGCTTGCTCAGGTTCACAGCACTTGCAAAGTTGAAATACTTACCTCTCCCTGCTCCACTGCCGTGACGTGGTCCAGATTTCCTGGGACCACTAATTACTTGAACCAGCCCTACCCCCCACAACTTTAGCCAAATGACCCCCAATTTCAAATGCCTTCCAATTATTATAAGGTAAATTACGCTTGACAAGCTTCATTAAGAAGAATGGATGGTTTTGACATTAAAATGGGCACTCTAGGTGTTTTCCTGGCCCCCACTCACTGCCGACTATGCTGCCCCATTGACTTGCATTGGGTTTCGTGTTTCGGTCGATCCCGACTTTACGTCATAATCGGCCGATTTCACTCGACCCGACTTTGGACATAGTCGGGTTTCGCAAAACCCGGCTCGACTCTAAAAAGGTCAAGGTCGCTCAACTCTACTGATCAGTATTGTAGTATTCAGTCACTATGTGGTAGTAATATGTGGTCTGGAAATGGTGTTGTGATATTTGTCCCTTGTATGTGCTATTTGGTCACCAAGTGGTGGTAATATGTGGTCTTGACATGGTGCGGTGGTATTTGTTCCTTGTATGTGATATTATTGGTCAAATTATACCTAAATTGTATTGCATATTTTAACAAATATTTAATAGGTTACAATAGAGTAGGGCCCGGCCATTTTTCTGGAATAATCTGGTTCGGGTATATCATGACCCCCGTCACATGACCCCCATCACATGACCGGGGGGGCCCACAGTGTCTGAACAGCCCGGGGCCCTGGCTACCCTTAATCCACCCCTGCACTTAAGTGCAGAGCAATCAGGGGCTCTGTAAAAACAAAACCACAGTCAGGTAGATCAACAAAAATGTCATCTACAATTGTCAGGAAAATTGTTTGGGATGCAAAGAAAAACCCACAAATAACATCAGCTGAAATACAGGACTCTCTGAAAACTAGCGGTGTGGCTGTTTCAAGATGAACAATAAGGAGACACTTGAAGAAAAATGGGCTGCATGGCCAAGTCACGCGAAGAAAGCCATTACTGTGCAAATGCCACAATGTATCTTTCCTACAATAAACAAAACAGCACAGAGACAAGTCTCAAAACTTCTGGAACAAGGTAGTTTGGAGTCATGAGACCTAAATTGAACATTTTGGCCACAACCATAAACTTTACATTTGGAGAGAGGTCAACAAGGCCTATGATGAAAGGAACATCATTCCTACTGTAAAGCAAGGAGGCAGATCGCTGATGTTTTGGGGATGTGTGATCTACAAAGTATAGTAAACTTGGTCAGAGTTGAAGGAAAGATGACTGCAGCACATTATCAGCAAATACTGAAGGCAAATTAGCACTCATCAGCCCAGAAGCTTCACATGGGATGTATGTGGACATTCCAACATGACAATGATCCAAAACACAAGGCCATGTCGACTTTTCATTGGCTACAGCAGAACAAAGTGAAGGTTCTGGAGTGGCCATCTCAGTCTCCTGACCTCAATATCATTGAAGCCACTCTGGGGAGATCTCAAGTGCGCAGTTCATGCTAGACAGCCCAGGAACTTACAGGAACTGGAGGCTTTTTGCCAAGAAGAGTGGGCAGCTTTACCATCTGAGAAAATAAAGAACCTCATCCACAACTATCACAAAAGATTTCAAGCAATACACGGTATTTAGAAATGGGGTATGTAAAATTTTGATCAGGGTCAATTGGATATTTTATGCTAATTTGGCTTTTATACTAAGTCATATTGCACGACTCGTTAAAGAGTTGATTGTGACTTGTAGGATCGCTACTTCCAACAGGTGGCGCTATAGAGTTTAAGTCCTCTTTTTCTCAGAAGAGGCAATTTGTATATCGAGTTATCATTATGATTTAAGAGGATAAAAAAACTGTAGTTTGACAATAAATGGCTTTACCCAACAACTAACCATGAGTGGAGAAAAAGACTCCTAGACTGCTAGACCTAATATTAACCAACAGGCCAGAACGTATATCAAATATAAGGGTTGGGGGTCACTTGGGGAATAATGATCACAAAATAATAAGTTTTCATGCATCTTTTAATAAGATGTGTAGTAGAGGGGTTACAAGGACACTAAACTTCAGGGGGGCAAATTTCCAACAGATGAGAGATGATCTTAGTGCAATTAACTGGAATGATATCCTGAGACATAAAAATGCACAAAGAAAATGGGAGACGTTTATTAGCTTCCTGGATAGGACCTGTGCACAGTATATACCGTATGGGAATAGGAAATAGGAGGAAACCAATATGGCTAAACAGAGCTGTAAGGGGTGCAATAAGTGACAAAAAGAAAGCATTTAGAGAATTAAAGGAAGTAGGTAGTAATGAAGCATTAAATAAATACAGAAAATTAAATAAATTCTGTAAAAAGCAAATCAAGGCAGCAAAGATTGAGACAGAGCGACTCATTGCCAGAGAGAGTAAAAATAATCTGAAAATATTCTTTAACTACGTAAATAGTAAGAAACTAAAAAATGATAGTGTTGGCCCCCTTAAAAATAGTCTGGGTGAAATGGTGGATGAGGATAAGGTAAAAGCCAATATGCTAAATGACTTTTTTTCATCAGTATTTACACAAGAAAATTCCATGGCAGACAATATGTTCAGTGATAACAAAAATTCCCCATTAAGTGTCACCTGCTTAACCCAGCAGGAAGTACGGCGGCATCTAAAAATCACTAAAATTGACAAATCTCCGGGCCCGGATGTGATACACCCCCGAGTACTGCAGGAATTAAGTACAGTCATTGATAGACCATTATTTTTAATCTTTAAAGAGTCCATAATAACAGGGTCTGTTCCACAGGACTGACGTATAGCAAATGTGGTGCCAGTATTCGAAAAGGGGACAAAAACTGAACTCGGAAATTATAGGCCAGTAAGCTTAACCTCTACTGTGGGTAAAATCCTGGAGGGCATCCTAAGGGATGCTATACTGGAGTATCTGAAGAGGAATAACCTCATGACCCAATACCAACATGGGTTTACTAGGGACCGTTCCTGTCAGACTAATCTCATCAATTTCTATGAAGAGGTAAGTTATGGACTGGACCAAGGGAACCCAGTGGATGTAGTGTATATGGACTTTTCAAAAGCTTTTGATATGGTGCCACACAAAAGGTTGATACATAAAATGAGAATAAAGGGGATAGTGGAAAACATGTGTAAGTGGGTTAAGAGCTGGCTCAGGGATAGGAAACAAAGGGTGGTTATTAATGGAGCACACTCGGACTGGGTCGCAGTTAGCAGTGGGGTACCACAGGGGTCAGTGGGGTACCACGGGGGAAGCGTGGCTGATCGCGGCCGGTACTATGTGCCAGGAGCGGTCACGGACCGCCCCCGGCACATTAACCCCTGGCACACCGCGATCAAACATGATCGCGATGTGCCGGCGGTATAGGGAAGCATCGCGCAGGGAGGGGGCTCCCTGCGGGCTTCCCTGAGACCCCCGCAGCAACGCGATGTGATCGCTTTGCTGCGAGAGTCTCTTACCTTCTCCTCCTCCTTGCAGGCCCAGATCCAAGATGGCCGCGGCATCCGGGTACTGCAGGGAGGTGGCTTCACTGCGCCTGCTCAGAGCAGGCGCAAGGAAGCATAAGAAAAGTGCACGTCAGATCAATGATCTGACAGTGCACAGCAAAGTGTCAGATCAGCGATCTTACACTATAACATGATGCCCCCCCCCCTGGGGCAATGTTACAGTGTAAAAAAAATATATTCCAATGTGTAAAAAAAATTAAAAATAAATTCCCCCCCCAAAAAAAAATATTGTTTATATAAATACATTTCTTCATCTAAATAAAAAAAAAACAATAAAAAGTACACATATTTAGTATCGCCGCGTTCCGTAACGACCCCACCTATAAAAGTATATCACTAGTTAAACTCTTCAGTGAACACCGAAAAAAAAAAAAAAACGAGGCAAAAAACAACGCTTTATTCTCATACCGCCAAACAAAAAGTGGAATAACACGCGATCAAAAAGACGGCTATAAATAACCATGGTAGAGCTGAAAACGTCATCTTGTCCCGCAAAAAAACGAGCCACCATACAGCATCATCAGCGAAAAAATAAAAAAGTTATAGTCCTCAGAATAAAGCGATGCAAAAATAATTATTTTTTCTATAAAATAGTTTTTATCGTATAAAAGCGCCAAAACATTAAAAAAAATGATATAAATGAGATATCGCTGTAATCGTACTGACCCGAAGAATAAAACTGCTTTATCAATTTTACCAATTGCGGAACGGTATAAATGCCTCCCCCAAAAGAAATTCATGAATAGCTGGTTTTTGGTCATTCAGCCTCACAAAAATCGGAATAAAAAGCGATCAAAAAAGTCACGTGCCCGAAAATGTTACCAATAAGAACGTCAACTCATCCCACAAAAAACAAGACCTTACATGACTCTGTGGACTCAAATATGGAAAAATTATAGCTCTCAAAATGTGGTAACGCAAGAAATATTTTTTGCAATAAAAAGCATCTTTCAGTGTGTGACGGCTGCCAATCATAAAAATCCTCTAAAAAACACGCTACAAAAGTAAATCAAACCCCCCTTCATCACCCCCTTAGGGAAAAATTAAAAAATGTATTTATATCCATTTCCCATTAGGGTTAGGTTTAGGGCTAGGGTTAGGGTTAGGGCTAGGGTTAGGGTTAGGGCTAGGGTTAGGGTTGGGGCTAGGGTTAAGGCTACAGTTAGGGTTTGGATTACATTTACGGTTGGGATTAGGGTTAGGGGTGTGTCTGGGTTAGAGGTGTGGTTAGGGTTACCGTTGGAATTAGGGTTAGGGGTGTGTTTGGATTAGGGTTTCAGTTATAATTGGGGGTTTCGACCGTTTAGGCACATCAGGGGCTCTCCAAACACGACATGGCGTCCGATCTCAATTCCAGCCAATTCTGCGTTGAAAAAGTAAAACCGTGCTCCTTCCCTTCCAAGCTCTCCCGTGTGCCCAAACAGGGGTTTACCCCAACATATGGGGTATCAGCGTACTCAGGACAAATTGGACAACAACTTTTTGAGTCCAATTTCTCCTGTTTCCCTTGGGAAAATACAAAACTGGGGGCTAAAAAATAATTTTTTGTGGGAAAAACAAAGATTTTTTATTTTCACGGCTCTGAATTATAAACTGTAGTGAAACACTTGTGGGCTCAAAGTTCTCACAACACATCTAGATAAAATCCTTGGGGGGTCTAGTTTCCAACATGGGGTCACTTGTGGGGGGTTTCTACTGTTTAGGTACATTAGGGGCTCTGCAAACGCAATGTGACGCCTGCAGACCAATCCATCTAAGTCTGCATTCCAAATGATACTCCTTCCCTTCCGAGCTCTGCCATGCGCTCAAACGGTGGTTTTCCCCCATATATGGGGTATCAGCGTACTCAGGACAAATTGGACAACAATATTTAGGGTCCAATTTCTCCTGTTACTCTTGGAAAAATGCAAAACTGGGGGCTAAAAAATAATTTTTGTGGAAAACAAAATATTTTTTATTTGCACGGCTCTGCATTATAAACTGTAGTGAAACACTTGGGGGTTCAAAGCTCTCACAACACATCTAGATGAGTTCCTTATGGGGTCTACTTTCCAAAATGCTGTCACTTGTGGGGGGTTTATACTGTTTAGGTACATTAGGGGCTCTGCAAACGCAATGTGACGCCTGCAGACTGTTATGTTTGCTAATGACAGGTGTTATGAAGGCAATCCAGAAACACAGTGTGCTTAGCGATCAGAGCGCACACAGTGATCTGACAAATACCCAAAAATACAAGAACGAGCTCTGAGACGTGGAAACTCTGTAGACTGCACACCTGATCCTATCCTAAACACAACTAAAAGCGGCTGTGGATTGCGCCTAACAACTACCTAGGCAACTCGGCACAGCCTAAGAAACTAGCTAGCCTGAAGATAGAAAAATAGGCCTGACTTGCCCCAGAGAAATTCCCCAAAGGAAAAGGCAGCCCCCCACATATAATGACTGTGAGTAAGATGAAAAGACAAAACGTAGGGATGAAATAGATTCAGCAAAGTGGGGCCCGATATTCTAGGACAGAGCGAGGACAGTAAAGCGAACTTTGCAGTCTACAAAAAACCCTAAAGCAAAACCACGCAAAGGGGGCAAAAAAAACCCACCGTGCCGAACTAACGGCACGGCGGTACACCCTTTGCGTCTCAGAGCTTCCAGCAAAACAAAAGACAAGCTGGACAGAAAAAAAAGCAACAAAAAAGCAAAAAGCACTTAGCTATACAGAGCAGCAGGTCACAGGAACAATCAGGAGAAGCTCAGATCCAACACTGAAACATTGACAAGGAGCAAGGATAGCAGCATCAGGCGGAGTTAAGTAATGAAGCAGTTAACGAGCTCACCAGAACACCTGAGGGAGGAAGCTCAGAAGCTGCAGTACCACTTGTGACCACAGGAGTGAATTCAGCCACAGAATTCACAACAGTACCCCCCCACTTGAGGAGGGGTCACCGAACCCTCACCAGAGCCCCCAGGCCGACCAGGATGAGCCGCATGAAAGGCACGAACAAGATCGGAAGCATGAACATCAGAGGCAAAAACCCAGGAATTATCTTCCTGAGCATAACCCTTCCATTTAACCAGATACTGGAGTTTCCGTCTAGAAACACGAGAATCCAAAATCTTCTCCACAATATACTCCAATTCCCCCTCCACCAAAACCGGGAAGGAGGCTCAACAGATGGAACCATAGGTGCCACGTATCTCCGCAACAACGACCTATGGAATACATTATGTATGGAAAAGGAGTCTGGGAGGGTCAAACGAAAAGACACAGGATTGAGAACCTCAGAAATCCTATACGGACCAATAAAACGAGGTTTAAATTTAGGAGAGGAAACCTTCATAGGAATATGACGAGAAGATAACCAAACCAGATCCCCAACACGAAGTCGGGGACCCACACGGCGTCTGCGATTAGCAAAAAGTTGAGCTTTCTCCTGGGACAGGATCAAATTGTCCACTACCTGAGTCCAGATCTGCTGCAACCTATCCACCACAGAATCCACACCAGGACAGTCCGAAGACTCAACCTGTCCTGAAGAGAAACGAGGATGGAACCCAGAATTGCAAAAAAATGGAGAAACCAAGGTAGCCGAGCTGGCCCGATTATTAAGGGCGAACTCAGCCAACGGCAAAAAGGACACCCAATCATCCTGGTCTGCAGAAACAAAACATCTCAGATATGTTTCCAAGGTCTGATTGGTTCGTTCGGTCTGGCCATTAGTCTGAGGATGGAAAGCCGAGGAAAAGGATAGGTCAATGCCCATCCTACCACAAAAGGCTCGCCAAAACCTTGAAACAAACTGGGAACCTCTGTCAGAAACAATATTCTCAGGAATGTCATGCAACCGAACCACATGCTGAAAGAACAAAGGTACCAAATCAGAGGAGGAAGGCAATTTAGCCAAGGGCACCAGATGGACCATTTTAGAAAAGCGATCACAGACCACCCAAATGACTGACATCTTTTGAGAAACGGGAAGGTCAGAAATGAAATCCATCGAAATATGTGTCCAAGGCCTCTTTGGGACCGGCAAGGGCAAAAGCAACCCACTGGCACGAGAACAGCAGGGCTTAGCCCTAGCACAAATCCCACAGGACTGCACAAAAGTACGTACATCCCGTGACAGAGATGGCCACCAGAAGGATCTAGCCACTAACTCTCTGGTACCAAAGATTCCAGGATGACCAGCCAACACCGAACAATGAAGTTCAGAGATAAGTTTATTAGTCCACCTATCAGGGACGAACAGTTTCTCTGCTGGACAACTATCAGGTTTATTCGCCTGAAATTTTTGCAGCACCCGCCGCAAATCAGGGGAGATGGCAGACACAATGACTCCTTCCTTGAGGATACCCGCTGGCTCAGATAAACCCGGAGAGTCGGCCACAAAACTCCTAGACAGAGCATCCGCCTTCACATTTTTAGAGCCCGGAAGGTACGAAATCACAAAGTCGAAGCGGGCAAAAAATAACGACCAACGGGCCTGTCTAGGATTCAAGCGCTTGGCAGACTCGAGATAAGTCAAGTTCTTATGATCAGTCAATACCACCACGCGATGCTTAGCTCCTTCAAGCCAATGACGCCACTCCTCGAATGCCCACTTCATGGCCAGCAACTCTCGATTGCCCACATCATAATTACGCTCAGCGGGCGAAAACTTCCTGGAAAAGAAAGCACATGGTTTCATCACTGAGCAATCAGAACCTCTCTGTGACAAAACCGCCCCTGCTCCAATCTCAGAAGCATCAACCTCGACTTGGAACGGAAGAGAAACATCTGGCTGACACAACACAGGGGCAGAACAAAAATGACGCTTCAACTCCTGAAAAGCTTCCACAGCAGCAGAAGACCAATTAACCAAATCAGCACCCTTCTTGGTCAAATCGGTCAATGGTTTGGCAATGCTAGAAAAATTACAGATGAAGCGACGATAAAAATTAGCAAAGCCCAGGAACTTTTGCAGACTTTTCAGAGATGTCGGCTGAATCCAATCCTGGATGGCTTGGACCTTAACTGGATCCATCTCGATAGTAGAAGGGGTAAAGATGAACCCCAAAAATGAAACTTTCTGCACACCGAAGAGACACTTTGATCTCTTCACAAACAAAGAGTTAGCACGCAGGACCTGAAAAACCATTCTGACCTGCTTCACATGAGACTCCCAATCATCTGAGAAGATCAAAATGTCATCCAAGTAAACAATCAGGAATTTATCCAGATACTCACGGAAGATGTCATGCATAAAAGACTGAAACACAGATGGAGCATTGGCAAGTCCGAACGGCATCACTAGATACTCAAAATGACCCTCGGGCGTATTGAATGCAGTTTTCCATTCATCTCCTTGCCTGATTCTCACCAGATTATACGCACCACGAAGATCTATCTTAGTGAACCAACTAGCCCCCTTAATCCGAGCAAACAAGTCAGATAACAATGGCAAGGGATACTGAAATTTAACAGTGATCTTATTAAGAAGGCGGTAATCAATACACGGTCTCAGCGAACCATCCTTCTTGGCTACAAAGAAGAACCCTGCTCCCAGTGGTGATGACGATGGGCGAATATGTCCCTTCTCCAGGGATTCCTTCACATAACTGCGCATAGCGGCGTTTTTGGGCACGGATAAATTAAATAATCGACCTTTAGGGAATTTACTACCAGGAATCAAATTGATAGCACAATCACAATCCCTATGCGGAGGTAGAGCATCGGACTTGGGCTCTTTAAATACATCCTGATAATCAGACAAGAACTCTGGGACCTCAGAAGGGGTGGATGACGAAATCGACAAAAATGGAACATCACCATGTACCCCCTGACAACCCCAGCTGGATACCGACATGGAATTCCAATCCAATACTGGATTATGGGTTTGTAGCCATGGCAACCCCAACACGACCACATCATGCAGATTATGCAACACCAGAAAGCGAATAACTTCCTGATGTGCAGGAGCCATGCACATGGTCAGCTGGGCCCAGTATTGAGGTTTATTCTTGGCCAAAGGTGTAGCATCAATTCCTCTCAATGGAATAGGACACCGCAAAGGCTCCAAGAAAAACCCACAACGTTTAGCATAATCCAAATCCATCAGATTCAGGGCAGCGCCCGAATCCACAAACGCCATGACAGAAAACGACGACAAAGAGCATATCAAGGTAATGGACAGAAGGAATTTGGACTGTACAGTACCAATGACGGCAGACCTAGCGGACCGCTTAGTGTGCTTAGGACAATCAGAAATAGCATGAGTGGAATCACCACAGTAGAAACACAGACCATTCAGACGTCTGTATTCCTGCCGTTCAACTCTAGTCATAGTCCTATCGCACTGCATAGGCTCAGGTTTAACCTCAGGCAGTACCGCCAAATGGTGCACAGATTTACGCTCGCGCAAGCGTCGACCGATCTGAATGGCCAAAGACAAAGACTCATTCAAACCAGCAGGCATAGGAAATCCCACCATGACATCCTTAGGAGCCTCAGAGAGACCCTTTCTGAACAAAGCTGCCAGCGCAGATTCATTCCACTGAGTGAGTACTGACCATTTCCTAAATTTCTGACAATATACTTCTATATCATCCTGACCCTGGCACAAAGCCAGCAAATTTTTCTCAGCCTGATCCACTGAATTAGGCTCATCGTACAGCAATCCGAGCGCCAGGAAAAACGCATCGACACTACTCAATGCAGGGTCTCCTGGCGCAAGAGAAAATGCCCAGTCTTGACGGTCGCCGCGCAAAAAAGAAATAATAATCAAAACCTGTTGAATAGGATTACCAGAAGAATGAGGTTTCAAGGCCAGAAATAGCTTACAATTATTTTTGAAACTTAGAAACTTAGTTCTATCTCCAAAAAACAAATCAGGAATAGGAATTCTTGGTTCTAACATAGATTTCTGATCAATAGTATCTTGAATTTTTTGTACATTTATAACGAGATTATCCATTGAAGAGCACAGACCCTGAATATCCATGTCCACACCTGTGTCCAGAATCACCCAAATGTCTAGGGGAAAAAAAAAAAAAAAAAAATGATGTCAGAACTTTTTCTTTCCCTCTATTGAGAATCATTAGTTTGGCTCCTTGTACTGTTATGTTTGCTAATGACAGGTGTTATGAAGGCAATCCAGAAACACAGTGTGCTTAGCGATCAGAGCGCACACAGTGATCTGACAAATACCCAAAAATACAAGAACGAGCTCTGAGACGTGGAAACTCTGTAGACTGCACACCTGATCCTATCCTAAACACAACTAAAAGCGGCTGTGGATTGCGCCTAACAACTACCTAGGCAACTCGGCACAGCCTAAGAAACTAGCTAGCCTGAAGATAGAAAAATAGGCCTGACTTGCCCCAGAGAAATTCCCCAAAGGAAAAGGCAGCCCCCCACATATAATGACTGTGAGTAAGATGAAAAGACAAAACGTAGGGATGAAATAGATTCAGCAAAGTGGGGCCCGATATTCTAGGACAGAGCGAGGACAGTAAAGCGAACTTTGCAGTCTACAAAAAACCCTAAAGCAAAACCACGCAAAGGGGGCAAAAAAAAACCACCGTGCCGAACTAACGGCACGGCGGTACACCCTTTGCGTCTCAGAGCTTCCAGCAAAACAAAAGACAAGCTGGACAGAAAAAAAAGCAACAAAAAAGCAAAAAGCACTTAGCTATACAGAGCAGTAGGTCACAGGAACAATCAGGAGAAGCTCAGATCCAACACTGAAACATTGACAAGGAGCAAGGATAGCAGCATCAGGCGGAGTTAAGTAATGAAGCAGTTAACGAGCTCACCAGAACACCTGAGGGAGGAAGCTCAGAAGCTGCAGTACCACTTGTGACCACAGGAGTGAATTCAGCCACAGAATTCACAACAGCAGACCATTTCATCTAAGTCTGCATTCCAAATAGCGCTCCTTCCCTTCTGAGCCCTCCCATGCACCCAAACGATGGTTTCCCCCACGTATGGGGTATCAGCGTACTCAGGACAAATTGGACAACAACTTTTGGGATCCAATTTCTCCTGTTACCCTCGGGAAAATACAAAACTGGGGGCTAAAAAATAATTTTTGTGGGAAAAAATTTTTGTTTTATTTTTACGGCTCTGCATGATAAACTTCTGTGAAGCCCTTGGTGGGTCAAAGTGCTCACCACACATCTAGATAATTTCCTTAGGGGGTCTAATTTCCAAAATGGTTTCACTTGTGGGGGGTTTCAATGTTTAGGCACATCAGTGGCTCTCCAAATGAAACATGGCATCCCATCTCAATTCCTGTCAATTTTGCATTGAAAAGTCAAACGGCGCTCCTTCTCTTCCGAGCTCTCCCATGCGCCCAAACGGTGGTTCCTCCCCACATATGGGGTATCAGCATACTCAGGACAAATTGTACAACAACTTTTGGGGTCCAATTTCTTCTCTTACCCTTGGGAAAATAAAAAATTGGGGGCAAAAATATAATTTTTGTGAAAAAATATGATTTTTTATTTTTACGGTTCTGCATTATAAACTTCTGTGAAGCACTTCGTGGGTCAAAGTGCTCACCACACCACTAGATAAGTTCCTTAGGGGGTCTACTTTCCAAAATGGTGTCACTTGTGGGGGGCTTCAATGTTTAGGCACATCAGTGGCTCTCCAAACGCAACATAGCGTCCCATCTCAATTCCTGTCAATTTTGCATTGAAAAGTCAAACCGCGCTCCTTCCCTTCCGAGCTCTCCCATGCGCCCAAACAGTGGTTTACCCCCACATATTGGGTATCATCGTATTCAGGACAAATTGTACAACAACTTTTGGAGTCCATTTTGTCTTGTTACCCTTGGTAAAATAAAACAAATTGGAGCTGAAGTAAATTTTTTGTGAAAAAAGTTAAATGTTCATTTTTATTTAAACATTCCAAAAATTCCTGTGAAACACCTGAAGGGTTAATAAACTTCTTGAATGTGGTTTTGGGCACCTTGAGGGGTGCAGTTTTTAGAATGGTGTCACACTTGGGTATTTTCTGTCATATAGACCACTAAAAATTACTTCAAATGAGATGTGGTCCCTAAAAAAAAATGATGTTGTAAAAATGAGAAATTGCTGGTTAACTTTTAACTCTTACAACTCCCTAACAAAAAAAATTTTGGTTCCAAAATTGTGCTGATGTAAAGTAGACATGTGGGAAATGTTACTTATTAAGTATTTTGTGTGACATATCTCTGTGATTTAATTGCATAAAAATTCAAAGTTGGAAAATTGCAAAATTTTCAAAATTTTCTGTTTTTTTCACAAATAAATGCAGGTAATAGCAAAGAAATTTTACCACTATCATGAAATATGTCACGAGAAAAAATTTTCAGAATCACTGGGATCCGTTGAAGCGTTCCAGAGTTATAACCTCATAAATGGACAGTGGTCAGAATTGTAAAAATTGGCCTGGTCATTAACGTGCAAACCACCCTTGGGGGTAAAGGTGTTGTGAATTCTGTGGCTGAATTCACTCCTGTGGTCACAAGTGGTACTGCAGCTTCTGAGCTTCCTCCCTCAGGTGTTCTGGTGAGCTCGTTAACTGCTTCATTACTTAACTCCGTCTGATGCTGCTATCCTTGCTCCTTGTCAATGTTTCAGTGTTGGATCTGAGCTTCTCCTGATTGTTCATGTGACCTGCTGCTCTGTATAGCTAAGTGCTTTTTGCTTTTTTGTTGTTTTTTTTCTGTCCAGCTTGTCTTTTGTTTTTGCTGGAAGCTCTGAGACGCAAAGGGTGTACCGCCGTGCCGTTAGTTCGGCACGGTGGGGTTTTTTTTGCCCCCTTTGCGTGGTTTTGCTTTAGGGTTTTTTGTAGACTGCAAAGTTCGCTTTACTGTCCTCGCTCTGTCCTAGAATATCGGGCCCCACTTTGCTGAATCTATTTCATCCCTACGTTTTGTCTTTTCATCTTACTCACAGTCATTATATGTGGGGGGCTGCCTTTTCCTTTGGGGAATTTCTCTGGGGCAAGTCAGGCCTATTTTTCTATCTTCAGGCTAGCTAGTTTCTTAGGCTGTGCCGAGTTGCCTAGGTAGTTGTTAGGCGCAATCCACAGCCGCTTTTAGTTGTGTTTAGGATAGGATCAGGTGTGCAGTCTACAGAGTTTCCACGTCTCAGAGCTCGTTCTAGTATTTTTGGGTATTTGTCAGATCACTGTGTGCGCTCTGATCGCTAAGCACACTGTGTTTCTGGATTGCCTTCATAACACCTGTCATTAGCAAACATAACAGTACAAGGAGCCCTACTAATGATTCTCAATAGAGGGAAAGAAAAAGTTCTGACATCATTTTTTTTTTTTTTTCTGCTCTGTGTTCACTTTTTTTTTTTCCCCTAGACATTTGGGTGATTCTGGACACAGGTGTGGACATGGATATTCAGGGTCTGTGCTCTTCAATGGATAATCTCGTTATAAATGTACAAAAAATTCAAGATACTATTGATCAGAAATCTATGTTAGAACCAAGAATTCCTATTCCTGATTTGTTTTTTGGAGATAGAACTAAGTTTCTAAGTTTCAAAAATAATTGTAAGATATTCCTGGCCTTGAAACCTCATTCTTCTGGTAATCCTATTCAACAGGTTTTGATTATTATTTCTTTTTTGCGCGGCGACCCTCAAGACTGGGCATTTTCTCTTGCGCCAGGAGACCCTGCATTGAGTAGTGTCGATGCGTTTTTCCTGGCGCTCGGATTGCTGTACGATGAGCCTAATTCAGTGGATCAGGCTGAGAAAAATTTGCTGGCTTTGTGCCAGGGTCAGGATGATATAGAAGTATATTGTCAGAAATTTAGGAAATGGTCAGTACTCACTCAGTGGAATGAATCTGCGCTGGCAGCTTTGTTCAGAAAGGGTCTCTCTGAGGCTCTTAAGGATGTCATGGTGGGATTTCCTATGCCTGCTGGTTTGAATGAGTCTTTGTCTTTGGCCATTCAGATCGGTCGACGCTTGCGCGAGCGTAAATCTGTGCACCCTTTGGCGGTACTGCCTGAGGTTAAACCTGAGCCTATGCAGTGCGATAGGACTATGACTAGAGTTGAACGGCAGGAATACAGACGTCTGAATGGTCTGTGTTTCTACTGTGGTGATTCCACTCATGCTATTTCTGATTGTCCTAAGCGCACTAAGCGGTCCGCTAGGTCTGCCGTCATTGGTACTGTACAGTCCAAATTCCTTCTGTCCATTACCTTGATATGCTCTTTGTCATCGTTTTCTGTCATGGCGTTTGTGGATTCGGGCGCTGCCCTGAATCTGATGGATTTGGATTATGCTAAACGTTGTGGGTTTTTCTTGGAGCCTTTGCCGTGTCCTATTCCATTGAGAGGAATTGATGCTACACCTTTGGCCAAGAATAAACCTCAATACTGGGCCCAGCTTACCATGTGCATGGCTCCTGCACATCAGGAAGTTATTCGCTTTCTGGTGTTGCATAATCTGCATGATGTGGTCGTGTTGGGGTTGCCATGGCTACAAACCCATAATCCAGTATTGGATTGGAATTCCATGTCGGTATCCAGCTGGGGTTGTCAGGGGGTACATGGTGATGTTCCATTTTTGTCGATTTTGTCATCCACCCCTTCTGAGGTCCCAGAGTTCTTGTCTGATTATCAGGATGTATTTGAAGAGCCCAAGTCCGATGCTCTACCTCCGCATAGGGATTGTGATTGTGCTATCAATTTGATTCCTGGTAGTAAATTCCCTAAAGGTCGATTATTTAATTTATCCGTGCCCGAACACGCCGCTATGCGCAGTTATGTGAAGGAATCCCTGGAGAAGGGACATATTCGCCCATCGTCATCACCACTGGGAGCAGGGTTCTTCTTTGTAGCCAAGAAGGATGGTTCGCTGAGACCGTGTATTGATTACCGCCTTCTTAATAAGATCACTGTTAAATTTCAGTATCCCTTGCCATTGTTATCTGACTTGTTTGCTCGGATTAAGGGGGCTAGTTGGTTCACTAAGATAGATCTTCGTGGTGCGTATAATCTGGTGAGAATCAGGCAAGGAGATGAATGGAAAACTGCATTCAATACGCCCGAGGGTCATTTTGAGTATCTAGTGATGCCGTTCGGACTTGCCAATGCTCCATCTGTGTTTCAGTCTTTTATGCATGACATCTTCCGTGAGTATCTGGATAAATTCCTGATTGTTTACTTGGATGACATTTTGATCTTCTCAGATGATTGGGAGTCTCATGTGAAGCAGGTCAGAATGGTTTTTCAGGTCCTGCGTGCTAACTTTTTGTTTGTGAAGGGATCAAAGTGTCTCTTCGGTGTGCAGAAAGTTTCATTTTTGGGGTTCATCTTTACCCCTTCTACTATCGAGATGGATCCAGTTAAGGTCCAAGCCATCCAGGATTGGATTCAGCCGACATCTCTGAAAAGTCTGCAAAAGTTCCTGGGCTTTGCTAATTTTTATCGTCGCTTCATCTGTAATTTTTCTAGCATTGCCAAACCATTGACCGATTTGACCAAGAAGGGTGCTGATTTGGTTAATTGGTCTTCTGCTGCTGTGGAAGCTTTTCAGGAGTTGAAGCGTCGTTTTTGTTCTGCCCCTGTGTTGTGTCAGCCAGATGTTTCTCTTCCGTTCCAGGTCGAGGTTGATGCTTCTGAGATTGGAGCAGGGGCGGTTTTGTCACAGAGAGGTTCTGATTGCTCAGTGATGAAACCATGTGCTTTCTTTTCCAGGAAGTTTTCGCCCGCTGAGCGTAATTATGATGTGGGCAATCGAGAGTTGCTGGCCATGAAGTGGGCATTCGAGGAGTGGCGTCATTGGCTTGAAGGAGCTAAGCATCGCGTGGTGGTATTGACTGATCATAAGAACTTGACTTATCTCGAGTCTGCCAAGCGCTTGAATCCTAGACAGGCCCGTTGGTCGTTATTTTTTGCCCGCTTCGACTTTGTGATTTCGTACCTTCCGGGCTCTAAAAATGTGAAGGCGGATGCTCTGTCTAGGAGTTTTGTGGCCGACTCTCCGGGTTTATCTGAGCCAGCGGGTATCCTCAAGGAAGGAGTCATTGTGTCTGCCATCTCCCCTGATTTGCGGCGGGTGCTGCAAAAATTTCAGGCGAATAAACCTGATCGTTGTCCAGCAGAGAAACTGTTCGTCCCTGATAGGTGGACTAATAAACTTATCTCTGAACTTCATTGTTCGGTGTTGGCTGGTCATCCTGGAATCTTTGGTACCAGAGAGTTAGTGGCTAGATCCTTCTGGTGGCCATCTCTGTCACGGGATGTACGTACTTTTGTGCAGTCCTGTGGGATTTGTGCTAGGGCTAAGCCCTGCTGTTCTCGTGCCAGTGGGTTGCTTTTGCCCTTGCCGGTCCCAAAGAGGCCTTGGACACATATTTCGATGGATTTCATTTCTGACCTTCCCGTTTCTCAAAAGATGTCAGTCATTTGGGTGGTCTGTGATCGCTTTTCTAAAATGGTCCATCTGGTGCCCTTGGCTAAATTGCCTTCCTCCTCTGATTTGGTACCTTTGTTCTTTCAGCATGTGGTTCGGTTGCATGGCATTCCTGAGAATATTGTTTCTGACAGAGGTTCCCAGTTTGTTTCAAGGTTTTGGCGAGCCTTTTGTGGTAGGATGGGCATTGACCTATCCTTTTCCTCGGCTTTCCATCCTCAGACTAATGGCCAGACCGAACGAACCAATCAGACCTTGGAAACATATCTGAGATGTTTTGTTTCTGCAGACCAGGATGATTGGGTGTCCTTTTTGCCGTTGGCTGAGTTCGCCCTTAATAATCGGGCCAGCTCGGCTACCTTGGTTTCTCCATTTTTTTGCAATTCTGGGTTCCATCCTCGTTTCTCTTCAGGACAGGTTGAGTCTTCGGACTGTCCTGGTGTGGATTCTGTGGTGGATAGGTTGCAGCAGATCTGGACTCAGGTAGTGGACAATTTGATCTTGTCCCAGGAGAAAGCTCAACTTTTCGCTAATCGCAGACGCCGTGTGGGTCCCCGACTTCGTGTTGGGGATCTGGTTTGGTTATCTTCTCGTCATATTCCTATGAAGGTTTCCTCTCCTAAATTTAAACCTCGTTTTATTGGTCCGTATAGGATTTCTGAGGTTCTCAATCCTGTGTCTTTTCGTTTGACCCTCCCAGACTCCTTTTCCATACATAATGTATTCCATAGGTCGTTGTTGCGGAGATACGTGGCACCTATGGTTCCATCTGTTGAGCCTCCTGCCCCGGTTTTGGTGGAGGGGGAATTGGAGTATATTGTGGAGAAGATTTTGGATTCTCGTGTTTCTAGACGGAAACTCCAGTATCTGGTTAAATGGAAGGGTTATGCTCAGGAAGATAATTCCTGGGTTTTTGCCTCTGATGTTCATGCTTCCGATCTTGTTCGTGCCTTTCATGTGGCTCATCCTGGTCGGCCTGGGGGCTCTGGTGAGGGTTCGGTGACCCCCTCCTCAAGGGGGGGGTACTGTTGTGAATTCTGTGGCTGAATTCACTCCTGTGGTCACAAGTGGTACTGCAGCTTCTGAGCTTCCTCCCTCAGGTGTTCTGGTGAGCTCGTTAACTGCTTCATTACTTAACTCCGCCTGATGCTGCTATCCTTGCTCCTTGTCAATGTTTCAGTGTTGGATCTGAGCTTCTCCTGATTGTTCCTGTGACCTGCTGCTCTGTATAGCTAAGTGCTTTTTGCTTTTTTGTTGCTTTTTTTCTGTCCAGCTTGTCTTTTGTTTTGCTGGAAGCTCTGAGACGCAAAGGGTGTACCGCCGTGCCGTTAGTTCGGCACGGTGGGTTTTTTTTGCCCCCTTTGCGTGGTTTTGCTTTAGGGTTTTTTGTAGACTGCAAAGTTCGCTTTACTGTCCTCGCTCTGTCCTAGAATATCGGGCCCCACTTTGCTGAATCTATTTCATCCCTACGTTTTGTCTTTTCATCTTACTCACAGTCATTATATGTGGGGGGCTGCCTTTTCCTTTGGGGAATTTCTCTGGGGCAAGTCAGGCCTATTTTTCTATCTTCAGGCTAGCTAGTTTCTTAGGCTGTGCCGAGTTGCCTAGGTAGTTGTTAGGCGCAATCCACAGCCGCTTTTAGTTGTGTTTAGGATAGGATCAGGTGTGCAGTCTACAGAGTTTCCACGTCTCAGAGCTCGTTCTTGTATTTTTGGGTATTTGTCAGATCACTGTGTGCGCTCTGATCGCTAAGCACACTGTGTTTCTGGATTGCCTTCATAACACCTGTCATTTGCAAACATAACATGGCCCCCATAGATCTTGGGCCTCTGTGTGGCTACCCAAGTTGCACCATGGTATGTCTGCCCCTGGTTACCATATTGAACAACAAATAAGTCACAATTCAGTTCATCTACATATTGAGAGGGCAAGATGTCAACTTAGATCCTATATGGTTTGACAACTTTTCTCACTCCTTTATGAAGTAAAGCACCCCCCCCATACAACTTAGATAGATGTTCATCTGATCATTTGGCCAGCATCCATCTTGACCATCTCTCCCATACACGGGAGCACTTGCTTGGCCATGTTCTCTATGTCTGGCGGTGGCTTATCCCTGAGAGAAAAAATGATCAGCAGTCCAAAATGTGACATGCCAAATCCTTAACTTCCCCAACAATCAATTATCCAGGACTTCCATATACATTAGGCTACTTTCATGCTAGCGTCGGCGTCGGCCCATCGCAGTGCGTCGGGCCTACATACCGACGCATCCTGTGCCAACGCAGCACAACGGGGGCAGCGGATGTATTATTACAACGCATCCGCTGCCCCATTGTGAGTTGCGGGGAGGAAGGGGCGGAGTTCCGGCCGCGCATGCGCAGTCGCAAATGGCGGCCACAACGCACCAAAAAACATTACAAGCAACGTTTTTTGGTGCCGTCGGTCCGCCACAACACGACGCAACCATCGCACGACAGTTGCGATGTGTGGCAATGCGTCGCAATGCGTCGCTAATACAAGCCTATGGAGAAAAAACGCATCCTGCAAACAACTTTGCAGGATACGTTGCGACGTGCGTTGTACGACGCTAGTGTGAAAGTAGCCTTATACTCTCGGTAGAAACAGTTATTATCAGTGGGTTTGGCTGATATTAGTCTAATGTGTATAATGGACTTAGCAGATAATAGGTCTTGTGGTTTGTCAGCCTTTTTTCTTGTCATGTAAACAGACATCTTCTAGCTGTTAGCTACAGAAGCAGGACAAAAGAAGAAAAAACAAGTGATCGCAAAAATCAAATCAAAATATGAAAAGTCATATTCTGAACATAACAATTTGTTTTATTAATAATAATAATAATAATAATAATAATAATTTTTATTTATATAGCGCCAACATATTCCGCAGCGCTTTACAAATTATAGAGGGGACTTGTACAGACAATAGACATTACAGCATAACAGAAATACAGTTCAAAACAGATACCAGGAGGAATGAGGGCCCTGCTCGCAAGCTTACAAACTATGAGGAAAAGGGGAGACACGAGAGGTGAATGGTAACAATTGCTTTAGTTATTCGGACCGGCCATAGTGTAAGGCTCGGGTGTTCATGTAAAGCTGCATGAACCAGTTAACTGCCTAAGTATGTAGCAGTACAGACACAGAGGGCTATTAACTGCATAAAGTGAATGAGAACATGATGCGAGGAACCTGATTGTTTTTTTTTTTTTTAATTAGGCCACACAGGGATCGTTAGGTTAATGCATTGAGGCTGTAGGCCAGTCTGAACAAATGAGTTTTTAGGGTATGCTTAAAACTGTGGGGATTGGGGATTAATCGTATTAACCTGGGTAGTGCATTCCAAAGAATCGGCGCAGCACGTGTAAAGTCTTGGAGACGGGAGTGGGAGGTTCTGATTATTGAGGATGCTAACCTGAGGTCATTAGCGGAGCGGAGGGCACGGGTAGGGTGGTAGACTGAGACCAGAGAGGAGATGTAGGGTGGTGCTAAAGCCATGGAGTGCTTTGTGGATGAGGGTAGTAGTTTTGTACTGGATTCTGGAGTGGATGGGTAACCAGTGTAATGACTGGCACAAGGTAGAGGCATCGGTGTAACGGTTGGTGAGGAATATGATCCTGGCAGCAGCATTCAGGACAGATTTTAGCGGGGAGAGTTTGGTAAGAGGGAGGCCGATTAGTAGAGAGTTACAATAGTCCAGACGAGAATGAATAAGTGAAACAGTAAGAGTTTTTGCAGAGTCGAAAGTAAGAAAAGGGCGAATTCTAGAAATGTTTTTGAGATGCAGGTAAGAAGAGCGAGCCAGTGATCGGATGTGGGGGGTGAATGAAAGGTCAGAATCAAGGATGACCCCAAGGCAGCGGGCATGTTGCTTTGGAGTAATGGTGGAACCGCACACGGAGATGGCAATGTCAGGCAAAGGTAGGTTTAGTAGAGGGAGAGAACACGAGGAGTTCAGTTTTTGACAGGTTTAGTTTCAGATAGAGGGAGGACATGATGTTAGAGACAGCGGTAAGACAATCACTGGTGTTTTCTAAAAAGGTCGCCGTGACAACAGGAGAAGAGGTGTATAATTCGGTGTCGTCGGCATAGAGATGGTTTTATTGTTGATAATATTTGCTTTTATATTGCTTCTACAAATTTTTAGAATATTTAAGAACGGTCTACATTTCTACAGTTAGAAATAGACAATTGCAGTCATTTGTCATAGTTATTTATGTCTCAATATTATAAGTACAAAATATTAATAGTCTTCATCCTAATGCATTCAATAAAAAAATCAATAAATGTAATGAGAAAACATGTAAGACAGTATCCAGCAAAGCTATGACATGCAAAAATGTGGTGCCCTCTCCGGTAAAAAAAAATCATTTATAACAATCATATACTGTCATTGGAAGAATTATAGGGTAATGCAGATCAGGATAAGATTTCCACCAGGGAAGACTTCCCAAAATGGAAGTTCTGTAATAATCTAAATTAGTTAACGTGCTCTAAAAATAAAGTGACCTCAAATGCAATCATGCACATGTTCAGCTCAACCTCATCTTTCACAATAAAAACTAAAACTAGCAACCGACTAACCCTAGTAAATATCCTATTGTCAGTTGTGGTAAGGCTTTACTGTTCTTAGCTCAATATACAGAACAGTCCAGATAACAGCTTGGTCAGCAGTTTCTGCTTTTTGCTTTCTGTCGGAGTAATGCTTATACAGCAATTCATTACATAACAATGTGGCTCAGTTGTTTTTTTACTTGCTTTCATGTGTTTATGTTCTGTGACAAGGAAATATAGAATATTCTACACATAAAGATGTAGAATTGCTGAATTTGTCATTTAACTGTTTCTTTTTGAATGTTGCAATAATTCGCTAATTGTACCACTTCCCTAATACAATTTAGTGGGGGAAGGGCCTGGTACCAATTATTGATTCTAACTGAGTATGACGTCTTATTGGCAAACCTCCATAAGTAAAAAGTATGTAAATTAGATCTTTCCCATGAAAAAACACTCATAAAATGCCCGCTATTGGAAGTAGCTACTAGACATGAGTGAATCTTTTTAAATTTGAATTAACTTTTCTTATAAATTTGATTCACAACAAAAGTACTTCATATGCCCCAAAAAGGCACTCAACATACTCTGAGGTCTCCTAGCAATGAATTTAACTCCTTTCAAGCTTTTTAATACAAACACAGCCTTAGTCATGTCAAATTGACCTCAACATACATAGATAAATGGATAGATGGTCACTTTTCTTCACTGCTATGCAGTCACACATTTTCTGTAATGTTTATTCTGTGTTTTCTGGCTTTCTCTCCCTATCTCCATGGCTAAGTAGTGAGCTGTTAAATCTTCTCACTATCCAGACTCAGCAAAAAATGGCTGCTGCATTCCTTGCTTTTGCTTTTACACCGGCTATGATTGTTCTTGATTGGTTTTAATTTAACATGTGATGTTATAGCCGCTGGGCATTGGGTAAGTCCACCTGGCTGTTTCCAACATTGTTTGAGCCTTTTATGGCTGATGCAATTTTCTGCAATGAGTAAATTGGTGGCAACGATTTTAGTTGATCCACTGGAATCAATTCACAAATTGTTTGAATTGAAGTTTACAGAAATTACAGAATTACAGAAATTTTATTTGCATCAATTCACTCATCTCTAGCAGCTACCCTATAAATCAATCTCCAACTATTTAATGAGCATTGCAGCATCACTAGAGAAATTCGTATAAACAGACATCCATTTACAGATAGCTTTTTGAGGTTTTTTACTCTCATCATTGCGGAGCAGAGTTTAGCTGCCTGAATAAGATGCATCTTAGGCTGGTTTCACATTTGCCTTTTTTGCCGCAGCGTTTGTACCGCATATAAATGCATGCGTCGTGTTTTCCTACAGTATTTTTAACATTAAAAACGCAGGCGGTTTTTATTTGTTCGCGTTTTGCCGCGTTTGACGATGCATGCGTCGTTTCGTCGCTTGCGGCTTGGCGCGGAAATGCAACATGTAGTAATTTCTAGAGGCGTCTATTTGCGCCAGGAAACGCATGCGTTCGATTGCGCAAGGTTTGCTTCAAAAAAACGCATTGCTGTCTATGTAAACGCATGCGTTTTTAAGCACATGCGTTTGGTTGCATTTTTGAATGCATGTGTTTCAATAGAGAAAAACAAGTCTAGACACTGATAAGCCACCCCCCACCATCAAGGTGATAAACCCTAACCCTAGCCCTAACCCTAACCCTAGCCCTAACCCTAACCATAACCCTAACCCTAGCCCTAACCCTAACCTTAACCTTAACCCTAGCCCTAACCCTAACCCTAGCCCTAATGGGAAAATGGAAATAAATACATTTTTTTAATTTTTTTATCTTTCCCTAACTAAGGAGTTGATGAAGGGGGTTTGATTTCTATTTATAGGGGTTTTTCTAGTGGATTTTTATGATTGGCAGCTGTCACACACTAAAAGACGCTTTTTATTCCAAAAAATATTTTTTGCTTCACCACATTTTGAGAGCTACAATTTTTCCATATTTTGTTCCACAGAGTCATGTGAGGTCTTGTTTTTTGCGGGACGAGTTGAAATTTTTATTGGTAACCTTTTCGGGCACGTGACATTTTTGATCGCTTTTTATTCCGAATTTTGTGAAGCAGAATGAACAAAAACCAGCTATTCATGAATTTCTTATGGGGGGCCATTAATACCGTTCCGCGTTTCGTCATAATACACGCCCTCTGTAGTCCAGTTGGCGGTGTCTGGTTATCTTGATTTTTCTCTTGTGAAATTTCTCGTCATGTGTACCAAAAACGCAAACGCAGGAAAAAACGCATATAAACGCATAGAAACGTCTAACTTCATTTGTTCGTTGTCATAGATTTTTTATTACTTTTTTTAAGAGTTGTTATTACTGTGAACATTGTGGGTTTTTCTGTCATTAATCGAGGGGTACCAACTAATTTTTACCACGTGTGTATATGAATGCATCATGCAGTTGCTATACCATTTATTTATTATGCTCACTTACATAGCTCCATCATACTCTGCAGCAATTATTGGCTATAATTGGCTCCAGTTTATCAGTATAGGTTTTTTATTAGATAATTAGAATTAAACCACAGGTTATTGTAATGTACAATGGAGTGATAAATTGGTGCAATACTTATTAGGGCACAAATTTGATTGGAAATAGGTTACATGTTGGTTTACACAAACCGTAGGCAACAGTAATATTTTTTTTAGGTCAAAATGTGTGACTAGGGTTTATTTTTGGGTTAGTGGTGAAAGATGGCACATATTCTGGCCAAATCTAATACAATGTGGTTATGACTTGCTTATCTATATAGCTGCACAACTAGAAAGGAGGCATAAATCTTTTGTATGGATGTTTCATATGGGCTGGTGTGTTCAATTATCACACGTAAAAGTATTTTGTCTGCGGTCGCCCCGACTCTCGGATAAAGACCAGCCTACTGGCCACTTTTTTCCCTCTGAAAGAATGAATGAGCATTGTATGAAGGCAGCAGTATGGTTCTCAATGCCGGTATGCAGTCTTGTTTCTTACGTCAATAACTAACTTTTATGACCAGCTGCTCTCTGAACTATATTACTAATTACTTCAGGATAGTGAGGATGTTTGAGTCTGCCCTGGGCTTTAGTGATCAGTCACAGCAGGATTCCCGTCATTTACAGCATGTTGTGTCATGAAATGGCTTACATAATAAGTTCTGTCAGACAAAACGGCTGTGACTAACAAGAACACTGTTCCTGCAATATCTATTAGATTGTGTGAGTACAAAGGAATCCAAAGTAGATGAGGTCACTTTTACTGTAGATAGAATTTATGAAGTAGTGTAATACACTGGCAGACAAGAACAGAAGAGGGCCCCTGTGCAAGAACAATGTATGGGCCCTTTGCAGCTCAATAGCTCATCATAATGAATAAAAAGGGAGTACTGCATTGGAAAAACATGGCTGTTTTCTTCAAAAACCAAAGAGCAGTCTGTTTACAAGTACTTTGGTATTTCAGATTCTCCCAATTATTTAGTTACTATACACCATCATATTTCACACCGCTTAACAGATATTATTACCACAGTCCCTGTTGGGACTCACAAGGTAAATTCCCTATTAGTATGTGTTTGGGAAGAAGATAGACTACCCAGAAGAATTCCACACAAACAAAGGGAGAACATACAAACTCCTTGCACATGTTGTTCTTGGTGTGAGTTGAACGCAGGAACTCAGCAATGCAAGACAACAATGCTAACCACTGTAAAGTGACAACAGGCAGCAGTGATGACTGAGCTTCTGCTTCACATTGCTCCGGCACTTTGGAGGAAAATCATTCCCCAGTCTCAATGTGCATCAGATTGTAGCATGTAGGTGTAGAAGGGAGGGACGGGCTGCCAGGGCTGCTGAGGTGCTGGGTCCAGAACTGCTAGGGCCGAGCCTCCTGTTCCTGGGGGTAACGAGATTGCAGCTGGAGTGAGCCAGTAACCAGGGTCAAGGGGCCTGACCAGTGTGTGTGAGGTAAAATGGGTTGCGCGGCAACGGAAGCGGTCATCCCGCCAGAATGCTGATGGGGTACAGACAGCAAACGCTGAAAGGGGAGCGACAGACCACTGCGTGAAGATGTAAGAGGAGTAACAAGATCACGTGATGCTCCACTCCCTTTTCTCATGTTGGTATTCGTATATTGTATATATAATGTACTTGATGCTGCTATGTATATATATATATATATATATATATTTATATACATACATATATACATACATATATATATACGGTATATATACAGTATATGTTGGGTAGATAGGGAAAGTGCAGTTATAGGGTTAGCCACTAGAGGGGGCATAGTAGGATAGGAATAGGAGCTTAGTATAATAAATAGCTAACATAGGAGGGGCCTACTGTGAATAAGACTGGAGTATTTCCTGAATGTGGTTAGTAGGGCCAGGGAGCCCAGACAGTCCTGTAGGGCCTTAGAGCCCAGACAAAACAGTGACCGTGCAATGTTTCAAGCTAGGAGCCCCATCGTCCAGGGCTTGGGAATTGAAGGACACATAAGCAGTGGAATGCAGGGCAGCACCAAGATGTGGCAGCTTATTACGTGGGCAGATTTCCTTATGTCTGGCATTAAACGGACAGGGGAACTCCTGAAGGTAGTTAAGATGGACAAAAGGAACACTGCGGTACTGGACAAAAAGGTACAACCCGTGAGTATTCTAGAAGAAGTAGGGAAAAGCACAGGAATAGACAAGGATGCGTACTGTGATGTTCCCTGTGAAGTTGCTGTAACTGAACTGTCTGTTACAAGCTGAAACTGGACTCTGTCTCTCTTTGTGTGAAACCAATAGGAGTGAACCCACAGCAGACCAGAGGGGACTCTAAAGTTACAGAAGGTGTTAAAGATGGTACGCGGCAAAGGGGACATTGCATACATGTGGTGGGAGACCAGGGCGTGTTTGAGCAATCTATGTCAGCCACAACTACGTTCCTGACTCCCGTCACAAAGAGAAAGGGCGGCATAGTGAGGGACTCACCAAAACCGGTGGGTGCGCAAGGGAGCGTGTGATCGACGGAGCATCGCAGTACAAATGTCCGGATGTTGGCTGATATCCAGAGAGGCAAACACCGGGTAAAACATTGCAGCGCAGCCCTTCAGGTCACAGCGGCTGCTCAAGGAGACCCACGCCGTGAGGAATCTTGTGGGGAGCTCTATTCTCCTACTCCACAGATATATGGACAGGGGGCTCAGCTGGTAAAACCAGAGATTGCCCGCTGCCAGCAGCAGAAATAGGACCGTGTGCAAGGTGAGGATACCAGCAGACATTATACCAAACACCGCCAGCATTCTGCGATCCACAGCGTCTTCAGAGAGTGACAGGCCACGGAGTCACAATATGTGGAACCATTAACAAGAGACTGTTTAGTTAACCAATGTTTATTCAGTTTTACCTTAGTACAGTCATGGACAAAAATTTTGAGAATGAGACAAATATTAATTTTTCCAAAGTCTACGGCTTCATTTTTTCTAATGGCAATTTGCATATACTCCTGAATGTCAGAGTGATCAGCTTAACAGCAATTACTGTACTTGCAAAGTCAATATTTGTCCAGAAAATGAACTTTAACCCCCAAAACACATTTCAACATCATTGCAGTCCTGCCTTAAAAGGAGCAGCTAACATCGTTTTAGTGATTGATCCATTAACACAGGTGTTGGTGTTGATGAGGACTGGGCTGGCGATCAATCAGTCATGATTAAGTAAGAATGACATCACTGGACACTTTAAAAGGAGGCTGGTGCTTGGTATCATTGTTTCTCTTCAGTTAACCATGGTTATCTCTAAAGAAACACGTGCAGCCATCATTGCACTGCACAAAAATGGCCTAACAGGGAAGAGTATTGCAGCTACAAAGATTGCACCTCAGTCAACAATCTATCGCATCATCAAGAACTTCAAGGAGAGAGCTTCCATTGTTGTCAAAAAGGCTCCAGGGCGCCCAAGAAAGACCAGCAAGTGCCAGGACCGTATCTTAAAACTGTTTCAGCTGCGGGATCAGACTACCAGCAGTGCCGAGCTTGCTCAGGAATGGCAGCAGGCTGGTGTGAGTGCTTCTGCACGCACTGTGAGGCGGAGACTCTTTGAGCAAGGCCTGGTTTCAAGGAGGGCAGCAAAGAAGCCACTTCTCTCCAGAAAAAACATCAGGGACCGACTGATATTCTGCAAAAGGTACAGGGAGTGGACTGCTGTGGACTGGGGCAAAGTCATTTTCTCTGATGAATCCCCTTTTCGATTGTTTGGGACATCTGGAAAACAGCTTATTCGGAGAAGAAGAGGTGAGCGATACCACCAGTCTTGTCTCATGCCAACTGTAAATCATCCTGAAACCATTCATGTGTGGGGTTGATTCTCAGCCAAGGGAATCGGCTCACTCACAGTTTTGCCTAAAAACACAGCCATGAATAAAGAATGGTACCAGAATGTCCTCCAACAGCAACTTCTCCCAACCGTCCAAGAGCAGTTTGGCGCCCAATAATGCCTTTTCCAGCATGATGGAGCACCTTGCCATAAAGCAAAGGTGATAACTAAATGGCTCATGGAACAAAACATAGAGATTTTGGGTCCATGGCCTGGAAACTCCCCAGATCTTAATCCCATTGAGAACTTGTGGTCAATCATCAAGAGATGGGTGGACAAACAAAAACCAACAAATTCTGGCAAAATGCAAGCATTGATTATGCAAGAATGGACTGCTATCAGTCAGGATTTGGTCCAGAAGTTGATTGAGAGCACGCCAGGGAGAATTGCAGCGGTCTTGAAAAAGAAGGGTCAACACTGCAAATATTGACTTGCTGCATTAACTCATTCTAACTGTCAATATAACCTATTGGTACTCATAATATGATTGCAATTATATTTCTGTATGTAATATAACCATCAGACAAACACTAATAAAAACCAGAGGGCAGCAGATCATGTGAAAATATAATTTTGGTGTCATTTTCAAAACTTTTGGCCATGACTGTACTCTTTGTTTACGCTACTATCTCCCTGTGAGGAGTTCTCCCACTGCTAAATAATTAAATACAGTTTATCCCTGCTCTGCAGCATTTATGTCGCTGCATCCCAGTGCCTGTTTATTACATTGGATAGGGCACAACATTTTATGTTCCCTATCTTCTTAGCACAATACATATTCAGCCATATCGCAATGCACTCAGGATTCGCTACCTTCTCTTCACATGATTCCGCGTCCATCCTCACCTGTGCGCTAAAGATCACAATTCGCCCTTTAGCCCCTATGCCAAGTATTGAGCTCCTAACATTGCCGGAATGTCGGCGCAAAATTCTAGTACAGCCTCCCACTGCCTTGAATGATGGCCCTAGCAGCCCACTGCACTTGAATTGGACCTTGTAACTGTACTTCCCTATCTGACTAACTATCAGGAAGTAGCCTGCTTCATACTAGCATTAGCCCCATCTTATTGTAGGGTAGCCCGAAACATTAACTGTACCTTATCCTATAACACTATATATTAAGCTTATTGCCCTTGTCTTATGTCCTAGATCCTAATCTATATTTATCCTATTCTATACATTACAATATCACAGTATATACACTAAAACCGCAGTACATAATTCACATTTCACATAACACATTACTGTATGTGTACAAAATGCATTACAATATATAAAGTACTGCTCATCCTTATTAGCACACATGAATTAAGTACATAATGTGGAATATCTCCTGAAAAAAAATGAATCAAGTGAAATAGTTTTTTTGTATAGATCAGTCGTGTTAAATACAAAAGAGCAAATAATAAACAATAATTTAACCCCTTAGTGACAGAGCCAATTTGGTACTTAATGACCGAGCCAATTTTTACAATTCTGACCACTGTCACTTTATGAGGTTATAACTCTGGAACGCTTCAACAGATCCCGCTGATTCTGAGACTGTTTTTTCGTGACATATTGTACTTCATGTTAGTGGTAACATTTCTTCGATATTACTTGCGATTATTTATGAAAAAAACAGAAATATGGCGAAAAATTTTAAAATTTAGCAATTTTCAAACTTTGTATTTTTATGCCCTTAAATCAGAGAGATATGTCACGTAAAATAGTTAATAAATAACATATCCACATGTCTACTTTACATCAGCACAATTTTGGAAACAAATTTTTTTTTTGTTAGGGAGTTATAAGGGTTAAAAGTTGACCAGCAATTTCTCATTTTTACAACACCATTTTTTTTTAGGGACCACATCATATTTGAAGTAATTTTGAGGGGTCTATATGATAGAAAATAACGAAGTGTGACACCATTCTAAAAACTGCACACCTCAAGGTTCTCAAAACCACATTCAACACATTCAAGAAGTTTATTAACTCTTTACGTGCTTCACAGGAACTGAAACAATGTGGAAGGAAAAAATGAACATTTAACTTTTTTTGCAAACATTTTAATTCAGAACCATTTTTTTTATTTTCACATGTGTAAAAACAGAAATGTAATGACAAATTTTGTTATGCAATTTCTCCTGAATACGCCAATGCCCCATACGTGGGGGTAAACCACTTTTTGGGCGCACCTCAGAACTTGGAAGTGAAGGAGCGCCGTTTGACTTTTTCAATGCAGAATTGGCTGGAATTGAGATTGGACGCCATGTCGTGTTTGGAGAGCCCCTGATGTGCCTAAACAGTGGAAACCCCCCACAAGTGACCCTATTTTGAAAACTAGACCCCTAAAGGAACTTATTTAGATGTGTGGTGAGCACTTTAAACCCCCAGGTGCTTCACAGAAGTTTATAACGTAGAGCCGTGAAAATAAAAAAATCACATTTTTTCTACAAAAAATGATCTTTTTGCCCCCAAATTTTTATTTTCACAAGGGTAACAGGAGAAATTAGACCACAAAAGTTGTTGTGCAATTTCTCCTGAGTACATCAATACCCCATATGTGGGGGTAAACCACTGTTTGGGCGCACCGCAGAGCTTGGAAGAGAAGGAGTGCCGTTTTACCTTTTCAATGTAGAATTGGCTGGAATTGAGATCGGACGCCATGTCGCGTTTGGAGAGCCCCTGATGTGCCTAAACAGTAGAAACCCCCCACAAGTGACCACATTTTGGAAACTAGACCCCCCATGGAACTTGTGTGGTGAGAACTTTGAATGCCCAAGTGCTTCACAGAAGTTTTTAATGCAGAGTCGTGAAAATAAAAAATATTTTTTTTTCCACAAAAAAGATATTGTAGCCGCCAAGTTTTTATTTTCACAAGGGTAACAAGAGAAATTGGACCCCAAAAGTTGTTGTCCAATTTGTCCTGAGTATGCTGGTACCCCATATGTGGGGGTAAACCACTGTTTGGGTGCACGGCAGAGCTCGGAAGGAAGGAGCGCTGTTTTGGAATGCAGACTTTGATAGAATGGTCTGCGGGCATTATGTTGCGTTTGCAGAGCCCCTGATGTACCTAAACAGTAGAAACCCTCCACAAGTGACCCCATTTTGGAAAGTAGACCCCACAACGAACTTCTCTAGATGTGTGGTGAGAACTTTGAATACCCAAGTGCTTCACAGAAGTTTAGAATGCAGAGTCGTGAAAATAAAAAATATTTTTTTTTCCACAAAAAAGATATTGTAGCCCCCCAAGTTTTTATTTTCACAAGGGTAACAGGAGAAAATGGACCGCAATAGTTGTTATCCAATTTATCCAGAGTACGCTGATGTGCCATATGTGGGGGTAAACCACTGTTTGGGTGCACGGCAGAGCTCAGAAGGGAAGGAGCGCCGTTTTGAAAGGCAGACTTTGATAGAATGGTCTGTGGGCATTATGTTGCGATTGCAGAGCCCCTGATGTGCCTAAACAATAGTAACCCCCCACAAGTGACCCCATTTTGGAAAGTAGACCCCACAAGGAACTTCTCTAGATGTGTGGTGAGAACTTTGAATACCCAAGTGCTTCACAGAAGTTTAGAATGCAGAGTCGTGAAAATAAAAATGGTAGTTACCTGCCGATAACGGTATTTCTCTGATCCCATGATGGCACCACGGAGAGAGGGGTCCGCCCCCAGGGACAGGAAACCTACATATGAAAAAGGGCGTACCTCTCTCCCACATCAGTTGGATTACAGAGCCTTATACAGAACTTCAGCTGCAACTCAATATTTACACAAATTAAACTTAACCAATTTAACTTAACAGAGGCACCGTGACTAATACTAATTACTGGTACATTACCAAGTGCACACCTGTGTGTGAAAAGGGAGGGAATATACGGGTGCCATCATGGGATCAGAGAAATACCGTTATCGGCAGGTAACTACCATTTTCTCTATCCCCATGATGGCACCACGGAGAGATTTGAATAGATAGCTCTTAGGGAGGGACCACTGCCTCTAGAACCCTTCGCCCAAAGGTAGTATCAGAGGAGGTCAAGTCTAAGCGGTAATGCTTGAAAAATGTAGACTGGGAAGACCAAGTGGCCGCTCTACATATCTGTTGTATCGAAGCGCCAGCTCTCTCCGCCCAGGATGATGCCACTGCTCTGGTCGAATGAGCCTTTATATTCTCCGGGATGGCTGTCCCGCAGGATGAGTAGGATAGGGCGATGGCGTCTCTTATCCACCTTGCTAACGTGGCTTTCGATGCTTTTTGTCCCTTCCGTGGACCCTGGAAGCAGACAAACAAAGCCCTATCCTTCCTGCACTCCCTAGTGGCTGACAGATATTGGATCAGGCATCTTTTTACGTCTAGGGTATGCAGTGTTCTTTCCCCCTCATTTTTAGGGTTGGGACAAAAGGAGGGCAAAGAAATTTCTTGCGTTCTATGAAACTGTGACGATATTTTAGGGAGGTAAGCCGGGTCAGTTTTAAGAATGACTTTGTCATCAAGTATCTGAATAAAGGGTGGACATGAGGATAACGCTTGTATATCGCTGACACGACGAGCCGAGGTTAGGGCCACTAGGAGTGTGGTTTTTAGGGATAAGATCTTTAAAGGAACTTCTGTCAGGGGCTCAAAGGGAGGTTTGGTTAGAGCGTTTAATACAAGGTTTAGATCCCATGGAGGCGAGTTGTGGAGGGGAATGGGTCTGGATCTAGATGAGGCTTTAATGAAACGCATGACCCATCGATTTTTGGCCAAGTCGTAATTATACAGTGCTCCTAAGGCTGCCACCTGGACCTTTAGAGTGCTTGTAGCTAAACTTCTTTCCAGACCTTTCTGTAAGAACTCAAGTATTTTCCCTATTGGGATTTCCCCGGACGGGTCTGCCCCTGATACCGACATAAACTTTTTCCACACTTTCACATATATAGTAGTGGTTAAGGGTTTTCTACTCTGTAATAGAGTGGACACCAAGTTGGGAGAGAACCCTTTATCCCTCAGCAACCTCCTTTCAAAAGCCATGCTGTCATGTGTAAATTTTTTACATTGGGGTGAAATACTGGACCCTGGGACAGAAGTTTTGGAGAGTCTGGTAGAACCCAAGGACTCGATATGGACATGTTTCTTAGCCAAGAAAACCATATTCTGCGGGGCCAAAATGGCGCTATTACTATCACTGTAGCTCTCTCCTCCCGAATTTTCCTCAACACTAAGGGGATGAGCGACATTGGAGGGAACGCATAGGCGAGATGATAGTTCCAAGGAATTGTTAGTGCGTCTAGAGCTACAGGGTTCCCCCGGGGATCTATTGAGCAGAATGTTTTCACTTTGTGGTTTTGGCTGTTCGCGAATAGGTCTATTTCTGGTAGACGCCAGAGATTCACGATTTGATCGAAGACCAACTGATTTAGCTCCCACTCTCCCTGCTTTAAGCATGTCCTGCTCAGGAAGTCTGCAGTCTGGTTTTCTGAGCCCTTTAAGTGGAGAGCTGTCAAGGACTTTAGACTGTGTTCCGCTATGTGGAAGATGGATTGGGTTACCTCCATCAGAGCTCGACACCTGGTGCCCCCTTGGTGGTTTAGATATGCGACCACTACTTGGTTGTCCGAGAAGACTTTTACATGATGCCCGTGAAGGAGATATAGAAAATGTGTTAGGGCCAGCTTTACCGCTAACAGTTTTTTCATGTTGGAAGAGTCTACCTTTTGACTTCTGTTCCAATTCCCCTGTGCCACTTGATCGTCTATGTGTGCTTCCCAACCCCAGGGGCTTGCATCTGTCGTTAGAATTTTTTCTGTCGGTAGAGCCCAAGGAACCCCTTTGGTTAGATTCCCTGGGTCCGCCCACCATGCTAGGGAGTGTATTGTGTTTGGTGATATACTTAACTGCTCGTCTAAATTCCCGTGCAGAGATATGCCTGAATCTAAAGTCTCCCATTGTAGATCCCGGGAATGACATTGTGCCCACTGTACGGCCGGGATACAGGCAGTCATGGAGCCCAACAGGGACATTGCTTTCCTCAGGGTAGTGACTGGGGATACCGTCAGCTGCAACACTGCCTGTGTCATTTTCTGAATCTTCTCCTGAGGAAGATAGCATGTTTGCGTGATCGAGTCTAGGACTATCCCTAAGTACATCTGTACCTGGGATGGCACCATCTTGGACTTGGCTATGTTTTGCAGCCACCCTAGACTCGACAGTGAAGTCATGACCTGATTCAACTGTTGTTCGCAATGTTGGAATGAGTTCCCTACTACAAGGAGGTCGTCCAGATAGGGAACTATTAGGATGTTCTGCTCCCGTATGTGGGCCATTACTTCTGCCATTATTTTCGTGAATACCCGAGGAGCAATAGCTATCCCGAAGGGGAGAGCCCGGAATTGGAAGTGTTTTACCTCCCCCTGGATATTCACTGCCAGTCTGAGATATTTTTGATAATCTCTGTGGATGGGCACATGGTAATACGGGGACTCCTCCTGAATGGTTTTTTCTATGCAAGACCCGCATAGCTTTTTTTCCCAGGAGGAAGGTAGTTCTTCCGAACATATCGCACAAACTTTGTGCTTTGATTTAGTTGTACACTTTCTTCCCTAGAAGAAAAAGTAATCTCGTATTACATTATTACTTTCACGTAGATCACTCACCACTTGTGAATGAGAGATACCGTCTCTGGCCTCGGGACTACATCCACTGGATTCGTCGCCGGTCGTGTAGATTTCCCAGAGACTTGGCTGCGTTGTGACCCTGAGCGACCACTGCTGCTGCGCTGCTGGGACGAAGCATTTCCCTTCCGCTGGTGCTGTGAACGCGGGTGCCGCTGCACCTGTAATTGCTCAGGTGACAGTTGTGCACATTCCTGTGCCTCTTGCTCCTCTCTACCACTCATAGTGGCTCCACTCTGCAGTTTTTCAACAAAGAGGGGATTTCCACGCTTACGCCTTAGGGAACGCTGTTTTTGAATCTGCCGCCGGCAGAAGCGACCATCTGCGCAGGCGCGCGCGTCACTTCCGGTTTCGCGGCACAGGCGTCCTATAGGGAAGGTATTATTGGGGACGCCTGGGCGCGCGATTTCTCGTTCCGCCTGCCCCCGCACTTCCGGTTTGGGCGGCGGTGATCGGCGGTGCTGTGGGGCGCTTCCGGCTCTAGCGCTCCTGTGCCCGCCATGGAAAGATAGCCACCGCTACCTCCATGTACCGACTAGCGGTACAGAGGCTGAATCGGTGACCGCCGTCACCTGCCTCCTTCCTCCCCCTTTTTTTTTTTTCACGGGGAAGGCAGGCTGGAACCTCTTCACTGCCTTCCCCTGGCACACTCACCCACAGGGCCCGCCGACCCCAGCGGTGGTGCTTCAGGGTCGGAATAAAAGGGGGGAGAGAACCCGCTGCAACCAGCCGTGACAGGGCGCCCCCTGTCAGGAACCGACCGGCCAGCTCCCTGGAATCCCACGAAGAATCCTTCAGGTACGTGCTGTAGGTTCCCCGTCAGGGACAGGAAACCAACTGATGTGGGAGAGAGGTACGCCCTTTTTCATCTGTAGGTTTCCTGTCCCTGGGGGCGGACCCCTCTCTCCGTGGTGCCATCATGGGGATAGAGAAAAATATTTTTTTTTCCACAAAAAAGATATTGTAGCCCCCCAAGTTTTTATTTTCACAAGGGTAACAGGAGAAAATGGACCGCAATAGTTGTTGTCCAATTTATCCAGAGTACGCTGATGTGCCATATGTGGGGGTAAACCACTGTTTGGGCGCACGGCAGAGCTCAGAAGGGAAGGAGCGCCGTTTTGGAAGGCAGACTTTGATAGAATGGTCTGTGGGCATTATGTTGCGATTGCAGAGCCCCTGATGTACCTAAACAGTAGTAACCCCCCACAAGTGACCCCGTTTTGGAAACTAGACCCCCCAAGGAACTTATATAGATGTGTGGTGAGAACTTTGAATGCCAAGTGCTTCACAGAAGTTTATAATGCAGAGTCATGTAAATAAAAAATATTTTTTTTCCACAAAAAAGATTTTGTAGCCCCCAAGTTTTTATTTTCACAAGGGTAACAGGAGAATTTGGACCCCAAAAGTTGTTGTCCAATTTATCCCGAGTACACTGATGCCCCATATGTGGGGGTAACTGTTGTGAATTCTGCTTTTGGGTTCCCTCCAGTGGTTGTAGGTGGGAATGCAGATGTCTCTGAGTCGCAGTCCTGGCCAGGTGTATCTGCTGATTGCAGTTCTGACTGGGATATTTAGGTGTGCAGGATTCATTAGTCCTTGCCAGTTGTCCATGGTTCTGGGAGGTTTTGGATCTTTGTCTGGTTCCTCCAGCCTTGCTGCCATTTCAGCAAAGATAAGTGTCTGTTTTTTGTTTCTGTGGCACACATGCTGTGTGCTTAATTATTCTGTGCTATTCATTTGTTTTCTCTTGTCCAGCTTAGATTGAGTCAGTGTTTTCCCTGTCTTGCTGGATTCTCTGGAGTTGCAGATATACGCTCCACATCTTTAGTTAGATGGTGGAGTTTTTTGTATTTTCTGCTGTGGATATTTTTGGAAGGGTTTTAATACTGACCGCTTAGTATTCTATCCTATCCTTTCCTATTTTAGCTAGAGTGGCCTCTTTTGCTAAATCTTGTTTCCTGCCTGCGTGTGTCTTTCCTCTACTACTCACAGTCAATATTTGTGGGGGGCTGCCTATCCTTTGGGGTTCTGCTCTGAGGCAAGGTAGTATTCCTATTTTCATCTATAAGGGTATTTAGTCCTCCGGCTGTGTCGAGGTGTCTAGGATTTGTTAGGCATACCCCACGGCTACTTCTAGTTGCGGTGATAAGTTCAGGATTTACGGTCAGTATAGTTTCCACCAACTCCAGAGAAAGTTCCATGCGGCTCCAAGGTCACCGGATCATAACAGGTAACCCACTGTTTGAGCACACGGCAGAGCTCAGAAGGGAGGGAGCACCATTTGACTTTTTGAGCGCAAAATTGGCTGTCGTGTTTGGAGACCCCCTGATGTACCTAAACAGTGGAAACCCCCCAATTCTAGCTCCAACCCTAACCCCAACACACGCCTAACCCTAATCCCAACCTGATCCATAATCCTAATCACTAAACCTAGCGATAATCACAACCCTTACCCCAAAACAACCCTAATGTAAACCCTAACCATAACCCTAATCAAAACCCTAAATCCAACACACCCCTAATCCTAATCTCAACCCTAACCTCAAACCTAACCCTAATCCCAATACACCCCTAATCACAACCCTAACCTTAACCCTAATCCCAAACCTAACCCTAATCCCAAGCGTAACCCTAATGCCAACCCTAACCCTAATACCAACCCTAATCCAAACCCTAACCCTAATCCCAACTCTAACCTTAACTTTAGCCGCAACCCTAGCCCTAACTTTAGCCCCAACCCTAGCCCTAACTCTAGCCCTAAATTTAGCCCCAACCCTAACCCTAGCCCTAACTTTAGCTCCAATCCTAACCCTAGCCCTAACTTTAGCCCCAACCCTAACCCTAGCCCTAAGGCTACTTCCACACTTGCGTTGTTTGGCATCCGTCGCAATCCATCGTTTTGGACAAAAAACAGATCCTGCAAATGTGCCCGCAGGATGCGTTTTTTGCCCATAGACTTGTATTGCCGACGGATCACGACGGATGGCCACACGTCGCGTCCGTCGTGCACTGGATCAGTTGTTCAATGTAACGTTTTTTGTACGTCACGTTCGCCATTTCAGACCACGCATGCGTGGCCGTTACTCCGCCCCCTCCTCCCCAGGACATAGATTGGGCAGCGGATGCGTTGAAAAACTACATCCGCTGCCCACGTTGTGCACAATTTTCACAACGTGCGTCGGTATGTCGGGCCGATGCATTGCGATGGCCCCGTACCGACGTAAGTGTGAAAGAACCCTAACCCTAAATTTAGCCCCAACCGTAACCCTAAATTTAGCCCCAACCCTAACCCTAAATTTAGCCCCAACCCTAACCCTAAATTTAGCCCCAACCCTAACCCTAACCCTAGCCCTAACCCTAATTTTAGCCCCAACTGCTCTTCTCCTGCCGGCCGGCAGATGGCGACAGATGGCAGGCGCACTGCGCATGTGCCCGCCATTTTCTTTCCCCATGAAGACGACGGCGGGCAGGAGAGGACGCAGGAGGACCCAGGGACACCGGTGAGTATAATAGGGTCCCCGAATCCCCCTATTTCTCTGTCCTCTGATGTGCGATCACATCACAGGACAGAGAATTACACATTGCTTTTTTTTTTTTTTTTTTGCGATCGCCGGTAAATAGTTAATTACCGGCGATCGCAAAACAGGGTCGGTAAAACCGACCCCGATCATGTTCTTTGGGGTCTCGGCTACCCCCGGCAGCCGAGACCCCAAAGATCCTCCCGCTGCTGGCTGGCGGGCGCACTGCGCATGCGCCTGCCATTTTTTTGCCGGAAAAAGATGGCGGCGCCCATTGGGAGCCACGAGGAGCATCGGGGGAGACAGGTGAGTATCGGGGGGCTATCTGGGACCCCTTTTCTCTGTCCTCCTATGTGCGATCACATCGGAGGACAGAGAAATTAAAAGGGAAATCGCTTTTTTTTTTGCGATCGCCGGTAAATGGTTAATTACCGGCGATCGCAAAACAGGGGTCGGTAAAACCGACCCCGATCATGTTCTTTGGGGTCTCGGCTACCCCCGGCAGCCGAGACCCCAAAGATCCTCCCGCTGCTGGCCGGCGGGCGCACTGCGCATGCGCCTGCCATTTTTTTGCCGGAAAAAGATGGAGGCGCCCATCGGGAGCCACGAGGAGCATCGGGGGAGACAGGTGAGTATCGGGGGGCTATCTGGGACCCCTTTTCTCTGTCCTCCTATGTGCGATCACATCGGAGGACAGAGAAATTAAAAGGGAAATCGCTTTTTTTTGCGATCGCCGGTAAATAGTTAATTACCGGCGATCGCAAAACAGGGGTGGGTAAAACCGACCCCGATCATGTTCTTTGGGGTCTCGGCTACCCCCGGCAGCCGAGACCCCAAAGATCCTCCCGCTGCTGGCCGGCGGGCGCACTGCGCATGCGCCTGCCATTTTTTTGCCGGAAAAAGATGGCGGCGCCCATTGGGAGCCACGAGGAGCATCGGGGGAGACAGGTGAGTATCGGGGGCTATCTGGGACCCCTTTTCTCTGTCCTCCCATGTGCGATCACATCGGAGGACAGAGAAATTAAAAGGGAAATTGCTTTTTTTTTTGCGATCGCCGGTAAATGGTTAATTACCGGCGATCGCAAAACAGGGGTCGGTAAAACCGACCCCGATCATGTTCTTTGGGGTTTCGGCTACCCCCGGCAGCCGAGACCCCAAAGATCCTCCCACTGCTGGCCGGCGGGCGCACTGCGCATGCGCCTGCCATTTTTTTGCCGGAAAAAGATGGCGGCGCCCATCGGGAGCCACGAGGAGCATCGGGGGAGACAGGTGAGTATCGGGGGGCTATCTGGGACCCCTTTTCTCTGTCCTCCTATTTGCGATCACATCGGAGGACAGAGAAATTAAAAGGGAAATCGCTTTTTTTTGCGATCGCCGGTAAATGGTTAATTACCGGCGATCGCAAAAGAGGGGTCGGTAAAAAAAACCCCGAATCATGTTCTTTGGGGTCTCGGCTACCCCGGGCAGCCGAGACCCTGGAGAAAATTGGACTCTGGGGGGCGCTATTTACTTTTTCCACAGCGCCGTTAATTAACGGCGCTGTGATTTAAGTAGCCTTAACTGCCGACGTTAAAAGGCGTATCGGCGGTCGTTAAGGGTTTAAAGCAAAAAACAATGGAAGGAATAGAAAAAACCTAAAGCTTGCTGTATTGGTGCCCTTTACATTAAATTAGTATGGAAACACATTTCGACTCGCCTGTGGTAAATCACAAATGAGAATCACCTGTGATTAACTGTCAATGCCCATGTGACATGAATTAGCCAATGAATTATGACTGCAGTGTTTTAAAAAGCCACATTGTAGGCCATGTTCCTTTGTCACAATGGTGAAGACAAAGGAGCTGTCTGAGAACATCAAAACTGATATTATTATCAAAGACAAGACTTCCAAAGGGGTATAGGGCATCTCCAAAGACCTTGGGATCCCAGTTTCAACAGTGTGCAATGTTATTAAGAAGTTTGCCAAGCATGGAACCATCAAGAACCTCCCTAGACGTGTGGGAAAGAGGAGAATTGACAAGAGATGTCTTTGAAGGTTGTCTCAAATGGTGGAAAAACACCACGTCAAACATCCAAAGACCTAAAGGCCAACCTGGAACAGTCTGGGCTCATGGTTTCAACAAGTACCATACGCAGCACACCAAACCAAGCAAAGCTTTATGGGCAAAGGCAAAGGAAATAACCATTGCTAAAGAAAATACATAAAATGGAACCACTGATCTTTGCGAAGGAGTACCTTGACAAACCATAATCCTTCTGGAAAAATGTTCTGTGGATAGATGAAACAAATGAGCTTTTTGGAAAATGCAAAGCAACAGTTTGTTTACAGATGGTGCAATGAAGCTTACAAGGTAAAGAACATCCTACCGACAGTTAAGCATAGTGGAGGATCCATAATACTGTGGGGTTGCTTTGCTGCATCTGATACTGGAGTCATTGATCGTACCACAGGAATTATGATAATCAGAAAATTATCAATAGATTTTAGAGCTAAATATCCTAACCAGTGTAAGAAAATTTGGTTTGAGTTGAAGATCATGGGTCCTCCAGCAAGGCAACAACCCAAAGCACACATCCAAAAGTACACAGGAATGGTTGAAAAATAAAAAATTGACTGTTTTAAAATGGCCATCAATGAGTCCTTATCTCAATCCTATTGAAAACCTTTGGGGTGAGCTGAAATCTGCCATTGGGAAAAAGAACCGTGCAAACATTGAAGAGCTTGAACAATCTGCAAAAGAAGAGTGGGGGAAAATACCAGCTGAGAAGCGCAAGAAGCCTATAGATGACTACAAGAAACGTTTGGAGGGTGTGCAACCAAGTATTAATTAGTAGTGCTTTTATTGCTGACCATGCTGTTTATTCTGTTTCTTCTTTGAAATTTCAACATGTAAATTGAAAAACAATGTTTTATTGTTGTATTACTTTGAACTACTAATTCAAAAATCCTGAGGATATATCTTTAGTACATTTCCGTTTATTTGTGAAGATATTGTACAGTCTATGAAAAAAATGAAAGGGTGCAAGCAGTCCACTCCTTATATGACCAAATTGGTGTCTTCAGGGGTAGAAACACAGTAGTACAATCCACCATTCTTACACCACCACCAATTTATTTTCCCAACCAGATGCAACCCATGGGCAGGTGAGGCACTATTTCATAACACTTTTCCACTGAGGTATATGAATAATTAAGAGGTGAAATGTAGCAGAATGGGGCCAGTAGATTTATGTCCCTCTTCCCAGATGTGACAATTCTGGTATGTATTGTGAAGGATAGGTTGAAACATAGAGGCCACAGTGGGGAGAAAAAACTGTGCCTACAACCACAAAATTACAATCTTCTCAATCTGATTGTTAACAGAAAATTTTTATTTTTGCACGTTATTCTTATCTCCCAATCTGCCATGAACCACAGCAGTCTTTATTTCTGCGAACAAAGCAATAAGAGGGATTGGTTTTTTTTTTTGCAGTTGTAGTGAATTGTACCATTCATTTTACCATGTAATGTACTAAAAAGTTTGAAAAAAAAATCCAAATGGGGTTAGGCTAAGTTCGCACTTGTGTTTGGCTGGTCTGCGTATGGCTGCATACTTCCTCCCTTAAGCTCAGCCTACTTCCACATGCATCCTGCGTCATCCTGCATACCTATCTTTAACATTGGGTACAGAGGGACATGCGTTTTATGTGGATACATCCGCATGCGGCATTTTGACGTACCCGCTGACCGCACGGGAACGAAAAAAGTTGTGTCGCCGGGCACGTCAAAACGCCGCATGCCGACACATACGCATACAACGCATGTCCCTGCATACCCATTGTTAAAGATAGGTATGCAGGACAACGCAGAGCGCATGCAGAAGTAGGCACAGCGCAGGTGGAGCTTAAGGGAGGAAGTACGCAGCCATACGCAGACCAGCCAAACACAAGTGTGAACTTAGCCTAAAATGGTGGAATAACTGCAATTCAGTAATTTTGTTTTTTTTGGATTTCATTTTCAAAGCATTGGTAATAATGATCTGACAGCATGAATAATTGGATCAGTATGAGTACGGTGATATCATATTTCACTATTTTTTTATATTCTATTGTTTAAAAAGAAAACTGTTCTTTGCAAAACAAAATCAATGTCTTCATTTTCTGAGATAGATAACTTTTTATGTTTCTGTTAATGTGCTTGTTTTTGGATTGTGAGCTATAGTTTTTTTGTAGTTTCATTTTGCATTGCATGCAACTTTTTGATTGCTTATCATTAGTGTTGAGCATTCCGATACCGAAAATATCAGGTATCGGCCGATATTTGCGGTATCGGAATTCCGATACCGAGTTCCGATACTTTCAGTATATCGGATACCGGAATCGGAAGTTCCCATAATTCAAAGAGCAAGAATTCAGCCAATGAGGAATGATTAGAACTGTGGGCACATCCTGTTCTGCATGGTAGGCATGTAACTACTGGCATGGCTGTGATTGGCTACTGAAATGATTTCATGATGCACTATAAAAGTCGCTGCCGCCACTTTGGGTTCACTCTGCCGTGAATTCAGTTAGGGACAGGATGCTGTGTTCTGACTGAGGGCCAGTTTAGTGAGTGAAGAGATAGCAATTTGCTTCATTGTGCTTTACCCAGGCTAATTTAGCAACCACTGTGTGAGAACCTTGTTTTTGCCTTGCAGCGCTGTTCACAGGTGTCTGCAAGGTGTCTGTGTGAGAGCAGCTCACTCTGTGGTATGTTCTACTGCCACAGCCGGTTGTAGTCAGCTCAGGGTGCATCACTGCCTCATACCGTTCCATTGTCTTTTTCTCAATTAGTGCAGCCTGCTGCACATTTGTTCAAATTTATCCTATTAGTGGCTTTCCATCCGTATCCTGCTAGATTGTGGAAAAACACTATATAGGAGTACATAGAGGAGCTTTTTTTGGCCTTGCAGCGCCGTTCACGGCTGTCTGCATGGTCTGTGTGTGAGTGCACTCTGTAGTCTGTTCTGCAAAAAAAAAAATTAATTCCTGCTATTCCATTTGATTGGGCTAAACCTCTATGCCTTTAATGTCTCCTCCACCTCCCCCAATACATCCTACATTTTTCTTAGTTGTTTTCCTTCATGTAGAATTAACCTACAAGGAAAGAAAGGGTTTATTTTAATTCCGATATTTTTGTCCCATTGACTTGCATTGGTATCGGGTATCGGTATTGGCGATATCCGATATTTTTTTAATATCGGCCGATACAATCTGATTCCGATACTTATGGATATCGGAAGGTATCGCTCAACACTACTTATTATTATATTTTTTGGGTATGATGATAAAATGATACAAGATGGAAATTTTGGACTTTTGACTTCTTTAACTTTTTGCAATTAGTCATTTACTTTATGGATTAGTACCTGAATTGGTTGTCTATCCAAAACTATTTGGATATGCTGACAGATATCAAATATGCATGCATAGATTTACCCATTTATAGTAGAAGTATGAAAATTACTGACATGTCTCATACATTTGAACTAGGAAATAGAATAACATTTTCATCATTTTGAGTAATTTCTAAAGAACATGTAAAACACTAAGAAAACTATCGACTTTTCTTTGAATCCCTTTCCAGCAATAGGGAATATGTATTCATAATTCTCAGAAAAGGATGCTTATGCTTTTAATGGCTTCTTAAAGAAAAGGTGTAAGATGAGTGAGAGGTAAATCAAGTACAACCAGGAAACAGCAATTCAGTGAAGTGGACAGGAAGTCTGATGACTAACACCAGGGTTATTTGTAAATGAGGAGAGATGAGTAAAGTGCATAAAACTGTATTAATATGTATTGTAAAAATACTGCGCACACCCTGACGAAGAAGGGCTAGTTAATTGTGACGGGTGAGCACTAAAATGCTCTGGTGCTCGCTGCTCAGATCGAGCTTATTGGAATGCTCGGGGGCTCAACCCGAGCAACAAGCCCAATGTAAGTCTATGGGAAACTCAAGCATTTTTCCAGCGGCACCCACGGCGGTCTTTAGAAGGACTTTAAATTGCAGAAATTGATGGGAACAGTGCTCAAATGACATGGGAACATCATGGGGAAGAACCCTTGAAGCATTTCTGACTCCAAGGTCACTGCTGTGAACAATGTTGTCAGAGTCTTACGCCACTTTTACAGACTCGCAATAAAACATACAAAATTGAAACCAAAATGGATTTTCCTGGGAAATATGTATAGGAACATCCTTTCCAGGGTAATGACTTGTATATAAGGAAAAATAAAAAAAACAAAAAAAAATGCTCCCTCATACTCCTTGGGCTATGTTCACATGTAGCGTTTTTGATGTGTTTTTGAACTTTAGCATTGCTTTCAACCAAGACAAATGCATTCACTTGGAAATGTCATTTTAACATTTTCAACCTTAGCTGCCCATGTGGTGTATGACACATCATCAGACACATCCTGTTTCATTTATGAAGGAGGGACTCTGAAAGTCACAAAGCCTATTTTCATAGGGCCATCAGGCGGCCTTTACTATTCATCCATCAGCCGATTATGCTTTGTTGTTCCCATTATTAAACAGTGGGTCTCCTATTCACTTATTGCCTATGCAGTAAATGGCAGGGCTGCCAAAAATAAGGACGCACCCCAATAACCCTTTGAAGAGACGTACAGGAGGGCAACCTGAAAGCAATGTTCCCATTATTAGGAAGTTGGTACTCCCATACTGTTTGCCTATGCATTGAATGCAAGGCCTGCCCTGCACCAAATTAAGACGCACCCCAATACCCCTTTGAAGAGACGTACAAGAGGGCCTCCTGAAACCAATGTTCCCATTATTAGGAATTTGGTCCTCCCATACTGTTTGCCTGTGCATTGAATGCAAGGCCTGTCCCAAATTTAGACACACCCCAATACCGCTTTGAAGAGAAGTACAAGAGGACCTTCTGAAATCAATGTTCCCATTATTAGAGAGTTGGTACTCAAATATTTTTTGGCTATGCAGTAAATGGAAGGCCTGAACCAAATATGGATCTGTAAGGAGGAAGACCGGGCTGCAGGTACCTGCATCATGCTGGGTCCAGATTTGTCGAGGCTGCGTCCAGTGTTGCTGGGGGGGAAAGAATGAGGAACTGGACAAGTCCCATGATCCAGGGATATGTGGTGTGGCTAAGCCAGGCAGTGAGCAGGAAGAGCAGGAAAGAGTTCTCAGTTTATCGACAGCAGTGAGAGCAGAGAAAGGTGTGCGGCGCACTCTGTAGCTACAAAGGCAGCATGGAGACGTGCCCTGGAAGAGCTTAAGCGAACGCTCCAGTGAGCCAGTGAGTGTTCAAAGCACTGCGTGCCTGGCCAAACAGAGTGCAGTGCTTGCGTCGAGGAGTGGGTGCCAGGGGCCGGACTCTGTGGTGCATTCCCTAATGCTGATAGACGCACAGCAGCACACGTGTGAAACAGAGACTCCTGCAGCGCTCCCCACTTTGGCTGCACAGATTTATGGACTAGGGGCTCAGCGGGCAAAACCGGTGACCGCCCATTGCCACCAGAAGCTGGACCGTGATTTGTTGTAGTTCATCTGAGGAAACCACGACAGCCGTTGCCGGTGCTCCAGCTGCCATCAGACTGTCTGTGGATGAAGCTCAGAGAAGACGATGATAAATGTTGTTTCAATACCAGACAGTTGCATTAACCCTTTTACTTCCCTTTTTTATTGTTTATTAGCTCCCTGCGAGGAGATCACTGCCATACTTCTTGTTAAAAATTAAATAGAATTGTTATAGAGCTTTGTTCTGCAATCCCTGCGTTACTGCATTCCCGCACCTACTTACAGACGCACCCCAATAACCCTTTGAACAGATGTACATGAGGACCTCCTGAAAGCAATGTTCCCATTATTAGAAAGTCGGCACTCCCATACTGTTTGCCTATACATTTAATGTAAAATATGCCCTGTCCCAATTTAAGGCGCACCCCAATACCCCTTTGAAGAGACGTACAGAAGGGCCACCTGAAAGCAATGTTCCCATTATTAGGAAGTTGATCCTCCCATACTGTTTGCCTATGCATTGAATGCAACACCTGCCCCCAAAGACGCACCCTAATAACCCTTTGAAGAGACGTACAGGAGGGCCACCTGAAAGCAATGTTCCCATTATTAGAAAGTTGGTACTACCATACTGTTTAACTATGCATTGAGTGCAAGGCCTGCTCTGCACTAAATTTAGACACACCCCAATACCCCTTTGAAGAGACATACAGGAGGGCCACCTGAAAGCAATGCTACCATTATAAGGAAGTTGGTACTCCCATACTGTTTCCCTTTGCATTGAATGCAAGGCCTGCCCCACACCAAATTTAGACACACCCCAATACCCCTTTGAAGAGACGTACAGTACAGGAGGGCCACCTGAAAGCAATGTTCCCATTATTAGGAAGCTGGTTCTCCTATACTGTTTGCTTATGCAGTGAATTGCAGTGTTTAAGCTGAAGAACCGGCAGTGGAGAATTGCAGTATGGAGGCTGAAGAATCGGCAGTGTAAAATTGCAGTGCTGGAGCTGAGAAACCTGCAGTGTAAGTGCAGCATTGAGGAGGAAGAACCTGCAGTGGAGAATTGCAGTGTTGAGGCCGAATAACCTGCAGTGTATAATTGCAGTGATGAGGCTGAAGAACCTGCAGTGGAGAATTGCATTGTTGAAGCTGAACAACGTGCAGTGGAGAACTGCATTGTAGAGACTGAAGAATCTACAATGGAGAATTGCAATGTAGATGGTTTCCTGACGGTGTTTTAAAGGGTTGCTGAGAGGGACAAATTGCTGCTAGAGCAGTGTGCACAGGTACTGGTGCCATACTTGATGGGGAAACCCCAGAAAGCATACTATGATTTAGCTTTTCAGGACACTAAAGAGCATGGCAAGCTAAAAATGGAGATTCTTGCACACTTGGGGGTAACAATGACTTTCAGGGCACAGCGGATTCACCATTGGGCATATCACCGGGGCAAACCACCGCGCTCCCAAATGCTTGACCTGTTGCACCTAGTCCAGAAATGGCTGCAGCAAGAGACCTCTGTGCCTGCGCAGATGGTAGAACGGGTGGTGATGGACTGGTTTGTGCACTCCCTGCCGAGGCCCATACAGACTTGGGTTGCCCAGGGTGATCCCCGGGATGCCGATGAACTGGTCGGACTGGTCGAGAGATACCAGAGGATGGAAGGTTCTGTGGGAAAGCAGCCCACTCCATACTGAGGGTCCCAATAGGGGTCTGAGGCCCAAAAGGGTTTGGGGTGCCCATACTGTCTGCTTATGCAGTGAATGCAAGAGCTGCCACAAATTTGGATGCACTCCAATACCCCTTGGAGAGATGTGGAGGAGGGCCTCATAAAACAATTTTCTCATTATTAGGAAGTGGGTCTCCCATAATGTTTGCATATGCAGTGAATGCAATGCCTGACAAAAATTTGGACGCACCCCAACACCCTTTTGACGAGACGTACAGGAGGGCCTAGTGAAAACAATGTTACCATTATCAGGAAGTGGGTCTCCCATAGTGTTTGCCTATGCAGTGAATGCAAGAGCTGCTAAAAATTTGGGCGCACCCCAATACCCCTTTGACAAGACTTGCAGGAGGACCTCATAAAAAATGTTCCCATTAGAAAGGAGCGGGTCTCCTATACTTGTAACGCCCATGCACTAAGTGTATGGGCTGACAAACATTTTACCCCTGAGAGGCATACATAAACATACTGTATAACCATTTTTTGGTACGTTAAACATAAACACCTTTTAAAAAAATTATGTGGGTGTTGCATCACGGACCACTGTCACCCTGGTGATCTGGTGGTGCAGGATGAGGCTGAGGAGAAGGAGGACTATAGCAAATTGCCAAAATCAGGAAGCGTATACCCATGTGTGGTTGTGAAGAGGTGCATGGGAATAGACCTCCCAAAAAAAGACACTAGATTTGAGTTTATGTTATGCTGCTATCATTCGGTGGTGTTGAGAATTCTGGCCCAATACAGCCCTTGTTCATTTTTATAAGAGTCAGCCTGTCAGCATTTTCAGTTGTCAGGCGGATGTGCTTATCAGTTATAATTCCAAAAGTGGTACTAAAAACCTACTCTCACAAAACGCTAGCGGCAGGGCAGGACCTCCAAGGCGTAGAGAGCCAGTTCATACCATGTATCCAGCTTGTATAGCCAACAATTATAAGGCACAGAGGAATCACGGAGGATGTTGGCACAGTCAGCAAAACTTTGCAATCCTTGTGAGAGTACCCCGTGCCCCATGGCCAAGATGATGGAAGGGTCTGAGAAAACTCTCCCAGAACTTTTCCAGCATTCCCCTGCCTCTGCTGGATTGGAGTTGTGTCTCTCTCGCCTGTTCTCCTTGGTTGTCCAACAAACTGTGACCTCTGCTGCCAGCGTTTTCAGATGGAATTTTTTTTAATAATTCCGTAACAAGGACCCTCTGGTACTGCCCCGTTTTAGTAGACCCGAGTGTCTGCCTCTGGAATAAGAGATAGAAAGTTCTGCTTGTAGAGTGGGTCTAGAAGTGTCACCAACCAGTTATGAATGTCACCTAAAATTTTGAGAATGCAAGGGTCACGGGAAAGGTAGCGTAACATAAACTCAGCCATGCAAGCCAGACTGCTAACAGGCAAGACTTCGGTGTCCTCATCAAGAGGATGACTGGCCATGCTCACCTCATCATCCTCCCTGTCCTCAGGCAATCCACGTTGAACAGACGGTATGATAGTTGTGCTTGTAGTACCGTCTATAGCGCATGAAAGTAGCTCCTGTTCTTCTTCCTCTTCCTCATTGTCACCCAATCCATGTAGGGATAAGATGAGGCTGGGCTGTGTGTAATCACCCTGTATTGTTCCTTGCTCCATCTTATCTTGCTCTGCCTGCAATGCATCCTCTTTGATTGTGAGCAGAGAGTGTTTCAGAACACACAGAAGCGGGATGTAATGCTAATTATGGCATCATCGCCGCTCACCATCTTTGTGGAGTCCTCAAAGTTTTGGAAATCGGTACATATGTCTGACATCCACGTCCGGTCCTGAGGTCTTGTGTGTGGAGTCTGAATTGAATACCGACAGCCTTGTTGATCCTGGTAGTCAACAACTGACCTCTCCTGCTCACAAATCCTTTCCAACAACTGCAGTGTAGAGTTCCAATGCGTGGGAACATCACACAACAGTCAGTGAGCCAGTAGCTGCAAACGCTGCTGAAGCACGGTAAGAGTGACGGAAGCTGTAGCTGACTTTTTAAAATGGGCACACAGGTGGCATACTTTGACAAGCAGATCCGGCAGCTTGGGGTATGTTTTGGGAAACCGCTGAACCACGAGGTTAAGCACATGGGCCAGGCATGGTTCGTGTGTGAGCTCGCCACAAAGCCGCCACTAGGTTCCAGCCATTGTCACACATGACCATGCCTGGCTGTAGGTTCAGCAGTGTCAGCCACAGATCTGCTTGCTCTTTCAGAGCTGTCCACAATTCCTCAGCATTGTGCAGTTTGTCACCTAAGCATATTAGCTTCAGCACAGCCTGTTGCCACTTGGCTGAGGCAGTGCTGCAGTGCTTCCAGCTTCTGACTGATGTGGTCATTTTGGAGATGAGGCTGAAGAGGAGGAGGAGATGCAAGAGCTGTAGACTGTGGGGGCAACCCTAATTGACGTAGGGCCTGCAATCCTAGGCTTTGTGAGGATGTGTTCCATCCCAAAGTCTGACTGGGTCCCAGCTTCCACTATGTTATCCCAATGTACCGTCAGTGAGATGTAGCATCCCTGCCCACAAGCACTTGTCCACATGTCTGTGGTTAGGTGGACTTTCCTAGTAACTGCATTGTTGTGGGCATGGCTCATGTTGTGGGACACATGCTTGTGTAACGCGGGGACGGCACACTGGGAGAAATAGTGGTGGCTGAGGACCAAGTACCGAGGGACGGCCGCCGACATCAGGTTGCAGAAAGCTTCCATCTCCACGAGCCTAAAAGGCAACATTTTGAGCACAAGCAGTCGAGAAATGTATGAATTTAGTAGTGTGGCCTGTGGGACATTGGCTGCGTATTGGCGCTTGCGTTCTAAGGACTGGGGTATGGACAACTGAATGCTGCACTGGGACAAGGATGTGGGCGTGCTTGCTGATGATGCTAGTTTAGTGTGTACAACGACAGATGCAGGGCAGGAGACATCTTCATATCCACCATGGACAGGGGATTGTCTTGCACACACAACAGTGGAAGAAGCAGTGGTGTCACCCATAGACACTGTTCCTGGACCCTAAGGTTCGGCCCTCAAAGTCAGGTGCTTTGCTTCCATGTGCCTGATGATGCTGGTGGTAGACAGGCTGGTAGTTTTGCTACCCTTGTTGATGCTGGCATGGTAGGTGGTGCAAATGGCCTGTTTGCGGTTATCAGCAGAGTCTTTAAAAAGCAACCAGACCTAACAGTTGTACTGGCAGCTTCTGTCGTGTTGGTGTTACGGGGATCGGTTGCCCTCTTTCTGTCTGTGGCCACCACACTGCTTCTTCCTGGCTGTTGTAGTGCTACACCTCCCTCCCCCTGTGTGCTGTCCTCGCTCTGCATGTCCTCCTGCCAGCTTGGGTCAGTTACTATATCATCCACCACCTCATCCTCCACTTCCGCACCCTGGTCCTCCTTCGGACTTTCTGGCAATTGTGTCTCAACATTGTCAGCACTTCTTGTGACACTTTCCCACTGTCACCTTCATGTGACCATGGCTGCTCAAATATTTGGGCATCGCTAAATGCGATCTCCTCTTGCCCCATTTCAAGTGGACTGGGCGAGAGGCCCGAATCTATAAATGGAAAAGTGACCAGCTCTTCGGAGTGTCAAAGTGTAGGATCAGTAGTCTCCGGGCACTTGGCATTGTGGGAGGAAGGAGGATCAGGGTGAGGAATATGCGGTCCAGACTCACAGCTATACAGACTTGACCGTGTGGAAGACAGGGTGGTGGTGGTGGTGGCGGAAAAGTGACTGGAAGCATTATCCGCTATCCAACCAACAACCTTTTGACACTGCTCTGCGTTCAATAGTGGTGTGCTGCTGCTGTCCCCTAGTAATTGGGACAGGAAGGTCGGGCAATAAGATGTGGGTGTTTGTTGTGGCACAATTTCAGCTTGCCCAAGGCCTCTGCATGCACCATCACATCCACTTCTCCGTCCTTTGCTATGTGCCTTGCACATTTTAAACAGAGTACAATATTTTCAACATTCACTATAAATGGCTGAATTTGGATCAAACTTATATGTGATCTGTGTGAGGGGAAAACCCAAGTTTAAAATATCTGGCCTGTAGGTAGCTATTTTTTTTTTTCAGCAAACTGGTGTCAATACCTTGCCTAAGACATTGCAACAAAATTTAAATTGAGGCTTGAAATGGCACAATTTAGACTGCACAGATATGCAATCCGTGTGGCGGACAAACCCCAGTTTAAAATATCTGGCCTGTAACTATTTTTTTTCAGCAAACTGGTGTCATTAACTTGCCTTACACACTGCAGCGCAACATTTACATTGATGCCTGAAATGGAACAATTATGACCGCACTGATACAAACCCCAGTTTCAAATATCAGTTCTCATGGTAACTTTTTTTTTTTTTTTTCAAACTTCAAACTTAATGAATATGCCAAATTTTTTAAAATCTAATCAGTGTCACTTTATGTGGTAATAATTCTGGAACGGGGACGGGAAGAAAAACATTAGACTCGACCAAAGAAGACCCAGGAAAACATACTCAGAAGGGAGGTAAGAACATTTCTAAAGCAATCCACAGCAAGGAAATTGGAACAAATCAAAATCCTCTAAACTGCATGCTCGCAAACGCCAGAAGCCTGACAAACAAGATGGAAGAACTAGAAGCAGAAATATCTACAGGTAACTTTGACATAGTGGGAATAACCGAGACATGGTTAGATGAAAGCTATGACTGGGCAGTTAACTTTCAGGGTTACTCTGTTTAGAAAGGATCGTAAAAATCGGAGAGGAGGAGGGGTTTGTCTCTATGTAAAGTCTTGTCTAAAGTCCACTTTAAGGGAGGATATTAGCGAAGGAAATGAGGATGTCGAGTCCATATGGGTCGAAATTCATGGAGGGAAAAATGGTAACAAAATTCTCATTGGGGTCTGTTACAAACCCCCAAATATAACAGAAACCATGGAAAGTCTACTTCTAAAGCAGATAGATGAAGCTGCAACCCATAATGAGGTCCTGGTTATGGGGGACTTTAACTACCCGGATATTAACTGGGAAACAGAAACCTGTGAAACCCATAAAGGCAACAGGTTTCTGCTAATAACCAAGAAAAATTATCTTTCACAATTGGTGCAGAATCCAACCAGAGGAGCAGCACTTTTAGACCTAATACTGTCTAATAGACCTGACAGAATAACAAATCTGCAGGTGGTCGGGCATCTAGGAAATAGCGACCACAATATTGTACAGTTTCACCTGTCTTTCACTAGGGGGACTTGTCAGGGAGTCACAAAAACACTGAACTTTAGGAAGGCAAAGTTTGACCAGCTTAGAGATGCCCTTAATCTGGTAGACTGGGACAATATCCTCAGAAATAAGAATACAGATAATAAATGGAAAATGTTTAAGAACATCCTAAATAGGCACTGTAAGCGGTTTATACCTTGTGGGAATAAAAGGACTAGAAATAGGAAAAACCCAATGTGGCTAAACAAAGAAGTAAGACAGGCAATTAACAGTAAAAAGAAAGCATTTGCACTACTAAAGCAGGATGGCACCATTGAAGCTCTAAAAAACTATAGGGAGAAAAATACTTTATCTAAAAAACTAATTAAAGCTGCCAAAAAGGAACCAGAGAAGCACATTGCTAAGGAGAGTAAAACTAATCCCAAACTGTTCTTCAACTATATCAATAGTAAAAGAATAAAAACTGAAAATGTAGGCCCCTTAAAAAATAGTGAGGAAAGAATGGTTGTAGATGACGAGGAAAAAGCTAACATATTAAACACCTTCTTCTCCACGGTATTCACGGTGGAAAATGAAATGCTAGGTGAAATCCCAAGAAACAATGAAACCCTATATTAAGGGTCACCAATCTAACCCAAAAAGAGGTGCGAAACCGGCTAAATAAGATCAAAATAGATAAATCTCCGGGTCCGGATGGCATACACCCACGAGTACTAAGAGAACTAAGTAATGTAATAGATAAACCATTATTTCTTATTTTTAGGGACTCTATAGCGACAGGGTCTGTTCCGCAGGACTGGCGCATAGCAAATGTGGTGCCAATATTCAAAAAGGGCTCTAAAAGTGAACCTGGAAATTATAGGCCAGTAAGTCTAACCTCTATTGTTGGTAAAATATTTGAAGGGTTTCTTAGGGATGTTATTCTGGATTATCTCAATGAGAATAACTGTTTAACTCCATATCAGCATGGGTTTATGAGAAATCGCTCCTGTCAAACCAATCTAATCAGTTTTTATGAAGAGGTAAGCTATAGGCTGGACCACGGTGAGTCATTGGACGTGGTATATCTCGATTTTTCCAAAGCGTTTGATACCGTGCCGCACAAGAGGTTGGTACACAAAATGAGAATGCTTGGTCTGGGGGAAAATGTGTGTAAATGGGTTAGTAACTGGCTTAGTGATAGAAAGCAGAGGGTGGTTATAAATGGTATAGTCTCTAACTGGGTCGCTGTGACCAGTGGGGTACCGCAGGGGTCAGTATTGGGACCTGTTCTCTTCAACATATTCATTAATGATCTGGTAGAAGGTTTACACAGTAAAATATCGATATTTGCAGATGATACAAAACTATGTAAAGCAGTTAATACAAGAGAAGATAGTATTCTGCTACAGATGGATCTGGATAAGTTGGAAACTTGGGCTGAAAGGTGGCAGATGAGGTTTAACAATGATAAATGTAAGGTTATACACATGGGAAGAAGGAATCAATATCACTATTACACACTGAATGGGAAACCACTGGGTAAATCTGACAGGGAGAAGGACTTGGGGATCCTAGTTAATGATAAACTTACCTGGAGCAGCCAGTGCCAGGCAGCAGCTGCCAAGGCAAACAGGATCATGGGGTGCATTAAAAGAGGTCTGGATACACATGATGAGAGCATTATACTGCCTCTGTACAAATCCCTAGTTAGACCGCACATGGAGTACTGTGTCCAGTTTTGGGCACCGGTGCTCAGGAAGGATATAATGGAACTAGAGAGAGAACAAAGGAGGGCAACAAAATTAATAAAGGGGATGGGAGAACTACAATACCCAGATAGATTAGCGAAATTAGGATTATTTAGTCTAGAAAAAAGACGACTGAGGGGCGATCTAATAACCATGTATAAGTATATAAGGGGACAATACAAATATCTCGCTGAGGATCTGTTTATACCAAGGAAGGTGACGGGCACAAGGGGGCATTCTTTGCGTCTGGAGGAGAGAAGGTTTTTCCACCAACATAGAAGAGGATTCTTTACTGTTAGGGCAGTGAGAATCTGGAATTGCTTGCCTGAGGAGGTGGTGATGGCGAACTCAGTTGAGGGGTTCAAGAGAGGCCTGGATGTCTTCCTGGAGCAGAACAATATTGTATCATACAATTATTAGGTTCTGTAGAAGGACGTAGATCTGGGGATTTATTATGATGGAATATAGGCTGAACTGGATGGACAAATGTCTTTTTTCGGCCTTACTAACTATGTTACTATGTTACTATGTTACTATGATCCCAGTAATTCTGAAAAAATTTCATGACATATTGTACTTCATCATAGTGGTAAAATGATGATTGGCTGCAGGGGCTGAACAGAAGTTTGTGATGTAAAGCCGTGAAAATAAAAAATCTAATTTTTCCCACAAAAATGTATTTTAGCATCAATTTTTTTTATTTTCACAAGGGTAATAGGAGAAAATGGACCCCACATTTTGCTGTGCAATTTATCGTAAGTATCCCGATACCCCACACGTGAGGGGAAACTATAGCTGGATCTCACAGGCCAACGAACCTGGGGGTCATCATATGACCTCAGGATACCATGGTATCCATCCGCACCCACGATTCTCATTGCGGTGGTCCGTTGGTGTCAAAAGGGATCTTGTAACCAATTAAATATGGCTGTCGTGATTGACAGCAGTATTTAAGGGGTTAATCGGCCTTGATCGGCTCCAAAACCAGCCGTGGCCGATACCGCAGAGTGTAAGGTATTATGTACACCTGACACTCGCAGGAATTTCAGCCACGGGCGGCACTACATCATTATTTCTCAACGGCGTTAAAAAGGCATGTGCCCTCATCACTGGTGGTCTTCAGAATTGTTTTTTTATGAAATATTTACATGATATAGTAGGGGTATAGTTCATGTACAGTAATGAGCAAATAGTAACATAGTAACATAGTTATTAAGGTTGAAGGAAGACTTTAAGTCCATCTAGTTCACCCCATAGCCTAACCTAACATGCCCTAACATGTTGATCCAGAGGAAGGCAAAAAAAAAACCCATGTGGCAAAGAGTAAGCTCCACATTGGTGAAAAAAATTCCTTCCCGACTCCACATACGGCAATCAGACTAGTTCCCTGGGTCAACACCCTAATAAGGAATCTAGTATATATACCCTGCAACATTATACTTTTCAAGAAAGGCTTCCAGTCCCCACTTAAATTTAAATAATGAATCACTCATTACCACATCATATGGCAGAGAGTTCCATAGTCTCACTGCTCTTACAGTAAAGAATCCGCATCTGTTATTATGCTTAAACGTTCTTTCCTCCAGACATAGAGGATGCCCCCTTGTCCCTGTCTCAGGTCTATGATTAAAAAGATCATCAAGAAGGTCTTTGTACTGATCCCTCATATATTTATATATTAAAATAAGATCACCCCTTAGCCTTCGTTTTTCCAAACTAAATAGCCCCAAGTGTTATAACCTATCTAAATATAGCAGACCCCCCAGTCCTCTAATAACCTTGGTCGCTCTTCTCTGCACCCGCTCCAGTTCAGCTATGTCTTTCTTTTACACCAGAGACCAGAGCTGTGCACAGTATTCTAAGTGTGGTCGAACTAGTGACTTGTGACCCTCTCACAGACATAGCTTCCCTTCATGACACAGATGCTGCTGCCACTTTTTATAACACCACAATAACAGCAACACTCGATTCGGCCGCCCCACTCATGCATAGTAAAACTCGTACAATTAACAAGCAGCCCTGGCTGACCAGCCTGACCAAAGAATTGAGACGGGCTTCCAGGATTGCTGAGCGGAGATGGAAGCGATCCCACTCTGCCGACCACTTCACTGCATACAAGCAGTCCCTCGCCAGCTTCAAGTCTGCGCTCACTGCCGCAAAACAAACTTACTTCTCATCTCTCATATCCTCCCTGTCCCACAACCCTAAACAGCTTTTCAACACTTTCAATTCTCTACTCCGTCCCCCCGCACCTCCTCCCTCCCCCCTCATTTCTGCTGATGACTTCGCCTCTTTCTTTAAACAGAAGATCGATACGATCAGAGAAAGCTTTGGCCCACAAGGCCCACTACCCCTCTTAGCTCCTCAACCCTGCTCCTCAAAAACCAGCTTCTCCACCATGACAGAAGATCAGCTCTCCACCCTCCTGTCAAGATCACACCTCACCACCTGCACGCTTGACCCGCTCCCATCCCACCTCATCCCTAACCTTTCCACGGTCTTCATCCCAACCCTAACGCACCTCTTCAACCTCTCACTCACAACAGGTGTCTTTCCCTCATCCTTCAAGCATGCCAAGATCACACCCATCCTCAAAAAGCCCTCCCTCGACCCATCCTCTGTGTCTAGCTATCGCCCGATATCTCTTCTCCCTTATGCCTCCAAATTGCTGGAGCAACACGTCCATCTTGAACTGTCCTCCCACTTCTCCTCCTGCTCCCTCTTTGATCGGTTACAATCAGGCTTCCGTTCCCATCACTCAACTGAAACTGCCCTAACTAAAGTCACCAATGACCTACTAACTGCCAGGAGCAAGTGACACTACTATGTCCTCCTTCTCCTGGACCTGTCTTCCGCCTTTGACACTGTAGACCACTCCCTTTTGCTACAAATCCTCTCATCTCTTGGCATCACAGACTTGGCCCTTTCCTGGATCTCGTCATATCTGACAGACCGAACATTCAGTGTCTCCCTCCCCCACACCACCTCCTTACTTCGCCCCTTGTCAGTCGGTGTTCCTCAAGGCTCTGTTCTAGGACCCCTACTCTTCTCCATCTACACTTTCGGCCTGGGACAGCTCATAGAATCCCACGGTTTGCAGTACCATCTCTACGCTGATGACACACAGATCTACCTCTCCGGACCTGACCTCTCCTCCTTGCTTACCAAAATCCCGCACTGTCTGCCATTTCAGCCTTCTTTTCTGCTCACTTTCTACAACTGAACATGGACAAAACAGAATTCATCATCTTTCCCCATCTCACTCTACCCCTCCACCAGACCTATCCATCAATGTCAATGGCTGCTCACTATCCCCAGTCCCACATGCCCGATGCCTCGGGGTGATCCTCGACTCTGCCCTCTCTTTCAAGCCACATATCCAAGCCCTTGCCTCCTCCTGTCGTCTCAAACTCAAAAATATTTCCCGGATCCGTGCTTTCCTTGACCGCAACACTGCAAAAACGCTAGTGCATGCCCTTATCATCTCCCGCCTCGACTACTGCAACCTCCTACTCTCTGGACTCCCCTCTAGCACTCTGGCACCACTCCAATCCATCCTACACTCTGCTGCCTGACTAATCCACCTGTCCCCCCGCTATTCCCCAGCCTCTCCCCTGTGTCAAGCCCTTCACTGGCTTCCTATCACCCAGAGACTCCAGTTCAAAACCCTCACACTGACACACAAAGCCATCCACAACCTGTCTCCTCCATACATCTGTGACATGGTCTCCCGGTACCTACCTACACGCAACCTACGATCCTCCCAAGACCTCCTTCTCTACTCCCCTCTCATCTCTTCTTCCCATAACCGCATCCAAGACTTCTCCCGTGCTTCCCCCATACTCTGGAACTCTCTACCCCAACACATCAGACTCGCACCTACCATAGAAACCTTCAAAAAGAACCTGAAGACTCATCTCTTCCGACAAGCCTACAGCCTGCAGTGATCATCAACCTACTGAACAGCCGCACAGCCAGCTCTTCCCTCTCCTAGTGTATCCTCACCCACCCCCTGCAGACTGTGAGCCCTCGCGGGCAGGGTCCTCCCTCCTTATGTACTCGTGTGCCTTGTTATCTGCTCATGTTTAATGTATTTGTCTATATTTGCCCCGTATTCACATGTAAAGCGCCATGGAATAAATGGCGCTATAAAAATGTATAATAATAATAATAATAATTGTATAGAGGTAAAATTATGTTCTCCTCATGAGCATCTATGCCTCTTTTAATGCATCCCATTATTTTATTTGCCTTTGTAGCAGCTGCCTGACACTGGCCACTAAATGTGAGTTTGTCATCCACCCATACTCCCAGGTCTTTTTCATTGATGGTTTTCCCCAGAGTTTTAGAATTAAGCACATAGTTATGCATCTTATTACTTCTACCCAAGTGCATGACCTTACATTTATCCCCATTAAAGCTCATTTGCCATTTATCAGCCCAAGCTTCTAGTTTACATAAATCATCCTGTAATATTGTCCTCCTCTGTATTCCTCCTCTGTATTGATTACCCTGCAGAGTTTAGTGTCATCTGCAAATATTAAAATTCCACTCTGTATGCCCCCTACAAGGTCATTAATAAATATGTTAAAAAGAAGAGGGCCCAATACTGACCCCTGTGGTACCCCACTGCTAATGGCGACCCAGTCCGAGTGTGCTCCATTAATAACCACCCTATGTTTCCTATCCCTGAGCCAGCTCTTAACCCACTTACACATATTTTCCCCTATCCCCATTATTCTCATTTTATGTATCAACCTTTTGTGTGGCACCGTATCAAAAGCTTTTGAAAAGTCCATATACACTACATCCACTGGGTTCCCGTGGTCCAATCCAGAACTTACCTCTTCATAGAAATTGATGAGATTAGTTTGACAGGAACGGTCCCTAGTAAACCCATGTTGGTATTGGGTCATGAGGTTATTCCTCTTCAGATACTCCAGTATAGCATCCCTTAGAATACCCTCCAGGATTTTACCCACAGTAGAGGTTAAGCTTACTGGCCTATAATTTCCGAGTTCAGTTTTTGTCCCCTTTTTGAATATTGGCACCACATTTGCTATACGCCAGTCCTGTGGTACAGACCCTGTTATTATGGACTCTTTAAAGATGAAATATAATGGTCTATCAATGACTGTACTTAATTCCTGCAGTACTCGGGGGTGTATCCCATCCGGGCCCGGAGATTTCTCAATTTTAGTGATTTTTAAACGCCGACGTACTTCCTGCTGGGTTAAGCGGGTGACACTTAATGGTGAATTTTTGTTATCATTGATCATATTGTCTGCCATGGAATTTTCTTGTGTAAATACTGATGAAAAAAAGTCATTTAGCATATTGACCTTTTCCTCATCCTCATCCACCATTTCACCCAGACTATTTTAAGGGGGTCAACACTATCATTTTTTAGTTTCTTACTATTTACATAGTTAAATATTTTGGGATTATTTTTACTCTCTCTGGCAATGAGTCTCTCTGTCTCAATCTTTGCTGCTTTGATTTGCTTTTTACAGAATTTATTTAATTTTCTGTATTTATTTAATGCCTCCTCACTACCTACTTCCTTTAATTCTCTAAATGCTTTCTTTTTGTCACTTATTGCGCCCCTTACAGCTCTATTTAGCCATATTGGTTTCCTCCTATTTCTAGTATGTTTATTCCCATACGGTATATACTGTGCACAGATCCTATCCAGGATGCTAATAAACGTCTCCCATTTTCTTTGTGTATTTTTATGTCTCAGGATATCGTCCCAGTTAATTGCACTAAGATCATCTCTCATCTGTTGGAAATTTGCCCTCCTGAAGTTAGTGTCCTTGTAACCCCTCTACTACACATCTTATTAAAGGATACATGAAAACTTATTATTTTGTGATCACTATTCCCCAAGTGACCCCCCAACCCTTATATTTGATATGCGGTCTGGCCTGTTGGTTAATATTAGGTCTAGCAGTGCCCCCCTTCTTGTTGGGTCCTGAACCAATTGTGAAAGGTAATTGTCTCTCATAGTTGTCAAAAAACGATTACCTTTGCTGGAACTGCAGTTTTCCGTTCCCCAATCTATTTCAGGGTAGTTGAAGTCCTCCATAATAATGACTTCTCCTTGAGTCGCAGCTTCATCTATTTGCTTTATGAGGATATTCTCCGTTGCTTCCATTATTTTTGGAGATTTATCACAAACCCCTATCAGTAATTTATTATTTTTCCCCCTCCCCTTATCTCCACCCACAGGGACTCTACATTTTCATTAGACTAACCTACATTATCACGCAGGATGGGTTTTAAGGATGATTTTACATATAGACACACACCTCCCCCTCGCTTATCCGTTCGGTCATTTCTGAACAGACTATAACCCTGAAAGTTAACAGCCCAGTCATGGCTCTCATCCAGCCACGTTTCAGATATCCCCACCATGACATAATTATGCTCCAACAACATTAATCCTAATTCGTCCATTTTGTTGGCAAGGCTTCTGGCATTAGTATACATACATTTTATGTATCGCTCTGCACCTCTATTCTTTCTTGAATTATTAATTGATCTAACCCCACCCCCCATGCCACCGCCAACTTCCTTATTTGTGCCCAGGTCTCTATCTGCACTATCTTCCCCTCTTATAAAGTGAATACCCTCCCCCCATTCCCTAGTTTAAACACTCCTCCAACCTTCTAGCCATTTTCTCCCCCAGCACAGCTGCACCTTCCCCATTGAGGTGCAGCCCGTCCCTAGCGTAGAACCTGTAGCCAACTGAGAAGTCAGCCTAGTTCTGCAGGAACCCAAACCCCTCCTTCCTACACAATTCTTAAGCCACTTATTAACCTCCCTAATCTCCCGTTGCCTCTCTAGCGTGGCACGTGGTACAGGCAGTATTTCGGAAAATACCACGTTGGAGGTCCTTGCTTTCAGCTTGCAGCCTAATTCCCTGAAATCGTTTTTAAGGACCTTCCACCTACCTCTAACTTTGTCATTTGTCATTTGTGCCAATGTGCACCATGACTGCTGGGTCCTCACCAGCGCCTCCCAGTAATCTGGGATCCACCCGATCAGTGATGTGTTGGACTCGAGCGCCAGGTAGGCAGCACACCATTTGACGATCCCTGTCTTTGTGACAGATTGCCCTATCTGTTCCCCTAATAATTGAGTCTCCCACTACCAGCACCTGTCTGGCCTGCCCTGCTTTCCTATTTGCCTCCTTACTGTAGCAGTCAATCCTCCGGCTTTAAAAGGGCATGCCTGGCTGCACCAGTGCTGCCCCTGTACTGGCACCCCCCTCATCTGCAAACTTAGCAAACTTATTGGGGTGTGCTAGATCAGGACTAGCCTTCCTGGCACTCTTCCCTCTACCCGGCCTTCTAACTTTCACCCAGCTTGCTGCTTCACTGTCCTGCAGCTCCATCCTACCATCCCTCGCCTCATCTATCCCATTGAGCGTCTGCTCAGTGAGCAGAAGACTCCTTTCCATATTGTCAATGGATCTCAGTGTTGCCAGCTGCACATTGAGATCCAGTATCTGGGCTTCCAAATGCACAACGTGCTCACATCGCGCACAGCAGTATGCACACTCAACCAGCTGCTCAAGGATTGCATACATTTGGCAAGATGTGCACTGGATGGCATTAACAAGAGTGGAGCACATTTCCTAATAGGGATTGCACCACACAGAAACATTAAATAAAAAATAAATGCAAAGTATTAATAAAACACAGACAGCAATTCAGTAATTCCTCCCTTGGAAACTCCCTGAATCCAAAGTCACTGAATCACAAGTCACACTTACCGCCGTTCACACTTACGCTCAGGTCACAGTCAGCTCGTTCACACTCGCTAAGCTGAAGATTTAAAGAATTTTTTTTTCCTCTTTCCCCTCAGCAGCAATCCACCTTGCTGTTCAATGCACTTCCAAAAAAAAGGTCAATAAAAGAAATATATATATATATATATATACATATATACACTAGATGGTGCCCCGATTCTAACGCACTTCCAAAAAGGACTTGAGCCCCAACCAGCTGCCCCTTATAAACCCTTGATTATGAGCCCCCACCCTAAACTAACCCCTTGTGAATATATAGCTACTCCCAATTCAGCAACTCACATCAATTCACACAGGTATTTGTTAAAGGTTTTCCAAATACCTTTTCCCTGAATCACAAGTCACACTTACCGCCATTCACACTTACGCTCAGGTCACACTCCGCTCACTTCCAAAAAAAAGGTCAATAAAAGAAATATATATATATATATATATATATATATATATATATATATATATATATACATATATACACTAGATGGTGCCCCGATTCTAACGCATCGGATATTCTAGAATATGCATGTCCACGTAGTATATTGCACAGCCACGTCATCATTTCGCAAGACCGCAATGCATGGAGCGTTCACCGGGGTGTTATGAGGAGCGGGAAAAAACGAAGAAGAAGGAGACGTGGGGTCCCTAACATAGTGGCTTTTTACAAGAGAATCTCCAAGATTTCGTGATCGTCTAAAAGTAATATTAGGAGATTTATTAATATATTGTTTCAACACTGGGTCACTTTGAAGGATTGACCAGGATTTTGTCAGATAATGGCACATTAATTCAATTTGGCCATGAAAGTGGGTGATATATCTAATAGGCTGTATTGAAGTTGGTGATTTTGTGGTATATAGGGCCTGATGTCGAGTTGTATGTTTTGCTCGATTATATGCCTTTTTAATTGATCGACGACTATATCCCCGTTCAAGGAAACTCCTTTTTAAATCGTCTGACTGTTTCTCAAAGTCCTCATCAATCGAACAGACCCTCCGAAGGCGTAAAAATTGCCCTATAGATATTGAACGTATCATGGCTTTGGGATTTGAGGATGTTGCATGCAGAAAGGAGTTCACTGATGTTGGTTTCCGATATAAATCAGTTTCAAGAAAATTATCCTGACCCCTCTTTATGCGAACGTCTAAGAACTCAATTTGATTGGCATCACATTTATATGTTAAATGTATATTATATTGATTTTGATTGAGTTCTTGCATAAAGGATTCAAGAGATGTTGTGGACCCGACTCGATTTTTCCAAAGCGTTTGATACCGTGCCGCACAAGAGGTTGGTACACAAAATGAGAATGCTTGGTCTGGGGGAAAATGTGTGTAAATGGGTTAGTAACTGGCTTAGTGATAGAAAGCAGAGGGTGGTTATAAATGGTATAGTCTCTAACTGGGTCACTGTGACCAGTGGGGTACCGCAGGGGTCAGTATTGGGACCTGTTCTCTTCAACATATTCATTAATGATCTGGTAGAAGGTTTACACAGTAAAATATCGATATTTGCAGATGATACAAAACTATGTAAAGCAGTTAATACAAGAGAAGATAGTATTCTGCTACAGATGGATCTGGATAAGTTGGAAACTTGGGCTGAAAGGTGGCAGATGAGGTTTAACAATGATAAATGTAAGGTTATACACATGGGAAGAGGGAATCAATATCACCATTACACACTGAACGGGAAACCACTGGGTAAATCTGACAGGGAGAAGGACTTGGGGATCCTAGTTAATGATAAACTTACCTGGAGCAGCCAGTGCCAGGCAGCAGCTGCCAAGGCAAACAGGATCATGGGGTGCATTAAAAGAGGTCTGGATACACATGATGAGAGCATTATACTGCCTCTGTACAAATCCCTAGTTAGACCGCACATGGAGTACTGTGTCCAGTTTTGGGCACCGGTGCTCAGGAAGGATATAATGGAACTAGAGAGAGTACAAAGGAGGGCAACAAAATTAATAAAGGGGATGGGAGAACTACAATACCCAGATAGATTAGCGAAATTAGGATTATTTAGTCTAGAAAAAAGACGACTGAGGGGCGATCTAATAACCATGTATAAGTATATAAGGGGACAATACAAATATCTCGCTGAGGATCTGTTTATACCAAGGAAGGTGACGGGCACAAGGGGGCATTCTTTGCGTCTGGAGGAGAGAAGGTTTTTCCACCAACATAGAAGAGGATTCTTTACTGTTAGGGCAGTGAGAATCTGGAATTGCTTGCCTGAGGAGGTGGTGATGGCGAACTCAGTCGAGGGGTTCAAGAGAGGCCTGGATGTCTTCCTGGAGCAGAACAATATTGTATCATACAATTATTAGGTTCTGTAGAAGGACGTAGATCTGGGTATTTATTATGATGGAATATAGGCTGAACTGGATGGACAAATGTCTTTTTTCGGCCTTACTAACTATGTTACTATGTTACTATGTTACTATGACCCCTGCCAAATAAGAAAAATATCATCAATGAAGCATACCCATAAAAGGATACGGTCCATTGCTGGTGTAGGGCTAGATATAAGGAGGTCCCTCTCCCACAGCCCCAGGAAGAGATTTGCATACTGTAGTAGTTTCAGAGTCAATTCACTCATGTTCCCAGGTATAGAAGATGACCCCAGAAAATGTTTTACCGCCTGTAACCCATCAATATGGTGTATATTAGTATAGAGTGACTCCACATCACAGGACACTAAAAGAGTGTCACTGTCAATGTGTAGGCCATCTATTTTTTTGAGGAAGTCATTCATATCCTTTATAAACGACGGTAGTTCCTCCACAATTGGTTGTAATATGGAGTCAATAAATTTATTAATATTCTCCATGAAATTACACACCCTGAAATGATGGGCCTACCCGGTGGTCTAATATGATCTTTATGAATCTTAGGTAATAAGTAAAATGTCGGTATCACCAGTTCCATGACTTGTAGGGCCAAAAATAAATCTTTGGTTATCACCTCATTGTCCCTAGCCTCTTTAAGAATCACCATCAATTCATTACAAAATTTCTCAAGCGGATTGAAGGTCAACTTTTTGTAGCATATATTCACTTTTAGTTGTCTGAATGCCTCTGCCTCATAGAGTGATTTAGGCCAGATAACTATATTTCCGCCTTTGTCGGCGGGTTTAATTAAGATGTCATGCATCCCCTGAAATTTTGTCAGACTCTTCTTTTCTTTTATCTTTATTTTTTTTTATCTTTATTTTTATATAGCGCCAACATATTCCGCAGCGCTTTACAGTTTGTACACATTAGCATCGCTGTCCCCAATGGGGCTCACAATCTAAATTCTTATCAGTATGTCTTTGGAATGTGGGAGGAAACCGGAGTACCCGGAGGAAACCCACGCAAACATGGAGAGCACATACAAACTCTTTGCAGATGTTGTTCTGGGTGGGATTAGAACCCAGGACTCCAGCGCTGCAAGGCTGCAGTGCTAACCACTTTTCTTTTTTGCTCAAAATATCTATATTAGGATAACGTGGAATTTTGTCAAATTCCCTACTCACAGTTTGCACAAATACCTCAAGGGTAGGGCAAGAAGATAGTGGTGGAAATTTATGTGAGCGTAATTGTACTGAACTTGGGATCTTACCTCCCTCAGGCTCATTGTGTTCACGTGCCAGTTGTTCCAACTACTTCACGCATAGATTGGCCAATATATATGAGCTCAATTGCCATGTCAAGGAGTCCTTCGCAAATTGGGTCCCTGTCCTGTTTTGTCACTTCTCCTGGGCAAAAAAGCCTACAATTTATTGGTCAGGAGTGGACCAGCTAACTACTTAAAATTACCTGTGGCTGATGGGAGTGGGAGTGCACATGTCCAAAACGGCTTCAATACAAATAGTGAAAAAGACCAGCACATCCAAGCTACTGTGAACAGGCGTCTGCTAAAAAAAAAGCATATAAGTTGAAAAACAATAAAGGTTGCACCTTGATTACCAAGAATGATAACTCAACCTTTGAAAATGCATTACTGCCATAGAAAATAGGAAAAAAGCGCTATATAATGTACACATGAAATATTTATCTGCAAAAATTGCTATGAAAAAAGGAAGATACTTCTCACATAGATTGGCCAATACATGTGAGCCCAATTGCCACGTCAATGCATGCTTAGTAAATTGGGTCCCTGTCCTGTTTGTCACCTCTCCTGGGCAAAAAAGCCTACAATTTGTGGGTCAGGAGTGGACAAGTTAACTACTTAAGATCCCCTGTGTCTGATGGGAGTGGAAGTGCACGTGTCCAAAAAGGCTTTCAAACAAATAGAGAAAAAGGCCAGCACATCCATGCTGTTTCCTTATAGTTTTAGCTTTTTCCCATCCATTTCAGCTTTTTTTTTCATGCCCACAGACCTGTTTGTTGGGTCCAGCAGAAAAATTTTAGGCTTTCCCATTGACCTGCATTGGATTTGTTATTCAGTACGAATACACGGATATTAGAAATTATTTGTGCCAATTTTCCCAAATCCGAATATTTCACTATTCATTCACTATTCATGTATTCACATTTGTTTTCTGTGAAGTGTTTCATGTATCAATATTTGTTCTGGTGTCTTATTTAATATACTGTATGTGTGAGTTGCAAATTAGATCTCTCAATGATTTCTGTATTTGCAGGAAATTGGTGGATGTCGAGAAATCCATTCAAAAACAAACAAATATACAAACACTGATTGTAACCCTGCGCTAACCACTGACACACCAACTTTTCGCTCTATTAGGGGCATGGACTGATGTAAATTATGACAATCTCTGTAGAGTGCTGCAAAATATCTTGGTATTATAAAAGAAAAAACAGATGTGATTGGGAGATAGATATAAATTATAAGGTCACCCCAAATAAAAAAATACCAGCTTTAGGAATTATCGGTAATAACAATATATGTTTTTTTGTTAATGTTAAGTTCTAACTACATTTTAAATGAGTGCCGAATAGCTAAGCATGCTACTCTACTTAATGTCCTTGAATCAACATTATCCAGATCTAAACCTGTCAAATGTATGTCAAAATTAACAGACTTTTGATACAGTTGAAACTAGAAGTTTACTTACAGTATATAAAAAGATAAATATGCATGTTTTTCTCAATATCGGACATGAAATCAGAATAAACCTTTCACGTTTTCGGTCAATTATTAATTACTATTTGCCAAATGCCAGAATAATGAGAGAGAGAATGTTTAAGGCATTTTTTTTCTTACTGCAAAGTCATAAGTTTACACACACTAAGATTACTATGCCTTTGAAGAATTCTGGACTGCTGATATGATGATGTCATGTGTTTGGAAGGTTCTGATTTTTGGCAACATTTGAGTTAATTAGAGACACAGCTATGGATGTATTTTCATGCACACCTGAAACACACTGCTTCTTTGTGTAGCATCATGGGAAAGTCTCAAGAAATCAAACAAAATATCAGGAAGAGAATTGTGGACTTGCACAAGTCTGGCTCATCCTTGGGTACAATTTCAAGATACCTGAAGGTGCCTTGTTCATCTGTACAAACAATTATATGCAAGGTCAAACAAGATGGGAAAGTCCAGCCATCGTACTGCTCAGAAAGGTGACCGGTTCTGTGTCCTAGAGATGAACTTGCTTTTGTTACGGGGTTGTCATGATTCGTTCCAGGGTTTAATCCTGTCTGCCCTTTTTCTGGGCGGATCATGTCAAGGGTTAACTTTGCTCTGCCTCATTCTGGGTTCAGGTTTGCTATTTAGCTTCCATGTATCCTGTGTCAGCTATAGTTCTGCCTTCGGTGTGTGAACCTGACTCTGATAGCTCTTGATTTGTCCTGCTGTGATCCCTGACTTGTCCCGTGTCTGTTGACTCCCTCTGTCTGCCCTTTTCCTAGCGTTTCCCTGTTTGTCTGTTTCATTCTCTGGTTCCTGACTTGGCTCCTATTCGGACTCGCTTCTGCCTTCTGACTTTGTCTTATCCGCTTCTGATAGCTGCTGAACCTCCTGGCTAGTTCCTGACCATGTTTACTGCTTATCCCTTTTGCTACTTCTGCCTCTGATTGTATTTTGACTCGGCTTGTCTGACCACTCTCTCGCCATTTGGTGGTGCCTGTGCTACTGCTCTGTGGTGCTTCTCTGTGTATGCAGTCTCACTTCCCTCTCAAGCTCCCTCTGGTGGAGGTTGCGTTATACTGCACTGCAGCAGCATGACATTATAGCTGACAAATAAATTTAAAGGGATATCTTTCCTCTTTCTTTCCATTTTTTTCTCTGCTCTGTATGCTATGGATCCACTCCATAGCTTGGCAGATCAAATGGACAGTTTAACAGTGTTGATACAAGACCTGTTTGTGGAACAGAGGGCCTTGGCCTTGTCTCATAACCACCTGCAAAGGGAGCTTTCTGACACAGTAAAATCATTGCAGACTGACTGTAAGCACTCTAACTCTGTTGATGTCTCATTGCACTCTCCTGAACCTAAAGTCAAGCTCCCAGATCCCTTCTCCGGGGATAGGGAGAGATTCCATACTTTTAAGGAGAGTTGCAAGCAATTTTTTCTTTTAGACCCCGATCTTCTGGAGGTGAGAGTCAGCGGGTGGGGATAATCATTTCCTTACTGTGGGAGGGACCTTAGTCGTGGGCTTTCTCTTTACCTGCTTCTGCTCCTGAATGTGTGTCTGTGGACAGATTCTTTGAGGCTTTGAGACTGATTTATGATGAACCAGACTGGGTCAGGGTAGCAGAGGACATGATCATGGGTCTCTCCCAGAATGAACTCACTTTTGAACAGTATTGTTCTGAGTCTAGGTCGTGGTCTGTTGAGGTGTCTTGGGGTGACTCTGCTTTGAGATGCCTGTTTGAGACAGAACTTTCTGATCATCTCAAGGATGCGCTGGCCCTTCATACACCACCCAGTTCCCTGGAGGAGGCCATGACCCAGGCCATTGGTATGGACCCGAGGTTACGGGAGAGAGCAATTATCCAGTTTGAGATTCCTGTATTGCCTGCCAAGTCTGAGGTGATGTCATTCAAGGAAACTATGGAAGTTGGTGCCACCAACTTCAAGAAGAAGAGAGGAAACGACGACGTGATGAGAAATAATGCTTTTATTGTGGAGATCCAGGACTTTGGAAGAAGGAATGCCCCTCCTGTCCATCGAGTAATAAGCTGCTGATATAGAAGGGTTAATAGTTTGCCTTTAAGTGCCTTTTGCCTTTAATTGCTAGAATTACTAGAATCTGTTGACGCAGTAGTCTGATGGTTTCCTCTTCAAGGAGACTACACTTCTTATCATGTATGTTCTCAATAGTCAGCCACAACATGCTCTGGGTACGTAAGAAATAAAGGTCAGTATGACCCTGGGTGATGGTGGGGGCTACATGAATTAAATTGAGAGTTACATTTGTTGTAAATGATATAAAATACTGCCTCTTGCTGCATTACATCAGATACAAGTGACGTGCTCACAGAATATGTGTGCGGTGTCCTTTGTCTCCAAGCGCGCTTGTAAAATGACGGGCGCAACCTCCTGATTTGGCCTCACTGGTGATCTGGCATGTCTGACATTGGGTCAGAATGAAAACAGCTGCGACACTGCCGAGTCTGGGGGATGGTCCAGGAGATCATCCAGACTCTCAGGTACCATTTTCATAATTTCAAAAAGTTTTGTTAGAGGTGGAACTGTGTTATAGAGGTGGTTTTGCATCCACTTCAGCCTTTGTGGACTGTGGATCTTCCTTGAACTTCATTGACTCTAGTCTGGTCTCCAAGTTAAAGATAGGGACAGTTAGGTAGATACTCCCATCCATATCGTTGCCATTGATAAGACACCGTTGGCTCAAAATGTCCTTAATATTGTCTCTGAGGAGTTCCTCCTCAAGGTGGGTTCCTTGCACCAGGAGTGAATTTCATGATATGTTATGAATAATCTTCCTGCGGGACTGGTGTTGGGGTTCCCATGGTTGCAGAGGCATAATCCTGTTATAGACTGGGGATCTCGTGATATTGTTAAATGGGGTCCTAATTGTTCCAATGCTTGTCTTTCTGCTGTTTTTGTGTCTGCCATTAGTCTGGAAGGTATTCCGGAGTACCTATATGACTTTGGGGACGTGTTCTCCAAAAAGAGGCTGAGGTCTTACCACCCCATCGTCCATATGATTGTACCATTAATCTTATTCTGGGTTCGAAATTGCCCAAAGCCCATTTGTACAATCTTACTGGCCCGGAACGTACTGCTATGAAAAACTATATCTCTGATAGTTTATGCAAAGGTCACATCCGTCCCTCTGTCTCACCTGTGGCCGCGGCCATGCCCGTGCCTCGATTTCCGGGAACTAAATAAAATTGCAGTGAGAAATACCTACCCTCTTCCACTCATTCCTGATCTCTATAACCAATTGCCTGGGGCTAAGTGGTTTTCCAAACTTGATCTCAGGGGAGCATATAACCTTATCCACATTCAGGAAGGGGACGAGTGGAGAACAGCATTTCTCACCTCCGAGGGTGTTTTTGAAAATTTGGTCATGCCCTTCGGTCTCACGAATGCGCTTGCGGTGTTTCAGAACTTCATGAATGATGTTCTGATTTTATCAGTCACTTTATGGTTGTATACCTGGATGATATCCTTGTTTTCTCGCCTGACAAGGAATCCCACATTGGTCTTTTACATGCTGTTTTTAACAGGTTACGGGGAAATTCTCTGTTCGCTAAACCCGAGAAATGTGTGTTTTGTTTTCAGGAGCTTTCTTTTCTGGGGATCATCCTTTCTGCCAAAGGATTTCGTATGGATCCCGGAAAGGTACAGGCCATTGTTGATTGGGTGCAACCCAGAGACCTCAAGGGGTTGCAGTGTTTTCTGGGTTTCGCCAATTATTATCGAAAATTCATCAAGGGATTTCCTCAGGTGGTCAAGCCACTCACCGATCTCACTCGCAAGGGGGCTGATCTCAAAGTTTGGTCACCCTTGGCAGTTGAAGCATTTGTTACATTAAAAAAGTGTCTTAAGTCTGCTCCTATATTGGTTCAGCCTGATCCATCTGAACCATTCATTGTAGAGGTGGATGCATCAGAGGTGGGAGTGGGGGTGGTGTTGTCTCAGGGACCCGCTACTTTGACCAATTTAAGACCATGTGCCTTTTTCTCCAGGACGTTTTCTTATGCTGAGAGGAACTATAATGTTAGAATACGGGAGTTATTGGCCATAAAATTGGCTTTTGAAGAATGGAGGCATTTTTTGGAGGAGGCGGTTCATCGGATCATGACCACAAGAACTTATCATATATTGAATCTGCCAAACAATTAACTCCTAGACAGGCTAGGTGGTCGCTTTTTTTCGTTTTCATTTTTCAATCACTTTTCGGCCTGGTTCCAAGAATGTCAAGGCGGATGCTTTATCTCGCAGTTTTGAAGTTTTGATCCGATATCACCCCCCAAACCTCCCTCCTCCATTCTTCAGCATGGGGTGGTTGTTGCAGGGGTATCCTCTGAATTGGAGCAGGAGATTCGGAAGGCTCAGTCTCTTGCTCCTCCCTCTTTGCCTGCCAATAAGCTCTTGTCCCGGTTCAGTACCGGATGAGGGTTCTCCGAGAGTTCCACGATTCTGCTCTCAGTGGACACCTGGGGATCTCTGCCACCCGGAAAGCCATTGCTAGGCTGTTTTGGTGGCCCTCCATGACCTCTGATATCACTGTGTTTGTGTCTGCTTGTCATACCTGTGCCCGTGCTAAGAGCTCCCATAACCGGCCGACCGAGGAATTGGTGCCATTGCCAATTCCGGATAGACCTTGTACTCATTTGTCCATGGATTTTATCACTGATCTCCCTCCTTCTAATGGCAAAAGTGTAATGTGGGTAGTGGTTGACAGATTCAGTAAACAAGCGCATTTTGTACCTCTGGCAGAATTGCTTAATGCTGAAACATTATCTAAGCTGTTTGTTGAGCACGTTGTATGGCTGCATGGCGTACCATTGAATGTGGTTTCTGATAGAAGGGTACAATTTGTGTTCAAATTTTGGATGGCATTTTGTAAAAGATTGGGTGTTTGCTTGGCCTACTCCTCTCCATCCTAAGACCAACGGTCAGACGGAGAGGACCAATCAGTCACTTGAACAGATTTTGAGGTGTCTTGCTACGTCTCAGCAGGATGATTAGTGTTCTTAGTTGCCTGTGGCTGAGTTTACATTTAACATTCGGATTAACCAGTCCATGGGCACATCTCCATTCTTCTGTAACTATGGTTTTCATCCCCATTTTGGCGAATCTTCTAGGCTGGATTCAGGATGTCCAGGGGATGATACGGCAGTGCAACGATTGGGGGAGGTGTGGAGGGAGGTCCAGAAGAACATTGGGGAGGTTCAGGGCAAGCATAAACTTTTTGCAGATAAACGACGGTCTGTAGGACCTATATTCCTGGTAGGAGATAAAGTGTGGTTGTCTACCAGGAACATTTGTCTTAAGGTTCCTTCTGCTAAGCTAGGTCCCAGGTTTATTGGTCCTTACGAGATCTGTTGTGAATTCTGCTTTTGTGTTTCCTCCAGTGGTTGTAGGTGGGAATGCAGTTGTCTCTGAGTCGCAGTCCTGGCCAGGTGTACCTGCTGATTGCAGTTCTGACTGGGATATTTAGGTGTGCAGGATTCATTAGTCCTTGCCAGTTGTCAATGTTTCTTGTGAAGTGTTGGATCACTTTCTGGCTTCTCCTGCTTAGCTGCCAATTCAGCAAAGATAAGTGTCTGTTTCTTTTTCTGTGGCACACGTGCAGTGTGCTTATATTCTGTGCTATTCATTTGTTTTTCTCTTGTCCAGCTTAGACTGTGTCAGTGTTTTCTCAGTCTTGTTGGATTCTCTGGAGTTGCAGATATATGCTCCACATCTTTAGTTAGATGGTGGAGTTTTTGTATTTTCTGCTGTGGATATTTTTGGAAGGATTTTTAATACTGACCGCTTAGTATCCTGTCCTATCCTTTCCTATTTAGCTAGTGTGGCCTCATTTGCTAAATCCTGTTTCCTGCCTGCGTGTGTCTTTTCCTCTACCACTCACAGTCAATATTTTTGGGGGGCTGCCTATCCTTTGGGGTTCTGCTCTGAGGCAAGGTAGAATTCCTATTTACATCTATAGGGGTATTTAGTCCTCCGGCTGTGTCGAGGTGTCTAGGTTTTGTTAGGCACACCCCACTGCTACTTCTAGTTGCGGTGTTAAGATCAGGGTTTGCGGTCAGTATAGTTACCACCTACTCCAGTGAAAGTTTTCATGCTGCTCCAAGGTCACCTGATCATAACAGTACAACTGGCCCATAATGAGTTAAATGCATCTCAGAAGAAGGGAATAAAGGTCTTGAGCCATTTTTTTCTTCAGTCTACTTTGTCTTCTCCTCCCTCTTCATCTCTGGGTGGCTGAAGAGCCTTGTGCTAGCATGAATGTTCAGGAATTATCTTCTCGTGTAGACCAGCTTGCTGCTAGGGTACAGGGTATTTCTGATTATATTGTTCAGACTCCTGTTTTAGAACCAAAGATTCCTACTCCTGATTTGTGTTTTGGTGACAGGTCCAAATTTTTGAGTTTTAAAAACAAATGTAAACTGTTTTTTGCTTTGAGACCTCGATCCTCCGGTGATTCCATTCAGCGGGTTAAAATTGTCATCTCCCTGCTGCGTGGCGACCCGCAGGGTTGGGCACTTTCCCTGGAATCTGGGAATCCGGCTTTGCTTGATGTAGACTCCTTTTTTCAAGCTTTGGGATTGTTATATGATGAACCTAATTCTGTGGATCAAGCTGAGAAGACCTTGTTGGCCCTGTCTCAGGGTCAAGAGGCGGCAGAATTGTATTGTCAGAAATTCAGAAAATGGTCGGTGTTGACTAAATGGAATAATGATGCTTTGGCGGCAATTTTCAGAAAGGGTCTTTCTGAATCCGTTAAAGATGTTATGGTGGGGTTTCCCACGCCTTCCGGTCTGAGTGATTCTATGTCTCTGGCCATTCAGATTGACCGGCGCTTGCGGGAGCGCAGAACTGTGCGCGCTGTGGCGTTATCCTCAGAGCAAATTCCTGAGCCAATGCAGTGTGATAGGATTCTGTCTACAACGGAACGACAAGGTTTCAGATATCAGAATAGGTTGTGTTATTATTGTGGCGACGCTTCTCATGTCATTTCTGTCTGCCCTAAGCGGACAAAGAGGATCGCCAGTTCAATTACCATCAGTACTGTACAACCTAAATATTTGTTATCTGTGTCCTTGATCAGCTCATTGTCATCATTTTCTGTCATGGCGTTTGTGGATTCAGGCGCCGCCTTGAACTTAATGGACTTTGAGTTTGCCAAGCGTTGTGGTTTTCCCTTGCAGCCTTTGCAGCACCCTATTCCTTTAAGGGGCATTGATGCTACACCCTTGGCTAAAAATAAGCCCCAGTTTTGGACACAGGTGACCATGCGCATGGCGCCAGCCCATCAGGAAGATTGTCGATTTCTGGTGTTGCATAATTTGCATGATGCTATCGTGCTGGGTTTTCCTTGGTTGCAGGTACATATTCCTGTGTTGGATTGGAAGTCCATGTCTGTGACTAGTTGGGCTTGTCAGGGGGTTCATAATGATGTTCCTTTGATGTCAATCTCCTCTTCTTCCTCTTCTGAAATTCCTAAGTTTTTGTCTGATTTTCAGGATGTATTCGATGAGCCCAAGTCCAGTTTCCTTCCACCGCACAGTGACTGTGATTGTGCTATTGAGTTAATTCCAGGCTGTAAGTTTCCAAAGGGTCGACTTTTCAACCTGTCTGTGCCTGAACATACCGCCATGCGGAGCTATATTAAGGAGTCTTTGGAGAAAGGGCATATTCGACCATCTTCTTCACCGTTGGGAGCTGGGTTCTTTTTTGTTGCTAAAAAAGATGGTTCCTTGAGACCCTGTATTGATTATCGCCTCTTGAATAAGATCACGGTCAAGTTTCAATACCCTTTACCTTTGCTTTCCGATTTGTTTGCTAGGATTAAGGGAGCTAGTTGGTTTACTAAGATTGACCTTCGGGGGCATATAATCTTGTTCGTATTAAGCAGGGTGATGAATGGAAAACTGCGTTTAACACGCCCGAAGGCCATTTTGAATACCTTGTGATGCCATTCGGACTCTCTAATGCTCCATCTGTTTTTCAGTCCTTCATGCATGATATCTTCCGTACTTATCTTGATAAATTCTTGATTGTATATTTGGACGATATTTTGATTTTTTCCGATGATTGGGAGTCTCATGTGCAACAGGTCAGGATGGTATTTCAGATCCTTCGTGACAATGCTTTGTTTGTGAAAGGGTCTAAGTGTCTCTTTGGGGTGCAGAAGGTTTCTTTTTTGGGCTTTGTTTTTTCTCCCTCATCTATAGAGATGGATCCGGTTAAGGTTCAGGCCATTCATGATTGGATTCAGCCCACATCCGTGAAGAGCCTTCAGAAATTTTTGGGTTTTGCAAATTTTTATCGCCGTTTCATTGCTAATTTTTCCAGCATGGTTAAACCCTTGACCGATTTGATGAAGAAAGGCGCTGATGTGGCGAATTAGTCCTCTGCGGCTGTCTCTGCCTTTCAGGAGCTTAAACGTCAATTTACTTCTGCTCCGGTGTTGCGCCAACTGTTTCAGGTTGAGGTTGACGCTTCTGAGATTGGGGCAGGGGCCGTTTTATCTCAGAGGGATCCTGTTGGTTCCTTAATGAAACCGTGTGCCTTCCTTTCCCGTAAGTTTTCGCCTGCTGAACGCATTTATGATGTCGGCAATCGGGAGTTGTTGGCTATGAAGTGGGCGTTTGAGGAGTGGCGACATTGGCTTGAGGGAGCTAAGCACCGTATTGTGGTCTTGACCGATCATAAGAATCTGATTTACCTCGAGTCTGCCAAACGGCTGAATCCTAGACAGGCTCGATGGTCCTTGTTTTTTTCCCGTTTTGATTTTGTGGTCTCGTACCTTCCGGGTTCTAAGAATATTAAGGCTGATGCCCTCTCTAGGAGTTTTTTGCCTGATTCTCCTGAGGTCTTAGAACCGGTCGGTATTCTGAAAGAAGGGGTGGTCCTTTCTGCCATTTCCCCTGATTTACGACGGGTTCTTCAGGAATTTCAGGCTGACAAACCTGACCGCTGTCCTGTGGGGAAACTGTTTGTTCCTGACAGATGGACTAGTAGAGTGATTTCTGAGATTCACTGTTCCGTGTTGGCTGGTCATCCTAGCATTTTTGGTACCAGAGACTTGGTTGGTAGGTCCTTTTGGTGGCCTTCTTTGTCGCGTGATGTGCATTTTTTTGTGCAGTCCTGTGGGACTTGTGCGCGGGCCAAGCCTTGTTGTTCCCGTGCTAGTGGGTTGCTTTTGCCATTGCCAGTCCCTGAGAGGCCCTGGATGCATACTTCGATGGATTTTATTTCTGATCTTCCGGTCTCCCAGAAGATGTCTGTTATCTGGGTTGTTTGTGACTGGTTCTCTAAGATGGTTCATTTGGTGCCTTTGCCTAAATTGCCTTCCTCTTCAGATTTGGTTCCGTTGTTTTTTCAGCATGTGGTACGTTTGCATGGTATTCCGGAGAATATTGTTTCCGACAGAGGTTCCCAGTTTGTTTCTAGGTTTTGGCGGGCCTTTTGTGCTAGGCTGGGCATTGATTTGTCTTTTTCTTCTGCATTTCATCCTCAGACAAATGGCCAGACCGAGAGAACTAATCAGACTTTGGAGACTTATTTGAGATGCTTTGTGTCTGCTGATCAGGATGATTGGGTGGCCTTCTTGCCATTGGCCGAGTTTGCCCTTAATAATCGGGCTAGTTCGGCTACTTTGGTTTCGCCTTTCTTTTGTAATTTTGGTTTTCATCCTCGTTTTTCTTCTGGGCAGGTTGAGCCTTCTGACTGTCCTGGTGTGGATTCTGTGGTTGACAGGTTGCAGCAGATTTGGGCTCATGTGGTGGACAATTTGGTGTTGGCTCAGGAGGAGGCTCAACGTTTTGCTAACCGTCGTCGGTGTGTTGGTTCCTGGCTTCGGGTTGGGGATCTGGTCTGGTTGTCTTCCCGTCATGTTCCTATGAAGGTTTCTTCCCCTAAATTTAAGCCTTGGTTTATTGGTCCTTATAAGATTTCTGAGATTATTAATCCGGTGTCTTTTCATTTGGCGCTTCCGGCCTCTTTTGCTATCCATAATGTCTTCCATAGATCTTTGTTGCGGAAATATGTGGTGCCCGTTGTTCCCTCTGTTGATCCTCCGTCCCCTGTGTTGGTTGATGGAGAGTTGGAGTATGTGGTTGAGAAGATTTTGGATTCTCGTTTTTCGAGGCGGAGGCTTCAGTATCTGGTCAAATGGAAGGGTTATGGCCAGGAGGATAATTCTTGCGTTTTTGCCTCTGATGTCCATGCTGCTGATTTGGTCCGTGCCTTTCATCTGGCTCATCTTGATCATCCTGGGGGCCCTGGTGAGGGTTCGGTGACCCCTCCTCAAGGGGGGGTACTGTTGTGAATTCTGCTTTTGGGTTCCCTCCAGTGGTTGTAGGTGAGAATGCAGTTGTCTCTGAGTCGCAGTCCTGGCCAGGTGTATCTGCTGATTGCAGTTCTGACTGGGATATTTAGGTGTGCAGGATTCATTAGTCCTTGCCAGTTGTCAATGTTTCTTGTGAAGTGTTGGATCACTTTCTGGCTTCTCCTGCTTAGCTGCCAATTCAGCAAAGATAAGTGTCTGTTTCTTTTTCTGTGGCACACATGCAGTGTGCTTATATTCTGTGCTATTCATTTGTTTTTCCCTTGTCCAGCTTAGACTGTGTCAGTGTTTTCTCAGTCTTGTTGGATTCTCTGGAGTTGCAGATATACGTTCCACATCTTTAGTTAGATGGTGGAGTTTTTGTATTTTCTGCTGTGGATATTTTTGGAAGGATTTTTAATACTGACCGCTTAGTATCCTGTCCTATCCTTTCCTATTTAGCTAGTGTGGCCTCATTTGCTAAATCCTGTTTCCTGCCTGCGTGTGTCTTTTCCTCTACTACTCACAGTCAATATTTGTGGGGGGCTGCCTATCCTTTGGGGTTCTACTCTGAGGCAAGTTAGAATTCCTATTTCCATCTATAGGGGTATTTAGTCCTCCGGCTGTGTCGAGGTGTCTAGGTTTTGTTAGGCACACCCCACGGCTACTTCTAGTTGCGGTGTTAAGATCAGGGTTTGCGGTCAGTATCGTTACCACCTACTCCAGTGAAAGTTTTCATGCTGTTCCAAGGTCACCTGATCATAACAGAGATCATTGAGATGGTAAATCCAGTTGCCTTTCGCTTACGGCTTCCTCCGTCGCTTCGAATCCCCAATGTGTTCCATAAGTCCCTTCTTAAGTCATTTGTACCATCCTCTGCTGTGCCTCCATCCCCTCCGCATCCTGTCTCTGTGGATGGTCAGACCGAGTATGAAGTGGAACGGACTGTGGATTCTCGCATGGTAAGTAGTTCACTTCAATATTTGGTCCATTGGAGGGGTTACGGTCCCCAGGATCGGTCTGGTTCCCAGCGTGATCTGTCCATGCTATTCGATTGGTCCAGGCATTTCACACACGTTATCCTGGGAAACCTGGGGGTCTGGTGGCCCCCCTAGAGAGGAGGGTACTGTCATGATCTGTTCCAGGGTTTAATCCTGTCTGCCATTTTTCCGTGCGGATCATGTCAAGGGTTAACTTTGCTCTGCCTCATTCTGGGTTCAGGTTTGCTATTTAGCTTCCATGCATCCTGCTGGCGGTGTCAGCTATAGTTCTGCCTTCGGCATGTGAACCTGACTCTGGTAGCTCTTGATTTGTCCTGCTGTGATCCCTGACTTGCCCCATGTCTGTTGACTCCCTCTGTGTGAAACAACACTGTGAGCACAGCTACTAAGTGGTGCTATAGTTAGGCTCCCACGCCATATACTAAAACAACACAGAACTTAGTACTCAACTTGGGATGCTTGAACAGAAGAATTTTATTTTGCAGTATACTCAAAACGTTTCGGTTCAAAATGAATCTTCTTCAGTAACATATACGGAATACATATGATGAATGTGCCTGGAAGTCCTCATCCCCAGACAAGCGGTGGACTCCGCATCTGGCGGTATACATGCCTTTACCCGACTCTCCTACAGTACTTCTCTCCACTTATCACGACTGCATCTCCCCTTCATAGATTTGTTCTGGCCCGCTGACTTCCGGGCACATTCATCATATGTATTCCGTATACGTAACTGAAGAAGGTTCATGTTGAACTGAAACGTTTTGAGTATACTGCAAAATAAAATTCTTCTGGTAAAGCATCCCAAGTTGAGTGCTAATTTCTATGTTGATTTTGTTGACTCCCTCTGTCTGCCCTTTTCCTAGCGTTTCCCTGTTTGTCTGTTTCATTCTCTGGTTCCTGACTTGGCTCCTATTCGGACTCGCTTCTGCCTTCTGACTTCGTCTTATCTGTTTCTGATAGCTGCTGAACCCTCTGGCTAGTTCCTGACCATGTTTACTGCTTATCCCTTTTGCTACTTCTGCCTCTGATTGTATTTTGACTCGGCTCGTCTGACCACTCTCTCGCCACTTGGTGGTGCCTGTGCTACTGCTCTGTGGTGATTCTCTGTGTATGCAGTCTCTCTTCCCTCTCAAGCTCCCTCTGGTGGAGATTGTGTTATGCTGCACTGCAGCAACATGACAGGGGTTACCGAAACAGAGAGGAACCAGACCACTGCATCTGATTGCTCCTACTCCTACACTAAAAAGAAGCACTTCACCTTATTTTTAGATTGTATTTATTTTTTTATAGAAGATGGGGTAATTTTCATGATAAGGCAAGGGTAGTGGCCCCAGCTTCTTCATCTTCAGAAGTATCCCCAGTAATAGGGCAAGCTAGGGCATCCACTAGTGTTAGGGACAGGGAAAGGTCCCGGGTCACCTGACAACTGAGTCATGACAGCTTTGGTCCGACATGTGCATATCAACCCAAGGACAAAAGCAAAAGACCTTTTGAAGAAGATGGTGGAAGCTGGTAAGATTGTATCAATATTAGTGTTGAGCGACACTTTCTGATATTTGAAAGTATCGGTATCGGATGGTATCAGCCGATACCGGCAAAATATTGGATCTCGCCGATACCAATACCCGATACCAATACAAGTCAATGGGACACAAATATCGGAATGCATCCTCGATGGTTCCCAGGGTCTGAAGGAGAGGAAACTCTCCTTCAGGCCCTGGGATGCATATTAATGTAAAAAATAAAGAAAAAAAATAAAAAATATGGCTATACTCACCCCTCCGAAGGACCCTGGCTGTCACCGCTGCAAGCGTCCGCCTCCGTTCCTGAGAATTGCAGAGAGTGAAGGACCTTCGATGACGTCGCGGTCAGATGACCAGTCACCTGATTGCTCACGTGACCGCTCACCTGACCGTGACGTCATCGAAGGTCCTTCACTCACTACAGTCTCAGGAACGGAGACGGACGCTTGCAGCGGTGACAGCCAGGGTTCTTCGGAGGGGTGAGTATAGCCATATTTTTTATTTTTATTCTTTAGTTTTTACATTAATATGGATCCCAGGGCCTGAAGGAGAGTTTCCTCTCCTTCAGACCCTTGGAACCATACGCACCGCACACTCCGATACCGATTTCCGATATCACAAAAATATCGGAACTCGGTATCGGAATTCCGATGCAGCAAGTATCGGCCGATACCCGATACTTGCAGTATCGGAATGCTCAACACTAGACAATATGCACAGTGAAACGAATACTGTATCAACATGGGCTGAAAGGAGACATGTTCTGTGGCCTGATGAATCTAAAATTTAACTTTTTAGGAATAATGACAATCGTTACGTCTGGAGGAAAAAGGGAGAAGCTTGGAATCCTAAGAACACCATCCCAACTGTGAAACGCGGGGGTGGCAGCATCATGTTGTGGGTTTGTTTTGCTGCAGGAGGAACTGGTGCACTTCACAAAATAGATGGCATCATGAGAAAAGATTATGTGGCAATACTGAAGTAACATCTCAAGACATAAGCCAGAAGTTAAAGCTTGGGTGGAAATGGGTCTTCCAAATGGACAATAACCTGAAGCATACTGCCAAAATGGTAAGAAAGTGGCTCAAGGATAACAAAGTCAATGTTTTGGAGTGACCATCACAAAGCTCTGATCTCAATCCTATTGAAAATTTATGGGCAAAGCTGAAAAGACAGGTACGAGCAAGGCGACCAACAACATAGTAACATTGTAACATATGTGATGCAGTGACCGATGTTACAGCTATGGGGCGCTGCATGAAGGCATATCTGTAGTTGTAATGGTTGAACTAGCCACACACACCTCCCACCTATGGGAGTGACTACAAGTATATAATGTGACCATGTGGGTCACATGGGAAAAGATGGATGGACCTGAGTGGTCTGTGTGCCAGGTCCTGGAGGGCCTCTGTGTTGGGAGGTCCTGGGAGTAGGACTAGATCCCTGAAGAGCACATGAGGGGAGGCCTTGGACCTGGGGCCTGTGTGTTGGATGGTCCCAGATGGGGATAGATGTCCTGAATAGCGCACAGAGAGGACACATGTGCAGAGTCTGTGATGACACTGCGTTTGGAGAAGCTACAGCCCATCTGAGGATTTGGACTGTCAGGTGGCCTAGTGAGCAAGGCATTGCCCGGGACGGTGATCCCAGTTTGGCAGCTTCCCTGAGAGAGAGTACTGACAGGAGTCAGCGTGTGGACAGGTAACCCAGCTAATGGGGAACCGTGCAGTCACCCATGGTAACTGGACAGAGTAAGGTCCAGCATGATTAGAGACTGCAAACGTAATGTCGTATGTTGATGCCTGTTGTGCTCCATGGACATTAATGAACTGTATGGCGTGCGGTCACCCACGATAACTGGACACAGAGATTCGGCGTGTTTAGTGACCGCGTTTCAAAGCCGTATACTATGATGTGAAGATTGATGTAAAGACTGTTTGCTTTTCGTTCATATTTCTGTGGTTTATGACTCCATAATAAACCACATGGACTGTTAATGTGAAAACCCGTGCCTAAGTGCTTGAATCCCGTGCCAAGCGAGTGTCCCCCAATACACTCAGTAAGTGCAATCTTACACATAGTAACATAGTTAGCAAGGCCGAAAAAAGACATTTGCCAATCCAGTTAAGCCTATATTACGTCAAAATAAATCCCCAGATCTTCGTCCTTCTAAAGAACCTAATAACTGTAATATACAATATTGTTACACTCCAGGAAGACATCCAGGCCTCTCTTGAACCCCTCGACTGAGTTCACCATCACCACCTCCTCAGGCAAGCAATTCCAGATTTTCACTGCCCTAACAGTAAAGAATCCTCTTCTACGTTGATGGAAAAACCTTCTCTCTTCCAGACACCATCACCTTCCTTAGTGTAAACAGATCTTCGGATAGATATTTGTATTGTCCCCCTATATAGTTGTACATGGTTATTAGATCGCCCCTCAGTCAACTTTTATTTAGGCTAAATAATCCTAATTTTGCTAATCTCTCTGGGTATTGTAGTTCCCCATCCCCTTTATTAGGGGGATCAGTTGCACCAGTTTTGTCAGGCATAATGGGCCCAAATTCCAACCAACTATTGTGAGAAGCTTGTGGAAGGATATCTCAAACGTTTGACCCAAGTCAACCAGTTTAACCCCTTCCCGACCTTTGACGCCACGTAGGCGTCATGAAAGTCGGTGCCATTCCGACCCATGACGCCTATGTGGCGTCTTGGAAAGATCGCGTCCCTGCAGATCGGGTGAAAGGGTTAACTCCCATTTCACCCGATCTGCAGGGACAGGGGGAGTGGTAGTTTAGCCCAGGGGGGGTGGCTTCACCCCCCCCCCCCCCCATGGCTACGATCGCTCTGATTGGCTGTTGAAAGTGAAACTGCCAATCAGAGCGATTTGTAATATTTCACCTATTATCACTGGTGAAATATTACAATCCAGCCATGGCCGATGCTGCAATATCATCGGCCATGGCTGGAAACACTAATGTGCCCCCACCCCACCCCCCCCAGCTCTCCGATCTGTCCGGTACACTGCTCCGGCTCCCCTCCGTCCTGTGCTCCGCTCCTCCATGCTCTTGTCCGCTCCCCCGTGCTCCAATCACCCTCCCCGTGCTCCAATCACCCCCCCTGCACTCCGATCCACCCCCCCGTGCTCCGTTACACCCCCTGTGCTCCGTTCCACCCCCCCGTGCTCCGCTCCACCGCCGTGCTCCGTTCCACCCCCCCGTGCTCCGTTCCACCCCTCCCGCACTCCGATCCACCCCCCCATGCTCCGATCCCCCCCTCCGTGCTCCCCCCCACCCCATCATACTTACCGATCCTGCCGGGGTCCATCCATCTTCTCCCCGGGCGCCGCCATCTTCCAAAATGGCGGGCGCATGCGCAGTGCGCCCGCCGAATCTGCCGGCCGGCAGATTCGTTCCAAAGTGCATTTTGATCACTGAGATATAATCTATCTCAGTGATCAAAATAAAAAAAATAATAAATGACCCCCCCACCTTTGTCACCCCCATAGGTAGGGACAATAAAAAATAAAGAATTTTTTTTCCCACTAATGTTAGAATAGGGTTAGGGTTAGGGGTAGGGTTAGGGGTAGGGTTAGGGTTAGGGCTAGGGTTAGGGGTAGGGTTAGGGGTAGGGCTAGGGTTAGGGCTAGGGTTAGGGTTAGGGCTAGGGTTAGGGCTAGGGTTAGGGGTAGGGCTAGGGTTAGGGCTAGGGTTAGGGCTAGGGTTAGGGCTAGGGTTAGGGCTAGGGCTAGGGCTAGGGTTAGGGGTAGGGGTAGGGTTAGGGCTAGGGTTAGGGGTAGGGTTAGGGGTAGGGTTAGGGTTAGGGCTAGGGTTAGGGGTAGGGCTAGGGTTAGGGGTAGGGTTAGGGGTAGGGTTAGGGATAGGGCTAGGGCTAGGGCTAGGGTTAGGGCTAGGGTTAGGGGTAGGGCTAGGGTTAGGGCTAGGGTTAGGGGTAGGGTTAGGGGTAGGGGTAGGGTTAGGGCTAGGGTTAGGGCTAGGGTTAGGGCTAGGGTTAGGGTTAGGGGTAGGGTTAGGGCTAGGGTTAGGGCTAGGGTTAGGGGTAGGGTTGGGGGTAGGGCTAGGGGTAGGGTTAGGGTTAGGGTTAGGGCTAGGGTTAGGGGTAGGGTTAGGGGTAGGGCTAGGGTTAGGGCTAGGGTTAGGGTTTCAGTATGTGCACACGTATTCTGGTCCTCTGCGGATTTTTCCGCTGCGGATTTGATAAATCTGCAGTGCTAAACCGCTGCGGATTTATGGCGGATTTACCGCGTTTATTTCTGCGCATTTCACTGCGGTTTTACAACTGCGATTTTCTATTTGAGCAGTTGTAAAACCGCTGCGGAATCCGCACAAAGAAGTGACATGCTGCGGAATGTAAACCCCTGCGTTTCCGTGCAGTTTTTCTGCAGCATGTGCACAGCGATTTTTGTTTCCCATAGGTTTACATTGAACTGTAAACTCATGGGAAACTGCTGCGGATCCGCAGCATTTTCCGCAGCGTGTGCACATACCTTTAGAATTAGGCTATGTGCACACGGTGCGGATTGGCTGCTGCGGATTCGCAGCAGTGTTCCATCAGGTTTACAGTACCATGTAAACATATGGAAACCAAATCCGCTGTGCCCATGGTGCGGAAAATACCGCGCGGAAACGCTGCGTTGTATTTTCCGCAGCATGTCAATTCTTTGTGCGGATTCCGCAGCGTTTTACACCTGTTCCTCAATAGGAATCCACAGGTGAAATCCGCACAAAAAACACTGGAAATCCGCGGAAAATCCGCATGTAAAACGCAGTGCCTTTTACCCGTGGATTTTTCAAACATGATGCTGAAAAATCTCACACGAATCCGCAACGTGGGCACATAGCCTTAGGGTTAGGGTTGGAATTAAGGTTGTGGTTAGGGTTGTGGTTAGGGTTATGGCTACAGTTGGGATTAGAGTTAGGGGTGTGGGGGGGTTAGGGTTGTGATTAGGGTTATGGCTACAGTTGGGATTAGGGTGAAGGGTGTGTTGGGGTTAGTGTTGGAGTTAGAATTGAGGGGTTTCCACTGTTTAGGCACATCAGGGGTCTCCAAACGCAACATGGCGCCACCATTGATTCCAGCCAATCTCGTATTCAAAAAGTCAAATGGTGCTCCCTCAATTCCAAGCCCTGACGTGTGCCCAAACAGTGGTTTACCCCCCCACATATGGGGTACCAGCATACTCAGGATAAACTGCGCAACAATTAATGGGGTCCAATTTCTCCTGTTACCCTTGTGAAAATAAAAAAATGCTTGCTAAAACATCATTTTTGAGGAAAGAAAAATGATTTTTTATTTTCTCGGCTCTGCGTTGTAAACGTCTGTGAAGCACTTGGGGGTTCAAAGTGCTCACCACATATCCAGATAAGTTCCTTGGGGGGTCTAGTTTCTAAAATGGGGTCACTTGTGGGGGGTTTCTACTGTTTAGGCACACCAGGGGCTCTGCAAACGCAACGTGATGTCCGCAGACCATTCCATCAAAGTCTGCATTTCAAAAGTCACTAATTCCCTTTTGAGCCCCGACGTGTGCCCAAACAGTGGTTTACCTCCACACATGGGGTATCAGCGTACTCAGGAGAAACTGGACAACAACTTTTGGGGTCCAATTTCTCCTGTAACCCTTGGGAAAATAAAAAATTCTGGGCTAAATAATTATTTTTGAGGAAAGAAAACGTATTTATTATTTTCACGGCTCTGCATTATAAACTTCTATGAAGCACTTGGGGGTTCAAAGTGCTCACCACACATCTAGATAAGTTCCTTTCGGGGTCTAGTTTCCAAAATGGGGTCACTTGTGGGGGGTTTCTACTGTTTAGCCACATCAGGGGCTCTGCAAACGTAACGTGACGCCCGCAGAGCATTCCATCAAAGTCTGCATTTCAAAACGTCACTACTTCAATTCCGAGCCCCGGCATGTGCCCAAACAGTAGTTTACCCCCACATATGGGGTATCACCGTACTCAGCAGGAGAAACTGGACAACAAATATTGGGGTCAAATTTCTCCTGTTACCCTTGGGAAAATTAAAAAATTCTGGGCTAAATAATTATTTTTGAGGAAAGAAAACGTATTTATTATTTTCACGGCTCTGCATTATAAACTTCTGTGAAGCACTTGGGGGTTCACAGTGCTCACCACACATCTAGATAAGTTCCTTTCGGGGTCTAGTTTCCAAAATGGGGTCACTTGTGGGGGGTTTCTACTGTTAAGCCACATCAGGGGCTCTGCAAACGCAACGTGACGCCCACAGAGCATTCCATCAAAGTCTGCATTTCAAAACGTCACTACTTCACTTCCGAGCCCCGGCATGTGCCCAAACAGTAGTCTACCCCCACATATGGGGTATCAGCGTACTCAGGAGAAACTGGACAACAACTTTTGGGGTCAAATTTCTCCTGATACCCTTGGGAAAATAAAAAATTGCAGGCTAAAAGATCATTTTTGAGAAAATATATTTTTTTTGTTTTTTCATGGCTCTGCGTTATAAACTTCTGTGAAGCACTTGGGGGTTCAAAGTCCTCAACACACATCTAGATTAGTTCCTTTGTTGGACTAGTTTCCAAAATGGGGTCATTTGTGGGGGATCTCCAATGTTTAGGCACACAGGGGCTCTCCAAATGTGACATGGTGTCCGCTAATGATTGGAGCTAATTTTCCATTTAAAAAGCCAAATGGCGTGCCTTCCCTTCCGAGCCCTGCCGTGCGCCCAAACAGTGGTTTACCCCCACATATGGGGTATCAGCGAACTCAGGACAAACTGGACAACAACATTTGGGGTCCAATTTCTCCTATTACCCTTGGCAAAATAGGAAATTCCAGGCTAAAAAATCATTTTTGAGGAAAGAAAAATTATTTTTTATTTTCATGGCTCTGCGTTATAAACTTCTGTGAAGCACCTGGGGGTTTAAAGTGCTCACTAGGCATCTAAATAAGTTCCTTGGGGGGTCTAGTTTCCAAAATGGGGTCACTTGTGGGGGAGCGCCAATGTTTAGGCACACAGGAGCTCTCCAAACGCGACATGGTGTCCCCTAACGATGGAGATAATTTTTCATTCGAAAAGTCAAATGGCGCTCCTTCCCTTCCGAGCCTTACCATGTGCCCAAACAGTGGTTTACCCCCACATAGGAGGTATCAGTGTACTCAGGAGAAATTGCCCAACAAATTTTAGGATCCATTTTATCCTGTTGCCCATGTGAAAATGAAAAAATTGAGGCTAAAAAAATTTTTTTGTGAAAAAAAAGTACTTTTTCATTTTTACGGATCAATTTGTGAAGCACCTGGGGGTTCAAAGTGCTCACTATGCATCTAGATAAGTTCCTTGGGGCGTCTAGTTTCCAAAATGGGGTCACTTGTGGGGGAGCTCCAATTTTTAGGCACACGGGGGCTCTCCAAACGTGACATGGTGTCCGCTAAAGAGTGGAGCCAATTTTTGATTCAAAAAGTCAAATGGCGCTCCTTCCCTTCTAAGCCCTGCCGTGCGCCCAAACAGTGGTTTACCCCCACATATGAGGTATCAGCGTACTCAGGACAAATTGTACAACAACTTTCGTGGTTCAGTTTCTCCTTTTACTATTGGGAAAATAAAAAAATTGTTGCTAAAAGATAATTTTTGTGACTAAAAAGTTAAATGTTCATTTTTTCCTTCCATGTTGCTTCTGCTGCTGTGAAGCACCTGAAGGGTTAATAAACTTCTTGAATGTGGTTTTGAGTACCTTGAGGGGTGCAGTTTTTAGAATGGTGTCACTTTTGGGTATTTTCAGCCATATAGACCCCTCAAACTGACTTCAAATGTGAGGTGGTCCCTAAAAAAAATGGTTTTGTAAATTTCGTTGTAAAAATGAGAAATCGCTGGTCAAATATTAACCCTTATAACTTCCTAGCAAAAAAAATTTTGTTTCCAAAATTGTGCTGATGTAAAGTAAACATGTGGGAAATGTTATTTATTAACTATTTTGTGTCACATAACTCTCTGGTTTAACAGAATAAAAATTCAAAATGTGAAAATTGCGAAATTTTCAAAATTTTCGCCAAATTTCCGTTTTTATCACAAATAAACGCAGAATTTATTGACCTAAATTTACCACTAACATGAAGCCCAATATGTCACGAGAAAACAGTCTCAGAATCGCTAGGATCCGTTGAAGCGTTCCCGAGTTATTACCTCATAAAGGGACACTGGTCAGAATTGCAAAAAACGGTATAAACGTCCCCCCCAAAGAAATTCATTAATATCTGGTTTTTGGTCATTCTGCCTCACAAAAATCGGAATAAAAAGCGATCAAAAATGCAAAAAACAAGACCTCACATGACTATCGACCAAAATATGGAAAAATTATAGCTCTCAAAATATGGAGACGCAAAAACTATTTTTTGCAATAAAAAGCGTCTGTTAGTGTGTGACAGCTGCCAATCATAAAAATCCGCCAAAAAACTCCCACTATAAAAGTAAATCAAACCCTCCTTCATCACCCCCTTAGTTAGGGAAAAATAATAACATTAAAAAAATGTATTTATTTCCATTTTCCCATTAGGGTTAGGGTTAGGGTTGAGTCTAAAGTTAGGGTTGGGGCTAAAGTTAGGGTTTGGTTTTGGATTACATTCACGGTTGGGATTAGGGTTGGGATTAGGGTTAGGGGTGTGTCAGGGTTAGCGGTGTGGTTAGGGGTATGGTTGGGATTAGGGTTAGGGGTGTGTTGGGGTTAGAGGTGTGGTTGGGATTAGGATTAGGGGCATGTCTGGGTTAGGGGTGTGGTTAGGGTTATGGTAAGGGTTGGGATTAGGGTTAAGGGTGTGTTTGGGTTAGGGTTTCAGTTAGAATTGGGGGGTTTCCACTGTTTAGGCACATCAGGGGCTCTCCAAATATGACATGGCGTCCGATCTTAATTCCAGCCAATTCTGCATTGAAAAAGTAAAGCAGTACCCCTTCCCTTCCGATCTCTCACGTGTGCCAAAACAGGGGTTTACCCCAACATATGGGGTATCAGCATACTCAGGACAAATTGGACAACAACTTTTGGGGTCCAATTTCTCTGGTTACCCTTGGGAAAATAAAAATTTGGGGGGCTAAAAAATAATTTTTGTGGGAAAAAATTATTTTTTATTTTCACCGCTCTGCATTATAAACTGTAGTGAAACACTTGGGGGTTTAAAGTTCTCACAACATATCTAAATAAGTTCCTTGGGGGGTCTAGTTTTCAATATGGGGTCACTTGTGGGGGGTATCTACTGTTTAGGTGCATCAGGGGCTCTGCAAACGCAATGTGACGCCTGCAGACCATTCCACCTGTCTTCATTCCAAATGAACTCCTTCCCTTCCGAGCTCTGCCATGCACCCAAGCGGTGGTTCCCCCCACATATGGGGTATCAGTGTATTGAGGACAAATTGGACAACAGCTTTTGGGGTCCAATTTCTCCTGTTACCCTTACAAAACTGGGGGCTAAAAAATAATTTTTGTGGAAAAAAAAGAATTTTTATTTTCATGGCTCTGCGTTATAAACTGTAGTGAAACACTTGGGGGTTCAAAGTTCTCACATCACATCTAGATAAGTTCCTTAGGGGGTCTACTTTCCAAAATGGTGTAATTTGTGGGGAGGTTCAATGTTTAGGCACATCAGGGGCTCTCCAAACGCGACATGGTGTCCTATCTCAATTCCAGTCAATTTTGCATTGAAAAGTCAAACGGCGCTCCTTCCCTTCCAAGCTCTGACATGCACCCAAATAGAGGTTTACCAAAAACATATGGGGTATCAGCGTACTCAGGACAAATTGCACAACAACATTTGGGGTCCAATTTCTTCTGCTACCCTTGGGAAAATAAAAAATTGGGGGCTAAAAGATCATTTTTGTGAAAAAATTTGATTTTTTATTTTTACAGCTCTACATTATAAACTTCTGTGAAGCACTTGGTGGGTCAAAGTGCTCACCACACATCTAGATAGGTTCCTTAGGGGGTCTACTTTCCAAAATGGTGTCACTTGTGGGAGGTTTCAATGTTTAGGCACATCAGGGGCTCTCCAAATGTGACATGGCGTCCTATCTCAATTCCAGTCAATTTTGCATTGAAAAGTTAAATGGCGCTCCTTTTCTTCCGAGCTCTGCCATGCGCATAAACAGTGGTTTACCCCCTCATATGGGGTATCAGCATACTCAGAACAAATTGTACAACAACTTTTGTGGTCTAATTTCTCCTGTTACCCTTGGTAAAATAAAACAAATTGGAGCTGAATTAAATTTTTTGCGAAAAAAAGTTAAATGTTCATTTTTTTTTTAAACATTCCAAAAATTCCTGTGAAATACCTGAAGGGTTAATAAACATTTTTAATGTGGTTTAGAGCACCTTGAGGGGTGCACTTTTTAGAATGGTGTCACACTTGGGTATTTTCTATCATGTACACTCATCAAAGTGACTTCAAATGTGATGTAGTCCCTAAAAACAAAATGGTGTTGTAAAAATGAGAAATTGCTTGTCAACTTTTAACCCTTATAACTCCCTAACAAAAAAAAAAATTGATTCCAAATTGTGCTCATGTAAAGTAGACATGTCGGAAATGTTACTTATTAAGTATTTTGTGTGACATATCTCTGTGATTTAAGGGCATCAAAATTCAAAGTTGGAAAATTGCTAAATTTTCAAAATGTTCGCCAAGTTTTCATTTTTTTCACAAATAAACGCAGGTAATATCAAAGAAATTTTACCACGATCATGAAGTACAATATGTCACGAGAAAAGATTCTCAGAATCATCAGGATATGTTGAAGTGTTCCAGAGTTATAACCTCATAAAGGGACAGTGGTCAGAATTGTAAAAATTGGCCCGGTCACTAACGTGCAAACCACCCTTGGGGGTTAAGGGGTTAAGTAGTAGTATCCAACACATCAAACATATGGCCCTAGATCATAGGGTGAAAATACCTTTATTATAGGATACTATCTCAGATAGTAATGTGTCTGATTTCCCTTCTCTTCAACAACAGTACAGTTGGGAATAGATTTTATACTATGATACAAACTGTAACTAAGTAATATAAAAATGTAATCATGGTTTCTATAGGTTATATTTGAATATTAATTATAATATAGTACCAAAACTGGACACAGGTACAGTGGGTCCGACGGGTGTCCATTGATTTCTCTGAAACAATATGGTTTCATGCAGTTCTATTTTTTTCTTCAAATGTGGTGACAGTCTTATGGTTAATTTATACTAGAAGATAATTGTTTCAATGATGAATAATACAATCGTAAATCACGACTAGCTAATAATGTCAGACTAGTGTTTATATAGGATGAGAATCATGAAGGAAATGGCTGAATAGCAATCAGATAGATTGAAACACCCAACGAATGTATTTTTCAAATAGAAATATTTTTAGCCAATAACGTGCAAAAAGCACAGACCAGCAAGGATATATACAAAAAAAAGTAGTTCACTTTCGGTGCATATTGCTACCTTTACTGGACATTGCTGTAAATAGGCAGGAGAAACTCCTACATGCTGAGACACTGCAGGGAGGAACAGACCGCCTGAGAACTGATGTGACATTTCGGGTATAGCCCCTCTTCTTCAAGCAAGATTTTAGAGAGTGTGAGACCACTCTGACACACCATATTGGACTTGCTGTGCTGGATGATGATTTTTCTTTATATGAATAGCAATCACTATATTGCAACATCGAACATCATGCACTGTTTTCACACAGAGAAATATATTTAGGACCTGAATTTCCACTTTTCCTTTTTGTTGGCCTAATCGTTTAGAGTGTGAACAATGTCCATTTACATTACACAATTTCCAAAGGTTGAATGAGTTTTTCCCTGGCATACTTTATTTCTTGCAGGATAAACAAGCATTTTTGGACACATCAATCCGTTGTTCCACCCATTCAAATTGCACAATTATTGTGAACATTGGGCTGTGAAGAGGGAGCAGCCGCCATCTTGGTTGTGGGGCATAATGCTGGCCTTCTCTCAGAGATTGGCCTGACTCCATTTTGTCTCATATAAGAATTTACCTGGTTACACATCTGCAGGGACATGATCACTCCTGGCCCCCACCTTTCCCTACTTGGATCAAGACGCTTTAGTGTGGTAATGGACCAGTGTAGCAGGCAGATGGCACTTCAAAGCTTTACTGAGGATGCCACGCCAGCAGGGGGCATGGAGGTGCCTGGGGGCTCAATTAAAGCATACATGTCAGGTGGCTACAGGAGGACACGTCTAATTGTCTTCCCAGCCGGACCATCTACAACATGAAATTATGAATTATGGATGCATCGTCCGAGGTACAGGTTCATAAAAAATATCCTCATAGCCCTGAAGAAATTGTGCATCTGACAGTGCATCCCCCGGGTCAGTGAGAGTTCTGGAACCTGAGATATAGAGATCAGCCCCCCACAGCGATCAAATTGGTCCAGGTTTGATCCCTGTACGACTGGCAGAACAAACCACATGTGCCGGTAGCGCCCGTGTACTGATACGATCATCCTGAGAGAAGTTATTCAATTTATTAGGTATTGGGAATAGATTCAGCAGGGAAGCTGAAGGGTGGGGATTGTTAGCCCACCCAGGTACAGGGGGGAGGGCTACAGAAGGATTAAGAGCTGAGGACACATGGAGAGTGAGACACAACAGAAGTTGATGATGATGAAATAAGGAACAGGGCATATGCCAGCCAGAGGGGAGCAAGCCCATGCTTTTTGGGGGCTGCCCAGCAACTAGAAGTCTTGTACCTGTGGAACGCAGAGTTCCCCGGCCTCCACAAGCGACCTTCAACCTGGTAAATTGACCTCCAGGTTGAAGGGGGCGCTAGAGAGCTGTGCCTGTGTAGTTACGTCATGGATTGGTGACGTGGGAGGAACCAGTTTTCTTCACATGGGCCATTAGCATTAGAACCTGAAGGATTCTCAGCCAGTGTAAATCAGCTTTTACTATGACTCCATCAACATACAGGTGCTTCTCATGATATTAGAATATCATCAAAAAGTTAATTTATTTCAGCTTTTCAATTAAAAAAAAAGTGAAACCAATACATTACATAGAGTCATTACAAACAGAGTAATCTATTTCAAGTGCTTAATTCTGTTAATGTTGATGATTATGGCTTACAGCCAATGAAAACCCAAAAGCCATTGTCTTAGTAAATTAGAATAATTAACAAAAAACACCTGCAATGGGTTTCTAAGAGTTTAAAAAGGTCCCTTAGTCTGTTTCTGTAGGCTCCACAATCACAGGGAAGACTGCTGACTTGAAGATGTCCAGAAGGCAGTCATTGACACACTCCACAAGGAGGGTAAGCTACAAAAGGTCATTGCCAAACAAACTAGCTGTTCACAGAGCACTGTATCCAAGCATATTAATGGGAAGTTGAGAGAAAGGAAAAAGTGTGGTCGAAAAAGGTGCACAAGCAATCGGGATAACTGCAGCCTTGAAAGAATTGTTAAGAAAAAGTCATTCAAAAATTTGCGGGAGATTCACAAGGAGTAGACTGCTGCTGGAGTCATTGCTTCAAGAGCCACCACACACAGACGTATCCAGAACATGGGCTACAAGTGTCGCATTCCTTGTGTCAAGTCACTCATGACCAAGACAACGCCAAAAGAGTCTTACCTGGGCCAAGGAGAAAAAGAACTGTACTGTTGCTCAGTGGTGCAAGGTGTTGCTTTCATATGAAAGAAAATTTTGCATTTCATTTGAAAATCAAGGTCCCAGAGTCTGGAGGAAGAGTGGAGAGGCACACAATCCAAGCTGCTTGAGGTCTAGTGTGAAGTTTCCATAATCAGTGATGGTTTGGGGAGCCATGTCATCTGCTGGTGTGGGTCCACTGTAGTATCACTGTGCTTGATTGGCCAGCAAACTCGCCTGACCTTAACCACATAGAGAATCTATGGGGTATTGTCCAGAGGAAGATGAGAGACAGCAGACCCAACAATTCAGATGAGTTGAAGGCTGCTATCAAAGCAACTTGGGGTTCCATAACAGCTCAGGAGCGCTATAGGCTGATCACCTCCATGCCACGCCGCATTGCTGCAGTAATTGATGCAAAAGGAGATCTGACCAAGTATTGAGTGCATTTACTGAACATACATTTCAGTAGGCCAACATTTTGGATTTTAAAAATATTTTTCTAACTGGTGTTATAAAGTATTTCAATTTACAGTATTGAGATACTGACTTTTAATTTTTCATTGGCTGTAAGTCATAATCATCAACATTAACAGAAATAAACACTTGAAATAGGTCATTCTGTTTGTAATGATTCTACATAATATGAGTTTCACTTTTTGTCTTGAAGAACTGAAATAAATTAACTTTTTGATGATATTCTAATTTTGTGAGAAGCACCTGTATATACTGTAGTATTTACTGGGAAGTCACTGTTGGGTAGGTATATTGTGATGCACTGTGGTATTTGAGTCATGCTGCTGAGGCGGTAGATTGTGCTGCACTGTGGTATTTGTTTAGTGCTGCTGAGTAGGTAGGTTGTGCTGCACTGCGGTATTTGTTTACTGCTGCTGAGTAGGTTGGTTGTATTTTTTGACTGGCGAGGCTCTACCATCACCATAAATTAGCTCACAAAACCTGATTTTGAGAATTCCCATATAAGTGGCAGTGCATTTCAAAGGGATATGTTAGGAGTTGTGGAGATATAGCTCATCAGGGATCTCTGCTTTGGCCCAAGCAGGTGGCTATGGAGTCGCAACGAACAATAGCAGGCTAGCGAGTTCCACACAGGTATGTGTCAGGTGTATTTATTGTACACATTTGCCGTACAATGTTACATGTGCCAAACATGAAATAAAATGTCTAAGGCCGTCTGGCCACTAACTAACAACAAGATACTAACTGCAAAATAAACCTACACAACAAGAAAGAAGTTTGTGCAACCTTACTGTGTCAGCTTCCCAGACCAGCAGATGAGAGACTGAGATCCCAGCAGTTCCTGATTATATCAGCTGAATCAGTCAGGAGTCAAAAGCTGGATTGAATGTGTGGAAGGGAAGCACCAGTCCTTTCAGGCTGATCACTAAAGAAAACCAGGACCGGATTACAGTGAAATAAACAGCTTCACAATCAATACCGTGATACATATGAAATGAAACGGGGAGAAACATATCTGTTTTCTAGTACTTCTCCCCTTGGAACCTCACATACCCCCTTCCTCTGTTTGAGCCTGTGGGGTCGGACACAACGAGCTGCCAAGCAATGTGTCCTAGACAACGCATCTGAATTCCCGTGCGCTGCGCCGGCCCTGTGCTCAACGGAAAAGTTAAAAGGTTGTAATGCCAATAACCAGCGTGTCACCCTCGCATTGCCCTCTTTTGGCGGGACATCCATGTTAGGGGTGCATGGTCCGTTACTAGCCTAAATTGGCGACCTAGCAAATAATAGCGTAAGGTGTATAGGGCCCATTTTATAGCCAGGGCTTCCCGCTCAACCACGCTATAATTCTTTTCTGCCCTAGTAAGCTTTCTGCTTAGATAGACCACTGGGTGTTCCTCGCCATTCACTTCCTGTGACAATACTGCACCGAGGCCGACACCAGAGGCGTCCGTTTGGACAATAAACTCCCGTTTAAAGTCAGGGGCAACCAACACTGGTTGGTCACAGAGGACCGTTTTTAAATACTGAAAGGCCTTCTCTGCCTCTGTGTTCCACTTTATTGTGATAGATTTCGAGCCCTTAGTAAGATCTGTGAGAGGGGCCGCGATGGTGGCAAAATGTTTGATGAACCGCCTATAATAACCAACGATCCCCAAAAAGGCTACGACTTGCTTTTTGGTGACCGGTCGTGGCCAATTCTGAATAGCGTCCACCTTATTGGTCTGTGACTTTACGACTCCTCGCCCTATGCTATATCCCAGATAGTGAGCTTCTTCGAATCCCAAAGTACATTTCTTAGGATTGGCAGTTAACCCAGCAGCTTTTATTGAGTCCATGACGGCTTGTACTTTTGACAAATGTGTGTTCCAGTCATCACTAAAGACAATGATATTGTCAAAGTATGCGGATGCATACTGGACGTGAGGTTTTAGGACAATATCCATTAGACGTTGGAAGGTGGCTGCAGCACCATGTAACCCAAATGGCATATCACGGTACTGGAACAGTCCCTGGGGTGTTACAAAGGCCGTTTTCTCTTTGGCTGAATCCGTGAGGGGAATCTGCCAATAACCTTTTGTTAAGTCGATAGTGGATATGTACCTGGCCGAACCCAGTCTCTCTATAAGTTCATCAACTCTCGGCATCGGGTAGGCATCAAATTTCGATACCTCATTTAATTTCCGAAAATCATTACAAAATCGAATAGTCCCATCGGGTTTGGGCACCAGCACGATTGGGCTAGCCCAATCACTCCGGGACTCTTCAATGACTCCAAGTTCTAACATTTTCTCGACTTCCTGGGCAATGGCTTGTCTCCGAGCCTCCGGAATTCGATATGGTTTTAGTCGTACACGGGCCTGTGGATCAGTAACAATGTCATGTTTAATTAAGTGAGTACGGCCAGGAAGCTGTGAAAAAACCTCTGCGTTTTTCTGTATAAATTCCTTGGTCTCTCGTTTTTGACTTTCGGATAGTGTCTCTGCAATACCCACCTCTGGCAACGCTACCTGGGGGTCATTTACCACAGATGGGGGTGCCCTACGAGGTCCATCATTAAAGGTGGCTTTTGTCATTAGAGTCTCCCTATCCCGCCAGGCCTTAAGCAAGTTTATGTGGTAGATTTGTTCGGTTTTCCTCTTGTCTGGTTGATATATCTTATAATTCACTTCACCTATTCTCTCCAACACCTCGTTTGGGCCCTGCCAGTTCGCAAGAAATTTATTTTCTACAGTAGGTACTAATACTAACACCCTGTCTCCGGGTTGAAAGACTCGTGTTTTAGCCGCTCGATTATATACCGTGCTTTGGGCCTGTTGCGCCCGTTCTAAACATTCTTTAACTATTGGCATGACCACCTCAATTCTATCTTGCATAAGCATTACGTGTTCAATTACACTGCGATAAGGAGTCACCTCTTGTTCCCAAGTCTCTTTAGCAATATCTAACAGGCCTCTAGGACATCGCCCGTGAACTAACTCAAAAGGCGAAAAGCCTGTGGAGGATTGGAGTACTTCCCGTATAGCGAACAGGAGATATGGTAAAAGAGCATCCCAATCCCTCCCGTCCTTATCTACTACCCTTTTCAACATTCCCTTCAGGGTTTTATTAAATCGCTCCACCAACCCGTCAGTCTGAGGGTGATATACTGAAGTACGCAAGTGGGAGATTTTTTGTAGCTTACACAAGTCCTTAAGTATTCGAGACATAAAGGGGGTTCCCTGATCTGTTAGTATTTCTTTCGGAATGCCGGTGCGAGAAAACATATTAACAAGCTCCTTTGAAATTGCTTTCGCATTGGCATTCCGCAGAGGCACTGCTTCAGGGTAACGAGTAACATAATCTAGTACTACCAAAATGTACTGATGTCCCCTGGCAGATTTAACTAATGGACCCACTATATCCATTGCTATCCTCTCGAAGGGCACCTCTATTATTGGTAAGGGCACAAGGGGGCTTCTAAAATGTGACATAGGTGTGGTCAATTGACACGTAGGACAGGACTCACAATACCGGGTCACATCCCCCCCTAGACCCGGCCAAAAGAAACGCTGCAGAATACGGTGTTTTGTTTTCTCTCCGGCCAGGTGTCCCCCCAAGGGATGTTTATGTGCCAGTTCCAAAACTACCTGGCGAAAGGACTTGGGCACCACTAGTTGCTCTACCGCCACCCCTCGCACTTTGTCTACAGGTCCTTCTCAAAAAATTAGCATATAGTGTTAAATTTCATTATTTACCATAATGTAATGATTACAATTAAACTTTCATATATTATAGATTCATTATCCACCAACTGAAATTTGTCAGGTCTTTTATTGTTTTAATACTGATGATTTTGGCATACAACTCCTGATAACCCAAAAAACCTGTCTCAATAAATTAGCATATCAAGAAAAGGTTCTCTAAACGACCTATTACCCTAATCTTCTGAATCAACTAATTAACTCTAAACACATGCAAAAGATACCTGAGGCTTTTATAAACTCCCTGCCTGGTTCATTACTCAAAACCCCCATCATGGGTAAGACTAGCGACCTGACAGATGTCAAGAAGGCCATCATTGACACCCTCAAGCAAGAGGGTAAGACCCAGAAAGAAATTTCTCAACAAATAGGCTGTTCCCAGAGTGCTGTATCAAGGCACCTCAATGGTAAGTCTGTTGGAAGGAAACAATGTGGCAGAAAACGCTGTACAACGAGAAGAGGAGACCGGACCCTGAGGAAGATTGTGGAGAAGGACCGATTCCAGACCTTGGGGAACCTGAGGAAGCAGTGGACTGAGTCTGGTGTGGAAACATCCAGAGCCACCGTGCACAGGCGTGTGCAGGAAATGGGCTACAGGTGCCGCATTCCCCAGGTAAAGCCACTTTTGAGCTACAGAGAAGCAGCACTGGACTGTTGCTAAGTGGTCCCAAGTACTTTTTTCTGATGAAAGCAAATTTTGCATGTCATTCGGAAATCAAGGTGCCAGAGTTTGGAGGAAGACTGGGGAGAAGGAAATGCCAAAATGCCTGAAGTCCAGTGTCAAGTACCCACAGTCAGTGATGGTGTGAGGTGCCATGTCAGCTGCTGGTGTTGGTCCACTGTGTTTCATCAAGGGCAGGGTCAATGCAGCTAGCTATCAGGAGATTTTGGAGCACTTCATGCTTCCATCGGCTGAAATGCTTTATGGAGATGAAGATTTCATTTTTCAGCACGACCTGGCACCTGCTCACAGTGCCAAAACCACTGGTAAATGGTTTACTGACCATGGTATTACTGTGCTCAATTGGCCTGCCAACTCTCCTGACCTGAACCACATAGAGAATCTGTGGGATATTGTGAAGAGAAAGTTGAGAGACGCAAGACCCAACACTCTGGATGAGCTTAAGGCTGCTATTGAAGCATCCTGGGCCTCCATAACATCTCAGCAGTGTCACAGGCTGATTGCCTCCATGCCACGCCGCATTGAAGCAGTCATTTCTGCCAAAGGATTCCCGACCAAGTATTGAGTGCATAACTGAACATTATTATTTGATGGTTTTTTTGTTTGTTATTAAAAAACACTTTTATTTGATTGGATGGGTGAAATATGCTAATTTATTGAGACAGGTTTTTTGGGTTATCAGGAGTTGTATGCCAAAATCATCAGTATTAAAACAATAAAAGACCTGACAAATTTCAGTTGGTGGATAATGAATCTATAATATATGAAAGTTTAATTGTAATCATTACATTATGGTAAATAATGAAATTTAACACTATATGCTAATTTTTTGAGAAGGACCTGTATGTGATACAGCATACCCTGTTGCACAGCTAGATGTGGGAACTCATTTTGAGCCCCTGGGTACAATGGTCTTCCCTCAGAGACCTTTACATTTTCCCATGCCCTTGCCAGAGTAGGGTCCTGGTGTTGAGCGGTCCCGAACTTACCACGGGCCACCTCAAGACCTGGCATTTCTATAGCCTCCTCTAGTTCACTTGCGTCGCCTGCATATACAGCCAGAGGTGAGTCTACAGATTCTGGAGTTACCTCTGAGATGGACTCCCCCCCCCCCTCTTGCTGCAATAGCTCAGGGGTTAGCCCCGCGGCACCCTCCTCAACTAGAGTGCTCATGCCATTTTTAAGGCTCCACAAGTCCCAAAATAAGGGAAAGTCTCTCCCCAATATTACATCATGTCCCATAGACTTTAGGACTGCCGCTTGATGTCTTTTGGTTCCTACTGGCGTGGCAAGGGTGACCCAGGCAGTGGGGTAGTTTTTTATATCGCCATGGATGCAACTAATGCCCAGGGTTGAGTTCGTTAGGGCTCTAGGGTCCACCAAACTGGCATGTACCAGAGTTACTTGACTGTCGGAATCCAAGACGGCATTCACACTATGGCCGTCGACCTCGAGGCAACACACGTGTCGTTCATTTCCTGTGAGGACCTCTGCAACACAGACCGACTGTACATATAACGAAAGGCGTCTCATAGCGTTACAGTCCATTGGCTCTGTAGTCATTGGGCAGTTAGCTGCTATATGGCCAAGCCCGCGACATCACCAACATTGTGTAGGTCCTTGCTTCCTCGCCAGAGACGCCTGATAGGGTCTGCTGAATTGCTGTGAGAGTTTACCGCCTCCATAGTTCTTTGTGGGTCTGCTAGCCTTTATTGCAACGTTCTCTTCTTTTGAAGATGAAGTAGGTTTCGCAGTATTTTCTGGCGATTTCTTGGGAGCCCAGAGAGGTGATAACGTCCCTTGGAGTAGGCTTTCGGAAGCATTGTAGCGTTCTACCATATTCACCAACTGGTCGGCTGTATATGGGTCACCTTGTCCAACCCATCTCTGTATCTTAGGGGGCAAGGACCGCAGGTACTTGTCTAGAACAACACGTTCCACCATCTCTGCAGATGTCAAAATCTCTGGTTGCAGCCATTTTTTTACTAGATGGATAAGATCATGCATTTGTGAGCGGGCTGGCTCATCTTCCACAAAAGTCCATAAATGTACCCTCTGTGCTCGTACATATGTGTTTACTCCCAGCCTTGCCAGGATTTCGCCTTTTAATTTGGTATAGTCCATAGCATCCACTCCACTTAGATCGTAATAGGCCTTTTGTGGGTCCCCGCTCAAAAATGGCGCAAACACTTCAGCCCACATGTCCACCGGTAAATGCTCACGTTCTGCAATATGTTCAAATACGGTGAGATACGCTTCTACATCATCGTCAGCAGTCGTTTTAAGCAGGGTTTTTTGTACAGCTTTCCGTGCACCAGCAACACTTTGTGCATGATCCCTCTCATCTCGGGGCTGCCGAATCAAAGCCTGCTTTATTGCATTCAACTGCTCTTGCTGAATCTGGTTTTGCTGGTCCAGGACTTGCTGGAAGTAAGTATTGGTCTGCTGTTGTTGAATATTTGCCTGCAATAACTGTTTCACTAGTTCCTCCATATTACTGGACTCTTAGCTCTTCAAAAGCACCGGAGCTTTCAGCCAGGACATACACAGAGCACTTTATCTGCAGTCACAGTCCAACAGCCACTATGCCCGCATTCTCAAAACCATTTGTGGAGGTATAGCTCATCAGGGATCTCTGCTTTGGCCCAAGCAGGTGGCTATGGAGCCACAACGAACAATAGCAGGCTAGCGAGTTCCACACAGGTATGTGTCAGGTGTATTTATTGTACACATTTGCCGTACAATGTTACACGTGCCAAACATGAAATAAAATGTCTAAGGCCGTCTGGCCACTAACTAACAACAAGATACTAACTGCAAAATAAACCTACACAACAAGAAAGAACTTTGTGCAACCTTACTGTGTCAGCTTCCCAGACCAGCAGAGGAGAGACTGAGATCCCAGCAGTTCCTGATTATATCAGCTGAATCAGTCAGGAGTCAAAAGCTGGATTGAATGTGTGGAAGGGAAGCACCAGTCCTTTCAGGCTGATCACTAAAGAAAACCAGGACCGGATTACAGTGAAATAAACAGCTTCACAATCAATACCGTGATACATATGAAATGAAACGGGGAGAAACATATCTGTTTTCTAGTACTTCTCCCCTTTGAACCTCACAGAGTCTAAAAAAAAAAGTTAAAAAAGAGAGAGTTTGACAAAATAAAAAAGATCTAATTAAAATAGATTTTCTTTAATTAAAAATATTTTAGTTAATAAAAATAATAACCTTTAAAAAAAAAACACTCAACTCATACATCTTTTTGCCATGTGGCATGAAATAAAATTATTATGAAAATTATATGTACCGTAAAATGATTTGTCCTGAACTATACATGTTTGTATTGACCACAATGGAAATGACTTGTACACAAGAGGTGATAAATGGCAGGAACATAATATACTGGAAAAGACATTCCAGTCTTTTCATAGTCTGCTCTTTAATATATTGCAGATGTTTGGATGAGAATATTTTTCAGTAATGAAAAGTAGCTTAAAAATATAGGGTCAACCCATTAAAAGATGTCTGGTTAACTACTAAAATGCCAGTGCGTTGGCCTTTTCAGAGCTACTGTAGGTCTATATTTCTGTTTTGTAGAAGCACGGATTATGGATATTGTAGGAAAATGTGATATTTCTTATTCAATTGCATTATAAATATAAACTGGCATTTATGCTATTCTCTAATACTTCAGGCATTTGTATGTTTGTTCTGAACATCGTTTAGGTGGCCTCTCAGTTAGTTCTTCATATTATCAATATACCAAACTGATATAATCCTATAATCCAATCGAAGACAGAAAAAAAAAATCTATAATCTAAAATAAAAATAATTCACTTTATTCAAAATGCATTCAAATATTGTCATAACTAGACAATAAAATGAAAATTAGCACATTTCGACACTCTGGTCTTACTTGTAACTCAGTTGGATCACATTGTTTGCCTCAGCCAACAGGCCTGCTGATGTTCTGGAGTTATAGCCGGTAGTGGAGAGACCATGTTGGTGAACCAATTTTTTTTCTCCTACACCGTAATGGTATGATAGGCATAGGAGATATATTTACATGGAACAGATACCAGATACATTCAGTATGGATCAAAGATGGCATTTCAAAAAGGAAATCCTGTACTTTGAAAGGACGTCCAGGGAAATTGTGCCGTGGATTTCTAGTCCAAAGAAGATCCTAGGTGGCTTCTCCCTACCTCCACACCTGTAGACTCCTTATGTGTGTATAATGCAGCATGTGCCTGGCACATCTTTCACGCAGAATGAATCTGCTGTCAGAATCCCTTTAATTAAACTTTGAAATCAACCATAATGTAAGGGGGGTCTCAGATTTCTTTGCAATCTTTAGGGAATATCCTGCTTAAAAAAATACTGTATTCAGTCAGGTTAGTATTGGTTTGAGACATTGACACTTTGGTAAATTGCCCCATTATTTACTCATGGAAATGCCTGTTCCAGTCAAAAACTCACGGCTCTACAGCAGCAGATCACTATTGATGTAAGGTTAGCTGGCATGTCTGTTAACATCATTTATTAAGAATGATCTAATCTATAAGAGAGATACAGAGATAATGTTCCCTGGGAAAATACACAACCAAGCTGTCCTGTACTGACATGTTGGCCCCCACCATACTGTACATCCACTGAATACAGAATGATGTTATCGCTTTTGTGAATCAAGAAATACTGAAATGTCTGACTCACAGCCTGGTTACAAAAGTAACTCATTATATCATCATGACTGGAAATGTACAGTATGTCCCTTCAAAGAATAGCACTTAAAGCAGTTATATACCACTTAACAGATAAGGCTTAAATAGCAGATCATATCTGCTGCTCTAACTTTCTAATGTATATGTAACGCCAAATCCTACGTACCCCTTTTTAAAAATAATAATAAAAAAATAATAATATCTACATTTACACATATATTTTTGTGGGTTTCTTTTGTTATTCTGACAAGCTTAAAGGGAACCTGTCACCTGAATTTGGCGGGACTGGTTTTGGGTCATATGGGCGGAGTTTTCGGGTGTTTGATTCACCCTTTCCTTACCCGCTGGCTGCATGCTGGCTGCAATATTGGATTGAAGTTCATTCTCTGTCCTCCATAGTACACGCCTGCACAAGGCAAGATTGCTTTGCGCAGGCGTGTACTATGGAGGACAGAGAATGAACTTCAATCCAATATTGCAGCCAGCATGCAGCCAGCGGGTAAGGAAAGGGTGAATCAAACACCCGAAAACTCCGCCCATATGACCCAAAACCAGTCCCGCCAAATTCAGGTGACAGAGTCCCTTTAACAGCTTATGCTTTTTTACTACGGTCAAAAAATAAAATCTGAACATGAGTCTGCCAATAGTATGCCAAGAGACACATTGCACTAAAGAAGCCTATATGTTCTGTGCTGTAAATGTCAGTATATTTGTGTCTCCATGAATGAGGTATGAACATTGTTCTTAGTGATTACATATATACATATTTAACAGAGGTTTTGTGTGATATTTCATGTTCTGCTGTCATCAGGAGGAAGCACTTATCACTTGCCAAAGTACAATTGCTGCTGCAATTTCTATACTACTGAAACCGTCCTGCACACAGGTCTGGTTTTTAGATAGTTTGGTCCTGGGTGAAAATTTGTTGGGTGATTGACAACATGTTTACACCTACAACACTTGTCAGTAGTGCAATTTTTTCAGTTCTGGATGCTATACATACATGGTATGTTACACACATGTAAGAAGGTGGCTGAGGCTGTCACATGCCTCCTCCTCTTTGCACCCTGTTCTCATGGATTACGTGTGGTACCTTGTCATTTATGAATGCTAATGTGTTCTTGTAATGTTGGTGTGTTGTGTATGTATTTGATATGTAATGTTTACAAGCTTAGGCTAGGGTCACATTGCGTTCTGTGACTCCGTTTAACGGACTACGTTACACCGCAGCATAACGCTGTGTAACGTAGTCAGTTAACACCGCCATTGCCTGTAATGGCGAACGCATCGCTAGCGCACGCCCACATTGGGAGTGCGCTAGCAATGTGCCATCATTTGAGTGACGGACCGCGAACGCTGCCTGCAGCGTTCGCGGTCTGTTCCTCGCTAGCACAGATGGGGGATCTGCGCTTGTGGGATCGGCAAACGTGATCCCTTTTGGGACATTGCGTTAGCGCAGTTCGTAGCACTATGCGCTAAACGGACTGCCCTAACGCAATGTGACCCTAGCCTTACGGATAGTATAGGATAATAGCATAGGACAATAGTGGGATTAGAAAAGAGGGAGCATACTCGAGAGAGGGAATAGGAGTATTAGCTTAGGTATAATCAGCATAGGGGTTTTTACGGACTGGGAGGAGTTACAGATGGGAGTAGTGTACGGCAGTGGTATAGTGATGGAACTTTCCAGCTTAGGGTCAGTTGAGTAGCAGCAGGGAATTGAGACAGTCTGACAACAGTGGGAATAAGGTTGCTTCAGCAAGAAGGGGCCCCAGGCTGAGTGTTGTGCAGGCGGTCACCTGCTTAATCAGGACCGTTCCCAGGAGCATCCAAAGCTTATAGCAGGGATTAGGTGAAGCTGAGACAGCGAGCCTGTTATCCTATAATTCGAACCTGGACCAGGTGAATGGCAGGAAACTGGTGGGCCTAAAAGCATGGACAGGACAGAGATTGTCCACTAAGAGCAGAGATTGTTCGGGAAAGGCAGTGTATGCTAAGACGGGACAGGGATTGTCCAGGAAGGAACAGATACTGCTAGGAAAACAAGAAAGTCTCTGTATACACTGTGCCGCATTTGTGATCGATACCCTACTGCTAAGTAAAGTTGAACTGTTGAGAAAAGAGATTGCCTCTGGAATGTTTGAGGAGCTCGTGGATACGGAGCCGGAGTGACAGAAGCTGGGAGGACTCTGACAGTAAATTGTGAGTGTACTGCTGCGGACTCTGCACATGCAGCAGAAGGGACATCGAGTTTTATTTGTGGGGCTCCAGGGTGTGGGAGCACTTGTTGCCATGACTACCACCTTGGCCACCTTACAAAATTGGTGTAGTCAGCAGGATTGCGATGCCTTGTATGCAGAGAGCGGAGGAGCCTTGAAAACAGCAAAGATGGTTGCCGTTAGAGACTTAAAAATGGCACTGACATGAAGGAGGCATTTAGTGGTGTGAAACATGGAAGCAGTGGCCTGAGTCGAGGCTACATCCCATAATGACTTGTGCATGCCTGAGATGGGCACGGCGAAGGAAGAAGAAGCCCCGACCCCTGCAGCAGATTCCTGAGGAACGGGCGGAGTGGCAGGAAGGGGCTCCATCCATGAACAGGTGGCGTCCAGAATAGAAGGACATTACAACTGAAGAAGTCACGCCATTGCCACCCTAGTTACCTGCATCAGAGCAGGATGTCCATCCATGGGGGTATTGGGCGGCAAGACTGGGAGTGGTCCGTGGCCCAAGCGAAGTCGGACTCGCGCCCCTTGGGCTGGTGGATGGCGGAACTGGAAGACTGTTTCCCATTTGGCTCAGTGAAAAGGAAGATTGTTGGGAGCTGGAGCACCACGGACGCAGAGAAGCCAAAGCTGGAGGAAGCAGCCGAGAAACCAGAAGTCATGGAGAGAGGGACCGTTAAGGTCGTGACCCCGAGTTTGCGTGGCCGCAGTGGAGGACCATTGCAGCCAGATGCAGCCTCAGTGAGTGTTACAGCTACCCTCGCCCCTGTCCCTACACCTACCCCAGCATCTTCTCCGGTCTCCGCATCTCCCCACTGCATCTACTCGGATGAACCCCGGGCTCCCACAGCAGAGGAGGCCTGGTGGGTGGTGGAAGTCATCAAAGAAAAAAAACGACGGGAGCGTTGGATACATGAGTAGCTGCGATGCTCTGGTAGAGGAACTATGTCCAGAGGGGTGACACGCAGCCTGATCAAATATTTTTAACCCCACCAGAGGGTACGGGTTCATTCGTGAGGCCGAGACCAGAGACAAGGTTTATGTCAACGTCGGGTCCATTATGTTTGACGGTCCTTACAAGAATGGGACTGAGTGACCTTTATTAAAGAAGAGGGGCCCAGTGACTGTATGTGGTGGCGGTGCAAGTCGTCTTCTTCAGCATTGAGTAGAGACAGGCGCGGGAGGTGCAATATTGTGTGCGGCCGCCTGCAACAGTCACAACTTCCACAGGAGGCCAGAGGCACCCTTAAAGAAAGCAGTGGGCACAGTCAGGTCACGGAAGTGGGAGGCTCCAGGTCCTAACACTTTGTTGCTGGTGAAAGAAAGCAGCAAGAGAGACAGTGTGGAGTCTTACTCCAGTGGGTCTTTGGGCCACACTTTTATTATTATTCAGGACCAAGGTGCGGCCCACTACGCCGTTCATCGGCCTTGCATTGAATAGAGGTGGCCCCTCTTAAACAAGAGACTGTTCCGCATCTCCTGAAGGGTGAGGGGCCCCGAATGGCACCAGGACTAGGTGTCAGTAGTGACCACCATGATCACAGTTGAGTGACTTTGTTTTTCCCCCTCCTACAAGTTTATTTGTGCATGGTTGCGCACTCCCTGCAGAATTATGGGACTACAAACCTGAAAGGGTTAATCACCTTTAGTAAAAACAATGGACTGTGTGTGGCTGTTAGGTACTGTACTGTTTTAGGGTACCGTCACACTATAACATTTCGATCGCTACGACGGTACGATTCGTGACGTTCCAGCGATATCGTTACGATATCGCTGTGTCTGACACGCAGCAGCGATCAGGGATCCTGCTGAGAATCGTACGTCGTAGCAGATCGTTTAGAACTTTCTTTCATCGCTGGATCTCCCGCTGTCATCGCTAGATCGGTGTGTGTGACACCGATCTAGCGATCTAGCGATGCGATCCAGCGATGCGTTAGCTTGTAACCAGGGTAAACATCGGGTAACTAAGCGCAGGACCGCGCTTAGTTACCCGATGTTTACCCTGGTTACAAGCGTTAAACTAAAAAAAAACAAACAGCACATACTTACATTCTGGTGTCCGTCAGGTCCCTTGCCGTCTCTGCTTCCAGCACTGTGACTGCCGGCCGTAAAGTGAAAGCAGAGCACAGCGGCTGTGCTTTCACTTTCACTTTACGGCCGGCAGTCACAGTGCGGGAAGCAGAGACTGCAAGGGACGTGAGGGACACCAGATGTAAGTATGTGCTGTTTTTTTTTTTTTTAGTTTTACAATTGTAACCAGGGTAAACATCGGGTAACTAAGCGCGGTCCTGCGCTTAGTTACCCGATGTTTACCCTGGTTACCCAGGGACCTCGGCATCGTTGGTCGCTGGAGAGCTGTCTGTGTGACAGCTCCCCAGCGACCACACTACGATTTACCTACGATCACGGCCAGGTCATATCGCTGGTCGTGATCGTAGGTAAATCGTATAGTGTGACGGTACCCTTAGCCTTGTACTATTGTTGTTTTAACCCTGAACTGCCCCTTTGAATGTGCAAGCAGCACACTTGTTTTAAAGGAACTGTACTCTACCAAAGGAGGGAGGGGGAAACTTGCACAGGAGGACCCTAAGAGCTAGCCACTGGGCCAGTGTGTTTGTTTATATGGACTTCCTGTGCTTGGATACCTGGGGCAGGAAAGCAGTGGCCTATGGGCCTGAAGTGCAACAAGTGAGCACAATGTGTTTGCAGGTCTCAGGAGCAAGGGGACCGGGTTCAGTTGGACCCGTGTTAAAGGAACTTGAACTCTTTGTTCCAGGGTTCCAACCGAATGGAACCAAGGTCACGGTTGACCAACAGGAAGAGTTGGACATGGACTATTTCAACTGTATGAATGTGTTAAATGTTTTAAAGATGTCAACTGTTTTACATTACAGTGGCCGCCATGGTTGGGGACGATCATATTTTAGAGAGGAGGAGTGTAAGGAGGTGGCCGAAGCTGTCACATGTCTCCTCCTCTTTTGACCCTGTTACATACACAGACACACACACACACACCATGCTACATACACACACATAGTATTTTACACACAAACTGCATGTGACACGCTCTCTATGTTACATACACACATAGTATGTTACACACAAACTGCATGTGGCACACACTCTGTTACATATGCACACATATTATGTTGCACACAAACTGCATGTGGCACACACTGTTACATACACACACTACATGCTACATACACACACATAGTATGTTATGCACAAACTGCATGTGACACACTTTCTATGTTACATACACTCACATAGCATGCTACACACAAACTGCATGTGGCACACATTCTATGTTGTTACATATACACACATATATTACACACAAACTGCATGTGACACACTCTCTATGTTACATATATACAGATAGTATGTTGCACACAAACTGAATCTGACACATACTCTGTTACATACACACACATAGTATGTTACACACAAACTGCATGTGGCACACATTCTATGCTACATACACACACACGTCATGCTACATACACACACACACTCCATGCTACATACACACATAATATGTTACACACAACCTGCATGTGGCACACACTTTGTTATATACACACATAGTATGTTACACACAAACTGCATGTGGCACACATTCTATGTTACTGTTACATATGCACACAGTATGTTACACACAAACTGCATGCGGCACACATTCTATGTTACCGTTACATATGCACACAGTATGTTACACACAAACTGCATGTGGCACACACTGTTACATATGCACACATAGTATGTTGCACACAAACTGCATGTCGCACACACTCTATGTTACACACACAGTATGTTGCCCACACTCTATGTTACATACACATACATAATATATTGCACAAAACTGCATGTGGCACACACTCTATGTTACTGTTACATATATACACATAGTAAGTTACACACAAACTGCGTGTGGCACACACTGTATGTTACATACACATAGTATGTTATACACAAACTGCATGTGACACACTCTCTATGTTACATACACATACATAGTATGCTACACACAAACTGCATGTGGCACACACTATGTTACTGTTGCATATACACATATAATGTTACACACAAACTGCATGTGACACACTCTCTATGTTACATTTACACACACAGTATGTTGCACACAAACTGCATGTGGCACACACTCTATGTTACATACACACATATAATATATTGCACACAAACTGCATGTGGCACACACTGTTACTGTTACATGTACACGCATAGTATGATACACACAAACTGCATGTGACACACTATGTTACATACACATACATATTATGCTACAAACTGCATGTGGCACACACTATGTTACTGTTACATACTGTATACACACATAATATGTTACACACAAACTGCATGTGACACACTCTCTATGTTACATATACACATAGTATGTTACACACAAACTGCATGTGGCACACACTATATGTTACATACACACACTTAGTTTATTGCACACAAACTGCATGTTGCACACACTCTATGTTACATACACACAAATAGTAAGTGACAAACTAACTGCATATGACACACACTCTGTGTTACATATACACACTGTGGTGCAGTAAAAGGTGTAGTGCTGGACAGAAGATATATTTCTCCCAGCAGAATAAGTTTTGGCCTGTTATTTTCTTAAGGTTGAGGACCTGCAGTGATGTCACGATCACGTCAGCCCATGTAATGGATACCTCACCTGTGGGTGTGGCTATAGACTATGTAATGGAGTTGCTTTTGTTTGGCACATGCTATTCTGGGTGTGGAGCTAGACTTGAATGAGCCTGAACTGTTTTCTCTCCCACACATGTCACAAAGGTTGGTGACATGACTGTTCGCAACCCTGGGAATGGCACCTGGCGGAAGCCGCTGACCTGGCAGACGCTTAGTTAAGCCCGTCCCGTGTAAGGGTGAGTCTGAGACCAGTGGTTCTCCAAGCTGGAGTAGGTTTGGTTTCTTCTCTTACTTTCTGTCATGGACTGTTTAAAGTGTCAATAAACCACTGAAGTTTGGACTGGAAGCCTGTGTGTTGCCTCATTACTGCGGCCCTACAATTGCTCACCTGAGCCAATCCCTACAACACATAACATGTTATGCACAAACTGCATGTGGCACACTTTCTATGTTACATATACACACATAGTGTGTTACACATAAACTGCATGTGGCACATGCTCTATGTTACACATACACATAGTATGTTACACACAAACTACATCTGACACACACTCTATGCTATACGTACACACACATTCACATCCTGAGCTGCTTTATATACTGTGCACATGATCTGTGATGAAAATGTATGTCACAGATTCTTTAAGGGGTAGAACAGTACAAAAAAAATGGACAGAACCTGCACGACCCACAAGAGGAATAGGGCCCAATCACTTGAAGTGGCAAAATAAAAAATGAGAAAAAAAGTGGATCAAAGTTGAACTTGTCTCTATTTTTAAAAATGGCTATCAGTCTGCAAAAAAGGAAATGTGAGCAGCATGGGTACATGAACTATCAGCGAAAAACACAGACAGAACACACACGAGGTCCTCCGTGATAAGTTGTTCTAATGCCATTAGTCTTGTATAGTTGTTTTTAAACAACTCTCAAAACTTGCAGTTTCTTAAATAGTTTTTCCTGTGAATAAATGAAAAGCAAATTTAGACTGAAACATTTCATCCGTAAATTTATTTTCCTTATCATCTTCTCGTTTTTATTTTCCATAAAATCTTGCTAGGTTTTGACTGAACACACCCAGAAGATTTCTGACACTGTGTTTTGTAAGCTCCGAAACCTCAGCATAACAAGCAGTCTTTCATCTGTACTATTCCAGGAAGAAATGTATGGCATTTCGTCATCACAGCTGAAAGACTTGCTGGCTCTGCACGTAGGCACAGGGGAATAAGTCCTGTTAACTATATTTAGGCTGCAGTGGTAGTTCATGCTTAGTCAGAACTTCCTTTTTACAACCACCACTTGTGGCCTTTTTTCAAAAGAGGCATGGATAAGTAAAATGTTAGTTAATAATGGTATTGATTTAAAAAAAAACATGACCCTCTTATTAAAGGTCTCTATTAGAGACCAGGAATGGCACTTAAAGGACACTCGAAACATTAGAGCAGTAAAAATCTATTAACCATAACGTTATTAAATCAATGTGCCCATATGATAAACTCTGTTTAAAGGTCAAACAAACATAAAAGTAAGAGACGTGCTCATACTAAAAGTGCAAACAGTAAAAGTGTAATGATTACTTCTGAGCAGCTATGAATCACTAGTCATTAGTAATACACTGAATGGTCTAAACATTTTCTCTTTGTCTCAGATTAACTCACAGATTGTCACCACATGATGTTCTCCAGTCTTTTACCAGAATTAGTAAGAGCAATCACACAGATTATGCAAAGATCGATATATGGATGGATGGATGGATGGATGGATAGGTGGAGGATGGATGGATAGATACATGCAGTGGTGGATTCCTGGATTGGTGGATGGATGGATTGGTGAATAGATGGATGCAGTAATGGGGATGGATGGAAAAGGTTTCACTGCAACATCATGATATTAAACTCAACATATTTACTTATATAAAGTTTATAGCGCTAAGTACATTGATTTTTTTATTGATCTTGAATTCAGTAAGACCAGGTCAATAATCAGGACTATAGTCTGATATGAGCTAGTTCATCTGTGTGCCATTCATCTCAAGAACCAGACTGAAAGGCTTTGCATAAATTGCTCACACTGACTATTCCTAAGAATACAATCTTGAAAAGCACAGCAATTGCATCTGGTATGGCTGTAGCACAAAGGACCCTGTGTTTTAGGATCTACAGTCTCTAGAGATGTTTGTTAAGCCAGTCATACATGATGAAACTTCTCTGAACCTTCCTTTTTCTGAACTTATGGTCACCTCTACGTACATTAATTATGAGATGATTAAATGCTGCGTGATTTGGCTACTTGAATCTTAAAGTATAGGTTTCTTTATTTCATTACAAACCCAGTGATGTCACATATGAGGCGTAGAAGGCATTGAGAACAATCTGCCTACACTTACGTGCTCACGTACACCTCGAAGAAAGAAAAGACCTAATCATCACTGTATTGTCTATGTGACCAGAACATCTTGTAAACACTACTTTAAACAGCGAGGACTAAAAGGGAGACATCAAGAGAATAATGGTGCGCAAATGCTGATGAGCCGCAGAGGAAGCGTCATTGGAAACATTCTAGCACAAATGTTGTTTGATTTAACATTAAGTACCCGGTGGCCCTTGTTCAATGAAACACATTGTGTGAAACAATCAAGATGCTGAATCACTCCACTGTGAACAATGCAGATACAGAATGCAGACTTGTATTGCATAATGATTAGAAAAGGAAAGGCGGTTAAGAGTTTTCCACAGAGCACAAGTATTTTATTGCACAAAGCTCAGTGATTTATGTGTCAGCCATGAGGAAGGCAACCAGACAAAATATCAGGTTTCATGAAGACTTGCAGAGAATAAACACATTTTTTAAGAATTCACATAGGGAAATGATTATTTCTAAGTATAAAAATACAAAGCAAAGTGTTTCTAAAAAAGTATCTAAAGAGTAGCTATCACAAGTCTGGGGTCTGGGGTTGCCTTTTTTTATTGACAAAAACAATGGACAGTGTATAGCCTCAGACTTGTGAATTTTCTAAATAACACCTATTAACAAGAGAGATTCCAAGTGTCCCTAATTTTTCTCTAAAAGACCCAACTTTCTAGCAAAAGTTGGGTCTAAATTTCCAGGTTGTTGGATCACAGTGTGCAGAATGCCCCTTGCTGTTAAATTGCAAGATCTTGCTCTTTCAGAAAGAGGAGAACCATGAATCCCACAACCGAGGAATTCAGAACAAGTTTTAGTATTTCAGACCTGTGTTTTACAAAAATGTCAGGTCATTTAGGGAGACCGAAGAGAAACTTGGCAGCACGGTAGCGCAGTGGTTAGCATTGCAGCGCTGGGGTCCTGGGTTCTAATCCCACCCAGGACACTGCAAAGAGTTTGCATGTTCTCTCCGTGTTTGCATGGGTTTCCTCTGGGTACTCCGGTTTCCTCCCACATTCCAAAGACATACTGATAGGGAATTTAGATTGTGAGCCCCAACGGGGACAGCGATGATAATGTGTGCAAAACTGAGGAATGTTAGCGCTATATAAAAATAAAGATTATTATTATTAAACTTGGGACATCTTTTGTTAGTAAGGTGTTAGTTACAGAATTCATCAGTCTGACTCAAAATTGACCTCAATGTTTCTATAAGAGAAAAAAAAGAGTTGAAGTGGGTCTGCACCAATCACAAGTGGAAACAACCAAGTCCAGAAATTATACTTCTAATCATGAGGGACAAAAAGTTGATATGAAGCTTTAGCTTTTTTTAAAGACTCAGACACTTAATAAATTTTCATTTTTCTATACAAGACCATCATGTATGTAAGTTTACAGCGAAAGACTTGGCCACCAGAAGAAATTTTGGAAGAAAAGAATATACCGCAAATATTAAAATCTGTTTGTGGTCTGGGGTCATAAATCAGCTTAGCGTAGGTGAGAAAAGACATAATTAGATACCGGTAATGGAATTTTCCAGAGCACATGATAGCACCCCAGATAGAGAGGAGCCACCATTCAAGGACAGGAAACCTATAGAATAAAAGAAGGCTCCTCTCCAATCACATCAGTGGTTTTCAAAGCATGAGAGGGCACCCCTTTAGTAGTTTATATAAATAACAAAAAAAGCAATTCAAAAAAGGAAAATACTTTTTTTTGCCACACCATATGAATCTTACATCCAACAAAGAATGGAATATAACCCACCAATTTAGTAGTAAAGGTAGGGAATATAAGAGTGCTGTAACAGGTTCCGGAAAATCCTATTACCGGAAAGTAATTAACGTCTTTTCCCATCACCCATAAACTTTAGGGAGAGACCACTCCTCCCAAAGGAAAAATCAGAAGAGGACCCCCAGTCCAAGCTATAGTTTTTGTAGAATATACAAGGTGAGGACCAGATTGAGGTCTTACATATTGGCTCAATGAAAACATTTGCTCTTTCCATTCAAAAAGTCAAAATAGCCCTAGTAGAATGAGCCATCAGGCCGCCATCACAGCCTGATCACTTGAAGAATAGGTAACTTGATACACTGACGAGCAAAAAGGTAACAATGTTTTGAACGTTTGACTTTCAGGCTCCATATCTCACCATCCACTAATTCTTTGAGCATGAGACAATAATCTTGGCTACCTTATACGAAATTTGAGTTGCAACTATCTTGCATATGATTAGTTATGCAAATTCTTGTCATGTCACTGCATTATTACTATTTTGCTCCTGGTGTTGGAAAAATCTTTTTATTCCTGTATAGTACAAATTACAACCTGTTCTCACATTCCCTAATAGCTCAGAGTGTTATTAGGTTGATTCCCAAGTGAAAGATCACTGATTTGAAATGAGTAGCATCCCTGAAGATTTCCCAAGAAAACAGAAACAGCATCATCCAACTCATCGATAGCAGCCACTCAGCCAAGAAAATTGCCAAATTTCATAGTGTGATTGCAGTGTCAGTTGGATGAATACAAATTGAAATCCATCCATTTAAAAACCAAGAGGTAGATGTCCAGGCAAACTATCAGAGTCAACAAGTCGGCTCATCACAAGGTCTATCAGTTCTGGTGCGCCAATCACGGCAGTTGAGGGCCTTCATAATAGTGAGATCACAGACATCCATGCAAGCACATTACACAAGTCTGGAATTGTGGCCAGTTGAAAAGTTGAAAAGGCCTTGACTTCATATCCTCAAAAGAAGCGTTGGCTCAAATTTGCAAAACACTGTGAAGAGTGGACAGTATATTGCAAAAGGGTGAGTTGCGATGAGACAAAAGTCAATAGACTAAGCTCTAATGGGTGCAAATGGGTCTGGAATAAACAAGTAAAAAATCAATTGTTAAGTTTGGTGGAGGAAACCTGAGAACATGGGGTTGTTTCACAGCAAAAGGAGCTGGATACTTGAAAAGGATAGATGGTGGTCTCAATGCTGAGCTATATTTGAGCATCCTACAAGATGAGTTACATCATACACTCACGTGCTATGGATATGAAAAGGATGACATAGTGCTGCAGCAGAACAACGATCCAAAGCATACGTCGACACTGGATAAGAAATGGTTCAATGACAATGAAGTAGAGGTAATGGATTGGCCCCCAAAGGCTCCAAACATCAACCTAATCAAACACTTGTTGGTAAAGTTGAAGAAAAAGCTGTATGCAAACCCAAGTGAGTCAACCAGTATAAACCAACTATGGGACCATGGATAAGAGATCTGGAATCAGATTTCGGTTGAGACATGCGTGAATCTGATCGAGAGCATGTCCAGAAGGATTCAGAAAGTGTTGAAAGACAAAGGTGGATTTACATAATAATAAAAATTAAAATGTAGATTTTAGAAGCAAAACAGTAACACTGCATTGACATCACAGCCATCTGCATAACTAATTCTATGCAAAATAGGTTCAACCTAAATTTATGTGTAATATATCCATGATGATTGTCTATAAAATGATGGTAGTTTCACATTCGAAGGAGTAGCAGATAATAAATAATAATCTTTATTTTTATATAGCGCTAACATATTCCGCAGCGCTTTACATTTGCACACATTATCATCACTGTCCCCGATGGAGCTCATAATCTAAATTCCCTATCAGTATGTCTTTTTGAATGGTAAGGATGGTAAGATATGGAGCCTGAAAGTTAAAATTTCAAAACATTGTTACCCTTTTGCTCATCAGTGTAGCTCCCCGAATTGATCTAGCTAAGGTGCTCTTGGAGACCCCAAACTTTTTCCTGGGACCTTGAAAGGACACAGAGTAATGAGCATCTTTTTCAGGATTTTATGGCCAAGCTGTAACCTTCAAGACTTCTCTTGACATTCGGACAATGAAATTCACTTTTTTTAGGTGTCCTATAATTAAAACAAAAGGAAAGAAGGACAATCTCCTGATTTCTGTGAAATATGGAGGTTACCTTGGGGAAGTAGGCCAGGTCTGGTTTTAACACTACCCAGATCTGCATCTTGTTCCCCTTGATGATTTATGTAGGCCACAGTGACCCTCTTGTCCTGAAAGAAACAGATAACCTACAGATACAGACTGAGATTAGAGCCACAGGAATGATGGGCTTTAGCATAATTACTTTGATAGAAACGGAATTGATGGGTTGGAAGGGGGGATTAGTTAGTGCTGTGAATAACAGATTCAGACACCAATGGGGTGGAAATTGATCTAGATCTAAAGCTTGCTTTTATGAACCTTGACATCCAATGATTATACCACACTTTAAGTATACTTGTAGGTAGTCCTTTCTCTAATCCATTCTGGATTACTTCTAAGATGGCTCTAACTGGTAACCCATCCTTCTTTTTTGATCCTGAACCAAATAGATATTTATTCCTTGTTCTGCCATATAATTTTGTGGTTATCACCTTCCTATATTTTTGTTACCTTCAGACCAGATTAGGCAAAAATTCTTTCCCTTCTAGCAGCTCCCTTTCAAATGCCAGGATGCAAAATGCAGACTGGTCACCTGAGGATGGAGATTTAGGCACTGGGATAGCACATCTGGACCCTCTGGTAGAACCCATGGAATGAGATTAACATAACTCTTGTCCAAGAGAACAATGGTCTCTTTGGCAAAAACACTGCTATTAGGATCACCCTTTGGCCTGATTCTCTTCAGAACTGCTGGAATCAAAGCAATTGGGGAAAGGCGTAGGCTAGTTTGAAGTTCCATTTGAACAGCAACGCATCTACGGCTTGTGGGATTACCCTGAGGCCCAGATAACAAAACTTTCTTACTTTCCTGATTTTGTTTCTAAACAGATCTTTTTCTGGGGACCCACATTGGCTCACAATCTGATCAAACAACTTCTAATATACGTCCACTCCACCTGTTTTAGTTGGATGCATCTTAGAAAATCTGCGTTATTGCTTTCCTTGTCAGTAATGTGTGATTCTGCTAATAATAAGATTTGATAGGTTTCTGTCATTATGGATGTACACTTTGTTCCCCTTTGATGATTTATGTAGGCCACAGTGACTCTGTTGTCGGATAAGAGCCTTACATGATGGCCTTGTATGGACAGAAGTAATTTGCTTTGTGCCCATTTCAATAGTGAAAGCTTCTTCAAGTTAGAAGAACTGGACCTCTGCTCTTTTGACCACAGACCCTCCACAAAGAAGTCACCTGGTTGTGTTCTTCATCCCTGGGCACTTGCCTCTGTTACTATAATCTGGGATATTTGATTTGTCCAGGAAACCCTTCTGAACAGGTTGTGTGCTTCTAGCCACCAGAGGATGGACTGGGGAGCTGCAGTGGAAATAGCTCATTTGACATCTAAACATCCCTTTAATGTTATTTACTTTGGGAGGATTTCCCACTGCAATACTCGAACATGACTTTGAGCCTAGGCTAAAGCAGGAATACAGGAGGTTAAGATTCCTAGAACGGACATCGCTTTTGTGACATGCAGAAGTAGTGCTAAATGCTGTGCTTCAAAAGCATCCAGCAACTAGAGGGGTTAACACAGTCACAGGAGAGGGAGTGGTTAGCAGAGCCCCAGATGGATTGTGGGAAATCTGTTTACTGTTCTGGCAGCAGCAAAAGGGATGAGTGGTGTGTGATCTCTCTCTCTCTCTCTCCCTCCCAGAAAAGTTCAGGCAAGTGAACCAAGGGGACACAGGATTCCATTACAGAGTGGAGCTGGGCTAACCCCCTGTAGTGCTAGTGGATAAAGTCTATCAGGAGCAGGAATATAAGGACTGGAAAAAGTTATGTTATAGGGATAATCTCACTCAGCAAACAACCCCTCCTCCATTACACTGTGTTAGAAGGAATGCTGTGGACTACTGTGCTTTTGAAAAGAGTCTTGATCTGTGCTGAACTGTGCTATCAAGAGACTGTTAATGTGCCTCTAAGAAGCAGCTGTACTGTTTATAAAGCCTGTACTTAAGAGACTTGAATTCTACTGAATGTGCTGTGACATTACACTGATATCTGTATATCAATTGTATCTGTGTGAGCAAGTGGATCCATCTTGTGCCTGATGAAGCTGCAGTACATGGTCGCCCTGAGTAACGGTTCCCCCAGAGTTCCAAAGAATTCATGAGACCTGTTCCGCCCCTATTTGAAACTAGCAGCATACACGTAACATTTTCCTCAAAGTCGTGATTGGCTTGGCTATCAGCTCTGACAACTAGTAAAATACTTTCTCCTTTTTTCCTTCTGGAAGAAAATAACTTTGGCTGATTGATTCCAGAACAATGTCTACGAAGCTCTGTGTCCTTTCAGGCTCAAGTATCTGTTTTTCCTAGAATTATCATCCATCCCAAAGGAATCAGGGTGGCTCTGATTTCCCTGATCTGTACCCTGCAGTGCATGTTGGCCCTGCCAACTGTCTGGAAATCTTCAAGACTTCAAGAGAAGGTATCACTATTGCATTTCTTTCACAAAAGTGGGCAATCATTTTAGAAATTATCTTCTCAAATACCATAAGAGGTATATATATTACACTAGCTATTGAACCCGTTCTACGTCCGGGTGGCGAGCATTTATATTGGTATATGGTCATGTGCTGCTCCATCCTGCGTCCCCATCCTGTCATGTGCTGCTCCATCCTGCGTCCCCATCCTGTCATGAGCTGCTCCATCCTGCGCCCCCATCCTGTCATGTGCTGTTCCATCCTGCGCCCCATCCTGTCATGTGCTGCACCCATCATGCGCCCCCTTTCTGTCATGTGCTGCTCCCATCCTGCGCCCCCATTCTGACATGTGCTGCTCCCATCCTGCGCCCCCATTCTGACATGTGCTGCACCCATCCTGCGCCTCCATTCTGTCATTTGCTGCTCCCATTCTGCACCCCATCCCGTCATGTGCTGCTCCCATCCTGCGCCCCTGTTCTGTCATGTGCTGCTTCCATCCTGCACCCCTGTTCTGTCATGTGCTGCTGCCATCCTGCACCCCCATTCTGTCATGTGCTGCCCTATTCTGTCATGTGCTGCTCCCATCCTGCGCCACCATTTTGTAATTTGCTGCTCCCATCCATATGCCCCATACGCTGCTCCATAAAGGTTGATGGCCCCATAAGATGTTCCATAGTATATGCCTCATATGCTGCTGCATTATGGTTGATGGCCCCCATAAGATGCTCCATAGTATATGCCTCATATGCTGCTGCATTATGGTTGATGGCTTCCATAAGATGCTCCATAGTATATGCCCCGTATGCTGCTCCTTTATGGTTGATGGCCCGCATAAGATGCTCCATAGTATATGCCCCATATGATGCTCCATTATGGTTGATGGCCCCCATAAGATGCTCCATAGTATATGCTCCGTATGCTGCTGCATTATGGTTGATGGCCCCCATAAGATGCTCCATAGTATATGCCTCATATGCAGCTCCATTATGGTTGATGGCCCCCATAAGATGCTCCATAGTATATGCCCCATTTGCTGCTGCATTATGGTTGATGGCCCCCATAAGATGCTCGATAGTATTATATGCCCCGTATGCTGCTGCGATATATAAAAAAAAATAACATACTCACCTATCGTCGCTGGGCGCCGAGTGCTGGGGGGCCTGAGCAGGCGGGGACACCGGCGCGCTGTGGGGGTCAGGAGCCGGAATCGCCGCTAGCTCAGGCCCCCGACACTTGCTATAGTCACCTGGCCCTAAACCAGCGCTGCGTGCCGCTTCTTCCGGGTCCTCTGGCTGTGACTGTTCAGTCAGAGGGCGGCGCGCATTAAGCGCGTCATCGCGCCCTCTAAACTGTGAACGTCACAGGCAGAGGACCCGGAAGAGGTAGCGGCACGCAGCGCTGGAACGGGACAGGTGAATATAGCTTATACTCACCCTCCTGGCACGTCCCTGCTTCTCTGTTGGAGATCGCGGTGTGCGTTCAATGCTTACGCATACCGCGATCTCCTGGGCTGCGTCACTGTGGGGTCCAGACTGCGCCGGTTGTTATGATGCGGTGGTTTAGGAGCAACATGGAACGAGCTCTGAAGGAAGTGGTAACTGTACTGACCGCAGTCCCTAAGCTCAACACAACACTAGAAGTAGCCGTGGGATGCTCCTAACTCCCTAGGCACCTCGTCACCGCCTAAGAGCTAACTACCCCTAAAGATAGAAGCAGGAAAACTATCTTGCCTCAGAGAAAATCCCCAAAGGATAGATTAGCCCCCTACAAATAATGACTGTGAGTGGAGAGGGAAAAGACATACACAGAATGAAACCAGGATGAGCACAGGAGGCCAGTCTAACTTGATAGATAGGACAGGATGGAATACTGTGCGGTCAGTATAAAACACTACAAAAATCCACGCAGAGTTTACTAAAAATCTCCACACCTGACTAAAGGTGTGGAGGGTAAATCTGCTTCCCAGAGCTTCCAGCAAGACAGAAATAATTCATACTGATAACGCTGGACAAACATAGAAGCACAGAACGGATAAGTCCACAATCTGTGAACAGAAAAGAGCAAGCAAAAACTTAGATTTGCTGAACTGGTCAGGATAACAGGGAACTCCAAAGAGACGTGAATCCAACCAGAAACCATTTACAAGTGGCACTGGCTGAAGCACAGAGCCAGGCATAAATAGCCGAGCAGAAAAGACGATCAGTGGAAGCAGCTGAAGACAGCTAACTCCAAGGAGCAGCCATACCACTTGAAACCACAAGAGGGAGCCCAAGAAATGAACTCACAAAAGTGCCACTTACAACCACCGGAGGGAGCCCAAGAGCGGAATTCACAACAGACGGTGCTTGCGCTTGCGCAGTCTATAAAGGCTTTGGACAGAGTGACGGTCCCAGCCTTATATTATAGATATATACAGTATATACTAGATGGTGGCCCGATTCTAACGCATCGGGTATTCTAAAATATGTATGTAGTTTATTTACGAATTTTTCAAAATAATGCAATTTATACACAGGATTTGGCTGGCTGGGCGCAACCAATTAGCAAAGCGTGCTTAAAATTCTGTGCCAATTTGCTGCCGGACTGCGCCTGTCGCTGATTGGTCACACCTGGCCAACCGTGAACAATCAGTGAAACCAGGGCCAGCTCCAGGTTTTTGAGGGCCCCGGGCGAAAGAGTCTCAGTGGGCCCCCCTCTTTAACACATACCATGATTCATGATGCACAGATACAGCAGAGAAATATGCCACAGCCAAGTAGCATATAACACAGCCCACGTAGCATATAACACAGCCCACATAGCATATAGCACAGCCACGTAGCATATAGCATAGGCCACGTAGTATATAGCACAGGCCACGTAGTATATAACACAGCCCACATAGCATATAGCACAGCCCACGTAGCATATAGCACAGCCACATAGTATATAGCACAGCCACATAGTATATAGCACAGCCCACGTAGTATATAACACAGTGATGTAGCATATAGCACAGCCCACGTAGTATATAGCAAAGCCACGTAGTATATAGCACAGGCCACGTAGTATAACAGTCCACGTAGCATATAGCACAGCCCAAGTAGTATATAGCATAGCCCACGTAGTATATAGCACAGCCCACGTAGTATATTGCACAGCCATGTAGCATATAGCACAGCCACGTAGTAAATAGCACAGCTCACGCAGTATATAACACAGTCACGTAGTATATAACAGCCACGTAGTATATAACACAACCCAACTAGTATATAGCACAGCTCACACAGTATATAACAGAGCCACGTAGTATATTGCCCAGCCACGTAATATATTGCACAGCTACGTAGTATATAGCACAGCTCACATAGTATATAGCAATGTGGGCACCATATCCCAGTTAAAAAAAAGAAAATAAAAAATAGTTATATACTCACCTTCCGGCGACCCCCGGATCCAGGCAAGGCGTTTAGCAATGCTCCTCATGACGCTGCGGTCCCATGAATGCATTGCAGTCTCGCGAGATGATGACATAGCGGTCTCGTGAGACCGCTACGTCATCATCTCGCGAGACCGCAATGCATGGCCCGGAGTATCGCGAGGAGCGGGAAAGGTGCCGGAAGGTGAGTATATAATGATTTTTTATTTTTTTCATTATTTTTAACATTTGATCTTTTTACTATTGATGCTGTATAGGCAACATCAATAGTAAAAAGTTGATCACAGAGGGTTAATAGCAGCGTTAACGGAGTGCGTTACACCGCGGCATAGCGCTGTGTAATGCAGCCATTAACTCTGTGTGAGCAGTGACTAGAGGGGGCACTGATAGAGAGTAGGAAGGGGCAAATTTGCGGCCGGACTGTGCCCGTCGCTGATTGGGATTTCCGTGACAGACAGACACACAGACAGACAAACAGACGGAAGTGCCCCTTAGACGATTATATATATATATATATATATATATATATATATATATTAGATGGTAGCCTGATTCTAACTAATCGGGTATTCTAGAATATGTATGTAGTTTATTTATGAAGATTTTAGAATACATTGAATAAACAGGATTTGGCACCGGTCGCTGATTGTTTGCGGCCGGCCACGTAGTACTGTATATAGCACAGCCACGTAGTATATAACAGCCCACATAGTATATTACACAGGCACGTAGTATATTGCATAGCCACGTAGTATATAGACCAGCCCACGGAGTATATAGCACAGCCCACAAAGTATATAGCACAGCCCACAAAGTATATAGCACAGCCACGTAGTATATAACAGCCCACGGAGTATATAGCACAGCCACGTAGTATATAGCACAGCCCACGGAGTATATAGCACAGCCACGTAGTATATAGCACAGCCCACAGAGTTTATAACAGCCCACATAGCATATAACACAGGCACGTAGTATATAACAGCCCACGCACGCAGTATATAACACAGGCCACGTAGTGTATAACACAGCCCACATAGTGTATAACACAGCCCACGTAAGGTGTAGCACAGCCCACGTCGTATATTGCACAGCCCACGTAGTATATTGCACAGCCCACATCATATATTGCACAGCCCATGTAGTATATTGCCCAGCCCACGTAGTATATTGCACAGCCCACATAGTATATTGCACAGCCACGTAGTATATTTCACAGCCCACGTAGTATACTGCACAGCACATGTAGTATATTGCACAGCCCACTTAGTATATAGCAATGTGGGCATCATATCCCTGTTAAAAAAAAGAATTAAAATAAAAAATGTTCACATGTTCACACACCACCAAGAAACCCTGCACTTGCGGATTCCTGCGATTTTTTTCAAACTGAGTGTTTTTGGTTTTACTATTCTCTTTTGTGTCTTCAGGTTTCTTGGTGGTGTGTGAACATGTTCCTACAGACTTGTTCACTGTGCAAGTAGCCCATGTGTTCCTGTATCAATAGTAAAACGTTGGTCACACAGGGTTAATAGCAGCGTTAATGTAGTGCGTTACACCGCGGCATAACGCGGTCCATTAGTGCTGCCATTAACCCTTTGTGAGCACTGACTGCGGGGACTACGGAGCGGGCACTGACTGCGGGGAGTAAGGAGCGGCCAAGCGGCGATGTGCCCGTCGCTGATTGGTCGTGGCTGTTTTGCCACGACCAATCATCGACTTGGATTTCCATGACAGACAGAAACCGCGACCAATGAATATCCGTGACAGACAGACAAACAGACAGAAAGACAGACAGAAAGACGGAAGTGATCCTTAGACAATTATGTAGTATATATATATATATCCATATCTATATCTATATCTATATATATATATATATAGATATAGATATAGATATATATATATATATATATACAGTGGGGCAAAAAAGTATTTAGTCAGTCAGCAATAGTGCAAGTTCCACCACTTAAAAAGATGAGAGGCGTCTGTAATTTACATCATAGGTAGACCTCAACTATGGGAGACAAACTGAGAAAAAAAAATCCAGAAAATCACATTGTCTGTTTTTTTATCATTTTATTTGCATATTATGGTGGAAAATAAGTATTTGGTCAGAAACAAAATTTCATCTCAATACTTTGTAATATATCCTTTGTTGGCAATGACAGAGGTCAAACATTTTCTGTAAGTCTTCACAAGGTTGCCACACACTGTTGTTGGTATGTTGGCCCATTCCTCCATGCAGATCTCCTCTAGAGCAGTGATGTTTTTGGCTTTTCGCTTGGCAACACGGACTTTCAACTCCCTCCAAAGGTTTTCTATAGGGTTGAGATCTGGAGACTGGCTAGGCCACTCCAGGACCTTGAAATGCTTCTTACGAAGCCACTCCTTCGTTGCCCTGGCGGTGTGCTTTGGATCATTGTCATGTTGAAAGACCCAGCCACGTTTCATCTTCAATGCCCTTGCTGATGGAAGGAGGTTTGCACTCAAAATCTCACGATACATGGCCCCATTCATTCTTTCATGTACCCGGATCAGTCGTCCTGGCCCCTTTGCAGAGAAACAGCCCCAAAGCATGATGTTTCCACCACCATGCTTTACAATAGGTATGGTGTTTAATGGATGCAACTCAGTATTCTTTTTCCTCCAAACACGACAAGTTGTGTTTCTACCAAACAGTTCCAGTTTGGTTTCATCAGACCATAGGACATTCTCCCAAAACTCCTCTGGATCATCCAAATGCTCTCTAGCAAACTTCAGACGGGCCCGGACATGTACTGGCTTAAGCAGTGGGACACGTCTGGCACTGCAGGATCTGAGTCCATGGTGGCGTAGTGTGTTACTTATGGTAGGCCTTGTTACATTGGTCCCAGCTCTCTGCAGTTCATTCACTAGGTCCCCCCGCGTGGTTCTGGGATTTTTGCTCACCGTTCTTGTGATCATTCTGACCCCACGGGGTGGGATTTTGCCTGGAGCCCCAGATCGAGGGAGATTATCAGTGGTCTTGTATGTCTTCCATTTTCTAATTATTGCTCCCACTGTTGATTTCTTCACTCCAAGCTGGTTGGCTATTGCAGATTCAGTCTTCCCAGCCTGGTGCAGGGCTACAATTTTGTTTCTGGTGTCCTTTGACAGCTCTTTGGTCTTCACCATAGTGGAGTTTGGAGTCAGACTGTTTGAGGGTGTGCACAGGTGTCTTTTTATACTGATAACAAGTTTAAACAGGTGCCATTACTACAGGTAATGAGTGGAGGAAAGAGGAGACTCTTAAAGAAGAAGTTACAGGTCTGTGAGAGCCAGAAATCTTGATTGTTTGTTTCTGACCAAATACTTATTTTCCACCATAATATGCAAATAAAATGATAAAAAAACAGACAATGTGATTTTCTGGATTTTTTTTTCTCAGTTTGTCTCCCATAGTTGAGGTCTACCTATGATGTAAATTACAGACGCCTCTCATCTTTTTAAGTGGTGGAACTTGCACTATTGCTGACTGACTAAATACTTTTTTGCCCCACTGTATATATATATATATATATATATATATATACACAGTTAGGGCCAGAAATATTTGGACAGTGACACAATTTTCGCGAGTTGGGCTCTGCATGCCACCACATTGGATTTGAAATGAAACCTCTACAACAGAATTCAAGTGCAGATTGTAACGTTTAATTTGAAGGGTTGAACAAAAATATCTGATAGAAAATGTAGGAATTGTACACATTTCTTTACAAACACTCCACATTTTAGGAGGTCAAAAGTAATTGGACAAATAAACATAACCCAAACAAAATATTTTTATTTTCAATATTTTGTTGCAAATCCTTTGGAGGCAATCACTGCCTTAAGTCTGGAACCCATGGACATCACCAAACGCTGGGTTTCCTCCTTCTTAATGCTTTGCCAGGCCTTTACAGCCGCAGCCTTCAGGTCTTGCTTGTTTGTGGGTCTTTCCGTCTTAAGTCTGGATTTGAGCAAGTGAAATGCATGCTCAATTGGGTTTAGATCTGGAGATTGACTTGGCCATTGCAGAATGTTCCACTTTTTGGCACTCATGAACTCCTGGGTAGCTTTGGATGTATGCTTGTGGTCATTGTCCATCTGTACTATGAAGCGCCGTCCAATCAACTTTGCAGCATTTGGCTGAATCTCGGCTGAAAGTATATCCCGGTACACTTCAGAATTTATCCGGCTACTCTTGTCTGCTCTTATGTCATCAATAAACACAAGTGACCCAGTGCCATTGAAAGCCATGCATGCCCATGCCATCACGTTGCCTCCACCATGTTTTACAGAGGATGTGGTGTGCCTTGGATCATGTGTCATTCCCTTTCTTCTCCAAACTTTTTTCTTCCCATCATTCTGGTACAGGTTGATCTTTGTCTCATCTGTCCATAGAATACTTTTCCAGAACTGAGCTGGCTTCTTGAGGTGTTTTTCTGCAAATTTAACTCTGGCCTGTCTATTTTTGGTATTGATGAATGGTTTGCATCTAGATGTGAACCCTTTGTATTTACTGTCATGGAGTCTTCTCTTTACTGTTGACTTAGAGACAGATACACCTACTTCACTGAGAGTGTTCTGGACTTCAGTTGATGTTGTGAACGGGTTCTTCTTCACCAAATTAAGTATGCGGCGATCATCCACCACTGTTGTCATCCGTGGACGCCCAGGCCTTTTTGAGTTCCCAAGCTCACCAGTCAATTCCTTTTTTCTCAGAATGTACCCAACTGTTGATTTTGCTACTCCAAGCATGTCTGCTATCTCTCTGATGGATTTTTTCTTTTTTTTCAGCCTCAGGAAGTTCTGCTTCACCTCAATTGAGAGTTCCTTTGACCGCATGTTGTCTGCTCACAGCAACAGCTTCCAAATGCAAAACCGCACACCTGGAATCCACCCCTGACCTTTTAACTACTTCATTGATTACAGGTTAACGAGGGAGACACCTTCAGAGTTAATTGCAGCCCTTAGAGTCCATTGTCCAATTACTTTTGGTCCCTTGAAAAAGAGGACGCTATGCATTACAGAGCTATGATTCCTAAACCCTTTCTCCGATTTGGATGTGGAAACTATCATATTGCAGCTGGGAGTGTGCACTTTCAGCCCATATTATATATATAATTGTATTTCTGAACATGTTTTTGTAAACAGCTAAAATAACAAAACTTGTGTCACTGTCCAAATATTTCTGGCCCTAACTGTATATACACACACACACACACACCGAAAGGAGGGGTCTGAAACGGAAAGTGACAGATTTTCTCCTTTATGCTAAAAGCAACTCCTAGGAATTTTTGATGGTCTGCTAAGATCGGAATGTACGAAGGAATTCAGTTCCGAAACGCGCGTCGGGTGTGTGCGTGTACTCAAGACGGCGCGGTGCCCTAAGGTAATATCCACTAATCCAAAAAACGAAAAGATGATCCAGCTTCCAAATAAAATATAAAAGTTTAATCCAACATTAAAATAAAAAAATAGGGAAAAAGGAAAAAATGGGAAGAAAATAAGTCAGCTCACCAATCCCTCAACAGTGCAATGATGTCCATGCACGGAGCCGCCTTGGTCAAGGGCGTAGTCCAGAGCCAGCAATGAAAAAGAAAAAATAATCTCCAGCATGGATCTTCTAAAAAGTCAATTTATTGAAAACACTTTAAAATGCAAACATTTGCAAAAAAGAGATGGGGGTCCCAGGTGGTCAACGCCGACGCGTTTCGACCATCAGGTCTTAGTCATGGCATGAAAATGGGACCACATATTAACATTTTATACAACACAGAACACTAAAACAACAAGTGCTTAGATTAAAATTCAGGTGGGCAATCAGAACATTCATTAGATTAACCCCCTGTGAACCGCAAAAGAGAAAGACATGTCTATGGAAAAAGAACCACAATGGTGTATCAAAAAATTTTTTTTTTTTTATTTATTTATTTATTTATTTTTTTTTTTTTATTTTTTTTTTCCGTGTTTTTTTTTTTTTTTTTTTTTTTTTTTTCTTTCTTCTCTCCATAAGAAGGTGATATTTAATATTGTACACACTGTGAATTGGTTCTATTACTCCGGCTAATGTAATTTTTTGATACACCATTGTGGTTCTTTTTCCATAGACATGTCTTTCTCTTTTGCGGTTCACAGGGGGTTAATCTAATGAATGTTCTGATTGCCCACCTGAATTTTAATCTAAGCACTTGTTGTTTTAGTGTTCTGTGTTGTATAAAATGTTAATATGTGGTCCCATTTTCATGCCATGACTAAGACCTGATGGTCGAAACGCGTCGGCGTTGACCACCTGGGACCCCCATCTCTTTTTTGCAAATGTTTGCATTTTAAAGTGTTTTCAATAAATTGACTTTTTAGAAGATCCATGCTGGAGATTATTTTTTCTTTTTCAACATTAAAATAAGGAGACAACTCCTGGGACGGCATCATACACATAGTAAGGCGAGCGACGCGTTTCGACCAAGCGGTCTTAAAATAAAGACAGCTTGGTCGAAACGCGTCGCTCGCCTTACTATGTGTATGATGCCGTCCCAGGAGTTGTCTCCTTATTTTAATATGTTGGATTAAACTTTTATATTTTATTTGGAAGCTGGATCATCTTTTCGTTTTTTGGATATTCTTCACGTCACGTCAGGACGGAGATCCGTGCTTCCTGCATTTCCTCGGTGTGCTGGCTCCCTGCCTTTTGCTAATATCCACTAATATCCACTATTTTTCCCTGAAATCTGTTATAGTTCAGCACTTAGCACTTTGTCTCTGTCTGGAAATAACCCTGATGGTTAAAACAATTGTGTTCTTTGAATTTATTTGCACTTCAGCACTTTTTTTGCATATATTGCACATCAATTTTGGAGTTTTTATTATTTTTTATTATTGTTTCCACATTGTGTCACTCAATTTTTCAGGGAACTAATATACCCCGATTGTGGCTAATACTTACCTTGCACGGATATATAAATAATTATTATTATTGTGCGGTTGGGTATCCGTATATTCATTTTTATATGCCGTCCCGTGCTGCACACTTTTTTGTATGATTGTTTTGTATTTTTATCGTATATTTTTTAACGGTAGTTTTTTATATATTGTATCGCTGCTTGATAATTAAATAATAAAAGAATATATTTTGATCCAGTCTGGTCTTCCTGGTGCATCCTTTGGTTTGGTGATTGGTTTTGGTTCTTGGTTTAAGTGGTCTCCACTTTCTTCTTACTCAGAAGACACCCGGGTGAGCTAATATCACTATATTTATGATTGTGATACTCATTTATATATAGCCTTTATATTATTTGGGTTGTTCTTTTGTAATTTTCTCTAAGATCGGAATGTAGTAGTAGCCGGCATTTTTTAAATGAAAAACTGCCTTTAAACAGTTGGATAAAGAAGTTTTATTGAAGACCCTATGAATTCTATCTTTACAGTTTTGACTTTTAAGAACCTGTTCATATTTTTTTAGATTTCTGATTGTTCTTATCAGAAAGAGTAAAACCCTCATCCCTCTTCATGTTTAAGCATTTCTATCACAACTGATTTTTCTATTAGCTTTAGGACTTGCTTTTATAGAACTGATTGTTCCCAAGGAGAACTCTGGGACCTTGTCCTTGGAACAGAAAGGAACTTTAACTTTAGTTACCATTTGATGATATTGAGAATCCACTTGTTTGTTTGCTTAAATCTGAGCCCAGGCAGGAAAAAAGAATCTTAGTCTCTCTCCCACCTGGGACATGGCGTCACTGTGCAGATTTTTTGGTTTTGGAGGAGGGACCCTGTTATGATCTGGTGGTTTAGGAACAACATGAGACAAGCTCTGAAGGAGGTGGTATCTGTACTGACCGCAGACCCTGAACCTAGCAGCGCAACTAGAAATAGCCGCAGGGGGTACCTGACGCTCCCTAGACCCCTCGGCACAGCCTAAGATCTAACTTCCCCTAAAGATGGAAACAGGAAACCTATCTTGCCTCAGAGAAAATCCCCAAAGGAAAGATAGCCCCCCACAAATATTGACGGTGAGAGGAGGGGAAAATAACATATACTGTGCGGTCAGTATAAAACACTACAAAACAATCCACACAGAGTTTACAAAATCTCCACACCTGACTAAAGGTGTGGAGGGTAAATCTGCTTCCCAGAGCTTCCAGCTAACAGAAAAAATCCATAATGACAAGCTGGACAAAAATAGAATGCACAGAACAATACAGGTCCTTCTCAAAAAATTAGCATATAGTGTTAAATTTCATTATTTACCATAATGTAATGATTACAATTAAACTTTCATATATTATAGATTCATTATCCACCAACTGAAATTTGTCAGGTCTTTTATGGTTTTAATACTGATGATTTTGGCATACAACTCCTGATAACCCAAAAAACCTGTCTCAATAAATTAGCATATTTCACCCATCCAATCAAATAAAAGTGTTTTTTAATAACAAACAAAAAAACCAACAAATAATAATGTTCAGTTATGCACTCAATACTTGGTCGGGAATCCTTTGGCAGAAATGACTGCTTCAATGCGGCGTGGCATGGAGGCAATCAGCCTGTGACACTGCTGAGATGTTATGGAGGCCCAGGATGCTTCAATAGCGGCCTTAAGCTCATCCAGAGTGTTGGGTCTTGCGTCTCTCAACTTTCTCTTCACAATATCCCACAGATTCTCTATGGGGTTCAGGTCAGGAGAGTTGGCAGGCCAATTGAGCACAGTAATACCATGGTCAGTAAACCATTTACCAGTGGTTTTGGCACTGTGAGCAGGTGCCAGGTCGTGCTGAAAAATGAAATCTTCATCTCCATAAAGCATTTCAGCCGATGGAAGCATGAAGTGCTCCAAAATCTCCTGATAGCTGCATTGACCCTGCCCTTGATGAAACACAGTGGACCAACACCAGCAGCTGACATGGCACCCCACACCATCACTGACTGTGGGTACTTGACACTGGACTTCAGGCATTTTGGCATTTCCTTCTCCCCAGTCTTCCTCCAGACTCTGGCACCTTGATTTCCGAATGACATGCAAAATTTGCTTTCATCAGGAAAAAGTACTTGGGACCACTTAGCAACAGTCCAGTGCTGCTTCTCTGTAGCCCAGGTCAGGCGCCTTTGCCGCTGTTTATGGTTCAAAAGTGGCTTTACCTGGGGAATGCGGCACCTGTAGCCCATTTCCTGCACACGCCTGTGCACGGTGGCTCTGGATGTTTCCACACCAGACTCAGTCCACTGCTTCCTCAGGTTTCCCAAGGTCTGGAATCGGTCCTTCTCCACAATCTTCCTCAGGGTCCGGTCTCCTCTTCTCGTTGTACAGCGTTTTCTGCCACATTGTTTCCTTCCAACAGACTTACCATTGAGGTGCCTTGATACAGCACTCTGGGAACAGCCTATTTGTTGAGAAATTTCTTTCTGGGTCTTACCCTCTTGCTTGAGGGTGTCAATGATGGCCTTCTTGACATCTGTCAGGTCCCTAGTCTTACCCATGATGGGGGTTTTGAGTAATGAACCAGGCAGGGAGTTTATAAAAGCCTCAGGTATCTTTTGCATGTGTTTAGAGTTAATTAGTTGATTCAGAAGATTAGGGTAATAGGTCGTTTAGAGAACCTTTTCTTGATATGCTAATTTATTGAGACAGGTTTTTTGGGTTATCAGGAGTTGTATGCCAAAATCATCAGTATTAAAACAATAAAAGACCTGACAAATTTCAGTTGGTGGATAATGAATCTATAATATATGAAAGTTTAATTGTAATCATTACATTATGGTAAATAATGAAATTTAACACTATATGCTAATTTTTTGAGAAGGACCTGTAAGTCCACAACATGTGGACTGAAATGAGCAAAGCCAGAACTTATCTTAGCAGAACTGGTCAGGAAACCAGGAGAATCCAAGCAGAGATGTGAATCCAGCAGAAAACATTGACAAGTGGCATAGGCTGAAGACTAGAGCCAGGTTAAATAGCAGAGCCAGGAGAGACTATTAGTGAAAGCAGCTGCTAAAGCTAAACCCAAGGAGCAGCAGTTCCACTCAAAACCACCAGAGGGAGCCCAAGGGCAGAATTCACAAAAGTGCTATTTACAACCACCGGAGGGAGCCCAAGAACGGAAGTCACAACAGTACCCCCCCCCCTTGAGGAGGGGTCACCAATCCCTCACCAGAGCCCCCAGGCCGATCAGGACGAGCCAAGTGAAAAGCACGAACCAAATCGGTAGCATGGGCATCGGAGGCAACAACCCAAGAATTATCCTCCTGGCCATAACCCTTCCACTTGACAAGATACTGGAGCCTCTGCCTCGAAAAACGAGAATCCAAAATCTTCTCAACCTCATATTCCAACTCTCTCTCAACCAACACCGGGGCAGGAGGGTCAACCGAGGGAACAACGGGCACCACATATCTCCGCAACAAAGATCTATGGAAAACATTATGAATGGCAAAAGAGGCTAGAAGAGCCAAACGAAAAGAGACCAGATTAATAATTTCAGAAATTTTATAAGGACCAATAAACCGAGGCTTAAACTTAGAAGAAGAAACCTTCATAGGAACATGACGAGAAGACAACCAAACCAAATCCCCCACACGAAGCCGGGGACCAACACGCCGACGGCGGTTAGCAAAACGTTGAGCCCATTCCTGAGACAACGTCAAATTGCCACCACAGGAGTCCAAATCTGCTGCAGCCTGTCCACCACAGAATCAACACCAGGACAATCAGAAGGCTCAACCTGCCCAGACGAAAAACGAGGATGAAAACCAAAATTACAAAAGAAAAGTGCAACCAAAGTAGCCGAACTAGCCCGATTATTAAGGGCAAACTCAGCCAACGGCAAGAAAGACACCCAATCATCCTGATCAGCAGACACAAAGCATCTCAAATAGGTCTCCAAGGTCTGATTAGTTCGCTCAGTTTGGCCATTAGTCTGAGGATGAAACGCCGAAGAAAAAGACAAATCAATGCCCATCCTAGCACAAAAGGCCCGCCAAAATCTAGAGACAAACTGAGAACCTCTGTCAGACAAAATATTCTCCGGAATGCCATGCAAACGAACCACATGCTGAAAAAACAATGGAACCAGATCTGTGGAGGAAGGCAACTTAGGCAAAGGTACCAAATGGACCATTTTAGAGAACCGGTCACAAACAACCCAGATAACAGACATCTTCTGGGAAACAGGAAGATCCGAAATAAAATCCATGGAAATATGCGTCCAGGGCCTCTCAGGGACCGGCAAAGGCAAAAGCAACCCACTAGCGCGGGAACAGCAAGGCTTGGCCCGGGCGCAAGTCCCACAGGACTGCACAAAAGCACGCACATCATGAGACAAGGAAGGCCACCAAAAGGACCTAGCAACCAAATCTCTGGTACCAAAAATCCCAGGATGACCAGCCAACACTGAACAATGAACCTCAGAAATTACCTTACTTGTCCATCTATCAGGAACAAACAGCTTCCCCACTGGACAGCGGTCAGGCCTATCAGCCTGAAATTCCTGAAGCACCCGGCGCAAATAAGGGGAGATAGCAGAAAGAATCACCCCCTCCTTAAGAATGCCAACCGGCTCAAGGACTCCAGGAGAATCAGGCGAAAAACTCCTAGAGAGGGTATCAGCCTTAACATTCTTAGATCCCGGAAGATACGAGACCACAAAATCAAAACGGGAGTAAAACGGGGACCATCGAGCCTGTCTAGGATTCAGCCGCTTGGCCGACTCGAGGTAAATCAGATTCTTATGATCGGTCAGGACCACAACACGGTGTTTAGCTCCCTCAAGCCAATGTCGCCACTCCTCAAACGCCCACTTCATAGCCAACAACTCCCGTATGCCGACATCATAATTGCGTTCCGCAGGCGAAAACTTTCTGGAAAAAAAAGCACACGGTTTCATCAAAGAACCATCAGACTCCCTCTGAGACAAGACGGCCCCTGCCCCAATCTCAGAAGCGTCGACCTCAACCTGAAAAGGAAGAGAAACATCCGGTTGACGCAACACAGGGGCAGAAGTAAATCGGCGTTTAAGCTCCTGAAAGGCCTCAACAGCCTCAGAGGACCAATTCGTCACATCAGCGCCTTTCTTCGTCAAATGAGTAAGGGGCTTAACCACGCTGGAAAAGTTGGCAATGAAACGGCGATAGAAATTAGCAAAGCCCAAACATTTTTGAAGACCCTTCACAGATGTGGGTTGGATCCAGTCATGAATAGCTTGGACCTTAACAGGATCCATTTCTGTAGACGACGGAGAAAAAATAAAACCCAAAAAAGAGACCTTCTGAACTCCGAATAGGCACTTAGACCCCTTCACAAATAGAGCATTATCACGAAGGATCTGGAACACCATCCTGACCTGCTTCACATGAGACTCCCAAACATTGGAAAAAATCAAAATATCATCCAAATGTACGACCATGAATTTATCAAGATAATTGCGGAAAATATCATGCATGAAAGACTGGAACACAGATGGAGCATTAGAGAGCCCAAATGGCATCACAAGGTATTCAAAATGGCCTTCGGGCGTATTAAATGCAGTTTTCCTTTCGTCACCCTGTTTAATATGAACAAGATTATATGCCCCTCGGAGGTCAATCTTAGTAAACCAACTAGCCCCCTTAATCTGAGCAAACAAATCAGTAAGCAAAGGCAAGGGGTATTGGAATTTGACCGTGATCTTATTAAGAAGACGATAATCAATACAGGGTCTCAAGGAGCCATCCTTCTTAGCAACAAAAAAGAAACCCCCTCCCAATGGTGACGAAGAGGGCCGAATATGCCCTTTCTCCAAAGATTCCTTAACATAGCTCCGCATGGCGGCATGCTCTGGCACAGACAGATTGAAAAGTCGGCCCTTAGGGAACTTACAACCAGGAATCAAGTTAATAGCACAATCACAGTCCCTATGTGGAGGAAGGGAACTGGACTTGGGCTCATCAAATACATCCTGGAAATCCGACAAAAACTCAGGGACCTCAGAAGAGGGGGAAGAGGAAATTGACATCAAAGGAACGTCACTATGTACCCCTTGACAACCCCAACTAGTCACAGACATAGTTTTCCAATCCAGCACCGGATTATGTTCCTGTAACCATGGAAATCCCAGCACAACAACATCATGCAGGTTATGTGTTGTGAATTCTGTTGTCGGGCTCCCTCCTGTGGTCATGAATGGTACTTCGGCTGGTTCTGTCCATGGACTTTCTCTGGTGGCTGTGGGTGTTTCTGAGTTTCCTTCCACAGGTGACGAGGTTAATTCGTTAGCAGGCTGCTCTATTTAACTCCACTTAGATCTTTGCTCCATGCCACCTGTCAATGTTCCAGTATTGGTCTAGTTCACTCCTGGATCGTTCTTGTGACCTGTCTTCCCAGCAGAAGCTAAGTGACTGCTTGTTTTTCTCTGGTTTGCTATTTTTCTGTCCAGCTTACTATTCTGATTGTTGTCTTGCTTGCTGGAAGCTCTGGGACGCAGAGGGAGCGCCTCCGCACCGTGAGTCGGTGCGGAGGATCTTTTTGCGCCCTCTGCGTGGTCTTTTTGTAGGTTTTTGTGCTGACCGCAAAGCTACCTTTCCTATACTCAGTCTGTTCAGTAAGTCGGGCCTCACTTTGCTTAATCTATTTCATCTCTGTGTTTGTATTTTCATCTTTACTCACAGTCATTATATGTGGGGGGCTGCCTTTTCCTTTGGGGAATTTCTCTGAGGCAAGGTAGGCTTTATTTTTCTATCTTCAGGGCTAGCTAGTTCCTTAGGCTGTGCTGAGTTGCAAAGGGAGCGTTAGGCGCAATCCACGGCTATTTCTAGTGTGGTTGATAGGATTAGGGATTGCGGTCAGCAGAGTTCCCACGTCCCAGAGCTCGTCCTATATTATCAGTAACTATCTGGTCATTCCGTGTGCTCTTAACCACCAGGTCCATTATTGTCCTGACCACCAGGTCATAACAGTTATGCAACACCAGAAAACGGCAATCTTCCTGATATGCAGCAGCCATGTACATAGTCATCTGTGTCCAGTACTGAGGTTTATCCTTGGCCAAGGGTGTAGCATCAATGCCCCTCAAAGGAATATGGCTCTGCAAAGGCTGCAAGGAAAAACCACAGTGCCTGGCGAATTCTAAGTCCATTAAGTTCAGGGCAGTGCCTGAATCCACAAATGCCATGACAGAAAAGGACGACAATGAGCAAATCTTGGTCACAGATAAGAGAAATTTAGGCTGTATTGTACTAATGGTAACAGACCTAGCGACTCTCTTAGTACGCTTAGGGCAATCAGAGATAACATGAGCCAAATCACCACAGTAAAAACACAGCCTATTCTGACGTCTGAATTCCTGCCGTTCTATTCTAGTCAAAATCCTATCACATTGCATAGGTTCAGGACTATGCTCAGAGGATACTGCCATATGGTGCACAGCTTTGCGCTCGCGCAGACGCCGATCAATCTGAATGGCTAGAGACATAGATTCGTTCAAACCGGCAGGCGTAGGAAAGCCCACAATAACATCTTTAAGGGTTTCAGGAAGACCTTTTCTGAAAATAGCAGCCAAAGCCTCTTGATTCCATTTAGTGAGCACAGCCCATTTTCTAAATTTCTGGCAGTATAACTCTGCCGCTTCCTGACCTTGACACAGGGCCAACAGTGTTTTCTCAGCATGCTCTACAGAGTTAGGTTCGTCATATAATAATCCGAGCGCTTGAAAAAATGTGTCTACATTCAATAATCAAAACCCAGTCTTGCGGATCACCACGCAGCAAGGATATGATGATTTTCACCTGCTGAATGGGATCACCTGAAGAACGGGGTTTCAAAGCAAAAAACAATTTGCAGTTATTTTTAAAGTTCAAAAACTTGGATCTGTCCCCAAAGAACAAATCCGGAGTAGGAATTCTGGGCTCTAAAGCCGGAGTCTGGACAACATAGTCCTGGATCCTCTGTACTCTTGCAGCCAGTTGATCCACACGAGAAAACAAACCCTGAGCATCCATGCCAGAGCATATATCCTGCACCACCCAGATATCAAGAGGAAAAAAGAGGCAAACCAGAGCACAGAAAAAAAAATGGTTCAGAACTTTCTTTTCCTTCTTTTGAGATACATTTAATTCATTTTTGGCCACTTGTACTGTTATGATCTGGTGGTTTAGGAACAACATGAGACAAGCTCTGAAGGAGGTGGTATCTGTACTGACCGCAGACCCTGAACCTAGCAGCGCAACTAGAAATAGCCGTGGGGGGTACCTGACGCTCCCTAGACCCCTCGGCATAGCCTAAGATCTAACTTCCCCTAAAGATGGAAACAGGAAACCTATCTTGCCTCAGAGAAAATCCCCAAAGGAAAGATAGCCCCCCACAAATATTGACGGTGAGAGGAGGGGAAAATAACATACGCAGAGATGAAATCAGATTTTAGCATAGGAGGCCAGTCTAGCTTGATAGATAGGACAGGAAAGGATACTGTGCGGTCAGTATAAAACACTACAAAACAATCCACACAGAGTTTACAAAATCTCCACACCTGACTAAAGGTGTGGAGGGTAAATCTGCTTCCCAGAGCTTCCAGCTAACAGAAAAAATCCATAATGACAAGCTGGACAAAAATAGAATGCACAGAACAATAAGTCCACAACATGTGGACTGAAATGAGCAAAGCAAGAACTTATCTTAGCAGAACTGGTCAGGAAACCAGGAGAATCCAAGCAGAGATGTGAATCCAGCAGAAAACATTGACAAGTGGCATAGGCTGAAGACTAGAGCCAGGTGAAATAGCAGAGCCAGGAGAGAAGATTCGTGAAAGCAGCTGCTAAAGCTAAACCCAAGGAGCAGCAGTTCCACTCAAAACCACCAGAGGGAGACCAAGGGCAGAATTCACAGAAGTGCCATTTACAACCACCGGAGGGAGCCCAAGAACGGAATTCACAACAGGACCCCCAAACATGAAGCCTCGATTTTTTTCCTCTGGTCCTCTCACTTATCCTGGTATCCGAAAATATATTTTATACAAGGTTAAGACCAAATTAAGGAATCCCTTTTTATTATCCACTGCTTTTTATAGGATATCATCCTAAACAGGTCGAAGCAAGTATTCTCCTTGACAAGGTATGAAGTAAAGTCTAGATTTGGACTGAATATCCCTGAACAAGCACTTCAATCGCAGAGCATATTGTGCTGCATTCAATAATGCAGAGGGTATGGCTGCCAACCCGATAAAGACTGCTGAAGTATCTCATAGAAACAACGCTGTCCTCTGTATCATAGGGAGAGAAGCTAAAACACTTTCCCTAGCAGTCTTACACTTATTTAGGCTTCCAAACAATACAGCCACACTATCAATGACTTGGCCATACAGGTGGTAACTAATATTGTTATTTAAAGGCCTTCAGCTCGATCTTGAGCCATCGTGACTTGATGGATGAATGCTCTTTAGAAAGATTGATCTGGTACAAGCCTAAAAAGGTCCACCAGGGTCTTCTCCATCATTATCTTGATAGTATCAAGCCATTGGGTTGATGGTCTTTCTCTATACATTGTCCCTTCTATTATTCCGACCATGGTTTCCTTCTCCAGTGATTGCTCTCTTTGTATGATGTGTCCAAAGTAGGCCAGTCATAGGTTGGTGAAACTTGCTTCAAGTGATATGTCTGGCTTGGTTTGTTCCAATATTGATTTGTTTATTCTTCTTGCCATCCGTGGTATTGAGAACATATTTCTCCAGGTGAAGCAGAAGTCCAGCATGGGTGATATCCATAAAAAATACCTTTTTATTCCATTTTCATTAAAAGCACATACCGTATATACTCGAGTATAAGCCGACCCGAGTATAAGCCGACCCCCCTAATTTTGCCACAAAAAACTGGGAAAACCTATTGACTCGAGTATAAGCCTAGGGTGGAAAATGCAGCAGCTACCGGTGAATTTCAAAAATAAAAATAGATCATTATTTCCCCATAGCTGTGCCATATAGTGCTCTGCACTGTTCATATTGCCCCATAGCTGTGCCATATAGTGCTCTGCACTGTTCATATTCCCCCTTGGCTGTGCCATATAGTGCTCTGCACTGTTCATATTCCCCCTTGGCTGTGCCCCATATAGTGCTCTGCACTGTTCATATTCCCCCTTGGCTGTGTCCCATACAGTGCTCTGCACTGTTCATATTCCCCCTTGGCTGTGCCCCATACAGTGCTCTGCACCGTTCATATTCCCCCTTGGCTGTGCCCCATACAGTGCTCTGCACCGCTCATATTCCCCCTTGGCTGTGCCCCATACAGTGCTCTGCACCGCTCATATTCCCCCTTGGCTGTGCCCCATACAGTGCTCTGCACCGCTCATATTCCCCCTTGGCTGTGCCCCATACAGTGCTCTGCACCGCTCATATTCCCCCTTGGCTGTGCCCGATACAGTGCTCTGCACCGTTCAAATTCCTCCTTGGCTGTGCCCCATACAGTACTCTGCACCGTTCATATTCCCCCTTGGCTGTGCCCCATACAGTGCTCTGCACCGTTCATATTCCCCCTTGGCTGTGCCCCATACAGTGCTCTGCACCGTTCATATTCCCCCTTGGCTGTGCCATACAGTGCTCTGCACTGTTCATATTCCCCCTTGGCTGTGCCCCATACAGTGCTCTGCACCGTTCATATTCCCCCTTGGCTGTGCCCCATACAGTGCTCTGCACCGTTCATATTCCCCCTTGGCTGTGCCCCATACAGTGCTCTGCACCGTTCATATTCCCCCTTGGCTGTGCCCCATACAGTGCTCTGCACCGTTCATATTCCCCCTTGGCTGTGCCCCATACAGTGCTCTGCACCGTTCATATTCCCCCTTGGCTGTGCCCCATACAGTGCTCTGCACCGTTCATATTCCCCCTTGGCTGTGCCCCATACAGTGCTCTGCACCGTTCATATTCCCCCTTGGCTGTGCCTCATACAGTGCTCTGCACCGTTCATATTCCCCCTTGGCTGTGCCCCATATAGTGCTCTGCACTGTCCATATTCCCCCTTGGCTGTGCCATATAGTGCTCTGCACCGTTCATATTCCCCCTTGGCTGTGCCTCATACAGCGCTCTGCACTGTTCATATTCCCCCTTGGCTGTGCCATATAGTGCTCTGCAGCGTTCATATCTCCCCATAGCTGTGCCCCATATAGTGCTCTGCAGCATTCATATTCCCCATAGATGCTCCACATAAATCTGTGCCATGGCCGCCGCTGCTGCAATAAAAAAAAAAAAAAAGCCATACTCACCTCGCTGATTGCAGCTCCCAGCGTCCGGTCCCGGCGTCTCCCCGCTCTGACTGATCAGGCAGAGGGCGCCGCGCACACTATATGCGTCATCGCGCCCTCTGACCTGAACATTCAGAGCGGAGCGACGCCGGGAAGATGGAGCGGCGCCCGGCGGCTGGAACGCGGACAGGTGAATATTACATACTTACCTGGTCCCGACGTCCGGCTCCCTCTGCCTGTCACAGCTGTCTTCGGTGCCGCAGCCTCTTCCTCTATCAGCGGTCACCGGCACCGCTGATTAGAGAAATGAATAGGCGGCTCCGCCCCTATGGGAGGTGGAGCCGCCTATTCATTTTTCTAATGAGCGGTCCCACGTGACCGCTGAAGAGGGGAAGAAGCTGCAGCACAGAAGCCCGTGGGATGGCAGGGACAGCGCGAGGATCGCTGGGACTAGGTAAGTATACCTCAGCGCCCTAGCCCCCTCACCCGCCGACCCCACCGCTACCGTGACTCGAGTATAAGCCGAGAGGGGCACTTTCAGCCCAAAAATTTGGGCTGAAAATCTCGGCTTATACTCGAGTATATACGGTAAGTCCAAAATCCATCTTCATGTCCAGAGACACAAAAACGGGTGATTCATATCTGTGACAGTCACAGGCTTAAAATGCATTTAAAATCATACGCATTTCAACGGTCGTGCCGCCTTAGTCATCGCAATGTGATCACAAAATCTAAAAGCTCTAATTGTGGCAAAACTGCTGCACGCAATAAACTAAGTGATACATTGTTGGATTCATCTTCTTTTTCCTACAATACGCTACTTCCAGATAAGGTAGCAAAAACCTGGTGACAGATTCCCAAAAAGTAATATTCTATTCAGTGATAAATGTACATGTGTTTTATATGGATATATATTTTGTTTATACAATTATAATCACATTTTATAATACATAAAACCTGCTTTAAGGAAGACTGTGGTCATATCTGGGCGGCACGGTGGCGCAGTGGTTAGCACAGCAGCCTTGCAGCGCTGGGGTCCTGGGTTCTAATCCCACCCAGGACAACATCTGCAAAGAGTTTGTACTCCGGTTTCCTCCCACAGTCCAAAGACATACTGATAGGGATTCTAGATTGTGAGCCCCACTGGGGGACAGTGATGATAATGTGTGAAAAACTGTAAAGCGCTGCGTAATATGTTAGCGCTATATAAAAATAAAGATTATTTATTATTTATTATATCAGCATTCTTGGAACACAAGTAGTGTGTGTGTTAGGTTTGTTGGATTGCACTAAATAAAAATAAATAATAAAGTACAATTGCAACTCGGGGTCCACCGTGCAGAGATGGATAACTGCTGCTAGTGAACAATGGCGGAACTAAACTGCAAGAGTTATCCTAAATCAGACTGCGTTAACTCCACACAGTATGAACAAAATGCAAAATGCCAAGCTCAGTTACTTCACTGAGAGAAACTGCACTCACACTGCTGTGTAATATACCCTGTTAAACATCACAGGGATGGCAGCACGTGGATTGCGCTCGTTCTGCAACTAAACTGTGTCAATCGCACACAAGAATGAAGCACATGCTGAGCCAAAGTAAGAGCACATGTGACTCTGGTGCAAGCCCTGACACTTTCCCTGAGCGATGCAGCCTCAGAGTTGGACTTGATCTGTAACTCAACTGTGCTAACTGCACATATGTAGGAAAGAGATGCTAAGCCAAGGGATAGCTACCCAGTCCTAACCCTACCTGCCAAAGCAAGGACTCTCAGAGTTTAGAACATGTGCAAACAGAGTGGTAGCGTATCCACTCACATACACCACACATGAGTGATACTTGCGTGCCGGCGTGCACCGCTGGGGGTCTTTTATACACAAAACTCAACCCCAAACACTCACACCTAGTCAAGATGTCACCCATGGGACAATCCGGAACTGCCATCTCATCGGAGCAGCAACCGTCCAACCACCAATGAGCAGACACCACATCACAGACATGCTCAGTAGGGTGATCTCTGGACTTAGACTCCCGAGCATCAGGCTGCACCTGCTTATCGCTGGTTACCATAGATTTGACTGGAAAGCAAGTAATAACCAAACGAACACCATGAGTCTGAGCAAGATGCTGGGACCGACGCCTGCGCCTAGCAGCACGCGCCCCAGCTGGACCCGAATGGGAGACCGCAGGAGCAGACAATGCCTGGGATCTATCCCTTGTAGCGGGAAAATCCCAATACCTAACAGTGTGTTTTTAATTCTAACCTCCGTTTAGATTAAGTTCACACAAGAGTATGAATAATTATCTGATTTTGATCCAGAAAAAATGGATGATTTTTCTTCTGAATTGTCATCCATACAGCATCCATTTTTTATACATCGGCAGTTATTAAAATTTGCAAGTACAAATACAGTTTCATATGCTAAAGTATTGAAATGTATCGATAAAAATCGGACATATTACTAATGATCCATATGGATTACCTATAATACCTGAATAGGTGAGTTGGAAGAGACTAGTGCATGCTGCAATTCTTTTCCACACTAAAAAACGGTAATCTGAACAACTCTGTTGAATAATATTGGTCCAAGTGATGTCAGTTTTTTTACAGACAGTACTCATACGAAATATATGATCATGTGAATGTATCCTCACAATGCTTAACCACTCCTCAATCAGTGTTTCAATTTATGTGTGCACAAAATCTTTGAGATATCCACATAATTAATGAAAGTAGAAATAAAATGGTAAGTTGATAAAGTTTATGTAAAACTTAAAAGATAAAAATCCCCTGCTCATTTTATTCCATTTTGATTATGTTGCCTGTGAGACTGTGAGAAATATACATCGAATTCTTGTCTTTCCCAGGAGACTAACCATTTCATCCTTTTCAAAATCCTGAGAATTTGTGCATTTAGACAATGTACTTTCTGCCGCCAAGGCAATGATATTGTGAGAAGCGGATGCAGACCACGTTGTAGCTTTGCTGTAGGTATATAAACCAGTTGTAGTTTGCCTTTTATAGTCTCTGTTACACTGTCTTTTGCCAACTACTTAAAGGGTCACTGTCAGCACAGAATGACTGTTAGATCCCAGTCCAGAGCCTTTCACCTAGCCAAATTAGTTCTCATGCTTCGCACTGAGGAGGGCCAACAGCCCGAAACACCGTGTCTGCGAATTGAGATACTGATTTGGCTTTTATCCTAAGTCATATTGCACGATTCGTTAAAGGGTTGATTGTGACTTGTAGGATTGCTACTTCAAACAGGTGGTGCTATAGAGTTTAATTAAGTCCTCTTTTTCTCAGAAGAGGCAATTTGCATATTATATTTCCCAGAGGAGCATTGCACGGCGAATAAGCCTCCTTACCTTGACAAGCCAGAGATGGTATGTCACTCTCCATAAGTAGAAACGTTACCCCGTAGATCCCAGTCCAGAGCCTCTCACCTAGCCAAATTAGTTCTCATGCTTCGCACTGACGAGGACCAACAGCCCAAAACACCGTTTCTGCGAATTGTGATACTGGTTTGGCTTTTATCCTAAGTCATATTGCAAGACTCTTTTAAAGGGTTGATTGTGACTTGTAGGACCGCTACTTCCAACAGGTGGCACTATAGAGTTTAATTAAGTCCTCTTTTTCTCAGAAGAGGCAATTTGCATATTGTTTAAACCAAACACAGACTCTCGGTGTTTCATGGCATGGCCAATCATTTATATACACCTTCCCACCTGCTTGGTTTCCATCTACGTCATCCCTACTCTGGCTTTATGAAGCCAAAGTAGTCAATCAAAGCAGAAGAGGTGGAAAATGAGGGAAAATACGCAGGTGGGAAGGTGTATATAAATGATTGGCCTCGCCGTGAAGCTTAGTTTTGAACAATCATTCTGTGCTGACACAAAACCTTGAGTTAAAGAAGTTTTCATTATCTTAATTTTGATTAGTGATGATCGAATAGTGAAATATTCGGAAAATAGGCACGAATAATGTCTAATATCCATGTATTCGTACTAAATAACGAATCCAATGCAAGTCAATGGGAAAGCCGAATATTTTACAGCTGAACTCAACAAATACATATGGGGACATGGGAAAAAAGCTGAAATTGATGGGAAAGAACTAAAGCTAAATAGGAACAGAATGGAAAAGATGCCTGCATGCCTTTCTGACTCACATATGGTATCTGGGAATAATGTTGACAGACTATTGCACCGATTTTATGGATTTTTAAATAGACCTACCAAACCAAATATTTTTTTAAAGGGAAAAATGCTAAGAAACATTAGTTTCTTCATAATTATTAAGTACATGTATATAACGCAAAAAAAAAAAGATACCTCCCCTTTAGCATATGATCACAGAGCGTTTTGGCTTTAGTTGTTCCTTTAACATTTGTGAGGTACTTCCCACATGCCAAATAATTAGCAAGATAGTGGAATACATATTCCCCATTCCTTTACAATGCCATTTCAAACATGCAAATTTGGGTTTTGCCCCCCACCACCATGTCATTGTGCGGCCCTCACTTTTAATTTTCAGAGGGCCACCAGGTGCTGTGAAACCTGCATTTTGTAAGCTAAACAGTTCATTTTTGCCACTGGAACCCAATGGAACCACTGTCATAGCGGGTGAAGCCGCTGTAAGATGAATATAATACAGGAGTTGGGGTTATGACCAATGTCAGACACCAAAAGCATTGGAATTAAATTCTGAATTCAGTGTATGCAAGTGGAGGCCTGTATTGTGGTCAGTCTGTCAGGCCTGAAACCCATGTCAGGAACATGTACAAGCCTCATTTTAGTTTGAAGCAGTCTCCTCAAGGGAAAGAGACAGGAGTGCCACTGACCAATCTGCACAAGCCTATGCACTTTTTCTGGAAATTACCCAACCAGGTAAAATGTATATTTTGCATGTTTTTTTTAGCAACAATGGAGTAATTACAGGATATGTCCCAGAGAGTGACGAGGTCTGTGAAGTGTATTACTCAGGTGACAGGCAGTTCTACAGAGCTCAGGTACAGGCCTTAGCGTGGCAATGACCATGCTCCAATATGTGTGAGACTGCTGCCTGAAAAGGTCTGTGGAGCGTATTAACCCAGTCTCTTAGACGTGCTTAAAATGTACAGAAATTGGCCAATACCCCACCACTATTTTTTTCTAAGGACCCAAATTTTGAAAATGTAAGGGAGGCAACAGTTTAAAAAGAGACACAAGTCTCATTTACAAGCCTGGAAGAGTCAGCAATGGTCTTTGTGCAGCACCGAACACTGTAAATTGCTAATGAATATGTATGCCCTATTTAACTAAAAATTTGTGAACAGACATATGCTGACAAGGGACAACTGAAGGCTGAGCTAGGACAATTAACTGGACATGGTTGATGACTGTTGTGTCTGTGCAACTGCAGGTTGTGGACTGAAGGCCTCAGCGCCTCCTTCCTGGACAAGCAGAATGGGAAGCACGTAACACAGGGGAAGGGCCAGTGGTTTCACCGTCAGACACAGATTTTGAACCCAGGTGTTCCATCCACCTACTTGGGTGCCGCATATATGAGCAGGATATGGTGTAAGCTAACAGAGGTACAGTTGTGGCCAAAAGTATTGACACCCCTTCAAATCTCTCAGATAATACTCATTTTCTTCCTGAAAATTATTGCAATCACAAAGTCTTTGGTATTATTATCTTCATTTAATTTATCTTAAATGAAAAAACACAAAAGAGAATGAAGCAAAAAGCAAAACATTGATCATTTCACACAAAACTCCAAAAATGGGCCAGACAAAAGTATTGGCGCCTTCATCCTAATACTTGGTTGCACAACCTTTAGCCAAAATAACTGCGACCAACCGCTTCCTGTTAACCATCAATGAGTTTCTTACAATGCTCTGCTGGAATTTTAGACAACTCTTCTTTGGCTCCAGGTCCCTGATATATGAAGGGTGCCTTCTCCAAACTGCCATTTTTAGATCTCTCCACAGGTGTTCTATGGGATTCAGGTCTGGACTCATTGCTGGCCACCTTAGAAGTCTCCAGTGCTTTCTCTCAAACCATTTTCTTGTGCTTTTTGAAGTGTGTTTTGGGTCATTGTCCTGCTGGAAGACCCATGACCTCTGAGAGAGACCGAGCTTTCTCACACTGGGCCCTACATTATGCTGCAAAATTTGTTGGTAGTCTTCAGACTTCATAATGCCATGCACACGGTCAAGCAGTCCAGTGCCAGCGGCAGCAAAGCAACCCCAAAACATCAGGGAACCTCCGCCATGTTTGACTGTAGGGTCCGTGTTCTTTTCTTTGAATGCCTCTTTATTTCTCCTGTAAACTCTATGTTGATGCCTTTGCCCAAAAGCTCTACTTTTGTCTCATCTGACCAAAGAACATTCTTCCCAAACGTTTTAGGCTATTTCAGGTAAGTTTTGGCAAACTCCAGCCTGGCTTTTTTATGTCTCGGGGTAAGAAGTGGGGTCTTCCTGGGTCTCCTACCATACAGCCCCTTTTCATTCAGACGCCGACGGATAGTACAGGTTGACACTGTTGTACACTCGGACTGCAGGGCAGCTTGAACTTGTTTGGATGTTAGTCGAGGTTCTTTATCCAACATCCGCACAATCTTGCATTGAAATCTCTTGTCAATTTTTCTTTTCCGTCCAGATCTAGGGAGGTTAGCCACAGTGCCATGGGCTTTAAACTTCTTGATGACACTGCGCACGGTAGACACAGGAACATTCAGGTCTTTGGAGATGGACTTGTTGCCTTGAGATTGCTCATGCTTCCTCACAATTTGGTTTCTCAAGTCCTCAGACAGTTCTTTGGTCTTCTTTCTTTTCTCCATGCTCAATGTGGTACACACAAGGACACAGGACAGAGGTTGAGTCAACTTTAATCCATGTCAACTGGCTGCAAGTGTGATTTAGTTATTGCCAACACCTGTTAGGTGCCACAGGTAAGTTACAGGTGCTGTTAATTACACAAATTAGAGAAGCATCACATGATTTTTCCAACAATGCCAATACTTTTGTCCACCCCCTTTTTTATGTTTGGTGTGGAATTATATCCAATTTGGCTTTATGACAATTCTTTTTGTGTTTTTTTCATTTAAGACAAATTAAATGAAGATAATAATAACAAAGAGTTTGTGTTTGCAATCATTTTCAGGAAGAAACTGGGTATTTTCTGACAGAATTGCAGGGGTGTCAATACTTTTGGCCACAACTGTATTATGTCGAATTTCCTTTTATAAAGGGATGTGTGAGATTTTCAAATTCCCAGCATATACTGTATATAGAGCATGTTTCTTTACACATATTATTCTGTGTAAGGCTGAAACATGAAGAATTGTATGGAGCATATTATTGCATTTATGTTCCAAAAGAGCAGAGCTAAAAATCAACATTAGGCTACCAGATAGACACTTAACCCCTTAGCGACCAGAGGTATTTTTGGTTTTGCATTTTCATTTTTTGCTCCCCTTCCTCCCAGAGCCATAACTTTTTTATTTTGGGGGGAAAAATGGCCATGTGAAAACTTGTTTTTTGCAAGACGAGTTGTACTTTTGAACGACACCATTGGTTTTAACATATCATGTACTGGAAAATGCGGAAAAAAATTCAAGTGTAGTGAAATTGCAAAAAAAAGTGCAATTCCACAATTGTTCTTTGTTTTTCTTCTTTACTACGTTTACTAAATGCTAAAACTGAACTGCCATTATGATTCTCCAGGTCATTACAAGTTCATAAATATACAAAAAAGGTTGCACTCTATTGTGCAAAAGCATGTCTAATCTGAAATATATGAAGTATGAATAGCAAAATGGCTTTTGAACATTAGGAAAATATTTAAGAGACGCTTTGCACAGAATTTGATATAATCAAATAGTGTGAGCCCATCAACCGTCGTCAAGGTGGTCTCATAAAACTGATGGGTCCCTGACCCCCCCTGTCCAAATGTGAACATTTACCGAAGGCCAATGTCTGTATGCCTGGGTGAATGTGGACACCTCTGTTCAGCAAAGCCTACATATGAGTTAGCCGGGACCAAGTGTGATGAGATGCAATTAAAAACCACATGGTGATGGGAGGAGTGCTGAGTCAGTAAGCTACCATAGAAATGACATTATATCAAATTCTGTGCAAAGCGTCTCTTAAATATTTTCCTAATGTTCAAAAGCCATTTTGCTATTCATACTTCATATATTTCAGATTAGACATGCTTTTGCACAATAGAGTGCAACCTTTTTTGTATATTTATGTATGGAGGTAGCTGCTCCTGGTATGCACCTATTCACACTAGTTTGGATGTGCGAGTCTTTTTTTTGTCATTACAAGTTCATAGACACTAAACATGCTAAGGTTCTTTTCTATCTATGTGGTAAAAAAATTCCGAAGCTTGTTAAAAAAATAAAGAAATAAAATTGCACCATTTTCCGATACCCATAGTGTCTCCATTTTTCGTGATCTCAGGTTGGGTGAGAGCTTATTTTTTGTGCGCCAAATTGACGTTTTTAATGATAACACTTTGGTGCAGATATGATCTTTTGATCGCCCGTTATTGTATTTTAATGCAATGTTGCGGCGACCAAAAAAAAATTGATTCTGGCATTTTGACTTTTTTTCTCATTACGCCATTTAGTGATCAGGTTAATTATTTTTTTTATATTGATAGATTGGGCGATTCTGAACATGGCAATACCAAATATAAAGTTTTCCAAAAATTACCCAAGGGGTCTATATCATGCATACTAAAAAAGACGCACAATACACTTTACAGTTATTACAAGAGGTAGAGATAGACAGTATAAGTTTCACCATTCCACAATGTGCAAAGTTTTCCAAAAATTACCCAAGGGGTTTATATCATACACGGAGAAAGACGCCGTCATGGGGACATCACACTACACTTTGCAGTTATTACAAGAGGTAAAGAGTACAAGTTTCACCAATACAGAATGTGCAAAGGTTTTAAAAAATAAGTTGCAACTGGTGTTTGTGGTCCTCCCCTGTAATCCTTGTCGGCGAAAAGAGCCAGTACCTCTGCCACCAGCGTTGTCTGAGGATAATCTTTTGAGCAAGTCTTCCACTACAGCCCTCTGGTATGCATGCACAGAAAATGACACGTCTGCCTCCGACATTAGAGAAGCAAATTTCTCCTTGTACCGTGGGTCAAGAAAGGTGCACAGCCAGTATATCCTGGTGTACAAAATGTCTTTCAAACGAGGGTCTTGGGGAAGGTATCTGGACATGAAATCTGCCATGTGCGGCAGACTACAAAGAGTCAAACGTTCAGTGTCCTCACCAGGAACAACACTAACCATGCTGTCCTACACATGACACATAGCCTCCTCCTCCTCCTCTGCAGGCCTTCCATGCTGAACACACATGAAGTTGGGATTGGGAGGCCCTTCTGTAGCTCAGAGCAAAAAATCCTGTTCCTCATCCTCCGGTTTCTCATCATCACCCAATATGGCCTGAGAATCCTGTGTGAGGCTGGGCTGTATGGTATCAGCCACTGTACAATCTTGCTCTATAGCCACCTGCTTGGCATTCAAAGTTTCCTCTTTCAGATTCTGCAGCGAATGTTTTAATAGACAGAGCAGTGGGATGGTTACGCTCATAATAGCATCATCAGCGCTCACCATCAGTATTCAAAGTTTTGTAGAACCTCACTTAGGCAAGCAATCCACACCCACTCGGCAGTTGTTATGTGGGGGCTGAGTGTTATTCTGACGGGCATTTGGAAGCTGGAATTAAGAGACTGCCCTCTGCTGCTCACTAAGCCTTGCAAATTCCAGTGTGTGGGCAGGTCACAAATCAGTCGGTGATGAGGCAAATTAAAGCGCTGCTGCTAAGCTAGACTGGCAAAAGCCTGAGATGACTTTCCGAAATGAGAGCTAACACGGCATACCTTGGCCAGTAGATCGGGCAAGTCAGGTTATGTTTTTAAAAACCACTGTACAACCAAGTTCAGCACATGGGCTATGCATGGAACATGTACCAGCTTGCCAAGCTTTCAAGCCGCCATTATTGCATACAACCAGACCTGGTTGGAGGTTCAGCAGGGATAGCCACTGATCGGTCAGTTCTTTTATATCTTTCAACAGCTCAGCTGCATTGTGAACTATACCACCTAAACAGATGAGCGTCAGCAGAGCGTGCTGCCGCTGTGTCAAGGCAGTGCTGCAGATTTCCCAGTTTGGGAGTGATGGGGAGGCTAATTCTGTTGAGGATGAGGAGGAGAGACAAGAACTGGAATATGAGGAGACTGAAACCCTGATGGACGTTGGGCCTGCTATTCTTGGTGTGAGTAAAATGTGTGATGTCCCAGACTCTGACTCTGTCCTAGACTCCACCGGGTTAACCCAGTGTACCATCAGGGAAATATATCATTCCTGTCCAAGAGAACATGTGCATGCGTCTGTGGTTAGCTGGACATTCCCTGCGACTGACTGCGTTGGCCAGAGCGCGGCTGATATTGTGTAACACGTGCTTATGTAACGAGGGGACTGCACAAAGGGAAAAACAGTATTGGCTGGAAATCGAGTACCATGGGGCTACCACCGCCAAGAGGTTGCATAAAGACTCAGATCCCACAATTCAAAACAGCAACATTTCCAGGGCTAGCAATCTGGCAATGTGGGTGTTTAACATTTGGGCCTGTGGTGGGTGGCTGGATATTTCTGCTTTCTAGTAAATGGAGCAGGGACAACTGAACGCTGCATTGGGACAACGAAATGGATGTGGTTGCTGACTGTTGTGTCTGTGCAACTACAGGTTGTGGGCAGGAGGGATCAGCACCTGCTTCATGGACAGCAGATTGGGAAGGTCATAACACAGGGGAAGGGGCAGTGGTTTCACCCTCAGACACAGATTTGGTACCTAGGAATTCCGCCCACATACTGGGTTGCATGGCTGCCATGTGCTTTTGCATGTTGGTGGTGCTCAGGTTGGCAGTGTTCTTGCCTCTTCTTAGCTTGGTTTGGCAGATGCTGCTAATTACAGTTGATTTATCTGAAGGACTTTCAGAAAAAAAACTACCATACAGCCTGTAATCTAGCCGAGTGGGGGGGCTCTGTGGAACACTTGACTGAGTTCTACCTCTGGGCAAACCACTATCTCTTCTTGCCTGTTTTCTGGTTATGGATCTATCCCTCTTTGCGCTGCTGTGCTCGCTAGGCGTGTCACCGTGCCAGGTTGGATCAGTAGCCTCATCATCGACCACATCATCTTCCAATTCCTCAATCTGATCCTCCTTCTGAGATGCAATTTGTGGCTAACCTGATGGCAACTGTGCCTTATGATTATCCTCCACCTCTTCAGACATCAATTGACCTTCCCTAACGTGCCTTTCTCCTGCCCATGGTTGCTCATATGTTTGGGCATCACTGCAGCACTCCACCTCCTCATGACCCTCTTTATTGGTGCACGTTGAGAGGCCCGACAAATTACAGGTAATGTTATCAGTTCCTCAGAGTGGCCAGCGTTGGGGTCATATGTCTCCTGGGACTCTTCCTGGTTGGAGGAAGAAGGACCAGGATGAGGATTCAGAAGTCCATCCTCTTGGCTACTGAGACTGGATCGTGTGGAAGACTTTGTGGTGCTGCTTGCCAACGCACGGGAGCCTTTGTCTGCCATCCAACCTACAACATCTTCACACTTGTCTGGGTTCATTAGTGGTGTAACGCGCTGACCAAATTTTGACAGGAACCTAGAACGAGAAACAGATCTGTCACATGGCCTTGGTGGGCAAAACCACATACACGTCCCTTAAAGGGAAGGTGCCATCAAAAAAATTTTTTTTTCAGAAATTGTAAAAATGTAAAGAATTAATGATTACATTTTCTTAAAAAATATTATCATTTGTTTATAATTTAGTAAAATATGAAAAATAGTTTGAAAAGTTTTGGAATTTCCACTTTTCAACACTAGGGGGAGCAGCTGCTGAAATTTCAGAAAAACCTAGTGTACAAATAGCTCACATTACTGCACTGCAGTAATTATGGGCGGAGTCTACTGACGTGTGTGATGTCTCCTCTCCTCTCCTTATGGGTGTTTGCTAAGGGATTAGAGAGGATGATATTCAGGAACCCAGTGAGCAGCCATTTTGTTGGTGACTGCAGAGTATGGCTGCCGTCACACTATCAGTATTTGGTCAGTATTTTACCTCAGTATTTGTAAGCCAAAACCAGGAGTGGAACAAATAGAGGAAAAGTATAATAGAAACATATGCACCACTTCTGCATTTATCACCCACTCCTGGTTTTGGCTACAAATACTGAGGTAAAATACTGACCAAATACTGCTAGTGTGAAGGCAGCCTTAGGCTGGTTTCACATTTGCGTTTTTTTGGGTGCGTTTTTGCGGTAAAAAACGCAAAAAAACGCATGGTGAAAAAACGCATGTAAACGCATGCAAACGCTGCGTTTTTTTTACGCATGCGTTTTTGCATGTGGTGTAAAAAACGCGGCGTTTTACCGCGTTTACATGCGTTTTTTCATGCGTTTGCGTTTTTAAAACGCATGCTGAGAAATGTGTGACAGCTGCCAATCATTAAAAAAAAGTAAAAAACCCACTATAAACAGAAATAGTTAGGGTTAGGGGTAGGGGTAGGGTTAGTGGTAGGGATCATAACCCTAACCCTAAAGGGATCCTAACCCTAACCCTACCCCTAACCCTACCCCTAACCCTAAGGGATCCTAACCCTACCCCTAACCCTAACCCTACCCCTAACCCTAACCCTACCCCTAACCCTAACCCTAACCCTACCCCTAACCCTAAGGGATCCTAACCCTACCCCTAACCCTAACCCTAACCCTACCCCTAACCATAAAGGGGTTAGGGTTAGGGGTAGGGTTAGGGGTAGGGTTAGGATCCCTTAGGGTTAGGGTTAGGGGTAGGGTTAGGGTTAGGGGTAGGGTTAGGGTTAGGGGTAGGGTTAGGGTTAGGGTTAGGGGTAGGGTTAGGATCCCTTAGGGTTAGGGGTAGGGGTAGGGTTAGGGTTAGGATCCCTTTATCACCTTTACGTTGGGTGATGGCATATTAGTGTGTTTTCAGGGTTTTTAATAAAAAAACGCATGCATTTTTTAACGCAAAAAACGCATGCACCAAAAAACGCATGCGTCCCCATTGACTCCAATGCATTTTTTGACACAAAAAAAACGCATGAAAACGCATGCGTTTTTTTTGGGTCCAAAAAACGCTTCTAAAAATACTACAAGTAGCATTTTAGAAAAAAACGCATGCAGTAAAAAAACGCATGCGTTGCAAAACGCGACCAAACGCATGCACAAAAAAACGCATGCGTTTTCAATGTTAAATATAGGGAAAAAAAACGCATGCGTTTTTTTGAAAAAAAACGCAGCAGACAAAAACGCAAGTGTGAAACCAGCCTAACACTGACAAGTAGACAGTCACCAAGGATGGCAGGCAGCAAAAGGATTCTGGGAGATATGTGGTGGAGGGAGCAGGGTGACAGCAGCACAGAGTATTTCAGGAGAGCAGTGTGCTGGTCTATGGGGGCCCCCTGTTCGGTGTGCGGAGCAGCCAGGGATTGTACATAGAGCGCTGTCTTTTATACACATGGATGGACCGTCTGCTCCACAGAAATCCAGGAAACATTTCTGCAGATTGATGGCCTAGTCTGATCCAGACTTTGCATGCAGACCCCATTCCCCTCCTCAGATCCTGTCTTCTCCATCCTGTCCTGGCAATGTGTGAAAGCGAGGCGACAGGCGCAGTCCGGGGTGACGCTGGGAAGGAAATTTAGCCATATAGTAACGATAAAAATGAGACCCCTCTCTTCAGCTACCTCACCAGCCTTCCCCTGACTGCACCTAACTGGAGGTCATGCTTTACCCTCTATTACCCCAGACCCGCGTGCAGGTGCTCAGCCAGAACCACCATAGAATGGGTCCGCTTTCTGAAGATAATACTGCCATAGTGTTCTCGCATAATACCGCCATATAGATCACACACAATACTATCAAATAGATCACACAATACTGTCATACAGTTCTCACATATTACCACCATATAGATCACACATAATACCGCCAGTGTTCTCACATACCGCCATATAGATCACACATAATACCGCCAGTGTTCTCACATACCACCATATAGATCACACATAATACCGCCAGTGTTCTCACATACCACCATATGCTTCTCACATAATACCGCCATATAGATCACCCATAATGCCGCCACATAGATCTCACATGTATTGTAAATAAAGACTCGGCCAGAATAAAGTCCTTTATTAATCTTTTTTATACCATACCGAACGCATAATCCTCGACTCCCTCATCTCCCACAACAAAAATAATAAACCACAATGGGGAAAGACACGCAGGGGGGAGAGGAGTGCATAGGAGAGGATTAGATACTGACTGCTGAGCCGTGTATCTAATCCTGTCCTGTGTGATACTGTGCTGCGCCGTGTATCTAATCCTATCTTGTGTGATACTGTACACAGGACAGGATTAGCTACACAAGACTAGATTAGCTACACAGGAGAGAGGTAGCAGTGGTAGATGGTATATAGAGGCAGGCAGCAGTGGTAGATGGTATATAGAGGCAGGCAGCAGTGGTAGATGGTATATAGAGGCAGGCAGCAGTGGTAGGTGGTATATAGAGGCAGGCAGCAGTCGTAGAAGGTATATAGAGGCAGGCAGCAGTCGTAGATGGTATATAGAGGCAGGCAGCAGTGGTAGATGGTATATAGAGACAGGCAGCAGTGGTAGATGGTATATAGAGGCAGGCAGCAGTGGTAGGTGGTATACAGAGGCAGGTAGCGGTGGTATACAGAGGCAGGTAGCGGTGGTATACAGAGGCAGGTAGCGGTGGTATACAGGGGCAGGTAGCAGTGGTATATAGGGGCAGGTAGCAGTGGTATATAGGAGCAGGTAGCAGTGGTATATAGGAGCAGGTAGCAGTGGTATATAGGGGCTAGTAGCAGTGGTATATAGTGGCTGGTAGCAGTGGTATATAGGGGCTAGTAGCAGTGGTATATAGGGGCAGGTAGCAGTGGTATATAGGAGCAGGTAGCAGTGGTATATAGGGGCTAGTAGCAGTGGTATATAGGGGCTAGTAGCAGTGGTATATAGGGGCTAGTAGCAGTGGTATATAGGGGCTAGTAGCAGTGGTATATAGGAGCAGGTAGCAGTGGTATATAGGGGCTAGTAGCAGTGGTATATAGGGGCTAGTAGCAGTGGTATATAGGAGCAGGTAGCAGTGGTATATAGGGGCAGGTAGCAGTGGTATATAGGAGCAGGTAGCAGTGGTATATAGGGGCTAGTAGCAGTGGTATATAGGGGCTAGTAGCAGTGGTATATAGGGGCTAGTAGCAGTGGTATATAGGGGCAGGTAGCAGTGGTATATAGGAGCAGGTAGCAGTGGTATATAGGGGCTAGTAGCAGTGGTATATAGGGGCTAGTAGCAGTGGTATATAGGGGCTAGTAGCAGTGGTATATAGGGGCAGGTAGCAGTGGTATATAGGGGCAGATAGCAGTGGTATATAGGGGCAGGTAGCAGTGGTATATAGGGGCTAGCAGCAGTGGTATATAGGGGCTAGTAGCAGTGATATATAGGGGCTAGTAGCAGTGGTATATAGGGGCAGGTAGCAGTGGTATATAGGGGCAGATAGCAGTGGTATATAGGGGCAGGTAGCAGTGGTATATAGGGACAGGTAGCAGTGGTATATAGGGGCTGGTAGCAGTGGTATATAGGGGCTGGTAGCAGTGGTATATAGGGGCTGGTAGCAGTGGTATATAGGGGCTGGTAGCAGTGGTAGATGCATAAGAAAATAAAAACTCTGTACTTACCTTCAGTCCTCTCCCAGGAAGTGCTGACTCATGTTCAGGGCAGAGCAGTGTGACGATCTCCCTGCTCTGAACAGGTCGGCAGTGAGCAGTGATTGCAGCCTGTACTGTAATAATAAGTACAGGCTGCAATCACAGCTCCTGGCTGCAGATACTCACCCCGACCCTCGCTTCCCAGCAGCAGCTTCTCCCTGGCAGCTCCTGCTATGATCGCACACACTGAGCTGTGTGTGCGATGACAGAGGAAAAAAACAAAATGGCCGCGATCTCCTCTCACAGCTGTGACGTAGCAGCCCAGTGGGCGTGCTCAAGTCACAGCTAAGAGGCAGGAGAAGCGGTCGGAGCCCGACTGTTGGCTCCTATGCCCATGGCTGCCGTAAGTGAGGTGTGCAAGTGTCGTGTCCAGACACTTACACCCACACTAATGAAAATGGCGGCCTCCAGTGGCAAAAGTAAAAATGAATAAATAAAAAAGTATTAAAGTACTACATTTACTTTTGTATTAAAAATAATTGATTATATAATCAATAATTATTAATGCAAAAACTAAAATCACGGCACCCTCCCTTTAAAGTCACCCTATTGCATCTTGAATGCGTTATGCTGATGAAACCAAAAAATACTGGTTTTAATTTTCATAAGTACTCTTACAAAGGTCTTATGTACAAATTCACTGTATCTAGCAATGTGTGGCTATTTTTTGGGAGATCATCTTGCTGACACACTTTAAATGAGGAGTAATGAAGATTATTGTCCCTAATAAATTGTCATGTACGATTATCTCTATCCAGATTGCTCCAGTCGCACAACTGCTAGATTAACCCCTTTCTGCCATTAGACGTACTATTGCGTCCATGTGGGGTGGGCTTTTCTTCCCAAGGACGCAATAGTACGTCATATGCGATCGGCAGCGCTCACGGGGGGAGCGCCGCCGATCGCGGCCGGGTGTCAGCTGTTTATCGCAGCTGACATCCGGCACTATGTGCCAGGAGCGGTCACGGACCGCCCCCGGCACATTAACCCCCGGCACACCGCGATCAAAGATGATCGCGATGTGCCGGCGGTACAGGGAAGCACCGCGCAGGGAGGGGGCTCCCTGCGGGCTTCCCTGAGCCCCCCGCAGCAACGCGATGTGATCGCGTTGCTGCGAGGGTCTCACCTCCCTCCCTGCTCCCTCCAGCCCCGGATCCAAGATGGCCGCGGATCCGGGTCCTGCAGGGAGGGAGGTGGCTTCACAGAACCTGCTCAGAGCAGGCACTGTGAAGCCTGCAGCGCTGCATGTCAGATCAGTGATCTGACAGAGTGCTGTGCAAACTGTCAGATCACTGATCTGTGATGTCCCCCCCTGGGACAAAGTAAAAAAGTAAAAAAAAAAAATTTCAAATGTGTAAAAAAAAATTAAAAAAAATATTCCAAAATAATGAAAAAAAAATAAAAATATTATTCCCATAAATACATTTCTTTATCTAAATAAAAAAAAAAAAACAATAAAAGTACACATATTTAGTATCGCCGCGTCCGTAACGGCCCGACCTATAAAACTGGCCCACTAGTTAACCCCTTCAGTAAACACCGTAAGAAAAAAAAAAAAAAAACGAGGCAAAAAACAACGCTTTATTATCATACCGCCGAACAAAAAGTGGAATAACACGCGATCAAAAAGACAGATATAACTAACCATGGTACCGCTGAAAACGTCATCTTGTCCCGCAAAAAACGAGCCGCCATACAGCATCATCAGCAAAAAAATAAAAAAGTTATAGCCCTGAGAATAAAGCGATGCAAAAATAATTATTTTTTCTATAAAATAGTTTTTATCGTATAAAAGCGCCAAAACATAAAAAAATGATATAAATGAGGTGTCGCTGTAATCGTACTGACCCGAAGAATAAAACTGCTTCATCAATTTTACCAAACGCGGAACGGTATAAACGCCTCCCCCAAAAGAAATTCATGAATAGCTGGTTTTTGGTCATTCTGCCTCACAAAAATCGGAATAAAAAGCGATCAAAAAATGTCACGTGCCCGAAAATGTTACCAATAAAAACATCAACTCGTCCCGCAAAAACCAAGACCTCACATGACTCTGTGGACCAGAATATAGAAAAATTATAGCTCTCAAAATGTGGTAACGCAAAAAATATTTTTTGCAATAAAAAGCGTCTTTCAGTGTGTGACGGCTGCCAATCATAAAAATCCGCTAAAAAACCCGCTATAAAAGTAAATCAAACCCCCCTTCATCACCCCCTTAGTTAGGGAAAAATTAAAAAAATGTATTTATTTCCATTTTCCCATTAGGGCTAGGGTTAGAGTTAGGGCTAGGGTTAGGGCTAGGGCTAGGGTTAGGGCTAGGGTTAGGGCTAGGGTTAGGGTTAGGGCTAGGGCTAGGGTTAGGGTTAGGGCTAGGGTTAGGGCTAGGGTTAGGGCTAGGGTTAGGGCTAGGGTTAGGGCTAGGGTTAGGATTAGGGTTAGGGCTAGGGTTAGGGCTAGGGCTACAGTTTGGGTTGGGGCTAAAGTTACAGTTAGGGTTTAGATTACATTTACGGTTGGGAATAGGGTTGGGATTAGGGTTAGGGGTGTGTCAGGGTTAGAGGTGTTGTTAGGGTTACTGTTGGGATTAGGGTTAGGGATGTGTTTGGATTAGGGTTTCAGTTATAATTGGGGGGTTTCCACTGTTTAGGCACATCAGGGGCTCTCCAAACGCGACATGGCGTCCGATCTCAATTCCAGCCAATTCTGCGTTGAAAAAGTAAAACAGTGCTTCTTCCCTTCCGAGCTCTCCCGTGTGCCCAAACAGGGGTTTACCCCAACATATGGGGTATCAGCGTACTCAGGACAAATAGGACAACAACTTTTGGGGTCCAATTTCTCCTGCTACCCTTGGGAAAATACAAAACTCGGGGCTAAAACATATTTTTTGTGGGGAAAAAAAAGATTTTTTATTTTCACGGCTCTGCGTTATAAACTGTAGTGAAACACTTGGGGGTTCAAAGTTCTCACAACACATCTAGATTAGTTCCCTGGGGGGTCTAGTTTCCAATATGGGGTCACTTGTGGGGGGTTTCTACTGTTTAGGTACATTAGGGGTTCTGCAAACGCAATGTGACGTCTGCAGACCATTCCATCTAAGTCTGCATTCCAAATGGCGCTCCTTCCCTTCCGAGCTCTGCCATGCGCTCAAACGTTGGTTTCCCCCAACATACGGGGTATCAGCGTACTCAGGACAAATTGGACAACAACTTTTGGGGTCGAATTTCTCCTCTTACCCTCGGGAAAATACAAAACTGGGGGCTAAAAAATAATTTTGGGGGGAAAGATTTTTTTTTTTAATTTTCACGGCTCTGCGTTACAAACTGTAGTGAAACACTTGGGGGTTCAAAGATATCACAACACATCTAGATGAGTTCCTTAGGGGGTCTAGTTTCCAAAATGGTGTCACTTGTGGGAGGTTTCTACTGTTTAGGTACATTAGGGGCTCTGCAAATGCAATGTGACACCTGCAGACCATTCCATCTAAGTCCTCATTCCAAATGGAGCTCCTTCCCTTCCGAGCCCTCCCATGCGCCCAAACAGTGGTTCCCCCCCACATATGGGGTATCAGCGCACTCAGGACAAATTGGACAACAAATTGTGGGGTCGAATTTCTCCTTTTACCCTCGGGAAAATACAAAACTGGGGGCTAAAAAATAATTTTTGTGGGAAAAAATTTTTTTTTTATTTTTACGGCTCTCCATTATAAACTTCTGTGAAGCCCTTGGTGGGTCAAAGCGCTCAGCACACATCTAGATAAGTTCCTAAGGGGGTCTACTTTCCAAAATGGTGTCACTTGTGGGGGGTTTCTACTGTTTAGGTACATTAGGGGCTCTGCAAACGCAATGTGACACCTGCAGACCATTCCATCTAAGTCTGCATTCAAATGGCACTCCTTCCCTTCTGAGCCCTCCCATGTGCCCAAACAGTGGTTCCCCCCACATATGGTGTATCATCGCACTCAGGACAAATTGGGCAACAAATTTTGGGGTCCAATTTCTCCTGTTACCCTCAGGAAAATACAAAACTGGGGGCTAAAAAAATAATTTTTGTGGGAAAAAAATTTTGTTTTATTTTTACGGCTCTGCATTATAAACTTCTGTGAAGCACTTGGTGGGTCAAAGTGCTCACCACACCTCTAGATAAGTTCCTTAGGGGGTCTACTTTCCAAAATGGTGTCATTTGTGGGGGGTTTCAATGTTTAGGCACATCAGTGGCTCTTCAAACGCAACATGGCGTCCCATCTCAATTCCTGTCAATTTAGCTTTGAAAAGTCAAACGGCGCTCCTTCCCTTCCGAGCTCTCCCATCCACCCAAACAGTGGTTTACCCCCACATATGGGGTATCCGCGTACTCAGGACAAATTGTACAACAACTTTTGGGGTCCAATTTCTTCTCTTACCCTTGGGAAAATAAAAAATTGGGGGCAAAAAGATAATTTTTGTGAAAAAATATGATTTTTTATTTTTACGGTTCTACATTATAAACTTCTGTGAAGCACTTGGTGGGTCAAAGTGCTCACCACACCTCTAGATAAGTTCCTTAGGGGGTCTACTTTCCAAAATGGTGTCACTTGTGGGGGGTTTCAATGTTTAGGCACATCAGTGGCTCTTCAAACGCAACATGACGTCCCATCTCAATTCCTGTCAATTTTGCATTGAAAAGTCAAACGGCGCTCCTTCCCTTCCGAGCTCTCCCATCCGCCCAAACAGTGGTTTACCCCCACATATGGGCTATCAGCGTACTCAGGACAAATTGTACAACAACTTTTGGGGTCCAATTTCTTCTCTTACCCTTGGGAAAATAAAAAATTGGGGGCGAAAAGATAATTTTTGTGAAAAAATATGATTTTTTATTTTTACGGTTCTACATTATAAACTTCTGTGAAGCACTTGTTGGGTCAAAGTGCTCACCACACCTCTAGATAAGTTCCTTAGGGGGTCTACTTTCCAAAATGGTGTCACTTGTGGGGGGTTTCAATGTTTAGCCACATCAGGGGCTCTCCAAACGAAACATGGCGTCCCATCTCAATTCCAGTCAATTTTGCATTGAAAAGTCAAATGGCGCTCCTTCGCTTCCGAGCTCTGCCATGCGCCCAAACAGTGGTTTACCCCCACATGTGGGGTATTGGCATACTCAGGACAAATTGTACAACAATGTTTGGGGTCCATTTTCTCCTGTTACCCTTGGTAAAATAAAACAAATTGGAGCTGAATTACATTTTTTGTGAAAAAAAGTTAAATGTTCATTTTTATTTAAACATTCAAAAAATTCCTGTGAAGCACCAGAAGGGTTAATAAACTTCTTGAATATGGTTTTGAGCACCTTGAGGGGTGTAGTTTTTAGAATGGTGTCACACTTGGGTATTTTCTATCATATAGACCCCTCAAAATGACTTCAAATGAGATGTGGTCCCTAAAATAAAATGGTGTTGTAGAAATGAGAAATTGCTGGTCAACTTTTAACCCTTATAACTCCCTAACAAAAAAAAATTTTGGTTCCAAAATTGTGCTGATGTAAAGTAGACATGTGGGAAATGTTACTTATTAAGTATTTTGTGTGACATATCTCTGTGATTTAATTGCATAAAAATTCAAAGTTGGAAAATTGCGAAATTTTCATAATTTTCGCCAAATTTCCGTTTTTTTCACAAATAAACGCAGGTACTATCAAATAATTTTTACCATTGTCATGAAGTACAATATGTCACGAGAAAACAATGTCAGAATCACCAGGATCCATTGAAGCGTTCCAGAGTTATAACCTCATAAAGGGACAGTGGTCAGAATTGTAAAAATTGGCCCGGTCATTAACGTGCAAACCACCCTTGGGGGTAAAGGGGTTAAGATGCGATATTTTTTAGAAAATTATGATTTTTTTAAAAAATCGGCTTGCTGACACACTGCAAATGCGGAGTAATGAAGATTTTTGCCCCTGCTAAATTGTCATGTATCATTATCTCTACCCAGATTGTGCCAGTCGCACAACTGCTAGACAAATATTAGGTATTGTAAGTGGAAAATAGTAGAGAGCTGAAGCATGTACTTGCAATGATCAGAACACCCAGGTGGCTGCCTTTCACTCACCCAACCTCCCTCCTATTAAATGTCTCACTACTAAATCCCCACCTAACAAACAAAAACAAGTCATCTTGACAGTCTTCAGCTCTTAAAAGAGCTTTTTGGAATAAATAACGCTCACTATAACATTCTATCACTGTCCCTAAGCTCCTTTCACTCTCTCAACGCTCATACTATGCTCTCACTATACTGTTTCTAGCTGCAATGTGCGCAAGATGGCGCCGGTGGGTTTTAAATAGTCCCTATGATGCTGGAAGGCCAGTCAATCACAGTAATGCCACACCAAAGATGGCGTTGGCATTACTGTAATTGGCAAGCCAGCCCAGGATGTTCATTGGCTGCAAATATAATGCCAAACATGCTGGGCGAGTCACTCGAATATACCGAGGCAAATACCTAATTACTCGCTGAGTAACTAGCAGCCCGAATACTGTACTATTCGTACGAGTAACGAATAGTGCCAAATGTATTCGCTCATCACAAATTTTGATAATGTATCATATAGATGAGTCATGAATATCAGATCAGTTGGGGTCTGACATTCAGCACCTCCACCAATCAGCAGTTTTCAGTTCCGCCACCGGTCGGATGTAAAAAACAGTGTGTGGAACGAAGCAGGACCCCCCATAGACTGTTTAATGGTCTTTGCCAAAAACTACAGTTGAGTTTCTACTCAAATGGAGAAAGACAAAAAGAGTTAAAGTCTGGATTCTCAATTACCTCATCGTGCAGCCAGAAGTAGACTATACAACACTGAGGCTATAGAAGGCAAACAGTACCCATTTGCAGGAACCCATAGGACCCAAATGCAAAAATGATTTTTAGCCAAAATACATGCATTTAAATAAAATAAAACTAAGGTATCCAGATATTTCTGCTTTCCTCAAGTTCAAATAATAAAATAAAAGATCTCATCCACCTACCAATCTCACCCAACATGTTTCACCAAAACTCCAGCATCCCCAGATGTGCACATGTTAGTTTTGTAAACTGAACCTGGAAATGTGGTGACTCCCCTCTCCACCTTCTTCTAGTAGACTTTTCTTCACGGTCTCTTTTCTCCATTGTTCTCTGGGAGGATTGTGCTCTCCTGGCAGTGTGAAATGAGTGGAGAGAAGCCGAATAGCTGAATAATTACAATGGTAACATAATAAAGGTCTATGATAGTAACTGTAAATAAAGGTAATGTTTGTGAGATGGTAGAGAAATCCTGGGAACTTTCCATAAATTTTGCCCACCACAAGCCCTGGCTGCATGATAACAAAGGTGCTATTCAGAGCTGGCAAAGTAATGAAAATAAAAAATGTCTATTTGTAAGCTATAGCACCACATTCAGATAGATGCAGGTGTTTTATGTATTTTAGATTCTTAATCAGGAAAAACCCTTTAACATATTTTCTGAGCTGTATAACAAATAGAGACATCTTATTACATGGCTGAATAATAACGAACACTATGTACTGTATAAAGTTTAAGCTTCTGGTTGGAGGTGTGGAAAATTTTCTCCCGCCTTACAGCTCACTAATTCTTTTCCCTTTGGGATACATTTGTGAAATTATTTACTATGTGATTTATTTTGGTAAATTGAATTCTCTTGAGCAGCGACCCCAAAGAAAAAGAGAACCAGGTAAAATCCTGCCAGATCTGAGCACAAGGCTTCATGTAGCGTGTAGATGCTATATAGAATCAGTTCCCCCCCATAGTTAGGACATCCCAGGTGCTACATCCAGATTTTATACTCATTCTGGTATATTGAAAGTAAATCCAGCATCCATGTTAGGCCTTGTTCACACGAGCATATAACACGGCTTAGTGCCATCCGATGTTTTATCAGATAGCACTCGACCCAATGTTATATTATGGGGCACTGCAGATCTGCAATTTTTTCTCATGCCGATTCAGCATAAGAAAACGATCGTAGCATACTGTAAGTGCATATGATAAAAAGATGCCACTCACCCATTAAAGTCTATGGGTGCGTGTGAAGATCCTTAGGATTGGTCATTAATATCTGAACGTTGGGTATACAACATTTGGCACATCTGCCGATCAACTGTTCCAGGTGACAGCTGCAGTCGGAACTGCTCAGTTACAGAGCTGCATCACAGCTATGTTGACAGTATAGAGGCCGCTGTCAGGTATGCAGTTCCAGCTGCCTCCGATACAGGGGGAACAGCTGATCAGCAGAAGTGCCGCACCATGGCCCATCAGACACTGATGACCTATCCTAAGGATAGGCCATCAATGTTAAATTTTCAGACAACCTCATTAAGTCCCAGAGGAATAAAATGCTTGCCAGCTTAAATCCTACATGCTAAATACCTCTTACCACCATAAATGTTACAGTAGTTAGTTGGCAGATCTTTTTTCTTTGGGAAGAAATACGCCCCCCAGATGAAGCTACGGGTGAAACGCACATAGGGGCCATTGGACTTGTGCACATGTATTTCTTCCCCTCTGGACACATCATTAAGATGTAAGTACTTCTTGCCTACATAGTATCATCAGGTCCTCTGTGGACAGTCATAGCACTAAGCTTTTAAACTAGATTTAATATACTTTCAAACTTCGATACTTACTGTATATTTGAATTTATATACTTGCTTATACTTTAGGTGTGTATTGGACCAATTTTCTTTTAGGAATACTATGTTCTCTTTTTTCAGCATGTGTTTCATTTTACCTTTATACTAATAAAATTTGTTATATTTTATGAAACGTCTTTTGCACTCATTTTCCTTTGGGCTGGTCATGTTGTTTATCTTAGAGTGTGTCTCTAGAGAAAGTTTTTTTTCTTCATTTCTGCTCTTTTTTTGCAAGTTTTCAGAATGTAAATATAATAGCGTATTATAAAATCTGATTCATCAGGTTATTACACCTAGAATTCCCAATTATAACAGTCATTCTATTAATCCAGCTATGGCTTGAACTTTATGTAGTTTTCTCAAATTGTTTTTTTTGTTGCAGCTTATTGTTCGTCTGGAGGTTTACTGTTCTGGTAGCCCTTGACAAACCATCTAAAAGTTTTTTAAGTGGCAATCCAGCTTTAAGAAAAAAAAAGTGCTGTTCTGTAAATGTCAAGTCAAATCCTGACAGGGACAAAGGCAATTTTAAAACTATTATAAATCAAGTATATTGCACTCCAATAAAGATGTTGAGTCTTTGTGAAACACATTACTCTGAAGTCTGGCTTGAGTCTTCCATATTCATGTGACGAGAGTTATGTCACTGCGTTAATCATTCCCAGGATGCTGGAAACTGTAATGAGAAACTTCTTGTGCAAGGAGTCATTAATCACAGAACATAACATTGCATAATGCTTTCTGGAGCATGTGCAATGTGATCAGAGTACAAGGTTGTATAACTCGAGCAGTGTTTGTGCCATATGTTGACCTTTTCTGAAGCTGAAATGTAATCATGTGATACCGGGTGGCTGCCAGCTTTTGCTAATGCTAATAATTAAGTCTGAAGATATGGAGGGAAAGACACTTAACTTACTTTTTTCTAAAGGGAAGCGTCTTTAAAGTTGCTGGATTTAGTCACGTACAAAAAAAAGTCCGACTTGGCTCTGCTTTTTACTAGCTATTTTGAACGGCAACAGTACTTTGCTGAAGTGGCTTTTGGCATGTGCTATAGTTTTTATATTCCTGTTACTTTAATATAGATATAGGTAAACTACAAAGGAAGAACATAACCCAAAGAAACATGGAGAGCCCACATGAAGTAATGACGCAAGATCATTACATAATCTCTGGACACATCAACAGTGCCCAAAGGAACACTTGCGAAACCTGAAGTATAAATAGGCTGGATCCAAGGCTAAAGCAGTACAAAATGTTTTCCTTCAAGCTTTCATGTACATGGAGTTCTCTGACAAAGTGCAAACAAAGTTGTGTAAATCTGTCACCTGCCCGAATCTCAGAACTGTATGAACTGAGCAAGCTTTCTTTTTGCTTTTTTTATTTTTTTGTTGTTTTCTATGTAACCTGTCCAGTCTATATTTTTATCTTCAACACGTAATTCCTAGTTATAGTTCATTTCAGTTTTGGCAGTAAACATATGGATTTCTAGTAGGCTTATTCAAATGGACCGGACAGTTAGAAATATTTCTACAACAAATCGGCAAGAGGAGTATATATTGTTCTGAGCAATAGGAGGCCTTGCAACACCGGGAGACTACGGCTCGATACAGGTGCTATGGAGAGCACATTAACCTGTTCTGTACAGAGGAAGATGGATGTGGCACCGCGTGAGAAAGATAATGGATCTCGGATTTACTGTGGGACTAAATGGGAAATCCCTGGGGCTGACAGGATCAGTGGATGTAGGGATAGTTCAGGAAGAACGGGAAAGGTACTGTATTACTGAAACAAGAAGCGGAGGATGCTGTACCTAATACTGCATGATACAACCTGATGTACTTAAACTGTTCAGTTATCTTTTGTGTGTTGAAATGAACAGGGTCTCCCCTGAGTTGTGTACAGCTGTTCCTGAGTATGGAGAATTGAAGACAGCGGAGGCATGCGGCATACAAGTGAGTGTAATACACTCTACGTGAGACAGAATACTAGGACACGCTTTTCCTGTACAGTGCCAGGGCATTATGGAGCAGCACTTCGACCTCAGCTACTGTCCTGAGAACCTTACAACTAAGGCACAATAGCAAAGGGTAAAGCAAACAATGGAAATACAATAAATTATTATACAGTGAGAATGAGAATACAGAAATTTGGCTATATTCAGTATTAACACAGTTCTGTTTATGCATTATTGTTTTGTTGACATTTCAAGTCCAGCATCGAAAACTCCTTTAAAAGTCCAAGTTTATTTCAAAAGTTTAAAAATTACTGTAAAATCTTATCCCTTTACTTTTAACTGATTAAGATGGTATAGATCAAAACGTGCCTATTTGTTCTTATTTTACTCATGGTTTATATGACGCTATCATTGATAAAGTTTTTAAGTTTTTGTAATAAACGTGGACTTTTAAAAGTTTTGGGATGCTGGACTTGAATTGTTTACTGAATTTCCTTTGCTGCACAGTGGACATCTGTGCAATCAATACCGTCCAAGAAGGGTGAGCTGACAAACATCTTTTTCTTCTGCTATTGTTTTGTTGTTACAAGTGAATGACTATTATTGTTAGAGGTGCCTTGAACCTAATAACCTGATCAAAAGTGTGTCACAATTAGACATGGGCGAATATGTTCAGCTTACCGAAGAAGTTGCAGCGGGAACCCGGATACCTCCTGCTGATCAGCTGTTCAGCGCCGTAGCTGCACGTGTCACTGCTGTGTGACAGTCACAACACACAGGCTCTCCATGCATGTATTGTGACAGTCACACAGCCACGACACATGCAGCTGCGGTGCCGGACACCTGATTATCAGAGCGCTCCAGGTATCCAGGTTCCCGCTGCAGTTTTTTCAGTAAGCGCTATAGCTTGCCGAATAAGGAGGGAGCCAAAGATATTCGTTCACCTCTAGTCACAATACTATTGGACCTGTCATTGTCAACACGCTCTCTCTCTATTAGACTATATGAGTTGTCATATAGGCACTAACGGGAGTCTACGATGCTACGCCATTAAGCCGCAAGTCCTTTATCAATTAGTGACATTGCACACCCGTTGCGCTGGCCACTGTAGTGCCCTGAAGTACGACCCTAGTCCCCTTTGTACCAAATGTCTACATCAGCAGTTACAGCTCACACCAACATCCCTCTTCTGTGTAATAAACCAACTTTCCCATATCAAAATACTAGGGGAAAAAAGAGGCTAAAGCAAATAATAACCAATTTAATAAAAATATATTTTTAATAAGAAATATTTAAAACACAGTATACATAAACAATGAGACCTCTTAATGAGACAGCTGGGAGCAACATCAAAATCAGAGAAAAAATAATAATAGAAGGCACAAGACTAACGGTACCCAATGACAAAACAGCCCTTAGTATCTCCTAGTAGAAGGTATAGACAATATAATAAGCCATATGTAAAAAGTATACTGGAAAACAATGTTCCTATAGAGTAACGATGGCTATAAATACATATAAGAGCTCCATTCTAGATGATACCTGGGACTGAAATAAAGTGCACAATGCTAAAGATCCTGGACCGTGCCTGCAATTATCGCCGAAAAGAAGTGAACTTACATAAATGTAATCTCCAACCTGAGCGTGCTCCACAGCGACCCCCACAGCGCCGTTTCGCCTGACTGGCTTCCTCAAATAAGGGGCGTAAGGCCCTCTTCTGTGGCCTAGTCATCTCTCTTGGCACTGGATTTGCGCACTAGGCTCAAGTCTCCCAGATTTAATCTCTCATCTCCGGCTCTAGTCACTCAATTCCTCTCTTGCATCTGGTTACTTGGTTCTTTGCTTGGATCTGGTTACTCTGTTCTTGTCACTCGGTTCTTTGCTCAATTTGGGTTTTTACTTGGATCTGGTTATCATGGCGACTATAAGCTATCTCCACTGCCCCGCTCACCATCCCGTCACAGTTCAAAGAGCTGATTTTTCCCCTTCTCAACCCTCCTGGGCCATTTATAATTAATAACTGTGACACAGCTGTCACTTGACCTGGTGTCTCCTCCAGTCTCTTGCCCTCAGAAACCATATATTTTGTCAAACATTCCCTGCTGTTGCAGTTTCTTGCTACTTTTTTGTCTGGCAACATTTGACCAGCAGATGGTGGGGTCTGCTTACCAACACTCTATTAGGCCTCAAACTGTGGAAATCTTTAATTTGTTAATCTCCTTACACAGGTAGTAAAATAATAGCTTTGGTAATCTACTTTATCTATTATATGCAGCTTTCTTGCTTTTTAATTTGTAGCAGAAAACAAGGAAAATGTTTTCAGGTGTATAAAGCATAAGAGTTGCCAAAAGTCTGCTGACTTAATAACTGCAGAGTTCCAATAATCCTCTGGTATTAACTTCAGTCCAATACCTGGAGCCTTATGTCATAGGTTTCCTTCCTCATGCATTTTCATGCAAGCCTTACATCACCAAACAATATGCCAAGTATTGGATGGAGTGGTGTAAATCATGCAGACACTGAGCTTTGAAGCAGCGGAAATGTGTTCTGTGGAGTTGATGAATCACACTTCTCAATCTCAGTCTGCAGAACTCCATTAATGAATGCCAAGAAAATGTTACCTACCTGACTCTACAGTCTATGCCAATTTTAAAGTTTGGCGAAGAGATATAATGCTATCTGGGGTTTTTCAGGGGTTGGCCTAAGCCCCTAAGTTTCAATAAAGGGAAATCAGAAAGGGGTTACCAAGTGCAGGAGGTATAATGCATAAAAGTTGACACTATTCTGTTGACTCAATAACTGCAGATTTTCAAAGCTCCTATGGAATTAACATCAGAACGCAAACTGTGGGCCGAGAGCTTTATGACATGAATACCCATGTCCAAGTATCTGTATGCAGGCTTTGCATGACTAAGCACAATGCCAAGTGTCAGATGGAATAGTCTGAAGCAGAGGAAATGTGTTCTGTTTAACGATGAATAACACCTCTCTATCTCAGTCTGTTGGAGGAGTCTGAATTTGATGAATTTTGGGAATGTTTCCTGCCAACTGTATTATACAGCGGTAAAATTTGGTGTGGCAGGAATATTGGTATTGGTTTTTTTTTAGGGGTTTGTTGGAGTACTTCAGTTCCAATGAAGGATAATCATCATGTAAAAATATTTTTAACAACTGAATTCTTCCAACTTTGCAAGAACTGATGGAAAAGGCTTTTTTTCTGTTCCAGCATGTCTCTTAACCAGTACACAAAGAAAACTCCATAAGGGCATTTTTGCAAAGAGCCCTAACCTCTTATCCAACAATTAAGGATAGGGCAACAATACTTTCAACCTGTAAAACCCCTTTAAGTTTTAATAAACCTGAGGTTGTGTCAGCTTGCTTCCTGTGTTAAAAAGACGCATTTAAGTGCACATTTTTTAATGGAGCGATGACCTAATTCTATATATTTAGTTTTTCTCCTTCACACCAGATCTTCACACGTCTTACAGGATGCATGTCCATTTGCAGTACAATGTATTAAACAATGCAGGGAAATGACTTATACCAAACCCATGACATAGGAACACTTTAATTTTGTCTAGCTCCAGGCAACAAGGTATCGTCACATGGGCACTGTTCATAGTCACCTGGCCCATGTCTTCATCCTTTAAACCCTGTACAGGGATCTGAACTTAGACAGGGGCCCCTGGGCCAGAGCCACAGAGTCAGTTACTGTTCGGTGGCACAAGCGGGCAAGATGGATAGTCAAGCAGCTGGGTCAGATCCAAGAGGTCACATCAGGAACAGAATCATAAGACAAATCAGAGAATGGTCAAAGTAGATGCCGAAATCAGAAACCAGGAGAAATAGCCCCCTGATCTAGTGGCACCACAAGTCCCAGGAATAAAGCAGGACCAATGCTGTCATGCACACCCCCAACAAAGTGTGGCACCACCTAGTGGCTGAAGAGGGGACAGGGACAGTTATCAAGCATGCGCATATGAAATAATGCCATTTGAGAATGTCATACTAGAGGATATATTCTACAATACATCTCGTTAAGATTTTTTATATATATTGTTTTCATGGATCACATGTATTTGAATTGGTGGTTGACATTAACCCTGCTGTTCTGTTGGTCAAAAATGACCGACTTTGAACTTCAATATTCTTTAAAATATTCAAGATGCGGCTCTGAAACCCGTGGCCGACCGACCCATCCTCATTTAAGTCAATCAACCACAAGTTTCAGAACCGCATCTTGAACACCCCAAAAAATACCAAAGTTCAAAATAGGTCTCCCCAGACCGAACAGAACAGCAGGGTTAAACAAAAAATGATCCAATGAATAAATGTTTTGAAAAGACCTAAAAGTTTCTGCATTCTGCCATTGTTGACAAGGTAATGTAAATCCATTGACCCTTCTGTTCATTCCATAATGGTTGGTTTGTAAATTCTACATACTGTACTTGCAATGTGAGGATTCACAGGTCTGCAGTCACAGCCCCTTTACTGTTAAAGTGAACCTGTCAGCTTCCCTAGCCCCCCTATGTCGCCACAAAGTCTGTATTTAAAACTTTTTCTATATTCCAGTATACCCCTTTTTGTGGCTTAGCGGTTGTTGAATAACTAAAAAATCAACTTTAAATCTGTGCTCAGACTATGCATATCAGTGGGTGATTAGTCAAGGGGACATTGATTTCTCTGGACTAATCCTCCCTCTCATCCTGTAAGCATGTTTCTGTGGGCATTATTGACATGATTTGCAAGGGTGACGTCACTGCCGACTCTTTGCAGATTTTGTGGCTGGCCGATATCGACTCCACTGCTGCCTTCTTGGGCATGTGAGTGTGAGGAAAAAGTCGGGGCGCGTACAGCCAGCTTCATTGTGCATTCTCAGAGAGACAGAACATCGTGCGTATGCGTGAGATTTGCAGAGACCGGTGGTGACTTCACTAGCTCACAGAACATCAAACTGCAAATACAAAGTTGCCTTAGCAACTTGTCACTTTATACATGCCGTCCATTCTGTGGACAATGTGTTATAATGAAGTAGAACTGAGAAGAATGATATAAAAAGATTTGCTGGAAAAAAATTCAGCATAAGTCCAGTTGGCGGTACTACTCAGTGATTGACAGCTATCTCTGAAAACACCATCATACAGGAATGACTGTCAATCATGGAATAGGAGACCTGCAGGGATTTCAAGAAATAAAATGCAAGATTTACTGAATCTTTTCCCAAAAAATGTATATCAATCTGATCATCTTCTCCTGCTCTATAGCATCCTGCCTGAAGATCAGATGCCATCTTCAACGTGACTGGTTCCCTTCAAGGTTAAATCTAAGATTACTTTTCATTATTGATGCTCTTGAATAGACAATATGTTTCATTGTGGCTAGCAAGAGTTGACAGCTTTCACTATATCCATGTTTCCTTCTCATTAGGTGTGAATATTTGGAACAGCACATCAAGGAGCACTTATATGTAGTACATTTGAAGTTGGACAAATGATAAGAATTAGTTAATTAAAGCTTATTACATATTGAAATTAACGTGTGCAAAATAAAATCTTATGAGTATCATTTATAATAAGAAATGTTTCCATTTTAACTAAATGAAATGCTTCATATGCAAGTATAATGTTTGCTTTGAAAATTTCATTTAAGATATGGATGTTGCCTGTTATCCTATTTGACATTTATAAAAAGTATTTAGGTAGCAGGAATTGAACTGATATTCTGGTAGAGTTCATAAAATTGAAACATATTTGCTCTTCCCTCCACAATCTTTTTCACTCTGCCACTTTATATTTCTCTCTTTTAATCCTATAATAAATAGTAATATTGTTTGGGCACAAAACATGTATATGGCAACAGGCATATAAAACAAACTGTATGCAATCGTGTGAGTTTTACCTATTTTTGTCAGCAAAATATTTGAAGATTTTATAAGAGAAGCTATATTGGAGTACCTCATTGAAAATAACCGCCTAACCCAACATCAACATGGGTTTAGAAGGGATTGATCCTTTCAATCTGATCACCTTCTATGAGAAAGAATGTTTAAGACTGGACCAGCGATAGACCGCGGATGTTGTGTTTCTAGACTTTTCAAATGCGTTTGATGTGGTGCCTACCGGCACAGAAAATAAGAGCTATGGGACTAGGAGAAAAAAATGAAATTGGTTAACCAACTGTCTCAGCGATAAGAAACAATGGGTGGATAACAGAGATGCATCTGGGGGGGCAGGCCCCAGGTGAAGCTGTCAGAATGGCATCGTTGGACCACCTGTTGCAGCGGTCCAAGGTAACTCTCCTGGGAGCTGCATATTGCCGCCCCCCAGACTAGGAGTCGACCACTCTCTGAGCCAGCTGTCAAGCTGACAGCCAGCTCAGAGAAGGTGCAGCACACCAGTGCCCAGTGAACAATTGAACTCCCGTCCTTCAGGGTAGATTTAGTGTGAGGGGAAGAGTGAGGAACATTTAGTGTAACGGGGAGGGGTAGATTTGAGGACACAAGTTTGGGGAAGGGACAGGTGCAGATACAATCTGGGGAGTGGGAGTAATCTGAAGGCACGATATGAGGAGCATTGGGTGAGATGGGGTGCATGCATGAGGAAACAGTGTGGGGGATGGGTACAGACACAATATGGTGAGAAGGATATGGTAGCAAATGCAGTATGATGAGTGGTGGGGTGGGTGTGGACACAGTATGAGAAGCGAGGGGGGAATGTATGAGAGGGTGATGGGTGCAGACACAGTACGGTAAGTTTGGGGATTGGAGAGGACAGAATGGGAAGGATAGGTGTGAACGCAGTATGGGAGTGAAGGGAAATATGTGCGGACACAGTATGGGGAGCAAGTGGGGTGATAGGTGTATACAAAAGTATAATGAGTGGGGGAATGGGTGTGGACACAGTATGAGTAGCGAGGGGAATTATGTATGTGGACATAGTATGGGGAGCGAGGGTGATGGGCTGGGTGCAGACACAGTATAAGAATTGGGGGATGAGTGAGGAGGCAGCATGGAGAGCAACAGTGAGTAAATATATACGGAGACAGTATGGTTAGCAGGGAGGATATGAGTGATGACAGTATGAGGAGGGAGGGGGAAACGTGTGAGGTGACTATTAAGGGAAATAGTATGAGGAGACAGTATGGTCGGAAATGTGAGTGGACACAGAATAGAGACTGAGTCATGTGGGGAGCAGCATGAGGGGACAGTGTAAGGGCACAGCCAAGAGGGGACAGTAAACCAAGGAAGGGGGAGTGTGATAAGGGGGAACAGTACAGAGACTGGGCCCTATAGGGAGACACAGTGTGAAGAGGGGGCCCAATATGGAAAGCAGAGGGCAGTGTGGAGGCTATGTGCCATAAGAGGGACAGTGTAGGGACATATTTTATGCAAGGACTATAGACATGAGGAGACATTATTTATTCAGGAGCTCAGCACAGAGCAGATATTTTTTATTCAGGAGCAATATGACACTGCTATTTTTAAAGGTATTATGTCGATATGCGCTGCACAAGACTAGAGAAGATGGAAGTCTGCAGAGACAGAGCTGTGGATGAGAAAAGTCATAATGGAGTCTGGACAAGATGAAGAAAACAAAAGAGGCTGACTCCAATCCGAGACAACATCATCTATCAAGTACCTGGATGTAAATGTTTTTTTTGTGAAACGGACTAATTCTCATGTTTCTATTTATGTTAAGAGCAATCAAGGGGTTGCACAGGTTTGTGAATGAAGACTTCTGAATTCTCACAGTGTACACTGCACATTGTCAGGATTCTTTGGTGCCAGAAATTTGCATACATGTGGTCACGTACCGACTAGATATGCGTGGCCTGACTCAGTGAAAATGAATTGAGCGAGGCCAGACAAGTCTAGTCAGAATGTGGCCAGAAGTATACAAATCGCCTACTTGTCCTGACATAAACCTTCACTCTTGCCACCGACAAGGGAGAATCCTAAAAATAGCAGGGCATGCACTGTGAGAATTCAGAAGCCTGCAGTCACATAGAGTGATTGCAGACTATCAACCTGGACAATACCTTTAAATAAAATTTTACAATGGAAAATAGAGTGAATGTCAGAGTCTGTCTCTCAAACATTTCAGTGCATTGGTTAACCTGTGAAGACCTTGTAAGATGATGCACTCACATGACTAAGTGGTTACGCGGGTGAATGTGGTTAAAGCATATGACGACAAGTTACATGGAACATTTAGGGTATGTGCACACGTCAGGATTTCTTGCAGAAATTTCCTGACAAAAAACGGACATTTCTGCCAGAAATCCTCATTCGTTTTTTTCCGCGTTTTTGACGTGTTTTTTGTGCTTTTTTTTTGTTTTTTCCCAATGCATAGAATAGCGTGAAAAACGCAAAAAATCCCCAAAATTAATGAACATGCTGCTTTTTTTACTGCGATGCCTTTTTTTGCGGAAAAAAAACGCATCATGTGCACAAAAATTGCAGAATGCATTCTAAATGATAGGATGCATATGTCTGCATTTTTTGGGGGGTTTTATCGCGAAAAACCTGAACGTGTGCACATAGCCTCACATGTAGACACTAAGCTACCAGGCTTTCTAGGTAAGTTCCCACGATCTATGAACATCCAGCAGAGGGCGCCTCACCGCAAATGAAGCTAAATATAGCTCATTGATCTATATTTAGACTCATTCCCCGGGGTTTTGCAGCGAGGAGTAGCATTGCATTAGCAAAGCTCCTTGCTGCAAAATGTTTTAACCCCTTCAGAAGGATTTACATCGTTGGACGTTACAGATCTGCGGAGGGTAAGTATATTGTTGGTTTATTATGTTTTTTCTTTCACAGAACGAGGGTCTTCAGTGACTGGATTGGCCGTAGAATAAAATACTCCAACAACCATTGTTTTTATTTCATTAAAATAATTTTAAATAATGTGTTTGTGTTTTATTTAACCCTTTCATTCAGTTGGATTAATAATTTATAGGTGTCATAATTGACGCCTCTCCATTATTAATTAGGCTTAATGTCACCTTACAATAGCAAGGTGGCATTAACCCTTCATTACCCCATATCCCACCGCTACACGGGAATGGGAAGAGAGTGGCCAAGTGCCAGAATAGGTGCATCTTCCAGATGTGCCTTTTCTGGGGTTGCTGGGGGCAGATGTTTTTAGCCGGGGGGGGGGTCAATATCCGTGGACCCTCTCCAGGCTATTAATATCTGCCCTCAGTCACTGGCTTTACTACTCTGGCGGAGAAAATTGCGCGGGAGCCCACGCCAATTTTTTCCGCCATTTAACCCTTTATTTTAAGAGCTAGAACGGCCAAATTTTGCAGATACACTCTACTGACATTAGTAGTGTGGAATCTGCAAAAAAAAAGGAGAGAAGACATGGTTTACTGCATGTAAACCATGTCTCAAATCATGTCGGGTTTTAGGAAGGAGAAAGAAAAAGCCGGTAATTGAATTACCGGCTTTCAAGCTGTATAGCGCTGGAAAAAATATTAATATATATACATATATGTGTCTAATGACATATATATATATATATATATATATATATATATAGACAGTATATATATATATTTTTTTCTTTTTGGGACACATGGATCATTTCTATAGCGGTATGTTGGTTTTGCAAGCCTGCGAGAAAACCACGCAGTACGGATGCCATACGGATTACATACGGAGGATGCCATGCGCAAAAAACGCTGACACACCCTGCCTACGGAGGAGCTACGGACCACTATTTTCGGGACATTTCAGCGTATTACGGCCGTAATATACGGACCGTATTTTCATACGCTGAGTGTGAAGCCGGCCTTAATGTCCTACATTGCACTGTCTTGGCCCCAGGTTAATTTAGAAAAATTCTGTTAGAGCACTAAGCACAGAGGTATTAACTTCTATAACAAATATTTTCTATATACCGTATATACTCAAGTATAAGCCGACCCAAGTATAAGCCGACCCCCCTAATTTTGCCACAAAAAACTGGGAAAACTTAATGACTTGAGCATAAGCCTAGGGTGGGAAATGCAGCAGCTACTGGTAAATTTCAAAAGTAAAAATAGATACCAATAAAAGTAAAATTGAGACATCAGTAGGTTAAGTGTTTTTGAATATCCATATTGAATCAGGAGACCCATATAATGCTCCATAAAGTTTATGATGGGCCCCATAAGATGCTCCATATTAAAATATGCCCCATATAATCCTGCATAAAGGTTAATAATGGCCGAATAAGATGCTCCATAGACACATTTGCCCAATATAATGCTGCACAAATGCTGATTATGGTCTCATAAGATGCTCTATAAAGATATTTGCTCCATATAGTGCTGCACAAACCTTGATTATGGCCCTATAAGATGTCCCATACAGACACTTGCCCCATATAATGCTGCACAAACGTTATGGCCCCATATAGTGCTGCACAAACATTATGGCCCCATAGATGCTCCATACAAACACTTGCCCCATATAGTGCTGCACAAATGTTATGGCCCTATAGATGCTCCATATAAACACTTGCCCCATATAGTGCTGCACAAACATTATGGCCCCATACAGTGCTGCACAAACGTTATGGCCCCATACAGTGCTGCACAAACGTTATGGCCCCATACAGTGCTGCACAAACGTTATGGCCCCATACAGTGCTGCACAAACGTTAAGGCCCCATAGATGCTCCATACAGACACTTGCCCGATTTGCTGTTGCTGTGATAAAAAATAAATAAATCACATACTCACCTCTCCGTCGCTCAGGCCCCTGGCATTTTCAATAGTCACCTGCTCCTTGTTCCAGCGCCACTCCATCTTCAGCGTCTTCTGCACTGACGTTCAAGCAGAGGGCATGCACTAACCACGTCACCGCGCCCTCTGACCTGAGCGTCACTGCTGAAGACAGGGCAGCGCCCGGAACGAGGAGCAGGTGAATATCGCACAGCGCTGTGCTCCCCTCCCCGTTATACTCACCTGCTCCTGGCGCTGTGCAGTCCCTGCTTCCCCGACGCCGCAGCTCCATCCTGTACTGAGCGGTCACCGTTACTGCTCAGTACAGGAAGAAGCTGCCGGCGCCGGGGAAGCCAGGGACCTGCAGGGACCGCGCCAGGAGTAGGTGAGTACAATTAGACAGCCTCAGCTCCCCCTCCCCTGCCGACCCCTGGGTATGACTCGAGTATAAGCCGAGAGGGGGACTTTCAGCCCAAAAAAGTGGGCTGAATTCTCGGCTTATACTCGAGTATATACGGTACCTTACATGGAATTGTTTTCTTTAATCTGAATGAAAATGGTCAATTGTTATGATAATATCTGTATATTATTAGTTATTCCAACAAAGGCAACAATTTTATCTGAGCAAGTGAAGACTTTTTATGTAACAGTCACATCAGATGGGTGTTTTGACATCCCTCTTCTGTTATGCCACACCTATTTATGCCCACTTAAAGGGGTATTCCAATCACCATAAATTATCAACTAGCCACTAGATCAATGTGAGTTCTACTGCTCGAAATCCAACAATCTTAAGGACTAATTATGAATTAATTATGCTTTGCTTACATTCCACCATCCTATTCTGCAGCGCTTTACAGACATCATCATCATCATCACTGTCCATTGTGGATGACAAACTAAATTCCCTATCAATATGTCTTTATGGGAGGAAGCCGCAGCACCCCATGGAAACCCTCACAAACACATGGAGAGAACATACAAACTCCTTGCAGGTTTTGTCATTGGTGGGATTTGAACCCAAGACTCCAGCCCCACCATGCTTCTCCATATAGCTAGAGGTTCAGCAAAGGGGGTACAAAACACATTTGAATAGGTTCCTAACCTAGGTATCCATGTATGCAACTATGATGGCACACTCTAATCAGATTGAATAAAGGGCAACCTCAGCAGATGTCCATGCTACTGCTGAGAAAAATGACTATACAAAATCGAAACCAATATTAGTTATTCAACAACCATACAGTGGAAGATAAAAGGTCTGCAGAACATATTAAGAAAACAGTAACTTACAGGTGTTGTTCTTTCTGATGAAGTTGTTCATTTTTCTCATCTTTTCCATCTGGCCCAGACTGCCATGACAACTTCTCCAACCATAACTCGTCTGCAGAGTTTACAACAGACACATTTTACTTTGAATGATCCAATGTTGTCCTAAATGCCTAATTATGATAAATATAATCCACCTGTGTGTAATTAAGTCTCCTTATAAATGCACCTGCAATAGTCTCAGTGTTCTGTTTGAATGTTTGAAGCACAGAGAGCATCATGAAGAACAAGGAACACAACAGGCAGGTATGTGATACTGTTGTGGAGAAGTTTAAAGCCGGATTTGGATACAAAATGATTTCCAAACTTTAAACACCCCAAGGAGCACTGTGCAAACGACCATACTGAAATGGAAGGAGTATCATACCACTGCAAATCTACCAAGACCAGGCCGTCCCTCTAAACTTTCATCTCAAACCAGGAGAAAGCTGATCAGAAATGCAGCTAAGAGGCCCATGATCACTCTGGATGAACTGCAGAGATCTACAGCTGAGGTGGGACAGTCTGTCCATAGGACAACAATCAGTCGTACACTGCACGTATCTGGCATTTATGGAAGAGTGTCAAGTAGAAAGCCATTTCTCAAAGATATCCATAAAAGTGTTGTTTAAAGTTTGCAACAAGCCACCTGGGAGACACACCAAACATGTCTAAGACAGTGCTCTGGTCAGATGAAACCAAAATGAAACTTTTTGGCAACAATGCCAAATGATATGTTTGGCGTAAAGGCAACACAGCTCATCACCCTGAACACACCATCCCCACTGTCAAACTTGGTGGTGGCAGCATCATGGTTTGGGCATGCTTTTCTTCAGCAGGGACAGGGAAGATGTATTAAAGTGATGGGAAGATGGATGGAGCCAAATACAGGACCATTCTTGAAGAAAACCTGTTGGAGTCTGCAAAAGACCTGAGACTGGGACGGAGAATTGTCTTCCAACAAGACAATGATCCCAAACATAAAGCAAAATCTACAATTGAATGTTTCACAAATACATAGTAACATAGTAACATAGTTAGTAAGGCCGAAAAAAAGACATTTGTCCATCCAGTTCAGCCTATATTCCATCATAATAAATCCCCAGATTTACGTCCTTTTACAGAACCTAATAATTGTATGATACAATATTGTTCTGCTCCAGGAAGACATCCAGGCCTCTCTTGAACCCCTCGACTGAGTTCGCCATCACCACCTCCTCAGGCAAGCAATTCCAGATTCTCACTGCCCTAACAGTAAAGAATCCTCTTCTATGTTGGTGGAAAAACCTTCTCTCCTCCAGATGCAAAGAATGCCCCCTTGTGCCCGTCACCTTCCTTGGTATAAACAAATACTCAGCGAGATATTTGTATTGTCCCCTTATATACTTATACATGGTTATTAGATCGCCCCTCAGTCGTCTTTTTTCTAGACTAAATAATCCTAATTTCGCTAATCTATCTAGGTATTGTAGTTCTCCCATCCCCTTTATTAATTTTGTTGCCCTCCTTTGTACTCTCTCTACTTCCATTATATCCTTCCTGAGCACCGGTGCCCAAAACTGGACACAGTACTCCATGTGCGGTCTAACTAGGGATTTGTACAGAGGCAGTATAATGCTCTCATCATGTGTATCCAGACCTCTTTTAATGCACCCCATGATCCTGTTTGCCTTGGCAGCTGCTGCCTGGCACTGGCTGCTCCAGGTAAGTTTATCATTAACTAGGATCCCCAAGTCCTTCTCCCTGTCAGATTTACCCAGTGGTTTCCCGTTCAGTGTGTAATGGTGATATTGATTCCTTCTTCCCATGTGTATAACCTTACATTTATCATTGTTAAACCTCATCTGCCACCTTTCAGTCCAAGTTTCCAACCTATCCAGATCCATCTGTAGCAGAATACTATCTTCTCTTGTATTAACTGCTTTACATAGTTTTGTATCATCTGCAAATATCGATATTTTACTGTGTAAACCTTCTACCAGATCATTAATGAATATGTTGAAGAGAACAGGTCCCAATACCGACCCCTGCGGTACCCCACTGGTCACAGCGACCCAGTTAGAGACTATACCATTTATAACCACCCTCTGCTTTCTATCACTAAGCCAGTTACTAACCCATTTACACACATTTTCCCCCAGGCCAAGCATTCTCATTTTGTGTACCAACATCTTGTGCGGCACGGTATCAAACGCTTTGGAAAAATCGAGATATACCACGTCCAATGACTCACCGTTGTCCAGCCTATAGCTTACCTCTTCATAAAAACTGATTAGATTGGTTTGACAGGAGCGATTTCTCATAAACCCATGCTGATATGGAGTTAAACAGTTATTCTCATTGAGATAATCCAGAATAACATCCCTCAGAAACCCTTCAAATATTTTACCAACAATAGAGGTTAGACTTACTGGCCTATAATTTCCAGGTTCACTTTTAGAGCCCTTTTTGAATATTGGCACCACATTTGCTATGCGCCAGTCCTGCGGAACAGACCCCGTCGCTATAGAGTCCCTAAAAATAAGAAATAATGGTTTATCTATTACATTACTTAGTTCTCTTAGTACTCGTGGGTGTATGCCATCCGGACCCGGAGATTTATCTATTTTGATCTTATTTAGCCGGTTTTGCACCTCTTCTTGGGTTAGATTGGTGACCCTTAATATAGGGTTTTCATTGTTTCTTGGGATTTTACCTAGCATTTCATTTTCCACCATGTATACCGTGGAGAAGAAGGTGTTTAATATGTTAGCTTTTTCCTCGTCATCTACAACCATTCTTTCCTCACTATTTTTTAAGGGGCCTACATTTTCAGTTTTTATTCTTTTACTATTGATATAGTTGAAGAACAGTTTGGGATTAGTTTTACTCTCCTTAGCATTTTCCTTTCGGTTTCCTTTTTGGCAGCTTTAATTAGTTTTTTAGATAAAGTATTTTTCTCCCTATAGTTTTTTAGAGCTTCAATGGTGCCATCCTGCTTTAGTAGTGCAAATGCTTTCTTTTTACTGTTAATTGCCTGTCGTACTTCTTTGTTTAGCCACATTGGGTTTTTCCTATTTCTAGTCCTTTTATTCCCACAAGGTATAAACCGCTTACAGTGCCTATTTAGGATGTTCTTAAACATTTTCCATTTAATATCTGTATTCTTATTTCTGAGGATATTGTCCTAGTCTACCAGATTAAGGGCATCTCTAAGCTGGTCAAACTTTGCCTTCCTAAAGTTCAGTGTTTTTGTGACTCCCTGACAAGTTCCCCTAGTGAAAGACAGGTGAAACTGTACAATATTGTGGTCGCTATTTCCTAGATGCCCGACCACCTGCAGATTTGTTATTCTGTCAGGTCTATTAGATAGTATTAGGTCTAAAAGTGCTGCTCCTCTGGTTGGATTCTGCACCAATTGTGAAAGATAATTTTTCTTGGTTATTAGCAGAAACGTATCCAATAAATGTATCCAGGTGTTAGAATGGCCAAGTCAAAGTCCAGACCTCAATCCAATTGAGAATCTGTGGAAAGAGCTGAAAAGGATCACAAACAATCTCCATCAAACCTCACGAGCTCGAGCTGTTTGCCAAAGAAGAATGGGCAGGAATTTCAGTCTCCCGATGTACAAAACTGATAGAGACATACCCCAAGCGACTTGCAGCTGTAATCACAGCAAAAGGTGGCCCAACAAAGTATTAAGTTAAAAGGGCCGAATAATATTGCACGCCCCACTTTTCAGTTTTTGAATTTCCAGAAAAATGGAAAATAACCAATAAATTTCATTCAACTTCACAATTGTGTTCCACTTGTTGTTGATTCTTCACCAAAAATTTACATTTGGTATCTTTATGTTTGAAGCATGATATGTGGGAAAAAGTTGAAAAGTTCCAGGGGGCCGAATACTTTTGCAAGGCACTGTAATTTGCACAAGTCACGGCTTCTGCTTTCATCAGGTTACAAGTTTTCTAACATAATTCTTCCGCAATTGGAGGATTCTAAATTAGATTAATTACCTTTAAGTGAACATTAGACATATTTTATTCACATAAAAATGATTTCCATTCAGAGTTTTTTTTGCCTCAGTTTCTTATTATATTCTTTGTCTTTTCATGTCCTCCAGTTGACTAAATTTCACATCAATAGATGAGTCACTTGATCAAGCAAATTCTTCTTCTTGCTCATGTTTATACTATGTTTCCACCATTGCTGGTCAATCATTTTGTGTACCTAGAGAATTTCAGAGCGACGTGTTGGAACGGACTTCTGCATTTGAGTATTGTTTCTAATAGAAATGAGACACTGATTCGGGAATGTCCCACAGGCAGAATTGTATCTTACCATTAAAAAGCACTCCCTGTCAAATTTCCTGAAATGAGATCAGATTATATTTTCAGGAATTAGCTAAAAATGAAGTTTACATGGCTAAAACTCTAAGTCTCAATCATATAAGTGTTATTACTTCACTAGCAACCTGCTGGCACAGCTCCAGCTACAAACAGCTTATTGATGTGAAATCTCTGGCAAACATCCTTGTATTGCCACATTGTTCAAGTTTAGTATAACTGCTTCTTCAATAATGACTTACTGTGTCATTTCTTTCCCATGTGTGAAAGGCAGGTGTTGAATTTTAAAGCTATTATTTTTCCTGAACAAAGACATAATCATTAAAGTGTGGTGATGATTTTGATTTCCTAAGAAACAAAGTTTTATACAAGTTAGTCTATAGCGAGAAAAGTATTTGCTTTGTATCTGTAACGTGCAAAGGGTGAAAAAAGAAAATGAAGAAAGTTTTTGAACTTACCCATAATAGGTGAATTAAAATGAGACCAGAAAAACATGGCTGCTCCTAAAGTTCATTTTTTTACAGTGCCTTGCAAAAGTATTCGGCTCCCTGGAACTTTTCAACCTTTTCCCACATATCATGCTTAAAACAAAGATGCCAAATGTAAATTTTTGGTGAAGAATCAACAACAAGTGGAACACAATTGTGAAGTTGAACGTAATTTATTAGCCATTTAAAATTTTTGTGGAAAATCAAAAACTGAAAAGTGGGGAATGCAATATTATTCGGCCCCTTTACTTTCAGTGCAGCAAACTCACTCCAGAAGTTCATTGTGGATCTCTGAATGATCCAATGTTGTCCTAAATGCCTAATGATGATAAATATAATCCACCTGTGTGTAATCAAGTCTCTGTATAAATGCACCTGCTCTGCGATAGTCTCAGGGCTCTGTTCGAAGCACAGAGAGCATCATGAATACCAAGGAACACAACAGGCAGGTCCGTGATACTATTGTGAAAAAGTTTAAAGCTGGATTTGGATACAAAATGATTTCCAAAACTTTATACATCCCAAGGAGCACTGTGCAAGCAATCATATTGAAATGGAAGGAGTATCATACCACGGCAAATCTACCAAGACCCAACCGTCCCTCTAAAGTTTCATCTCAAACAAGGAGACGACTGATCAGAGATTCAGCTAAGAGGCCCATGATCACTCTGGATGAACTGAGGATCTGTTTATACCAAGGAAGGTGAGGGGCACAAGGGGGCATTCTTTGCGTCTGGAGGAGAGAAGGTTTTTCCACCAACATAGAAGAGGATTCTTTACTGTTAGGGCAGTAAGAATCTGGAATTGCTTGCCTGAGGAGGTGGTGATGGCGAACTCAGTCGAGGGGTTCAAGAGAGGCCTGGATGTCTTCCTGGAGCAGAACAATATTGTATCATACAATTATTAGGTTCTGTAGAAGGACGTAGATCTGGGGATTTATTATGATGGAATATAGGCTGAACTGGATGGACGAATGTCTTTTTTCGGCCTTACTAACTATGTTACTAACTATGTTACTAACTGCAGAGATGTACAGCTGAGGTGGGACTGTCTGTCCAGAGGACAACAATCAGTCCATCCACAGACAGCTGTTTCGGGGTTTTTGCCCCTCATCAGTGTGGAGTAGGAATCTAGCTATTAGGGGCAGTGCCTAGTAAAAAGGCTATAAAGGCACAGATGATTGGCCTCGGGGCAAAAACCCCGAAACAGCTGTCTGTGGATGGATACCATGCTTGGCATAGGTGGCTTTCCTTCATAGGATGCTGCCCTTCCCGTGGTTGTTCCTTCCTGGGGAAAGGCCTGGCTATTCACTGCTTGCGTCGAGAAACACGTGATGGTGTCTCCGCAGCTTCTTTACATGCATCTGCATATTTCCCATAAGGGATGGGGGCAGTGTTCTGGAATCACTGCGTTGAGAAACACGTGATGGTGTCTCCGCGGTGTTGGATGTTTTGGTCTCCCCAAGGCCAATCATCTGTGCCTTTATAGCCTTTTTACTAGGCACTGCTCCTAATAGCTAGATTCCTACTCCACACTGATGAGGGGCAAAAACCCCGAAACAGCTGTCTGTGGATGGATACCATGCTTGGCATAGGTGGCTTTCCTTCATAGGATGCTGCCCTTCCCGTGGTTGTTCCTTCCCGGGGAAAGGCCTGGCTATTCACTGCTTGCATCGAGAAACACGTGATGGTGTCTCCGCAGCTTCTTTACATGCGTTTACTAAAGTAAAGTCACACAATACATAAGCAAAACATAATGATGATGTCAGGCTCCCGATTCCACACCTCCCAGAAGGGTGCCACCCAGTGGACTCCAAGTCACCAAGGGATCACTGAGGCACACATAGGCGGGACATCAGGACGCAGGCAAGACATCAGGGTACAGACAGGACATCTGGACACAGGAAGGACATCAGGTTTACCGGATAGATATTTGGGACACTGGCGTGACAGCCCATGCCATCAGCTGGAACACTGGCGTAGCAGCGCAGGTCATCAGTTACATCAGGACATCGGACACAGGACATCAGTGTACACGAGGTCAGCTGGCAGGACATCAGGGTACAGACAGGACATCTGGACCCAGAGTCATCAGCAGACATCATACAGGAGTCGTTCGGTTCCAGACATCCGACACGACCTACAGGCACCACCAGTCATCGGGCTCCAAGCTCCTGGTAGCATTCATGAGGTTGCAGACTGCAGTTGTTAGGCTCCGGGCATTGGACCTGGGAAGGAAATCAAGTGGGATGGTGCTAGAAACACTGGATTACTGGACCTGCCAGGAGCTAGAACCGCATAGTAGTCAGAGCACAGAGTAGTAGATGCTTAGCAGAAACACCGGTTACAAGAGACTCAAAGTCACTGGGTGCAAGGCTCCAGATGCAAAAGGATTCCAGGAACATAATCACAGCAGACACAGTTCAGACAGGTTCAGGTACAGGATCAAGGATTCGGACCTGGATATACCGCCTCCAGGACAGGCGCCAGAACAGGTCAAAACATTAATCAAGGCAGGGACTTTGGTTCCAAAACATAAACAGAAGAGGTGCAGGAACACAAACAAAGTTCGGGAGCTTTATGAGTAGCTCAGGCCCCGCCCATAGGGCAGGGAAACTTTATATAGGAGCTGCCCCTCAGCAATTGGCTGGGGACAGCATTTCAAGTACACACACTAACCCTAATAAAAGCAGGGGAGGTGTGGCCGCTCACGCCCTAAGCACCAACAGAAACCATTAGAGCACAATCAGTGCAGGAACTGAGGCTCAGGGCACCTGGCTGTGGCTGCACGCCCTGACACACGTGGAAAGTCATGCACCAGCTGCAAATGACCTCGCAACCCATGGACAGCTTCTACAGCAGCAACCAGGGACCGCACATGCGGACGGTCATGGAGCAGAGCAAAGACCTAACAACCCTTGTACGGCTACGCAATAAAGCAGGGAACTGAGAAGGCTCCATACGGGTAATAGCCAACAGTATCCCAGCTCATTTAGGGGGAAAGGAATAAAGGGCAAAAGCAAAGACATGCATTGTCACGCCGAAAACCAGATACAGAATGAATGGCGTGACACAGACTGGGACGGAGATTTCTCTTCCAACAAGACAATGATCTCAAACATAAAGCAAAATCTACAATTTAATGGTTCACAAATAAAAGTATCCAGGTGTTAGAATGGCCAAGTCCAAACCTCAATCCAATCGAGAATCTGTGGAAAGAGCTGAAAACTGCTGTTCACAAATGATCTCCATCAAACCTCACTGAGCTCGAGCTGTTTGCCTAGGAAGAATAGGCAAGAATTTCAGTCTCTCGATGTACAAAACTAATAGAGACATACCCCAAGTGACTTGCAGATGTAATCACAGCAAAAGGTGGTGCAACAAAGTATTACGTTAAAGTGGCTGAATAATATTGCACGCCTCACTTTCAGTTTTTGATTTTCCACAAAAATTTAAAATAACCAATAAATTTCGTTCAACTTCACAATTGTGTTCTGCTTGTTGATTCTTCACCAAAAATTTACATTTGGTATCTTTATGTTTGAAGCACGATATGTGGGAAAAGGTTGAAAAGTTCCAGGGAGCCGAATACTTTTGCAAGGCACTGTATACTCACCTGTGGGGCAGGTCCGCACCGGACTCCCCCCCCCCCCCCGGTGAGTATAATAAAACTTATTTTTCTTATCTTTTTGGTCAGACCGGGGGCTTATCTACAGCAGTATATAATGCTGTAGATGAACCCTGAAAGGCAGTGGCCATAACTTATATCAGCCAAAACTGCTGACAAGTTCGCTTTAAGGGCATCCTGAGCGTGCTCTAGTTCTGAGACCTGGGCAGGTAAGTACTGCAGTCCCTTTGTGCTGTATTTATTAATTCTTGAATTTTTGGAGGATTTTTACTCCTCTTTTTGTGTTTTTTTCTAATTGATTACTGTACCAAGCTTGGTACTGTATATATGTACTGACTGTGGTTCTGGGGCTGGATTCACGTAGTGACTGTGGTTCTAGCGCTTCATTCGGTTACGACTGCCAAAGCACATTCACACAGGCAGGGCCGGTTTTAGACAAAGTGGGGCCCTAGGCAAAAATTTAAAGTGGGGGCCCCAAATGATAACATTGCACTGTGGCCCCCTTATTTAGGGGCCTTATATCGGCCAATGGGTCTGCCACTATTAGCTGTATGCAGGGTCACTGCTGGCACTTTGAAAAGCAGCTTTTGGCCATGTTCATAGGCAGAATTTTTGCAGCTTTTTCTTCTGCAAATAATAAGTTTACAGCAGTTTGCAACACAAGCAAAAACTGAGATTTTCAGAAATCTCCTGCACACCCTTTTATTTTCGGTTGACTGAATTTCACAACTGCGTCTCTCCAGACCCCAGCATGTCAATTTATCTTGCGCAGGCGCGAGTCTCCGCAAGAGAAATCTCACCCCTGCAATGTATAGGACGCAGGGATTCCACACGGTTCAATGAACACACGCGGAATCACCTGTGTTCAATACATGGCAGCATTTTGGACGCAGCATGATGTCCACTGCGTACAGAGGTTGCCATTTCCGGATCCTCTGCACATACACTAAAAAATGGGTGCTTTGAAAGCAGTGTTTTTACTGCCAAGACAGCAGGCTTTGGCTGCAAAAAAAAAAAATGCACCAAAAACGCTGATTCCTATGCACACCTGTACTATATATGTGTATGGTTTATCCTTATTATTTCATGTGGGAATTCATTTATTCTATATAATAAATGCCCTGATTCAGCAGACAATATTCCTGTCTTGTGTCATCCAGATAGTAGTGACAGGACATCACTCTATCAGATTACAAGCAATGATTTAGTGACTGGTCAGAGCCAATGCTGATGGCTGCTGTATGTGACTGTGAAACCTGATCCTACAGCAATCATCACAGAGCTCCAGGACCAAATGAGTAAATCACAGCACTGAGGGTGTCTCATGGGGGGTTTGGGAGACACGTTCTGGGACTGCTGCTTCACTGCTGTACACCCTCTGGGCACTTCATACAGGGGCTGCAGAGGCAGGGGGCCCCCTTTCTAGGTGGGGGCCCCAGGTGACTGCCTGGTCTGCCTGTGCCAAACAATGTCCCTGCACACAGGTAGTACAAACCAGGAAGAAAAATACCTAAACCGACAGGCCCCTGTTTGTTCAGACTAGGTAATAATAATAATAATCTTTATATAGCACCAACATATTCCGCAGCGCTTTACAATTACAGTTTCAAATGCAAGTTATAAGTAACAACATTAACAATATAATAGTTAAAGCACAATAAGATGACTCGACTCGTGAGAGCTTAAAATCTACAAAAGCCTTTCTCTGACCCTAGTCTGTCCCTGCCTGACCACAGAGTTTGGCAACCCTAAGATAATGCAATGGCGCCCCCACTCGACGGCGGCTTACCCTGAATGTTCTTAGCAGTTCCTAGGATAGATAGAGTAGCAGTTCCTTATGGAAAAAAGGAATCACACAAAAAAGAACTGCAACCCACACAAACTACAGCCAAGAGAATGAATCCAACAACGTCTATTACCAGCAGGAAACAACAGTAAGGGAAGGTTTTTAAAGATGCACAAAAAAAGTAACAGAGTAAATGAAAAACACCTGTGTTAAGCTAGACAGACTGCAGCCAGAGTACCAGAACCCAAACACCCAGAATAAAGAAGTGTCTCCTGTGGCTTGGTTGAAAGAGAAGCAGACAACAGAGCACAAGCTCAAGGGACTGAATCCAGGAACATGACAGTACCCTCCTTTCTATGAGGGGCCCCTGGACCTGAAAATCCCCAACCACTGACATCGCTGACCAAACTCCCTCACTAGGCAACCCAGTGGTAATTGATGATTTCTCAGCCGATCAGAAGCGGTGCTTGCCGCACTGTCATGTGCATGTCATGTGACAAACACTCGGTGTTCGAGTAGCTGAACCAGAACAGTAACACGGACTTCCTGATGAAGTCTGTGTTCAGCGTCCATACCCGAACAGTAGTTGTTTTGTACAGACGCCGAACTTTACTGTTCGAGTTTGCCCATCTCTATTCGTGAGATGTCATTTGTTTCACTAACCTAGAGCTGCCATGTACTTTACTAAGATCATTACAACAGTTACTGTTAAGTTAGTAAAGATCTTAAAGTAACGGCAGCGCTAGATTAGTGCTTGGAGTGAGCAACCTTCATACCAGGATCTCACAACCAGGAAGTTTTGACAAAAGATGGATCCTTTGGGAAACATTAGAAACTCTCATGGGAGTGTTTCACATGAACTTATATTTAATAAAATCACCTATCAGAGGCTGCCCATTATTTTATTAAATATATAGGGCAGTGTCAGATTGGTGATATAGAGTACCTACCACTAATCTGTACTTATAGGGTACCTAAGTACAGATTGGTGATAGGTTCTCTATAAGTACAGATTGGTGATAACTAGTGTTGAGCGATACCTTCCGATATTTGAAAGTATCGGTATCGGATTGTATCGGCCGATATCCGAAAAATATCGGATATCGCCGATACCGATACCCGATACCAATACAAGTCAATGGGACACAAATATCGGAAGGTATTCCTCGATGGTTCCCAGGGTCTGAAGGAGAGGAAACTTTCCTTCAGGCCCTGGGATCCATATTCATGTAAAAAATAAAGAATGAAAATTAAAAATATCGATATACTCACCCCTCCGGCGGACCCTGGACCTTAGCGGTGTAACCGGCAGCCTCCGTTCCTAAGAATGCAGGGTGAAGGACCTTCGATGACGTCGCGGCTTGTGATTGGTCGTGTGACCGCTCATGTGACCGCTCACGTGACCGCTCACGCGACCAATCACAAGCCGCGACGTCATCGCAGGTCCTTCACTCGCTCACTCTTAGGAACAGAGGCTGCCGGTTGCAGCGGTAACAACCAGGGCATGTCCGAGGGTGAGTATATCAATATTTTTTATTCTTTATTTTAGACATGAATATTCATCCCGATACAGATTCCCGATATCGCAAAAATATCGGAACTCGGTATCGGAATTCCGATACCGCAAATATCGGCCGATACCCGATACTTGCGGTATCGGAATGCTCAACACTAGTGATAACTACTCTATAAGTACAGATTGCCCTGCTATGCCAAAAACCAATTCCATAAATTATTGCATTCAATGTTGTACAATTGCAGGAATAAAAGCAGTCATCTAAATAAGCATTAGCAAAGACAACTAACAAGTGCAATTACCATGAGGGCATAATTTAGTAATGTGAGCAGATACAAGGAAGTCTATAATTTCTAATCTTCCATTATCTTCCTGTGTAAATTCCCTGACAGTTCCTTTATTGTTTTGACACTTTAACAGATCTTTAGAAAAAATATTTATAAAGTTCATTTTTAACATATGAATTAATCTTTTGACTAGTTTGTTTCCCCAAACTAGTCATCCTATCGAGCATGTTATCATGCCCCTGTGGGTGAGAAAACATGATTTGCATCATCGCCAGCTCTCTGCAAAACTTGCACATGCACGTGATTTTCTTTTCCACAGCGCATGTTGAGAAGCAGAGACGAATCCTCATGTCTACAGAGAAGACAAAGATCAAGCTTCTTCTTTGCTTCCGGACATGCGCAGTGTGCCACTGTGGGAAAGAAAGTCTTGCACATGCGCGAGAATTGCAGGTTGCAGGGGATGATGCCGCCAATTCTCATATTTGCTTGCATGAGGATTGATTCTTGCCCCCCCTCTTTTTACCTTTTCACAACCATTCCCCAAAAATTAAATGGTTAAAATCATTAAATATATTGATACAAAGGTTAGGCAATTTTTATATGTTCATGCATGCATGCACATACAATATCGTATCTGAGTACCCCATCAGGCTATATCTGTTTAATATAATATACACTGCTCAAAAAAATAAAGGGAACACTAAAATCCCACATCCTAGATATCACTGAATGAAATATTTGAGTTGTAAATCTTTATTCATTACATAGTGGAATGTGTTGAGAACAATAAAACCTAAAAATTAACAACATAAATCACAACTAATATCCCACGGAAGTCTGGAGTTGAAATGATGCTTAAAATCAAAGTGGAAAATGAAGTTACTGGCTGACTCAACATCAGTGGAAATGCCTTAAGACAAGGAAATGATGCTCAGTACTGTGTGTGGCCTCCACGGGCCTGTATGACCTCCCTACAATGCCTGGGCATGCTCCTGATGAGGCGGCAGATGGTCTCCTGAGGGATCTCCTCCCAGACCTGGACTAAAGCATCCGCCAACTCTTGGTCAGTCAGTGGTGCAACGTGACGTTGGTGGATGGTGCGAAACATGATGTCCCAGATGTGTTCAATTGGATTCAGGTCTGGGGAACGGGCGGGCCAGTCTTTAGCTTCAATGCTTTAATCTTGCAGGAACTGCTGACACACTCCAGCCACATGAAGTCTGGCATTGTCCTGCATTAGGAGGAACCCAGGGCCAACCGCACCAGCATATGGTCTCACAAGGGGTCTGAGGATCTCATCTCGGTACATAATGGCAGTCAGGCTACCTCTGGCGAGCACATGGAAGGCTGTGCGGCCATCCAAAGAAATGCCACCCCACACCATTACACACCCACTGCCAAACCGGTCATGCTGAAGGATGTTACAGGCAGCAGATTGCTCTCCACAGCATCTCCAGACTCTGTCACGTCTGTCACATGTGCTCAGTGTGAACCTGCTTTCATCTGTGAAGAGCACAGGGCGCCAGTGGCGAATTTTCCAATCCTGGTGTTCTGTGGCAAATACCAGTCGTCCTGCATGGTGTTGGGCTGTGAGCACAACCCTCATCTGTGGACGTCGGGCACTCAGACCATCCTCATGGAATAGGTTTCTAACCGTTTGTGCAGACACATGCACATTTGTGGCCTGCTGGAGGTCATTTTGCAGGGCTCTGGCAGTGCTCCTTCTGTTCCTCCTTGCACAAGGGCTGAGGTAGCGGCCCTGCTGTTGGGTTGTTGCCCTCCTACGGTCCCCTCCACGTTTCCTGGTGTATTGGCCTGTCACCTGGTAGCGCCTCCATCCTCTGGACACTATACTGACAGACACAGCAAACCTTCTTGCCACAGCTCGCATTAATGTGCCATCCTGAATGAGCAGCACTACCTGAGCCATTTGTGTGGGTTGTAGAGTCCGTCTCATGCTATCACAAGTGTGAAAGCACAACCAACATTCAAAAGTAACCAAAACATCAGCCAGAAAGCATTGGTACTGAGATGTGGTCTGTGGTCCCCACCAGCAGAACCACTCCTTTATTGAGTGTGTCTTGATAATTGCCAATAATTTCAATCTGTTGTCTATTCCATTTGCACAACAGCGTGTGTAATTGATTGTCAAACACTGTTGCTTCCTAAGTGGATATTTTGATTTCACAGAAGTTTGATTTACTTGGAGTTATATTAGTTGTTTAAGTGTTTTCTTTATTTTTTGAGCAGTGTATATATACCTACTGCGTTTATCATGTGATCATTTAAAATCACATGACCGCCTCTGGTCTTTCTTCTATACAGGTGTAATATCCTCCCTCAACTCACTTGATTCAACCCAATCATATGACCTGTTTTGGTCATTTGACCAGGATTCTCCAACAATATCAGAGTCATGTGACCTAATTTGGTCACGTGATTGGAAACCTCTGGCAATGTCAAAAGCGTCAATACTGCGGCGTCATGAGGGTGTGGACGTGGCCAGATTATACTTTGAAACTGGGATATTCTTCTCTCGTCCGGCCATGTGATCATGGCCATGGCGACAGCACAAACAAATCCATGCGGCAATACTTTACACCTGAACGGGGTTGCATTGGGATTAATCTGTTCTTTTGCTATTGGTTGGTGACATAAATACAGTAGGTAGTTTTCCAGCGTTTTATCACCCCTGGATGAAGCATTTCAATGCAAAACACGCATCGGGTGTGGTGGACTGCTCGAAATGTAACCTTTATAAGGTAACAGCTTCATAAATGTTTTTCTGCAAATATATTCATGTGTATTATACATGGCACGTTTTTAGTTATGCTCTATTTATAGTAATAAATATTTCTAAGGGTGTAATGTGAGCAGCATACTTTATTACCCTGCGAGACATCTCACTTTTTTGCCCTAGGATGTAAATAAATATGTTATATTGTGTATTACATATCTTACTTTCACAGCCTTGCTTGTTTTACTGTCCCATGACTTATAGCAATAATAATAATATATAGAAACACACACAAGTGTGACTTTCTAATGACTCTGCGATTATTATTCCTGTTATTTATGGAACATGATACCATTTTGTGTATTCATTATGTTCAGTTTTTTTCACCATTTTCCTCATTTGTGTTTTTTCCTTTTTTACACTGACTGTATGTTTGTCATTTTATGGCTTGATTTTGTTCATAAAGTGTTCAAATTAAATATTTTATATTTCATTTGGCCCTCTATATGATGTGTACTTTATGGCCTAATCTATAGGATTCAATTGTAAGGGTTACTTCGGGTTCGCTTTAATGGATTAATAAAGGATTGTAAACGGTTTTTATTGACACAGAAGACAAGTGTTGAATTTTCTGGTTTAACACAATATTAGTAAGGCAGAGAAATACCATTGTTTATCTGGCATTTCTGGTCATGACATAACACTGTTCATGTTTCAAGTCTAAAAGAATCACAAGAGGACATGCCACTGCCGTCGGTTAGCTAATATCCTGCTTCTCATCATCTGATTGGAAAGTGGTTGCTCTTTTCCATCCCTATTTAGGCCAAGCAAAAACTTTTAAATGACTCAGAAGTTGCCTCTGTGGCTGAATGCAGTTCTACATATGTATGTTTCTCTTCCTCTTTTTCATGCCATTTTTCACTGTGAAACAAAGAATCACAGGGTGGGTGCCGTCTAGTCAGATGACGGGGTTCACCCTCCTGTCTCCCCAGAGGTTTATCATTTGATTGGTAATGATGATATCAACACCTACTTATAGCTCTCAGATGGGAATTCTCGCAATGTAATTATGTAGTGGTGTGTCTATCATGGTTATTGTCTGAAGAAATGCTGAACGTTCTGTATATGCAGCGGGAATTGCGAGGAGCTAACATGAATGTGGAACGCAATGGGAATATGAGCTTAGAAATACATAATGATGGATTATTGGCCCCAGTGCTGAACAGTCACGTTGTTTAGGGATTCCAACATAAGACACATGACCACATCACCCAGCTATGCCCACATGCTAACCCATCTAAGGGCAGCATTATGTAGAGACACAGACCCGAATTCCAGGGATGTCTGCTTTCCTGGGCCGTTTACTGCATTCTTTATAAAATCACTGTTTTATCTGCTGCAGATCTAAAAGTTCTCTGAGCGCTGATTTCTGTACAACTCCATCCCTAACAGTGATTGACAGCTTTTTTGTGCATGCTGTGCATAGGCAGAAAGCTGCAAATCAGTGTTGGGAGCAGAATTGTGCAGAACTCAGCAATATGAACAACTACATGGCAGCGGTTTCGTAATTCTTTAGTGATAATCTCTTGCTGATAAAAGGAGCCCAGTAAGGCTACTTGCGTATCGGGGCTTTGAGGACGGGTGCGTACTTTCTCCCTGAAGCTCCACCCACTTCCACTTAGGTCGGCTTACTTCTGCATGTGTCCTGCGTACCTATCTTTAACAATGAGTATGCAGGACATGCAGATGTATGCAGATGACTCGCTTTGACGCGCCCGCCGACCGCACAGGAGCGCAACTTGTTAGGAATTTAGAAGGGTTAAAAGTTGACCAGCGATTTCTCATTTTTACAACAAAATTTACAATTTTTAGGGACCACATCACATTTGAAGTCACTTTGAGGGACCCATAGTACAGAAAATACCCAAAAGTGACACCATTCTAAAAACTACACCACTCAAGGTGCTGAACAATACATTCAAGAAGTTTATTAACCCTTCAGTTGCATTCCAATTAATGGAATGAGGAAGGAAAAAATGTTCATTAAACTTTTTTTCACAATTCTTTTACTCTAGACCCTTTTTTTTGTTTTGCAATTTCTCCTGAGTACGCCGATACCCCATATATGGGGAAAATGACTGTTTGGGTGCAGGAATCATTATGGAAGGGGCGCCATTGGACTTTTGGAGCACAAAATTGTCTGAAATCATTTGCGGACGCCATGTAGCATTTAAAGAGAACCTGATGTGCCTAAACAGTGGAAATCCCTCACAAGTGACCCCATTTTGGAAATTATACCTCTCAAGGAATGTATCTAGATGTATGGTGAGCATCTTGTACCCCCCAGGTGCTTCACAGAAAATTATAACGTAGAGCCAAAATGTTCTTTTTAAGTCTCAATTTGTTTTATTTTCACAAGGTAACAGGAGAAAATGGACCTCAAAATATGCTGAGCAATTTCTCCTGAGTACACAGATACCCTCATATGTGGGGGAAAACTACTGTTTTGGTGTACAGCTGATCTTAGAAAAGAATGAGTGACGTTTTGAAATGCAGACTTTGATGGAGTTGTCTTATGGATGTAATGTGTTTGAGAGCCTCGAAAGTGCCTAAACAGTGGAAACTCCCAACATTTGACTCGATTTAGGAAACTAGACACCTCAAGGAATTTATCTAGACGTGTGGTGAGCAACTAGAACCCACAAGTGTGTCACAGAATTTTACAACGTTGATCTGTGAAAATAAAAAAAATATTTTTCCCACAAAAATGTTGTTTTAGCCCCAATTTTTTTTTTTCATTTTCACAGGGATATCAGGAGAAAATGGACCCCAAAAATTGTTGTGCATTTTCTCCTGAGTACACCATACCCCATTTTTGGTTAAAAACTACTTTTGAGCACGGAGGAAAGTTTTTCACAAGGGGAAGTGGGTAAAAATGCCACCAAAATTTGTCCCACATTTCCGGCTGAATGTAGAAAAACTGCATATGAGACTATACAGTACTGTTTAGCCATATGGCAAGACTTGAGGGGGTCGGAGCGCTATTTGCCTCCTGGATCGCAGATTTTCCTAGAATAGTTTGCGGATTCCATATACAGAGCCCCTAAGTGCTAGAAGAGCAGAATCCCCTATCAGGTGACCCCATTTTGGCAATTATACCCTTTGGGAATTTATCTATCTTTTTTGACCCCATCATCTCAGCACGGCATGTCTCACATATTCTTGTGTTTTTGCTTATTTCTGACCATTATATGGTAACAGTTTTTGTGATATTGCACTAGCACTTTCATTCATGTGGGTATATATCATTCTATTTTATGTTATTAATTTTAGGCTTGTTGCTCAGTGATTCTTGTGTATATACGATTTATATATACGATTTCTTAGACCCATATACACCGTTGTGTTCAACCCAATTCTATTTCTATTTACCCTTGGGTGTGTGTCCCTTTTGTATAACTTTGTACTTTTTGCATTGCGGTCTGTATCATTTTTTTTTACCTGTATTTATTTTCCACTTTAATCTGTTCTTACTTGAATTATACATTAATAAAATTATATTATATTGGTCTGTATGGTTGTTTTTTGTGCTTTCCTCTTCTGTGTTTGGTAATTTCCCGACTGTCCACATAATTTTACACTGGTCCAGCTTCTTGGTAGCAAGGTTTCTTACTTTTTTATTCTAGACTCACCTAGCACTAATTATTCCCTCAATACCACGTAGCATTCCTTTGTTGTTTCTTATTGTTGATATTTATCTATAGGTGTATTGATGATTTTGATTCCATGGGTCTTTTCCAGAAGCAAGCAGCAGTGGATGTTGCCGAGTGAAAATTGCAAACTGTCATTGTAGTGCTCAGTATGTTTTAGTCACCAGGATGTTATAGTGCCCAGTACATGCTTCTGGAGACACGCACTGGTAAGGCGGGCTCTCATCACTAGAGAAATGACAAACATGTGGAAACTAAATGTGCTCAGAAGGGAGGGTGGCATTTTGATTTGGGGGCACATATTTTGCTGAATTTCTTTTGGAGGGTGAGGAGCTATTTTGCTTTCCCAGAGTCTTTGTAGTACTAGTAACTTTTTTTGTGGATTGATTTGAAGCTTTTGTTGTGAACATTTTACAAAACATTTTGGGTCACATTTGTCCGGCGCTCAACATTGAGCACTTACATTGGCGTTTCCATCTAAATCTCCAAGACACATGATTCAGATGAAACCCTCAAGGGATCCATTCACTATAATGAGGCAGCAGAGTTACTCTGGGCTCAGTCTTGCTCAGTACAGAGCGCAGGAAAAATGTGCACCGAGCCTTACTGCGATCCTTGGGAGGCACAATGAAAAAAAAAAAAAAAAAATCAACAAATAAATTTTAATTGCATTACTGCACTAGAAAATATGAAAAATTGAGAATACTTAGCGCATAAATTGGCAGCAATAATAATAAGGCGATTCACGTTTCTGGGAACCTATCTAATGTGGCAGCACGGTGGAGCAGTGGATAGCACAGTAACCTTGCAGCGCTGGGGTCCTGAGTTCAAGCCCCACTAAGGACAACTAAACCTACATAGAAAAGAAATACCAATAATAACATTGGGTAAGAAAAATAGGATACTAAAAACCACAAATAAACCCAAAAAGAAGTAAATTCAAACCCCACTAAGGACAACATCTGCAAAGAGTTCGTATGTTCTCTCCGTGTTTGCGTGGGTTTTCTCCGGGTTCTCCGGTTTCCTCCCACATTCCAAAGACTTACTGATAGGGAATTTAGATTGTGAGCCCCAACGGGGACAGCGATGATAATGTGTGCAAACTGTAAAGCGCTGCGGAATATGTTAGCATTATATAAAAATAAAGATTATTATTATTATTATTATTATTATTAATGTGAATCCTCTCTTAGACTGAAGTCTATCTTATTGTGGCAAATTGAATTGGCCAATTTATGAGGTATTCTCAATTTTTTATATTTTCTAGAGCAGTAATGCAATTTATATTTCATATATTTAATGTTTACATGCTATAGCTCAACAGAGTGCTACTTTATTTGTTGATTATATATTCAGATGGCTACTCTTAGTAAGCACTTGTTCACACTTGATTTCTGTGTGGAAGTTACGGTCAGTCTTTTGATATTAGAACGAAAAAATCAACAGCAGGTTAATAATTGGTTGTATTAATTTTTACGTCATTCCTCATGCTTTATAACTGATTAGGCGACTTTATTCCTCGGGTCGGTGCGATTACAGCGATACCGGATTTATAGCAGGTTTTTATGCTTGGTTGCTGTCACACACTAAAAGACGCTTTTTATTGCAAAAAATATTTTTTGCATATTCATATTTTGAGTGCTATAATTTTTTAATATTTCTGCTGACAGTGTCATATTATGGGCTTGTTTTTTGCGGCACGAGTTGACGTTTTCATTGGTACGATTTTTGGGCACATGACATTTTTTGATCGCTTTCTATTCTGATTTTTGGGAAGCAAAATGAACAAAAACCAGCAATTCAGGAATTTTTTTATGCTGTTCACGGTGTGGTCAAATTGTTAAGGTAGATTTATTCTTCAGGTCAGTAAGATTACAGGAATAACAAATTTACTTTTATGTTTTGGCGCTTTTACACAACAAAAACTATTTTATAGAAAAAAATGTAATATATTTGCATCGCTTTATTATGACCTATAACTATTTTTATTTATCCACTGAAAGAGCTATATTGTGGCTTGTTTTTTGCGTGACAGGATGACGTTTTCAGCTATACCATTTTTATTTACATATGTCTTTTTTATCTTGTTTTATTCCACTTTTTGTTTGACGGTATGATGAAAAAGCATCATTTTTTGTCCCATTTTATTTTTTATTATGTTTACTGTTGGGGTTAAGTAGTGTGACAGGAAAGGTGGAGAAGGTGGAGAAACCAAACATGTATACTTTTTTGTTTATCTTTATTTGTATACATAAAAATAGAAATTTATCGGTACGAGATTTATATATATTTATTTTAATTATTTTCTGATTTTTTTTTTTTTTTTACTTTGTCCCACTATGGGACTCTCACATTTACAGCTCTGATCGCTGTTATAAACTATTGCAATGCACGAGCATTGCAATGGCTTAGAACTAGTGATGAGCGAATATACTTGTTACTCGAGATTTCTCGAGCATGCTCGGGGGTCCTCCGAGTATTTTTTAGTGCTCAGAGATTTAGTTTTCCTCACCTCAGCTGAATGATTTACATCTCTTAGCCAGCTTGATTACATGTGGGGATTCCCTAGCAACCAGGCAACCCCCACATGTACTTATGCTGGCCAAAAGATGCAAATCATTCAGCTGCGGCAAAGAAAACTAAATCTCCGAGCACTAAAAAAAATACTCGGAGGACCCCCGAGCATGCTCGAGAAATCTTGAATAACGAGTATATTCGCTCATCACTACTTATAACTGTCAGTGCTGCACTGACAACAGTTAGTTAGATCATGCACTTGATCATTGACCAGTTAGATCATAACTTGCTAGAGCCTGGTGACCCGCATGTCATCATGGTGACATTGGGTCACCATGTCAACGGTTGAGCCTTGCGATGACGTTGCAGGGTCATTGATCAGAGGACAGAGGAGGCGCCCTCCCTCCTGCATGGGGGATTAAACTGCCAGGAGCAGTGCTGGCAGTGAGTTCTGGCCTCTGGGAGTAAGCTGTGATATCAGTTGATAACCTGGCAGCAATCGCCAGGACGTACCCAGTATGTCCAAAATCGGGCAGCACTTCCCAATGACGTATTGGGTACATTGAACGTCGTGAAAGGGTTAAGGGAGCAATTGGCCTATTTAAAGACATATGGGTAAAAACTTGACTACACTGTGCGAGCAGACCATACCTTTCTAAACATTTGCATTTATAAATATGTATTTAAGTCTGCTATGGGCTTCCATATTTGGAATACATCTGGCTTATAACACAAAAACATACCCAGAGACAACAACAATCATGTATAAATATGTATTAATGTAAATATACAGAGAAGGCAATACAGCAAGCATACTATTTTTTTCCTTAAAGGTTGGAGGAACACTTCCCTTCAAATGAGACATATGCCAAGGTTCTGTTAATACCAATAGAAAGTAATTACCGTAAGCATCCCTAAAAATGATTGTATAATTTACACACATTAAAACGAGGCCTTTTGCACTGAATTTAACTAAAGTCAACAGCTCACTAGGACTGTCTTCTAGGCATGGCATACCACAAAATTGAAATGTGTATTGGAAATCAGTATACATGATTATTGGGGCAGCATAAAATAAGGATACAAGTATGTTACCAGTGGCATAACTTGAAGCTCATGAGCCCCAATGCAAAAGCTCCAATGGGGACTCCAAATATTGCAAGTCTTTAATGGTATTGGTCTTTTGATATAGGCCAAAGGGACTTTTTGGGCCGATTAGGCTCCAGGGCGTGGGTGTGACCCCTGCACCTATTGTAGTTATGCCCCTGTGAGGTACAGTAAGTAGAACTCACTTAACCCTTTAAGGACCAAGCCACTTTGTAGGTTAATGACCGAGCCTCATTTTTAAATCTGACCAGTGCTCCTTTATGTGCTAATAACTCTGAATAGTTTCAACGGATCCCACTGATTCTCAGACTTTATGAACCTTCAGGTGCTTCACGTGGAAGGAAACAAAATAAAAAAAACGCAATTTTTTTTTTTTTTTTTTACAAAAATTTTGCATAAGACCCAAAATATTTTTATTTTTGTAAGGCAATTTCTCCTGATTGCGCCAATACCCTGTATGTAATCGGAAACTACTTTTGAGGCACAGTGCAAAGCTCAGTAGGGAAGGTGCGCCATATTATAGTGCAAATTTTACTGTTATGGTTCAGTGATGCCATGACACCACGGGTGTGTCACAGAATTTTAGGCCATTGTGCAGTGAAGAAAACATAATTGCACACGGGGAAATGGGTAACAATGTCAGCAAAATTGGTCATACAATTTCTGCTGAATGTAGAAATACTCCATATGTGGCTGTACAGTATTGCTTAGTGCTAGTGCCATTTGCCTCCCGATGCACAGATTCTCCTAGAAGAGTTTGTGGACTTCAAATACAGAGCCCCTAAGTGCTAGAAGAGCAGAATTTCCCATTCCCATTTCCCGATGGTTCCATCTGCCTCGATATAGGGAATTTTCCACCGCGGGTTCTGTCTGAATCACGTATTTCAGAGATTTACACAGAAACCAAGGTGTAAGCGCTCAGTGTAGAACGCACTATAAATGTGAACTGAGCCTTACTGCGATCTTTGGGAGGCAGAACGAACAAATCATCAGCAGGTGAAGAATGTGTTTTAATTATTTTTTACGCTGTTCTTGGTGCGGTATAAGTGATTAGACGACTTTATTCTTCGAGTCGGTGCAATTACTGTGATATTAGATTTATATCTTTGCTTATGTTTGGCTACTGTCACACACTAAGAGATGCTTTTCTTATTTACAAAAATTATTTTTTGCATAGCCATATTTTGGGAGCTATAATTTTTCCATATTTGGGCTGACAGAGTCATGTGATGGCTTGTTTTTTTGGCGACGTGTTGATGTTTTTATTGGTACTGTTTCAAAATTTACTTTTTTGGGGGGGCGGAAGGGGGGGGAGGATGCCATTTCTCTTTTTTTATGTTTTAGCACTTTTACATAAGTACTTTTATAGAAAAAATTATTATTTTTGCATCTCTGTATGCTGAAAGCTGTAGCTTTTTAATTTTTCCGCTGATGGAGCTGTATGGCAGGATGCTTTTTGCAGTTTAAAGTGATGTTTTTGGAGATACAGTTGTCTTTTTTGATCACGTTTTATTCCATTTTTTTTCAGCGGTATGATGAACAAGCATAGTTTGCCATTTTTTTATGGTGTTCACTGAAGGGGTTAACTAGTGTGGCACATTTAAAGATTAGATCGCTCCCGATCTGACGATACCAAATGTATACTTTTTATTTAAAAAATTTTTTTTTTACATAAAAATGTGTATTTATTAGTGTAATTTTTTTTCTATATTTTTACAATTTTTTTTTAAACTATTTTTACTTAGTCCCTCTATGGGACTTTCATTTCTTTCACAAGTAGAATGCATTGCAATGCATTCTGAAGGCTCGCGTCCCTCTTCCTGATTCCAGAATGTTGCAATCTCAGCATTTAGGGGGTTAATAGCCAGGGAAGTGCTGGCATCACTCCTGATTGTTAGTGCAGGAGGCCGGCCACTGGCAGGGCTGAGCTACTGCTGTGATCATGATGGAGGTGCTGATATTTCAGCACCTTCTGAGTGATCATGCTGTGATCGGTCAGTCAGACTGACTGACCGATCACAGCGATCTGGGTTTGGGGACCAATGGCATGGGTCTCCGCATCTCTTCTTGTGCCGTTCAGCTGTCAGTTACAGCTATCCGCAATAAACTGTCACTGCGTGTTTACAGTTCAAAGTCATGACGGGCATTGCTCATCATAGTGCGGGAACTAACCCCCGCTCATGACGTGCCATGTCCTTCATTGGATGTAAAAGGGGCTAAGAGTAACCATCATTTTATTTTATTTATAAATCAATGGTTCACATGAAAACAAGCAACTTTGTAATAAATCTTATCAAATAATTCTTCTTCTTTCTCCACCGGGACTGATCACTCATTCTCAATTCATGGATACAAATCTATCTGCGGTGAACACTGATTTCACTTTACTTAGATGGATGACTGCTGCATTATGCTTTTATGGAGAGCTGTAATGGTCATTTCAGAAGCCTTTACAGTGAAATGTCTGTCTCGGCCTTTGGCTCCCCCCTCCTCCACAGAATTTTAAAAGCACCAACTGCCATCGTCTAGCTCAGTAATGGGAAAATCTATTTTCACAGAACACAGATTTTATCTATGAATTATTAGTGAAAGGTCAGTCCAGGAGGAGAAACAAGCATATTTATCTAATAAGATAACATAGTTGCTAATGTTCACGTGTAGTAATGACTTATGACGTAACCCAAATAATCTTTTCTAGAAATAAAGGTGGTTAGCTGATCACTGAGGTTCCAGTTGTTTAAACCCCCAGGAATCAACTGTTACCACTGATCAAAGATGTTGGCAGTCCCATATTTCTCTTGCAACAATCACTGGGGGTAAAATGTGTCATTACATGTGAAGCATTAATATGAATAAGCAACCATATCATACATTGGAATGACAAGCACTTCAGCATAGAAGCCACTCTTAGTCATTCTTCACTCTAGCTAATGGATTTTCTGAACATTTGAACCAAATCTTGCTCTTTATATGCCCGTCTGGACAGAGTTTGTCCTGAAGTTATACTGTACGTCTATGCCCCCAACAAAATAGACAAAAAATAATACTTTAAACCCTACACGACCAGAGGTACCGTATTTTCATTTTTACGTCTTCGTTTTTTACTCCCCTTCTTTCCAGTGCCATAACTTTTTATTTTTGGGTCAATAAGGCCATGTGAGGGTTGATTTTTTGCAGAACAAGTTGTTCTCCATTGGTTTTAACATATTGTGTACTTAAAAACGGGGAAAAAATCCAAGTGTGGTGAAATTGCAAAAAAGTGCAATTCCAGTTTTTTTTTTACCATATTCACTAAATACTAAAACTGACCTGCCATTATGAGGTCATAGACACCAAACAACTCTAGGTTCTTTTTTATTTAAGTGGTGAAAAAAAAATCAAGTTTGGTTTATAAAAAAAAAAAAAAAAAAAAGGTGCCATTTTCAGAGACGTGTAGCATCTCAATTTTTCGTTACCTGGGGCTGGGTGAGGGCTTAATTTTTGCGTGCCGAGCTGATGTTTATATTGATACAATTTTGGTGCAGATACGATGTTTTGATCGCCCGTTATTACATTTTAATGCAATGTAGAGGCGAATAAAAAAGTAATATTGACGTTTTGAATTTCTTTCTCGTTACGCTTTTTAGCGGTCGGATTATTTTTTTTTATATTGATAGATCGGGTGATTTTGAATGCGGTGATACCAAATATGTGATATATTCGATTTTTTTTTTTGAATGGGACAAAAGGGGGTGATTTGAACTTATATATATTTTTTTCTTAATATTTTTAAAAACTTTTTTTACATGCTTCAATAGTTTCCATGGGAGACTAGAAGCTGCACTACTTCGATTGCCTCTGCTACACACAGGCGATGATCAGATCACCTGTGTGTAGCAGAAATGCTCACTGGCTATGAGCTCCGACCACTGGGTGGCACTCATAGCAATCCAGCAGTGACAACCATAGAGGTTTGCTAGAGACCTCTGATTGTCATGCCGACCCATCGGTGACCCACAATCATGTGACAGGGTCACCAAAGGGTGGAATTTAAGATGTGATAAGAAATTGACAGCGGCATTTAACTAGTTAACTGCCGCGGGTGGATCGCAATTCCACCCGCGGCTGTTGTGGGACATGTCAGCTGTATATATATATATCAGAAGACATGTGCCCGGAAGAGTGTGGGCTCAGCGATGGAGCCAGTACCAAACAGGGGGAGTCCGACATCAGCGTACTATTACACCGAATGTCGTAAAGGGGTTAAAATACAAAGACAAGCATTATTTACTCTTTGAATCAAACTTCACTGTTCCTAACTGGTCTTTGCTGTCAGAGCAGTTCCATGGACATCCCATGTACATATGGTGACTGCAGGCAATTACTGTCTTCAGAAGAATGTCTCTAAAAGCACACCATCTATATCCAATATCAGTGTTATATTCAGTTACAAGCAAAACATATTCATGCATATAAACAGAGGCATAGCTAGTTTTGTTTCGGGGAGATGGGCGGTAGGGGGAAGGCGAAACTTCTGTGTGGACCCCTAACCATGTAACCCTGATTACAACTATGGCGGTAACCCCTAATAGTGGATGTAGGAGAGTCTCAGCAGATGACTGTGCTGTTACTAAAAAAAAAATCTTTATACAAAGAACAACACTGACATTACCGCTATATGGTGACATATAGTGGGGTAGATACCAGTCCTACAGAACATACAAGAAATCACAGTACAGTTATATATAGTGACTTACAGGTGACGTACTTTCTGGGAGTCATTCACTTTTCCCATCTTTTCCATCTGGCCCAGACCAACATGACAACTTCTTCCAGCTAGGACTCCACTGCAGAGAATACAACAAAGACACATATGACTTCTCACATTTCAGGCACCACCGCACTCTATCCACAACCTGCACAAACTCCTTATCCTGCCGATACCCCAGTGCTGAGTCGCTGTTGCAGTATATGTCCCTATTACTGCACCTAAGGTGGGGTACTGTGTGCCCTCTAAGGCTGCCGTCACATTAGCTCCTGGTTTTGGCTACAAATACTGATGTAAAATACTGACCAAATACTGCTAGTGTGACGGCAGCCTAATTTTCCTCCTACTGGAGCCCTATATTCCTCTTTCAGTGAACTTGTAAAGTATAATGTGAACAAAACGTGCCCCACAAACACCAAAATATCTCTACAGTGAATTTCTCCACAAGCACAGTATGATGACCCTACTGTACCCCACCCCTCAACTGCCACGGAAACATATGGTGACCCCAACACAGTAGGATCCCCCAACTGTGACCCCCCCATAGCTCTCCATGCAGTATAATGGGCCTACATAATGCACCCCATAACCCATACAGCATAATGCACCCCACAGCCGGCACAGTATAATGCACCCCACAGCCGGCACAGTATAATGCACCCCACAGCCGGCACAGTATAATGCACCCCATAGCCCATACAGCATCCCCATGGTCCATACAGCATAATGCACCCCATAGCCCCTACAGTAAAATGCACCCCATAGCCCATACAGTATAATACACTCCATAGTCCATGTAGTATAATGCACCCCATAGCTCATACAGTGTAATGCATCCCATGGTCCATACAGTATAATGCACCCCATTGCCCATGCACCCCATAGTCCATGTAGTATAATGCACCCCATACAGTGCAACGCACCGCATAGCCCGTACAGTAAATGCACCCCATAGTCCACAGTATAATGCACCCCATAGTCCATGTAGTATAATGCACTCCATACAGTACAGGTCCTTCTCAAAAAATTAGCATATAGTGTTAAATTTCATTATTTACCATAATGTAATGATTACAATTAAACTTTCATATATTATAGATTCATTATCCACCAACTGAAATTTGTCAGGTCTTTTATTGTTTTAATACTGATGATTTTGGCATACAACTCCTGATAACCCAAAAAACCTGTCTCAATAAATTAGCATATTTCACCCATCCAATCAAATAAAAGTGTTTTTTAATAACAAACAAAAAAACCAACAAATAATAATGTTCAGTTATGCACTCAATACTTGGTCGGGAATCCTTTGGCAGAAATGACTGCTTCAATGCGGCGTGGCATGGAGGCAATCAGCCTGTGACACTGCTGAGATGTTATGGAGGCCCAGGATGCTTCAATAGCGGCCTTAAGCTCATCCAGAGTGTTGGGTCTTGCGTCTCTCAACTTTCTCTTCACAATATCCCACAGATTCTCTATGGGGTTCAGGTCAGGAGAGTTGGCAGGCCAATTGAGCACAGCAATACCATGGTCAGTAAACCATTTACCAGTGGTTTTGGCACTGTGAGCAGGTGCCAGGTCGTGCTGAAAAATGAAATCTTCATCTCCATAAAGCATTTCAGCCGATGGAAGCATGAAGTGCTCCAAAATCTCCTGATAGCTAGCTGCATTGACCCTGCCCTTGATGAAACACAGTGGACCAACACCAGCAGCTGACATGGCACCCCACACCATCACTGACTGTGGGTACTTGACACTGGACTTCAGGCATTTTGGCATTTCCTTCTCCCCAGTCTTCCTCCAGACTCTGGCACCTTGATTTCCGAATGACATGCAAAATTTGCTTTCATCAGAAAAAAGTACTTGGGACCACTTAGCAACAGTCCAGTGCTGCTTCTCTGTAGCTCAAAAGTGGCTTTACCTGGGGAATGCGGCACCTGTAGCCCATTTCCTGCACACGCCTGTGCACGGTGGCTCTGGATGTTTCCACACCAGACTCAGTCCACTGCTTCCTCAGGTTCCCCAAGGTCTGGAATCGGTCCTTCTCCACAATCTTCCTCAGGGTCCGGTCTCCTCTTCTCGTTGTACAGCGTTTTCTGCCACATTGTTTCCTTCCAACAGACTTACCATTGAGGTGCCTTGATACAGCACTCTGGGAACAGCCTATTTGTTGAGAAATTTCTTTCTGGGTCTTACCCTCTTGCTTGAGGGTGTCAATGATGGCCTTCTTGACATCTGTCAGGTCGCTAGTCTTACCCATGATGGGGGTTTTGAGTAATGAACCAGGCAGGGAGTTTATAAAAGCCTCAGGTATCTTTTGAATGTGTTTAGAGTTAATTAGTTGATTCAGAAGATTAGGGTAATAGGTCGTTTAGAGAACCTTTTCTTGATATGCTAATTTATTGAGACAGGTTTTTTGGGTTATCAGGAGTTGTATGCCAAAATCATCAGTATTAAAACAACAAAAGACCTGACAAATTTCAGTTGGTGGATAATGAATCTATAATATATGAAAGTTTAATTGTAATCATTACATTATGGTAAATAATGAAATTTAACACTATATGCTAATTTTTTGAGAAAGATCTGTATAATGCACCCCATAGTCCATACAGAATAATGCATCAAATAGTCCTCAATACAGTTTTATGGCCACCACAATGTTCTAAAACTAATAATAAAATACTCACCTCTCCTTGTTCCTCCGCTGCTTCAGTCTCTGCAGCTTGTCTTCTGAAGCTTCGCACATCTCAGAGTAGAAGACGCCATGTAGTGTCGTCATCGCACTGCATATTGACAATAACCCTTTATTTAGGCCAGACTGATAAGCAAATTGTAGCATGTGATACTGCTTATCAAACTAATATTATTAGGAAATGAGTGGGCTAAAACACAGCCTTGAGATGATAAATCTTCCTACACTTTACATAGGTGTACAAAAATAAAATAAAAAAAATGCAAATTCTAGGTTGCCCCTCTTAGAGTGGTGCAAAAAATGGATATATTTTTTAATAATCAATACATCCTTTAAATTTGTGTTATGGTAACCCAATGTGACCACTTTAAAAACTACAAGAAAGGGCCACTGAAAAGGTCAAATGTTTTTATTGGAACATTGAAATCAAACTTTGAGATTTGGAAGAAAATAATGGATGTGTTGTCCAATTTTAGACATGTCTCCCTAGAGGAATCAATAAAATAAAACTGAGCATTATAATCTGTAAACTCGCTGCCAGTCCCGGCAAGCCCTTGCTGGATTACGTAACTGTTATTTTCAAGTAACCTCAAGCTACAATTATACAACATGTAAAATGTCATTTAAGGAATTCTCATCAGGCTGTAAGTGAAGCACGGTTAGACCTGTCTATTGCTCTTAGGGCCTTTCTGGATTATTTTCTTACACAAACTCTCTTTCTGGCTTACTATTATTATTATTTATATAGCGCCATTGATTCCATGGTACTGTAGAAAGTAAAGTGAAAATCAAAGCACTATTTGCCAACAGTCTGGATAGTAAAGTGTTTAGTGTAAATTGTCCTATTTACAGTGAAGGAAATAATTATTTGATCCCTTGCTGATTTTGTAAGTTTGCCCACTGACAAAAACATGAACCGTCTGTAATTTTAAGGGTAGGTTAATTTTAACATTGAGAGATAGAATATCAAAAATAAAATCCAGAAAATCACATTGTATAAATTATATAAATTTATTTCCATTTTGCAGTGAGAAATAAGTATTTGATCCCCTAGACGCTCCTAATCAACTCGTTACCTGCATTAAAGACAGCTGTCTTACATAGTCACCTTTTTAAAAGACTCCCGTCCACCGATTCAATTAATAAGACTCTAACCTCTACAACATGGGCAAGACTAAAGAGCTTTCTAAGGATGTCAGGGACAAGATCATAGACCTGAACAAAGCGGAAATGGGCTACAAAACCATAAGTAAGACGCTGGGTGAGATGGAGACAACTGTTGGTGCAATAGTAAGAAAATAGAAGAAATACAAAATAACTGTCAATCGACATCAATATGGGGCACCATCCAAAATCTCAACGTGTGGGGTATTATTGATCATGAGGAAGGTGAGAGATCAGCCTAAAACTACAAGGGGTAACTTGTTAATGATCTCAAGGCAGCTGGAACCACAGTCACCAAGAAAACCATTGGTAATACATTACGCCGTAAAGGTTTAAAATCATACAGTGCCTGCAAGGTCTCCCCTGCTCAAGAAGGCACATGTGCAGGCCCGTCTGAATGAACACTTGGATGATTCTGTGAGTTATTGGGACAATGTGCTGTGGTCAGAGGAGCCAAAAATTGAGCTCTTTGGCATTAGATCAACTTGCCATGTTTGGAGGAAGAGAAATGCTGTCCATGACCCAAAGAACACTGCCCCCACTGTGAAGCATGGAGGTGGAAACTTGGGGGTGCTTCTCTGCTAAGGGGACAGGACTACTTCATTGCATCAATGGGAAAATGGATGGAGTCATGTACCGTAAAATCCTGAGTGACAACCTCCATTCCTCCGCCAGGACATTAACCCCTACCCGACCTTTGACGCACCGTATGCGTCATGAAAACCTGTGCCAATCCGACCTATGACGCAGCATATGCGTCATGGCCGGATTGGGCTCCTGCAGGCCGGGTGAAAGGGTTAACTGTAATTTCACCCGGCCTGCAGGGACAGGGGGAGTGGTACTTTAGCCCAGGAGGGGTGGCTTCACCCCCCCCCCCCCCCGTGGCTACGATCTCGCTGATTGGCTGTTGAAAGTGACGTTTCACTTTCAATCAGAGCGATAGTAATATTTCACCAATGGAAATTGGTGAAATATTACAATCCAGCCATAGCCGATGCTGCAATAGCATCAGCCATGGCTGGAGCCCGTGATCTGCCTCCTGTCCGCCCCCCCCGCTGTCCGATCATTCCCCCCGCTGTCCGATCACCCCCCTCATACTTACCGACCTGTGTCCCTCCCGGTGTCCATCCGTCTGTTCGATGGGCGCCGCTATCTTCCGGCCGGCAGATTCGTTACAGGTACATTTTGAGCGCTGTGATAGAACCTATCACAGCGATCAAAATAAAAAAAATAATAAATAAACCCCCCTTTATCGCCCCCATAGGTAGGGACAAAAAAAAAATAAAGACAATTTTTTTTTCTTTGCCCCACTAGGGTTAGGGTTACTTCACACTGCGTCTAAGAAGTCCGTTAGGCGGACTACGTTACACCACGGCATAAACGTGGTGTAACGTAGTCCGTTACGGCCACCATTGACAGCAATGTTGGACGCATCACTAGCGCACGCCCACAATGGGCGTACACTAGGGACGTGCCGTCATTGAGTGACGGACCCAGAGACGCGGATTGCAGCGTTTCCGGGTCCGTCACTGCTATCGCAAATAGAGCTAGCAGATGCTCTATCTGCGCTAGCGCAATGCAAACGTCGGCACTTGCGCTAGCAGCAGCCCGTTAGCGTATGTGCTGAACGGGCTGCTGCTAGCGCAATGTGAACCTGGCCTTAGGGTTAGGGTTTGTGTTACGACTAGAATTAGGGTTAGAACTAGGGTTAGGGTTAGAATTGGGCTTTGTGCATATGGTGCGGATTTGGCTGCGGATCTGCAGAAGATTTGGCTGCGGATCCGCAGCGGATTGGCCGCTGCGGATTCATAGCAGTTTTCCCATCAGGTTTACAGTACCATGTAAACCTATGGAAAACCAAATCCGCTGTACCCATGGTGCGGAAAATACCGCGCGGAAACGCTGTGTTGTATTTTCCGCAGCATGTCAATTCTTTGTGCGGATTCCGCAGCGTTTTACACCTGTTCCTCAATAGGAATCCACAGGTGAAATCCGCACAAAAAACACTGGAAATCTGCGGTAAATCCGCAGGTAAAATGCAGTGCCTTTTACCTGCAGATTTTTCAAAAATGGTGCGGAAAAATCTCACACGAATTCACAACGTGGGCACATAGCCTTAGGGTTAGGGTTGGAATTAGGGCTAGGGTTGGAAATAGGGTTAAGATTAGGCTGTGGTTAGGGTTATGGTTAGGGGTGTGTTGGGGTTAGGGTTGGGATTAGGATTAGGGTTGGGATTAGGGTTAGGGGTGTGTTGGGGTTAGGGTTGTGGTTAGGGGTGTGTTGGGGTTAGGGTTGTGATTAGGGTTATGGCTAGAGTTGGGATTAGGGTTAGGGGTGTGTTGGGATTAGTGTTGGAGTTAGAATTGAGGGGTTTCCACTGTTACGGCACATCAGGGGTCTCCAAACGCAACATGGCGCCACCATTGATTCCAGTCAATCTTGCATTCAAGAAGTCAAATGGTGCTCCCTCCCTTCCGAGCCCCGACGTGCGCCCAAAAAGTAGTTTACCCCCACATATGGGTACCAGCATACTCAGGACAAACTGGGCAACAATTATTGGGGTCAAATTTCTCCTGTTACCCTTGTGAAAATAAAAAATTGCTTGCTAAAACATCATTTTTGAGGAAAGAAACATGATTTTTTATTTTCACGGCTCTGCATTGTAAACTTCTGTGAAGCACTTGGGGGGTTCAAAGTGCTCACTGTTATGGCTGGCAATCAGGCAACACAGCGTGCAGTAATCAGCGCACATACAGAGATCTGGCAATAACCAAAAACAATAGGACGAGCTCTGAGACGTGGAATCTCTGTAGACTGCAGTACCTGATCTATCCTCACACAACTATAAGCAGCAGTGGATTGCGCCTATCACTACCTATGCAACTCGGCACTGCCTGAGGAGCTGACTAGCCTGAAGATAGAAATACAAGCCTGACTTACCTCAGAGAAATACCCCAAAGGAATAGGCAGCCCCCCACATATAATGACTGTTAGCAAGATGAAAAGACAAACGTAGGAATGAAATAGATTCAGCAAAGTGAGGCCCGATATTCTAGACAGAGCGAGGATAGCAAAGAGAACTATGCAGTCTACAAAAAACCCTAAAACGAAAACCACGCAAAGGGGCAAAAAGACCCACCGTGCCGAACTAACAGCACGGCGGTGCACCCCTTTGCTTCTCAGAGCTTCCAGCAAAAGATAATAGCAAGCTGGACAGAAAAAACAGAAAACAAACTAGAAGCACTTATCTAGCAGAGCAGCAGGCCCAAGGAAAGATGCAGTAGCTCAGATCCAACACTGGAACATTGACAAGGAGCAAGGAAGACAGACTCAGGTGGAGCTAAATAGCAAGGCAGCCAACGAGCTCACCAAAACACCTGAGGGAGGAAGCCCAGAGACTGCAATACCACTTGTGACCACAGGAGGGAGCTCTGCCACAGAATTCACAACAGTACCCCCCCCTTGAGGAGGGGTCACCGAACCCTCACCAGAACCCCCAGGCCGACCAGGATGAGCCACATGAAAGGCACGAACAAGATCTGGGGCATGGACATCAGAGGCAAAAACCCAGGAATTATCTTCCTGAGCATAACCCTTCCATTTGACCAGATACTGGAGTTTCCGTCTAGAGACACGAGAATCCAAAATCTTCTCCACAATATACTCCAATTCCCCCTCCACCAAAACAGGGGCAGGAGGCTCCACAGATGGAACCATAGGTGCCACGTATCTCCTCAACAACGACCTATGGAATACATTATGTATGGAAAAGGAGTCTGGGAGGGTCAGACGAAAAGACACCGGATTGAGAATCTCAGAAATCCTATACGGACCAATAAAAAGAGGTTTAAATTTAGGAGAGGAAACCTTCATAGGAATATGACGAGAAGATAACCAAACCAGATCCCCAACACGAAGTCGGGGTCCCACACCGCGTCTGCGATTAGCGAAAAGCTGAGCCTTCTCCTGGGACAAGGTCAAATTGTCCACTACCTGAGTCCAGATCTGCTGCAACCTGTCCACCACAGAATCCACACCAGGACAGTCCGAAGACTCAACCTGTCCTGAAGAGAAACGAGGATGGAACCCAGAATTGCAGAAAAATGGAGAGACCAAGGTAGCCGAGCTGGCCCGATTATTAAGGGCGAACTCAGCCAACGGCAAAAATGACACCCAATCATCCTGGTCAGCGGAAACAAAACATCTCAGATATGTTTCCAAGGTCTGATTGGTTCGTTCGGTCTGGCCATTAGTCTGAGGATGGAAGGCTGAGGAGAAAGATAGGTCAATGCCCATCCTACCACAAAAGGCTCGCCAGAACCTCGAGACAAACTGGGAACCTCTGTCAGAAACAATATTCTCAGGAATGCCATGTAAACGAACCACATGCTGGAAGAACAAAGGCACCAAATCAGAGGAGGAAGGCAATTTAACCAAGGGCACCAGATGGACCATTTTAGAAAAGCGATCACAGACCACCCAAATGACCGACATTTTTTGAGAAACGGGAAGGTCAGAAATGAAATCCATCGAAATATGTGTCCAAGGCCTCTTCGGGACCGGCAAGGGCAAAAGCAACCCACTGGCACGTGAACAGCAGGGCTTAGCCCTAGCACAAATTCCACAGGACTGCACAAAAGTACGCACATCCCGTGACAGAGATGGCCACCAGAAGGATCTAGCAACCAACTCCCTGGTACCAAAGATTCCTGGATGACCGGCCAGCACCGAACAATGAAGTTCAGAGATAACTTTACTAGTCCACCTATCAGGGACGAACAGTTTCTCGGCCGGACAACGATCAGGTTTATTAGCCTGAAATTTCTGCAACACTCTCCGCAAATCAGGAGAGATGGCAGACACAATGACTCCTTCCTTGAGGATACTCGCCGGCTCAGATAACCCCGGAGAGTCGGGCACAAAACTCCTAGACAGAGCATCCGCCTTCACATTTTTAGAGCCCGGAAGGTATGAAATCACAAAATCAAAACGAGCAGAAAATAACGACCAACGGGCCTGTCTAGGATTCAAGCGCTTGGCAGACTCAAGATAAGTAAGGTTCTTATGATCAGTCAATACCACCACGCGATGCTTAGCACCCTCAAGCCAATGACGCCATTCCTCGAATGCCCACTTCATGGCCAGCAACTCTCGGTTGCCCACATCATAATTACGCTCAGCAGCAGAAAATTTCCTGGAAAAGAAAGCACATGGTTTGAACACTGAGCAACCAGAACCTCTCTGTGACAAAACCGCCCCTGCACCAATCTCAGAAGCATCAACCTCGACCTGGAACGGAAGAGAAACATCAGGTTGACACAACACAGGGGCACAGCAAAAACGACGCTTCAACTCCTGAAAAGCTTCCACGGCAGCAGAAGACCAATTAACCAAATCAGCACCCTTCTTGGTCAAATCGGTCAATGGTCTGGCAATGCTAGAAAAATTACAGATGAAGCGACGATAAAAATTAGCAAAGCCCAGGAATTTCTGCAGACTTTTTAGAGATGTCGGCTGAGTCCAATCCTGGATGGCCTGAACCTTAACCGGATCCATCTCGATAGTAGAAGGGGAAAAGATGAACCCCAAAAATGAAACTTTCTGCACACCGAAGAGACACTTTGATCCCTTCACGAACAAGGAATTAGCACGCAGTACCTGGAAAACCATTCTGACTTGCTTCACATGAGACTCCCAATCATCTGAGAAGATCAAAATGTCATCCAAGTAAACAATCAAGAATTTATCCAGATACTCACGGAAAATGTCATGCATAAAAGACTGAAAAACAGATGGAGCATTGGCAAGTCCGAACGGCATCACCAGATACTCAAAATGACCCTCGGGCGTATTAAATGCCGTTTTCCATTCATCTCCCTGCCTGATTCTCACCAGATTATACGCACCACGAAGATCAATCTTAGTAAACCAACTAGCCCCCTTAATCCGAGCAAACAAGTCAGAAATCAATGGCAAGGGATACTGAAACTTAACAGTGATCTTATTAAGAAGGCGGTAATCAATACACGGTCTTAGCGAACCATCCTTCTTGGCTACAAAAAAGAACCCTGCTCCCAATGGTGACGACATGGGCGAATATGTCCCTTCTCCAGGGACTCCTTCACATAACTGCGCATAGCGGTGTGTTCAGGTACGGACAAATTAAATAAACTACCCTTAGGGAATTTACTACCAGGAATCAAATCGATAGCACAATCACAGTTCCTATGCGGAGGTAGGGCATCAGACTTGGACTCTTCAAATACATCCTGAAAGTCCGACAAGAACTCTGGGATGTCAGAAGGAATGGATGACGAAATAGACAAAAATGGAACATCACCATGTACTCCCTGACAACCCCAGCTGGTTACCGACATAGAGTTCCAATCCAATACTGGATTATGGGTTTGTAGCCATGGCAACCCCAACACGACCACATCATGCAAATTATGCAGTACCAGAAAGCGAATAACTTCCTGATGTGCAGGAGCCATGCACATGGTCAGCTGGGCCCAGTACTGAGGCTTATTCTTGGCCAAAGGTGTAGCATCAATTCCTCTCAACGGAATAGGACACCGCAAAGGCTCCAAGAAAAATCCACAACGTTTAGCATAATCCAAATCCATCAGATTCAGGGCAGCGCCTGAATCCACAAACGCCATGACAGAATACGATGACAAAGAGCACATTAAGGTAATGGACAAAAGGAATTTGGACTGTACAGTACCAATAACGGCAGAGCTATCGAACCGCCTAGTGCGTTTAGGACAATTAGAAATAGCATGAGTAGAATCACCACAATAGAAACACAGTCTATTCAGACGTCTGTGTTCTTGCCGTTCTACTTTAGTCATAGTCCTGTCGCACTGCATAGGCTCAGGTTTACTCTCAGACAATACCGCCAGATGGTGCACAGATTTACGCTCGCGCAAGCGACGACCGATCTGAATGGCCAAGGACATAGACTCATTCAAACCAGCAGGCATAGGAAATCCCACCATTACATCCTTAAGAGCTTCAGAGAGACCCTTTCTGAACAAAGCCGCTAGTGCAGATTCATTCCACAGAGTGAGTACTGACCACTTCCTAAATTTCTGACAATATACTTCTACATCATCCTGACCCTGGCATAAAGCCAGCAGATTCTCAGCCTGATCCACTGAATTAGGCTCATCGTAAAGCAATCCCAGCGCCTGGAAAAATGCATCAACATTACTCAATGCAGAATCTCCTGGTGCAAGAGAAAACGCCAGTCCTGTGGGTCGCCGCGCAAAAAAGAAATAATAATCAAAACCTGTTGAATAGGATTACCAGAAGAATGAGGTTTCAAGGCCAAAAATAGCTTACAATTATTTCTGAAGCTCAGGAACTTAGTTCTGTCACCAAAAAACAAATCAGGAATCGGAATTCTTGGTTCTAGCATCGATTTCTGATCAATAGTATCTTGAATCTTTTGTACATTTACAACGAGATTATCCATTGAGGAGCACAGAGCCTGAATATCCATGTCCACAGCTGTGTCCTGAAGCACTCTAATGTCTAGGGGAAAAAAAAGACTGAAGACAGAGCTAAGAAAAAAAAATGATGTCAGGATTTCTTTTTTCCCTCTATTGGGAATCATTGGTGTGGCTCCTTGTACTGTTATGGCTGGCAATCAGGCAACACAGCGTGCAGTAATCAGCGCACATACAGAGATCTGGCAATAACCAAAAACAATAGGACGAGCTCTGAGACGTGGAATCTCTGTAGACTGCAGTACCTGATCTATCCTCACACAACTATAAGCAGCAGTGGATTGCGCCTATCACTACCTATGCAACTCGGCACTGCCTGAGGAGCTGACTAGCCTGAAGATAGAAATACAAGCCTGACTTACCTCAGAGAAATACCCCAAAGGAATAGGCAGCCCCCCACATATAATGACTGTTAGCAAGATGAAAAGACAAACGTAGGAATGAAATAGATTCAGCAAAGTGAGGCCCGATATTCTAGACAGAGCGAGGATAGCAAAGAGAACTATGCAGTCTACAAAAAACCCTAAAACGAAAACCACGCAAAGGGGCAAAAAGACCCACCGTGCCGAACTAACAGCACGGCGGTGCACCCCTTTGCTTCTCAGAGCTTCCAGCAAAAGATAATAGCAAGCTGGACAGAAAAAACAGAAAACAAACTAGAAGCACTTATCTAGCAGAGCAGCAGGCCCAAGGAAAGATGTAGTAGCTCAGATCCAACACTGGAACATTGACAAGGAGCAAGGAAGACAGACTCAGGTGGAGCTAAATAGCAAGGCAGCCAACGAGCTCACCAAAACACCTGAGGGAGGAAGCCCAGAGACTGCAATACCACTTGTGACCACAGGAGGGAGCTCTGCCACAGAATTCACAACAGCTCACCACATATCTAGATAAGTTCCTTGGGGGGTCTAGTTTCCAAAGAGGGGTCACTTGTGGGGGGTTTCTACTGTTTAGGCACATCAGGGGCTCTGCAAACGCAACGTGATGCCCGCAGACCATTCCATCAAAGTCTGCATTTCAAAAGTCACTACTTCCCTTCCGAGCCCCGACGAGTGCCCAGTGGTTTACCCCCACATATTGGGTATCATTGTACTCAGAACAAACTCGGCAACAACTATTGGGGTCCAATTTCTCCTGTTACCCTTGTGAAAATAAAAAATTGTGGGCTAAAAAATAATTTTTGAGGAAAGAAAAATGATTGGTTATTTTCACGGCTCTGCGTTATAAACTTCTGTGAAGCACTTGAGGGTTTCAAGTGGTCACCACACATCTAGATAAGTTCCTTGGGAGGTCTAGTTTCCAAAATGGGGTCACATGTGGGGAAGCTCCAATGTTTAGGCACACAGGGGCTCTCCAAATGCGACATGGTGTCAGCTAACGATTGGAGCTAATTTTTCATTCAAAAAGTCAAATGGTGCTCCTTCCCTTCTGAGCCCTACCGTGTGACCAAACAGTGGTTTACCCCCACATGTGAGGTATCAGTGTACTCAGGAGAAATTGCCCAATACATTTTAGGATCCATTTTATCCTGTTGCCCATGTGGAAATGAACAAATTGAGGCTAAAATATTTTTTTTGTGGAAAAAAAGTACTTTTTCATTTTTACGGATCAATTGGTGAAGCACCTGGGGGTTCAAAGTGCTCACAATGCATCCAGATAAGTTCCTTGGGGGGTCTAGTTTCCAAAATGGGGTCACATGTGGGGAAGCTCCAATGTTTAGGCACACATGGTCTCTCCTAACGAGACATGGTGTCCGTTAACGATTGGAGCTAATTTTTCATTCAAAAGTCAAATAGCGCTCCTTCCCTTCCGAACCTTGCCGTGTGCACAAACAGTGGTTTGTGACCACATATGAGGTATCGATGTACTCAGGAGAAATTGCCCAACACATTTTAGGATCCATTTTATCCTGTTACTCATGTGAAAATGAAAAAATTGAGGCTAAAATTTTTTTTGTGAAAAAAAAGTACTTTTTAATTTTTACGGATCAATTTGTGAAGCACCTAGGGGTTCAACGTGCTCACTATGCATCTAGAAAAGCTCCTTGGGGGGTCTAGTTTCCAAAATGGGGTCACTTGTGGGGGAGCTCCAATCTTTAGGCACACAGCGGCTCTCCAAACGAGACATGGTGTCCGCTAAAGATTGGAGACAATTTTTCATTGAAAAAGTCAAATGGCTCTCCTTCCCTTCCGAGCCCTGTCGTGCGCCCAAACAGTGGTTCCCCCCCACATATGGGGTATCGGTGTACTCAGGACAAATTGTACAATAACTTTTGGTGTCCTGTTTCTCTTTTTACCCTTGGGAAAATAAAATTGTTGCTAAAACATCATTTTTGTGACTAAAAAGTTAAATGTTCATTTTTTCCTTCCATGTTGCTACTGCTGCTGTGAAGCACCTGAGGGGTTAAGAAACTTCTTGAATGTGGTTTTCAGTACCTTGAGGGGTGCCGTTTTTAGAATGGTGTCACTTTTGGGTATTTTCAGCCATATAGACCTCTCAAACTGAGGTGGTCCCTAAAAAAATGGTTTTGTAAATTTTGCTGTAAAAATGAGAAATCACTGGTCAAATTTTAACTCATAACTTCCTAGCAAAAAAGAAATTTGGTTCCAAAATTGTGCTGATGTAAAGTAGACATGTGGGTAATGTTATTTATTAACTATTTTGTGTCACATAACTCTCGTTTAACAGAATAAAAATTCAAAATTTGAAAATTGCAAAATTTTCAAAATTTTCGACAAATTTCCATTTTTTTCACAAATAAACGCAAAAATTATCGACCTAAATTTACCACTAACATGAAGCCCAATATGTCACGAAAAAACAATCTCAGAACCGCTAGGATTCGTTGAAGCGTTCCTGAGTTATTACCTCATAAAGGTACACTGGTCAGAATTACAAAAAACGGCCAGGTCTTTAAGGTCAAAATAGGCTGGGTCACGAAGGGGTTAAAAAAGGCGTCATGGCTGGGTCTTCCTGCAAGACAATGACCCAAAACATACAGCCAAGGCAACAAAGGAGTGGCTCAAAACGAAGCACATTAACGTCATGGAGTGGCCTAGCCAGTCTCCAGACCTTAATCCCATAGAAAACTTATGGAGGGAATTGAACCTCCGAGTTGCCAAGCGACAAACTCAAAAACTTAATGATTTATAGATGATCTGCAAAGAGGAGTGGACCAAAATACCTCCTGAGATGTGTGCAAACCTCATTATCAACTTAAAAAAAATGTCTGAATGCTGTGCTTGCCAACAAGGGTTTTGCCACCAAGTATTAAGGCTTGTTTGCCAGAGGGATCAAATGCTTATTTCTCACAGCAAAATGCAAATAAATTTATATAATTTATACAATGTGATTTTCTGATATTCTGTCTCTCAATGTTAAAATTAACCTACCCTTAAAAAGGATAGACTTTTCATGTTTTGTCAGTGGGCAAACTTACAAAATCAGCAAGGGATCAAATAATTATTTCCTTCACTGGATATTTAAGTTGTATTCATCACTGTGTAAATAGTGACACTAGACTTGAGTATTACAATACATGGAAATACATTTTATTACACATGAAGATCACAATGCCAATTTTAAGCTGGCATAGTCTAGTAGGTTGGCATGCTTCCTGGAAAGTTTTGTATCATTGGGTGAACATCATTTTCATAAACCCAGGCTGGAGGAGCTTTAACATGCAATCCTTGTAAATATAAAAAGACGTGACAGGGATTTAGATGACTTTTAAGTCACACTCGGAATAGATGAATCATTTTATGGTTAGATAATATCACGGGTTTAAGGGATATTTTCAATGATTTTGTGAAGATAAACAAGGTTCCTTTTTCTTCCTCAGAGTAAACTGTCCCATGTGTGCCAAGACTGTTAATTCAACAATAGGAAATATCTAAAATTATTTTGTGAACTTGTGATAACTTCAACAAGGTCAGTGACCAGTGGGAAAACCAAATCTACATTTATGGCCCAGATGTCAAGAATGCCAGCGTGTCTATCAGCCATATCCTCCTCCTTTTCATCACACTTTCTAAAATGCAATGTAGACCAAACCGAACTAATCATCTTTTCTCCAACTCACTCAAAGCCCCCTACCTATATATCTATCACAATTAACGACATCATACTTTCCCATCTCACAAGCGCATCTCTTCTGTGTACTTCAAACCAGTGACACCATTTTGAAAATTGTAACCCTTTGAGAATTTATCTACAGATGAAGTGACGAGTTTGACTCCATGGGTGTTTTCCAGAAACAGGCAGCAATGAATGTTGCTGAGTGAAAATTGCAAACTGCCATTGTAGGGACCAGTACGTTGCAATCACCAGTACATTATGCCCATGGGCTCTCATCACTACAGAAATGCCAAACATGTGGGTGCTTAATGTTGTTCAGGCACACTGGGGCTCAGAAGGGAGGGGGAATTTGGATTTGGGAGCGGAGAATTTGCTGAATATCTTTTAGGGAGCGAGGAGCAATTTTGCTTTTCCAGAGCCTTTGTGCTACCAGTAACTTGGAAGCCCCTATATTTACGTTAACAGATGACAGATCTGAGTGAGGACTTGCTTTTTGGTGGATTGAGTTGAAGCTTTTATTGGGAACATTTTACATAATGTTTGGGATCACAATTATCTCGTGCTCTATGCTGAGCACTTACTTTGGGGTTTCCATCTAAATCTCTGAGTGATGTGACCCCGAGGGATCCATTCACTATAACGAGTCAGCAGATTTACTCTGGACTCTGTCTGGCCTCTGTTCAGCGGTGTCCTTTTCAGAAGTGCACAAAACTGTGAAATCCTAAAAAGATGGATACCTCCGGATCACAGATTCTATGGCATAGAGAATTTTCCGATGGGGTTTCTGTCTGAATCACATATTTCAGACATTTATAAGGAAACCCCGGTGTAAGCGCGCAACACAGAGCGCAGGATAAATGTGCGCCGAGCCTTATTTCGATCTTTGGGAGGCAGAATGAAAAAATCAACAGTAGGTGAAGAACTGGTTTTGCTTATTTTTTTATGCCGTTCCTTGTGCGGTATAAGCGATTAGGCAACTTTATTTTTTGTGTCAGTGCGATTACAGCGATACCAGATTCATATCGGGTTTTTATGTTTGGCTGCTGTCACACACTAAAAGATGCTTCTTAGTGTGAAAACTAGGTTTTTGCATCACCAAATTTTGAGAGCTATAATTTTTCCATATTTTGTCCCAAAGAGTCATGTGAGGGCTTGCTTTTTGCAGGACAAGCTGATGTTTTTATTGGTACAATTTTCGGGCACATGACATTTTTTGATCGTTTTCTATTCTGATTTTTAGGAGACAGAATGAACAAAAACAAGGAATTCAGGAATTGCTTTTTGTTTTATTTTTTTATACCGTTCCGCGTGTAGTAATATTGATAAGACAGTTTTATTCTTCAGGTCAATATGATTACAGCAGTACCTCATTTAGGCTATGTGCACACGTTGCGGATTAGGCTTAGGAATTTCTGGTGCGGATTCTGCCTCTCTTGGCAGAAAACGCACCTGCGGATTTGTCGCGTTTTTTGTGCGGTTCCGCAGCATTTTTTGTGCGTTTTTCTTGCGGAATTGCTGCGTTTTTTACCCTGCATTTTTTTTTCTTATAATGGAATGGGTACAAAAACGCTGCAGATTCACAAAAAAGAAGTGACATGCTACTTTTAAACCGCAGCGTTTCCGCAGAGGAATTTCCGCAAAGTGTGCACAGCATTTTTTTTCTCATTGATTTACATTGTACTATAAATCAATTGCGGATCTGCAGCGTTTCTGCACTGCAAAAAACGCAACGTGTGCACATTCCCTTATATAGCTTTTTTATGTTTTTGCGCTTTTTTCACAAAAGCTATTGCATAGACAAAATAATTATTTTTGCATTGCTTTATTCTGAGAGCTATAACTTTTTTATTTTTCTGCTGATGGAGCTATATGGCGGCTTGCTTTTTGTGGGGCAAGATGACGTTTTCAGCAGTACCATTTTTATTTACATCCGTATTTTTGATTACGTTTTATTGCACTTTTTGCTCGGTGGAATAATGATAAAGCATTATTTTATGTCTATTTATTGGAAAAATATTTTTTCTTTATTTAGGGATTAAAAAAATACTTTTTAATTTTTAAAAAACCTTTTTACATTACTATATATCATCAGATTGATGATTTGATACTCTGCAATGCAGAATATCAGATCAGGATCTGACAGGCAGGGAAGAGGGCATGTCAGCGCCTGCTCTCAGCAGGAGCTCGCAAGTCACCTTCCCTCCAGGACCCGGAAGGAACCCGTGGCCATCTTGGAACCGGGGGTCTCCATGGAGACCATCAGGTTAATGCGATCGTATCGCAATGTCTTGAAGGAAGCGCGCATGGAGCCCCCTCCCTGCGCGATGCTTCTCTATGCTGCTGTCACTACTGACAGCAGCAGAGGGGTTAAATGCCCACGACCAGTGCTAGCACCGATCGTGAGCATTGCTGCAGGGTGTTAGCTGTCACATACAGCTGACACCCACACATGATTGCCGCGGCTCTGAGTGAGGCCGCGCGACTGTGCCACTGTAGATATACTGTTCTTTGCGGAAATGCACCTCCTGCAGAACAGTATATATACGTAGTGTGTCGGGAAGGAATTAAGTAAGACACCATTATGAGCTACATACAACATTTTTATTTCTTCTCATTGCAATTTTTCTTTGTAGTCTTGCAGCGACCTTTACGCCAAGTTCCTACAATAAGTAATTGATGAGTTTTTGGTGTTGCAGATTTTCTGAAACATTTCTGTACAAATTAGCAAAACTGGCATTGCCATAGCCATTTTGTCAGAGTTGACCAAAACTGGAGTAAAAATGGAAAACTTTGCAAAATGTTTTGACTTTTCAAAGTTTAGAATTCAGACAAAATTGCTTTGATGAATTAGGGCCAATATTTCTTTCAATTGAATTCCCTTTGCTGGAACTGTAATGAGTTAAATTCTGGAGTTTCAATTTTTTTATTTTATCGATCGGTATTGAAATTGATATGGACGCCCCCCGAGGAAGCGACATTTAATGTGAAACACATGTTGGGGAACGCGGCCGTGGAGCAGACAGGACCACCCAATACAATGGGTAAATAACATTTTTCTAATTACCACCTTCTTGATATATAATACGTTGATAGTGAATCTGTTGTTACTTGCTAACAGACATTGAGTCACTGGCTCACTATTTAGAACCTTTTCCATTTATGGATCACTGATTTCAGGCTACTCATATGACTCACTTTGATATTATAGGTCTTTTCACTATAAGCATATTACCTATTTTGTCCTGATCTGTTCCTTAGTCAACATATTATACCTTGGTATTACATCACAATTGTACCCATAATTATGTTTTGATATGTGTTGTGAAATATCTACATAGTAACATAGTAACATAGTTAGTAAGGCCGAAAAAAGACATTTGTCCATCCAGTTCAGCCTATATTCCATCATAATAAATCCCCAGATCTACGTCCTTCTACAGAACCTAATAATTGTATGATACAATATTGTTCTGCTCCAGGAAGACATCCAGACCTCTCTTGAACCCCTCGACTGAGTTCGCCATCACCACCTCCTCAGGCAAGCAATTCCAGATTCTCACTGCCCTAACAGTAAAGAATCCTCTTCTATGTTGGTGGAAAAACCTTCTCTCCTCCAGACGCAAAGAATGCCCCCTTGTGCCCGTCACCTTCCTTGCTATAAACAGATCCTCAGCGAGATATTTGTATTGTCCCCTTATATACTCATACATGGTTATTAGATCGCCCCTCAGTCGTCTTTTTTCTAGACTAAATAATCCTAATTTCGCTAATCTATCTGGGTATTGTAGTTCTCCCATCCCCTTTATTAATTTTGTTGCCCTCCTTTGTACTCTCTCTAGTTCCATTATATCCTTCCTGAGCACCGGTGCCCAAAACTGGACACAGTACTCCATGTGCGGTCTAACTAGGGATTTGTACAGAGGCAGTATAATGCTCTCATCATGTGTATCCAGACCTCTTTTAATGCACCCCATGATCCTGTTTGCCTTGGCAGCTGCTGCCTGGCACTGGCTGCTCCAGGTAAGTTTATCATTAACTAGGATCCCCAAGTCCTTCTCCCTGTCAGATTTACCGAGTGGTTTTTCCTTTTGTACCCAATAAACTTCAATATTTTAGCTTATCTAGACTCTAAGGCTGTGTGCACACGTTACTGATTTTTCGTGATTTTTCGCTATAAAAATGCTATAAAACCACAAAAAAAGCATACATTATGCATCCCATCATTTAGAATGAATTCTGCAATTTTTGTGCACATGATGCATTTTTTTCCGCGAAAAAAATGCATCGCGGTAAAAAACGCAGCATGCATTGGGAAATGTCCGGAAAAATCCGAAAAAAAAACACACACCAAAAACACGGTAAAAACGCGCAAAAAATGCATGCAAATTTCTTGCAGAAAATTTCTGGTTTTTCTCAGGAAATTTCTGCAACAAATCCTGAACGTGTGCACATAGCCTAAGTCCTCCTTGTAAAATATTTTTTTTTTTAGTTTTGATAGATCTGACTTTTACAGATGCAGCGATACAACATATCTTATTAATTTTTGTATTCCTTTATTTTTATTGCAGTAAAGGGAAGGTTATGCAAATTTTTATATTTAATTGAAAAATAAATTATTTTGTTTTTAGTGAATCTGCAATCGACTGATCACATACTATATGCTGTAATAGCATGGTATTCAGTAGATCATAAAAATCTCAGTCTCCTATAAAAATCTGCCACAGAGTTGTCTTCATGGAAGCACAACACAGTTGCGATCGCAAGGAACAGGTTTCCACACACTTTCAATGCTGCTGTCAGAGACTGCCATGGCATAACAAGCTCGCAGGAGAGGGCTGTGCAACACAGGATCTGGATCTACGCAGTATATCTCTTTCTGCCTTGCCCGCTGACAAAGACATGAACAGTCTATAATTTTAAGGGTAGGTTAATTTTAACATTGAGAGATAGAATATCAAAAATAAAATCCAGAAAATCACATTGTATCACTTATATACATTTATTTACATTTTGCAGTGAGAAATAAGTATTTGATACCCTACGAACCATTAAGAGTTCTGGCTTCTACAGACCAATTAGATGCTCCTAATCAACTTGTGGATTAAAGACAGCTGTCTTACATAGTCACCTTTATAAAAGACTCCTGTCCACAGACTCAATTAGTCAAACACTAACATCTACATTCTACAACATGAGCAAGATCAAAGAGCTTTATAACGATGTCTGGGACAAAATCATAGACCTGCACAAAGCTGGAATGGGCTAAAAAACCTTAAGTAAGACACTGGGTGAAAAGGAGACAACTGTTGGTGTAATATTAAGAAAATGGAAGAAATACAAAATGACTGTCAATCGACATCGATCTGAGGCACCATGCAAAATCTCACCTCGCGGGGTACTCTTGATCATGAGGGAGTTGAGAGATAAGCCTAAAACTACACAGGGGGAACTTGGTAACACATTATGCCATAAAAGTTTAAAATCCTGCAGTGCCCACAAGGTCCACCTGCTCAAGAAGGCACATGTGCAGGCCCGTCTGAAGTTTACCTGAATGATTCTGTGAGTGATTAAGGCTAGGTTCACATTGCGTTAGTGCAATCCGTTTAGCGCATACGCTAACGGAATGCGCTAACGCAATGTACAAAAAGGGATTGCGTTTAGCGATCCCGCTAGCGCAGATGCCCGATCTGCGCTAGCGAGAACGGACCCAAAAACGCTGCAAGCAGTGTTCGAGGTCCGTCAGAAATTAACGGGACATCGCTAACGCATGCCAAAAATGGCATACGTTAGCGATGCATTCGATACATTGCGGTCAATGGGTGCGCTAACGGATCCGTTACATTGCGCTAGTGGCGCTATGTAACGGATTCCGTTAGTGGACTTCCACTAACGAAATGTGAACCTAGCCTAAGAGAAAGTGCTATAGACAGATAAGACAAAAATTGAGGTCTTTGGTATTAACTTAACTCGCCGTGTTTGAAGAAAGAGAAATGCTGCCTATGACCAAAACAACACTGTCCCCACTGTCAAGCATGGAGGTGGAAACATTATGTTTGGGGGTGCTTCTCTGCTAAGGGGACAGGACTAATTCACCGCATCAATGGGAGAATGGATGGAGCCATGTACAGGAAAATCCTGAGTGACAACCTCCTACCCTCCACCAGGACATTAAAAATGGGTCCCTGGCTGGGTCTTCCAGCAAGACAATGACCCAAAACATACAGCCAAGGCAACAATGTAGTGGCTCAAAAAGAAGCACATTAAGGTCATGCAGTGGCCTTGCCAATCTCCAGACCTTAATCCCATAGAAAACTTATGGAGGGAGTTGAAGCTCTGAGTTGCCAATCGACAGCCTCAAAATCTTAGTGATTTAGAGATGATCTGCAAAGAAGAGTGGAGCAAAATTATGTCATGGTCTGCTGAGTTTCTGGGATTAGGTAGCTTTAGGGTTACTAGGAACGAGGACAACATGCAGTCTTTGAATCCAATAAAAACAACTTTTTATTAACAATAAATATAAAAATACAAAAAGAACCAGACAAACAGTGTGTAGTAGGACTAGAAGATGGTACAGAGTGCCAAAGGCAGCATGTAATAATAGCCCAAGGTACAGTAAACCCCGCAGGTAGTCCAGATACAGGTCATAGGTGCTTAATAAAATGCAACATGCGCCCCCTGAGGAAGGTACATTTACCGAAACGCGCGTCAGGGTGGTTCGGTGTCCCTGCGCTGGTCTGGGTCCTTTTCATCAGGTGATATGCACATTGGTACCTTTATATATGTTTGTGGCCACAGTATTGTTTACCGCTTGTGTGAGATATAGAAATGTATTTGTTGGCGTCACTATTTGCTGATCGCTAGTTCTGACATGTTGCATTTTATTAAGCACCTGTGACCTGTATCTGGACTACCTGCAGGGTTTACCGTACTTTGGGCTATTATTACATGCTGCCTTTGGCACTCTGTACCATCTTCTAGTCCTACTACACACTGTTTGTCTGGTTCTTTTTGTATTTTTATATTTATTGTTAATAAAAAGTTGTTTTTATTGGATTCAAAGACTGCATGTTGCCCTCGTTCCTAGTTTTACTATATGTTGGCAGTTATCCCTATTGTCCATGCATGGGTGGTGCACGGATCTTTGATAGATATTACTAGATACTGAGTGATTTATATGCACCACCAATAATGCTTATTGGAATTGTTCTCTAGCTTTAGGGTTAGCCTGGATGGAGTTTTCCTTCAGCTCCTAGCACTCTGGAGCTTAGGTCACGCCCCCAGCAGTCATGTGCTTCAGGTCCTGTTTGTCTGAAGCCCACATTTTCACCGCTGCACCGCTCCACAGGTATCTTTGGGCACAGTTTGTTTTATTCAGGACACGTGCACTAGCTCAGTGAGCAAGTGCAGTGCGGTGTTCCTGACAAATTCCTCCTGAGATGTGTACAAATCTCATCATCAACTACACAAAACGTCTGACTGTTGTGCTTGCCAACAAGGGTTTTGCCACTAAGTATTAAGTCTTGTTTTCCAGAGGGATCAAATACTTATGTCTCACTGCAAAATGCAAATACAATTTATATAATTTATACAATGTGATTTGCTGGATTTTGTTTTTGTCATGCTATCTCTCAATGTTAAAATTAACCTACCCTTAAAATTAAAGACGGTTCATGACTGTCAGTGTGCAAACTTACAAAATCAGCAAGGGATCAAATACCGTACTTATTTCCCCCACTGTATAAGCAGATATTGAAACATTTGATTTTTTTCTAATCGTTTTTTCTTTTTCAATTGTAGATTTTTTTTTCCATTTTTTACACAAATCTTAAATTTAAAATTTCATTTTTCTGACCATGCATTCCCTACTGCTATTATGTCAGAAACCATTGGACACTTCCAGAGGTCTTATGGAGTCCAGCCTCAATGAATCAGAGCTTTTAGTAGCACAAGGGGATCCAACACAATATTAGCAGATGGTTTTAAACTTTTGGCTGATCGGTGTATATTAGTTGTTTATCTCCTTTCTGACAGACGTACTATCCCGTCGAGGTGGGGTGGGCCCGTATGACCACCGACGGGATAGTACGTCATACGCGATCGGCCGCGCTCATGGGGGGAGCGCGGCCGATCGCCAGCTGCCTATCGCAGCTGACATCCGGCACTATGTGCCAGGAGTGGTCATGGACCGCCCCCGGCACTTTAACCCCCGGCACACCGCGATCAAACATGATCGCGGTGTGCCAGCGGTACAGGGAAGCATCACGCAGGGAGGGGGCTCCCTGCGGGCTTCCCTGAGACCCCCGCAGCAACGCGATGTGATCGTGTTGCTGTGAGGGTCTCCTTACCTCCCTCCCTGTAGCAGGCCAGGATCCAAGATGGCCGCGGCATCCGGGTCCTGCAGGGAGGGAGGTCGCTTACCAAGTGCCTGCTCAGAGCAGGCGCTTGGTAAGCCTGCAGTGTTCTAACTCAGATCGCTGATCTGACAGAGTGCTGTGTAATCTGTCAGATAAACAATCTGTGATGTCCCCCCCTGGAACAAAGTAAAAAAGTAAAAAAAAAAATTCCAAATGTGTAAAAAAATAAAAAAAAATCCTAAATAATGAAAAAAAATAAATAAAATTATTCCCATAAATACATTTCTTTATCTAAATAAAAAAACAAACAATAGAAGTACACATATTTAGTATCGCCGCATCCGTAACGGCCCGACCTATAAAACTGGCCCACTAGTTAACCCCTTCAGTAAACACTGTAAGAAAAAGAAAAAACTAGGCAAAAAACAACGCTTTATTATCATACCGCCGAACAAAAAGTGGAATAACACGCGATCAAAAAGACAGATATAAATAACCATGGTACCGCTGAAAACATCATCTTGTCCCGCAAAAAACGAGCTGCCATACAGCATCATCAGCAAAAAAAAAAAAAGTTATAGTCCTGAGAATAAAGCGATGCAAAAATAATTATTTTTTCTATAAAATAGTTTTTATCGTACAAAAGAGCCAAAACATAAAAAAATGATATAAATGAGGTGTCGCTGTAATCATACTGACCTTAAGAATAAAACTGCTTTATCAATTTTACCAAAAGCGGAACGGTATAAACGCCTCCCCCAAAAGAAATTCATGAATAGCTGGTTTTTGGTCATTCTGCCTCACAAAAATCAGAATAAAAAGCGATCAAAAAATGTCACGTGCCCGAAAAGGTTACCAATAAAAACGTCAACTCGTCCCGCAAAAAACAAGACCTCACATGACTCTGTGGACCAAAATATGGAAAAATTATAGCTCTCAAAATGTGGTAACGCAAAAAATATTTTTTGCAATAAAAAGCGTCTTTCAGTGTGACAGCTGCCAATCATAAAAATCCGCTAAAAAACCCGCCATAAAAGTAAATCAAACCCCCCTTCATCACCCCCTTAGTTAGGGAAAAATTAAAAAAATGTATTTATTTCCATTTTCCCATTAGGTCTAGGGTTAGGGTTGGGGCTAGGGTTAAGGCTACAATTAGGGTTGGGGCTAAAGTTAGGGTTAGGATTGGGGCTAAAGTTACGGTTAGGGTTTAGATTACATTTACGATTGGGAATAGGGTTGGGATTAGGGTTAGGGGTGTGTCAGGGTTAGAGGTGTGATTAGGGTTACTGTTGGGATTTGGTTTAGGGGTGTTTGGATTAGGGTTTCAGTTATAATTGGGGGGGTTTCCACTATTTAGGCACATCAGGGGCTCTCCAAACGCGACATGGCGTCCGATCTCAATTCCAGCCAATTCTGCGTTGAAAAAGTAAAACAGTGCTCCTTCCCTTCCGAGCTCTCCTGTGTGCCTAAACAGGGGTTTACCCCAACATACGGGGTATCAGCGTACTCAGGACAAATTGGACAACAACTTTTGGGGTCCAATTTCTCCTGTTACCCTTGGGAAAATGCAAAACTGGGGGCTAAAAAATAATTTTTGTGGGAAAAAAAAGATTTTTTATTTTCACGGCTCTGCGTTATAAACTGTAGTGAAACACTTGGGGGCTCAAAGTTCTCACAACACATCTAGATACGTTTCTTGGGGGGTCTAGTTTCCAAAATAATGTCACTTGTGGGGGGTTTCTACTGTTTAGGTACATTAGGGGCTCTGCAAACGCAATGTGACACCTGCAGACCATTCCATCCAAGTCTGCATTCCAAATGGTACTCCTTCCCTTCCGATCCCTCCCATGCGCCCAAACGGTGGTTCCCCCCACATATGGGGTATCAGCATACTCAGGACAAATTGGACAACAAATTTTGGGGTCCAATTTCACCTGTTACCCTCGGGAAAATACAAAACTGGGGGCTAAAAAAATAATTTTTGTGAAAAAATATGATTTTTTATTTTTACGGCTCTGCATTATAAACTTCTGTGAAGCCCTTGGTGGGTCAAAGCGCTCACCGCACCTCTAGATAAGTTCCTTAGGGAGTCTACTTTCTAAAATCGTGTCACTTGTGGGGGGTTTCAATGTTTAGGCACATCAGTGGCTCTCCAAACGCAACATGACGTCCCATCTCAATTCCTGTCAATTTTGCATTGAAAAGTCAAATGGCGCTCCTTCCCTTCCGAGCTCTCCCATGCGCCCAAACAGTGGTTTACCCCCACATATGGGGTATCAGCGTACTCAGGACAAATTGTACAACAACTTTTGTGGTCCAATTTCTTCTCTTACCCTTGGGAAAATAAAAAATTAGGGGCGAAAAATAATTTTTGTGAAAAAATATGATTTTTTATTTTTACGGTTCTGCATTATAAACTTCTGTGAAGCACTTGGTGGGTCAAAGTGCTCACCGCACCTCTAGATAAGTTCCTTAGGGGGTCTACTTTCCAAAATGTGGTTTACCCTCACATATGGGGCATCAGCGTACTCAGGACAAATTGTAAAACAACTTTTGGGGGTCCATTTTCTCCTGTTACCCTTGGTAAAATAAAACAAATTGGAGCTGAAGTAAATTTTTTGTGAAAAAAAGTTAAATGTTCATTTTTATTTAAACATTCCAAAAATTCCTGTGAAGCACCAGAAGGGTTAATAAACTTCTTGAATATGGTTTTGATCACCTTGAGGGGTGCAGTTTTTAGAATGGTGTCACACTTGGGTATTTTCTATCATATACACCCCTCAAAATGACTTTAAATGAGATGTGGTCCCTAAAAAAAATGGTGTTGTAAAAATGAGAAATTGCTGGTCAACTTTTAACCCTTATAACAAAAAAAAAATTTGGTTCCAAAATTGTGCTGATGTAAAGTAGACATGTGGGAAATGTTACTTATTAAGTATTTTGTGTGACATATATCTGATTTAATTGCATAAAAATTAAAAGTTGAAAAATTACAAAATTTTCACCAAATTTCCGTTTTTTTCACAAATAAACGCAGGTAATATCAAAGAATTTTTACCACTATCATGAAGAACAATATGTCACAAGAAAACAATGTCAGAATCACTGGGATCCGTTGAAGCATTCCAGAGTTATAACCTCATAAAGGGACAGTGGTCAGAATTGTAAAAATTGGCCCGGTCATTAACGTGCAAACCACCCTTGGGGGTAAAGGGGTTATACCAGGGTCATTTTAATGAAATGTTCATATTATTTTGGAATATAATTAAAAGGTGAAGGATACAAACTTTATTTATGTGCTAAGCTATCATTATAAGCCAGATGGAATTAATGACTATAGAAGATAGGAAAATGTTTTTCTTTGTGTCGATATAGATGGGAGTCAAGCGATTTCTCAGCAGGCTCCCACTTAATATGGTACGTTTCATGCATCTAGCATGCTGGCCTTCACATACATGAATTACTATTGTACTCTTTGTTATTATTGTGGAACAACAGATATGCTCAGAAGAGGATTTGGGTTATTCAATAGTTGCTTATACCACACACACGTTTATTATTTCTATTTCAATATAAAACTCAATTTAAAAAAAAACACATTGTTGACGCTTCCTAGCTTCCTAATGTCACAGTTTCCAAAAAGCTTATCCCTGTATGACTAGAAAGCCGGTGCAAGTGCAGTTATGTTTACATCTGTAATGTGAGGTGTGCAGTGTTCTGACCTACATTGCAGCACAATACAAGTGAATGGTGGTGCATTGTGCCCCTGAGGCTACAGAGACCACTACAAGCAGGTTGCAGAATATCTAGTTGTTATTCACTTTTTCTATACAGGAAGCTGGATCCTGGATCTTTCTTGGACATATCTGCTGAAAATCTGACATAAAAATTTAAAAGCAAAGCCACTAAAAGGGGAATAAAAATCCTCCAAAAATTCAAGAATTGACACAGCAAAAAAGGGGCAGCAGTGTTTACCTGCCCAGGTCTCAGAACCAATGCATGATCAAGAAGCAGCAAGCCCATGTAGTAAAGATGGCGGACAACACAGGTGCAAAAAGCCGGATTACTTACCGGTAACACTCTTTTAATGAGTCCACGACAGCACCCCACATGAGAGAGGGATCCGCCCATAGGAACAGGAAACCTACAGAATAAAAGGAGGCAGTCCCCTCTCCTCCTCAGTTTAGTTTACAGAGTATAAAAAGGAACCACAAAGGCTTTAGTATTAATTCTTATTTAGCAACATGAGTTTAAAAGAAAGAAAACTGTGCATGATTAGGGAGGGTAGTAAATGGGTGCTGTCGTGGACTTTTTACCCTTCGCCACGACAGCACCCCACGAGAGATTTTCAGAGAGTCATTATTTGGGTGGGTTTTACTGTACTAAGAACAGCTCTACCAAAGGTCAGATCAGAATATGTAGATAGATCGAGTCTATAATGGTTGTAAAAGGTAGAAGGTGTAGACCAGGTTGCGGCCTTACATATTAAATGGATTGGCACATCTGCTTGTTCCGCCCAGGAGGAAGCCATGGCTCGTGTTGAATGCGCTTTTATACTCACTGGAGGAATCTCGCCTTTTGATGTATAGGCCAAGCAGATAGCTTCTCTGATCCACCGAGATATGGTAGCTCTTGTGACCCCATGTCCTTTCTTACCGCCCTGAAAGGAGATAAACAGAGCCCTACTCTGCCTGCATGTCTGAGACCTTTCTATATAGGTCAAGATGGCTCTTCTGACATCTAAGGTGTGGAACTTATGCTGTTCTGGAGTTACAGGTGAATCAAAAATGGAAGGGAGAAATATCTCCTGTGATCTGTGGTAGGTGGATGCCACCTTAGGGAGGTATGAGGGGTCTGGTTTTAGGACTATTCGATCCTGAAATATCAGTAAGAAAGGTGGGTCTACTGATAGGGCCTGGATGTCACTAACCCTTCTAGCTGAGGTTAGGGCTACCAATAGGGCTACTTCATATGTTAGGAGATTTAGGGGTATAGAATCTAGTGGCTCAAATGGTGAGTTGGTCAAGGCTTTTAGTACTAGATTTAAATCCCACGGAGGTATACGGAAAATATGGATCGGGTTACTACGTTCACAAGATTTTATAAATCTGGAGATCCACTTATCGGCTGCCAAATTGCATCCATATAGGGCTCCTAATGCCAAGACCTGAACTCTCAAGGTATTTACCGATAACCCTAATTCTCTGCCTTTTTGTAAGAACTCTAGAATAGGTGTCACCGGAACTCGCTTAGTGAACGGTACTGTGTAAAAATCTAAGAATTTATTCCATACCCTACTATATATTAAGGTGGTAGATCTTTTTCTACTCAATAAAAGGGTGTTTACTAGTTCTACTGAAAACCCTCTTGAACTTAATAGCTGCCTTTCAAATTCCACGCCGGGTGGAAAAAGGGGCCTTGGGATAGCAGCTCCTTGCCTGATGGAAGATTTCATGGGTCGCATAGACACATGGTCTGGAGACAAGAGAACCATGGTCTTCTCGGCCAAAAGGGTGCAATGAGGATCACTCTTGCTCGTTCCCTCCTGATTTTTCTGATCACCAGTGGAATCAGAGACATTGGAGGAAAGGCGTATGCCAGTTTGAACTTCCAAGGATGGTGGAGAGAGTCCAACATATCTGGGTGATCCATGAAGTTTAGGGAAGCGAACCTTTTTACTTGCCTGTTGTCTCTTGTGGTGCACAGGTCTATCTGTGGCATACCCCATGTTTTTGTTATTATTTTGAATATGGTTTTGTTTAAGGTCCATTCCCCTTGGCGTAACATGTTTCGACTGAGGTAGTCTGCTTTGATGTTCTCTACACCTCTGATGTGTAGGGCCGTTAGGGATGCTAGATGAGTCTCTGCTAGCTGGAAGATGTCTGCTGCTATAGTCATCAGACTCCCCGACCGTGTACCACCTTGACGGTTCACATATGCCACTGTGGTGGAATTGTCCGAGAAAACTCTTACATGTGCTCCTTGAATCTGTGGAAGAAAATGATTTAAGGCATATTCTACCGCTCTTAACTCTTTCCAATTGGAAGAACATGTTAATTCTGCCTGGTCCCAAGTATCTTGGGCCAGACTATCCTCCATATGTGCACCCCACCCAATAGGGCTGGCGTCCGTAGTAATTATTTTGGAAGGGACTATTATCCATGATACACCCTTTGAAAGGTGCTCCATATCTAGCCACCAGGATAGGGATTCTATGACATCTTTGGAAAGAGTTAGTTTACATTCCAGATGTCCTTCTTTTCCCTGAGCCGACAATACTTCATACTGTAATTCACGGGTATGAAATTGAGCCCACGGCATAGCTGGGATACATGAGGATAATGATCCCAGTAAGGACATAGCTTTCCTTAGTGTCATATGGGGGTTGCCCATTGCCTCTGACACTTTTGATTGTATAGTCAGTCTTTTTGACTGTGGGAGGAAGCATTTCTGACTTACGGAGTCTAGCTGGATTCCTAGAAATGTTTGAACGGTTTCTGGATTCAGCCTGGACTTTTTGAAGTTGACGATCCAACCTAACTCCTGTAGGGACGAGATCGTATTAGATAAACGAACTTTACACTGAAGTATAGAGTTTCCTACTATTAGAAAATCATTTAGATAGGGTATTATCAAAGTGTCCCATTGGCGTAGATGAGCCATCACTTCTAATATCACTTTAGTGAAGATGCGGGGAGCCATAGAAAGCCCAAATGGCATTGCTACGTATTGAAAGTGATGAACCTGTGCCGCCAGGATGACTGCTACCCTTAGGTACTGCTGATGTTCAGCATGTATGGGAAGATGATAATAGGCATCTTTTAGGTCTATCCCGGCCATGACACACCTAGGAAATAAGAGTTTTATGGTAGAACTAATGGATTCCATTTTAAAGGTATGATTACGCAAAAAGGAATTTAGTTTCTTGAGATTTATGATGGTTCTGAATGAACCATCTGGTTTATTGATCAAGAATAAAGGGGAATAGAACCCTCTCCCGTCTTGATCCTGGGGAACCTCTATCAGGACTTTTTTAGATAAAAGATAGGATCTCTGACTCCAGAGCCCTTTGTTGCTCCCGTCCTTTTGGTGATGTTATAATAAAAGAATCCCAAGGGATTCGATCAAACTCCAATTTTAGGCCGTATTGCACAATGTCCAGAATCCATTGGCTAGATGTTATTTGTTCCCATTTGGGAAAGAAAAATTTTAATCTGCCACCCACTTCATGGTTAGCGGTATCTGTTACGCTTTGGATTATAGGATCCGGTAAACAAAGCACCTTTTTGTTTTGGATCCTTTGTCTCCCATCGCTCCCTTTGTTCAAATGGTTTGTTTCTGGTAAAGGGGCATCTTCTGAAGGCTCTCCTGTAAGATGGAAGAGATTGATTAGGGAAGCCTTTCTTTCTTTCTCCCGCTTTATTTAGGAGTTCATCCAACGTTTTCCCAAAAAGGAACTCACCCTGGCAGGGGATCACACAAAGTTTTGCTTTTGCCTGTGCGTCCCCTTTCCAGTTCTTCAACCAGAGTGCTCGCCGGGCTGTGTTAACTAGGCCGGCTGATCTGGCTGCTAAGCGTAGCGAATCCGCAGAAGCATCTGCCAGGAATGTTATCGCTTCTTTAATTAGAGGGATTTTCGGCAAGATTGACTCTCTCGAAGTTCTACCTCTAATTTGTTCCTCCAGCTGTTCCATCCACACTAGCAGTGACCTTGCAGTGCAGGTACTAGATGTAGCTGGCTTGAACGCCCCCGTGTTCGCCTCCCACGATCTCTTTAGTACGGCTTCTGCTTTACGGTCTAACGGGTCTGTCAGGACCCCCGAATCCTCCACTGGCAAGACCGATTGCTTAGACGTGGAAGCTACTGCAGCATCCACCTTTGCCCAGGAATTCAGCTCCTTGTCGCTGAAGGGATAGCGTCTTTTAGAGGATGATGGTAGAAAACCTCTTGCATTTTGCTTATCCCATTCTTTTTTAATAATTTCTTTAATAGTGGGTATGACGGCAAAGGATCTATGTTTTTTCTGTCCTAACCCCACAAACATGACGTCCTGAGCTGATTTCTTCCTTTTCTCGTCTGGGCACCCCATCGTGCCCCTGACAGATCTTATTAAGTTGTCTACACTGCTGTTAGGTAGACAAAGCCCCCTTTCATTTTCAGATGAACTTGGCTGGGATCCAGACTCGTCCGAGGATCTGTGTACATTCTCTGACTCTGAACTTGCTGGGGATCGGGACCTGCTTGGCTGGCGGGTACTGGTGCTACTTGTATGTGCTAAACCCTGAATTTCTTCCCGGATTATGGCTCTGACATCAGATGGAGTCATTATATTCTCCTGCCGCAAGGTTTGCATGATACACTCTGAGCATAACCTCTTGGTATAAGAATCCAAGAGGGGCTGCGCACATAAGGCACATTCCTTTTGCTTGGACTAGTGTGTCCTTTTCTTAGTCTAGAGGAAGGGGATACAGGAGGAACATATCAGCATATAGGAAGAGGCTCTTTTAAAAACTCACCCAGTGAAGCTGACAGGTACCGTTTCTGGAGGCGGATTTTTTGGCAGGTGATCCTTCTGTTTGGTGGTAGATCTATTTTCTGGAGGTCGACCACCACTTTTAGTGCTGCTCCTAGCGCTTCTCTCCTTGCTGGGAGAACGCTGCTCTGCTGCAGGCAGGTGCGCTTCGTCGGCCAGTGAAGCCATCTCACACACACCAGTCCGACGGCAGCACTGATTTTTAAATCTGGTGCCGAATCTTCTGCCTCCCCGGACCAACCCGGAAGTGCTCCGGCGACTTCCGGGTTAGACGCGCCGCTCTTACTCACTATGCGGCGGCCAGAGGTATTAAGCCGGCGGCCGCAGCGCGCGTGTCCTCATGGAGCCGGGCGGACCTACGGTGACCGGACCTGGACCATGGATGGTTGGCCAGACGAGGGGGGAGGCTGCAAGTAGGGGCTTCCCCGCCGCTGCTTCTGGAACCGCAGCCCCTGCCGCTCCCACAGATACCGACAAGGCGTGTGCATGGCCCAGGGATCCTTTTGGACTGCAGGTACTTTGGATTCCTATAAGAACAGGAAACCTAAACTGAGGAGAGGGGACCGCCTCCTTTTATTCTGTAGGTTTCCTGTTCCTATGGGCGGATCCCTCTCTCATGTGGGGTGCTGTCATGGCGAAGGGTAAAATACTGATGAGACAACCAGTTACAATTCATGGAGGGAGTGATTACTTACTTACTGTATGGCTTACAACCTATTAGTGATGCCCATACTATTAGATTAGGTGGGCTGCTCAGTAAGTGCACCCCATGAGGACAAACCCCTAGTATACACAGGCAAAAAATGCCGGGCTTGGCTGCATCCTGCTGTGTTAGTTTTTTGAGGATTATTTATTCCTCTTTTTGTGGCTTTTTTGGACCCTTGACGTGGGTTGAAGGCTTGCATATCTTGGCCAAAATATTGACCGATAACTCATATTATGTATATTTTTTTGCACGTCATTTTTCAGAGTGACAACAGTATTGATGTCACTAATAGGCTGTGATCCAGACATTGTGCATTACCTGTTTGTCACCAGCACCCTATACAAGCTGCTTTTGTGCAATGTAATACTAAGCAATCAGCCCCTCCATGAATTGGTAGATTGTGAGTGGTTGTCTCATCAGTATTTTGCACCTGTGTTGCCGCCATCTTTACTACATGGGTCAACTGCATCCTAAGGCTACTTTCACACTAGCGTTAACTGCAATACGTTAAAATGCGTCGTTTTGCAGAAAAAACGTATGCAGCAAAATATTTTGCTGCATACGTTTTTTCCCCATAGACTTGTATTGGCGACGTATTGCGACGGATTTGCATTCGTCGGTATACGTCTTTCGACGGATGCGTCGAAAAGAGGCGACACGTCGTCTGGAAAAAAGAAGATTGTAACGTTTTTTGTCTCCGCCAATAAAACGTGTCTCGGCGCATTCGTCGGCATGCGTCTTTTGCTAGAATGAAAGTCTATGAGCGACGGATGCGTCGAGACACGTCGTACGACGCAATGCAGCGCTGCAATACGTTTTTTTCTACTGAGCATGCTCAGAAACAGGTGTTTTTATCTAAATGGCCAGACATCCCCAAATCTATATAAACCTGGTCTGGGCCTTCAACCCCCACATATGCCAGCAAGACTCAGAGAGAAGAAGAAGCCTCCAGCCAGCCGGACACCAAGAGCCCAGCCTGGACACCAAGAGCCCAGCCGGACCCCAAGAGCCCAGCCTGGACCCCAAGAGCCCTGCCGGACACCAAGAGCCCTGCCGGACACCAAGAGCACAGCCTGGACACCAAGAGCCCAGCCGGACCCCAAGAGCCCAGCCTGGACCCCAAGAGCCCTGCCGGACACCAAGAGCCCAGCCGGACCCCAAGAGCCCAGCCTGGACCCCAAGAGCCCTGCCGGACACCAAGAGCCCAGCCGGACACCAAGAGCCCAGCCTGGCAGCAAGGACCAGACACACTACAACAGTGTGAGTATATTGCCATTTGTGTGTGTGTGTGTGTGTGCGCATTTGTGTATGACGTACTGACTATAGCAAGAGCTTATAAAACCTGAATCCAACCTGAGGCCTGCCGTCATCCTGCAACAGCCATTGCCATGCTACAGTCCAGATCCACCGTGAGGCCTGCCACTGTGAAGATATCAAGCTCCAGCCGGAGGACTGATGGCCGTGTGTGTGTGTGTGTGTGGGTGTGTGTGTTTATTTTTGTACTGCTGTGTGCTTTTGTATGTATGTGTTCACGTGCCTGCACCTTATTATGCCTTCGTCAATATTGCGACTGTTCATGTGTTATGCTTGCGTTATGACTCGGCTTGCAGGTATGTTTGTGTGCGTCTTGTTGGTTGCATGTGCATTTGTCAATGCCATATTGGTTAATATTGATTTTTGATGTATTTACTAATTAAGGTACCGTCACACTGAGTGACGCTGCAGCAATACCGACAATAATCCGGATCACTGCAGCGTCGCTGTTTGGTCGCTGGAGAGCTGTTACACAGACAGCTCTCCAGCAACCAACGATGCCAGTAACCAGGGTAAACATGGGGTTACTAAGTGCATAGCCGCGCTTAGTAACCCGATGTTTACCATGGTTACCAGTGTAAAAGTAAAAAAAAAAAAAGGTAAAAAAAAAAATATCCGCTGTCTGTCCCCGTGCTGTGCTTCTCTGCATTGTGAGCGCCAGCCAGCCGTAAAGCAGAGCAGAGCGGTGACGTCACCACTCTGCTTTCCGGCCGCTGTGCTTATACAGGGCAGAGAAGCAGAACGCCGAGGGACAGACAGCGGAACATAAGTATGAAGTGTTTGTGTTTTTTCTTACTTTTACACTGTTAACCAGGGTAAACATCGGGTTAATAAGTGCAGAGCCGCGCTTAGTAACCTGATGTTTACCCTAGTTACCAGTGAACAAATCGCTTAATTGGCGTCACACACGGCGATTCAGCGATGTCTACATAAAGTCCAGCAACGAAATAAAGTTCTGGACTTTCTGCAGCGACCAATGACATCACAGCAGGATTCTGATCGCCGCTGTGTGTCAAACTGAACGATATCGCTAACCAGGACGCTGCAACGTCACGGTTTGCTAGCGATATCGTTCATTGTGACGGTACCTTTAAGGTACCGTCACACTTAGCGACGCTGCGATACCGACAACGATCCGGATCGCTGCAGCGTCGCTGTTTGGTCGCTGGAGAGCTGTCACAAAGACCGCTCTCCAGCGACCAACGATCCAGAGGTCCCCGGTAAACCAGGGTAAACATCGGGTAACTAAGCGCAGGGCCGCGCTTAGTAACCCGATGTTTACCCTGGTTACCAGCGTAAAAAAACAAACAGTACATACTTACATTCAGCTGTCTGTCCCCTGCCGTCTGGTTACTGCACTGAATGCTGGCCGTAAAGTGAAAGCAGAGCACAGCCACAGCGGTGAGTCATCGCTGTGTGACTCACCGCTGTGCTGTGCTTTCACTTTCACTTTCCGGCCAGCAGTCAGTGCAGGAACCAGACGGCAGGGGACAGACAGCTGAATGTAAGTATGTACTGTTTGTTTTTTTACGCTGGTAACCAGGGTAAACATCGGGTTACTAAGCGCCGCCCTGCGCTTAGTTACCCGATGTTTACCCTGGTTACCAGCAAAGACATCGCTGAATCGGTGTCACACACGCCGATTCAGCGATGTCTGCGGGGAGTCCAGCGACCAAATAAAGTTCTGGACTTTATTCCCCGACCAGCGACATCACAGCAGGGGCCTGATCGCTGCTGCGTGTCACACTGGACGATATCGCTAGTGAGGACGCTGCAACGTCACAGATCGCTAGCGATATCGTCTAGTGTGACAGTACCTTTAGTATAGTGTTTTGTGCACCTTTTTTTTTTTTTTGTTTATTAAAATGGATGTATTATTGCAAAGTCTAATGGTCTGCAGCTTGAGGTTATATTTTTTTTTTTTAAATTTACTTAACCATTCCCATTCGATGTACTTGTATTTTAAAATAAAGAGCATTTCTGCTCCATTGTGATTTAAAAAAAAAAAAAAAGAAAAAAATTATATATTAATAAAATGTTTCTTAAAAAATTGTCCGTAGTATAATTTCTTAAAGGTAAATTTAAATCAGGTGTATGTACCAATGGTTACACATGCAATACAGAGTTGTTTGAGTGGTCATTTTTTAATAAAGGTTATCCTTTGAAATTTTATTTCGGGGAGGTAATTGTTTTTTTTTTAAAACATAAAAATATTTTTAAAGGTGTCTCACAGTTTACCTTTTTTTGTTTTTGGGACATGGAAAAGAATGGTATAACGTGCACCAGTTTTTGGGTTTGGGTGTTCACATATTTTTCTCATTTTAACATGGTGTTTAGTGGTAAACATTACCTATTTCTGCTTTGGTCTAACTTTCAATCCATTATACTTATTATATTGCAGATAGAGTAGGGACCACACTGACCGGCATAAGCCACCTGGACCACAGCCACCTGGCCCACATCCAGAAAATCTGAAAAGTAAGTTTTGAAGACCCCAAATCTGCTACTTCAATGTGTAGAGCAGATTGCAAGTGTCTTTTAACTTACAGACCTACCAGGACCACAGCCACCTGGACCACAGCCACCTGGACCACAGCCACCTTGACCACAGCCACCTGGACCACAGCCACCTGGACCACAGCCACCTTGACCACAGCCACCTTGACAGTGGCGTAGGAAGGGGGGTGCGGGGGGGGCGGGCCGCCCCGGGCGGCACACTGCGGGGGGCGGGTCGGCCGGCGCTGCAGAAGGAGGAGAAAAAAAAAAAAACGTGGGCCCTTTAAGTCTTCGGGCGCCCGCCCCCTTCCCCCGGTGCCAGCGCTAATAATACTCACCTCTCCTGGTTCCTGCGGCTGCGCGGTAGCTGCAGCCAGCGTCTTCAGCGCCCTCTGACTCTGCGACGTCTCAGGGCAGAGGGTGCGATTGTATCATCACTGCGCGCTCAGCCTCTCTGTCCTGATCGTCGCAGAGCCGGAGAGACGCTGACTGCACCGGACCTGCACTGGGAACGGGAGAGGTGAGGATTTTACTTTTTTTTTTTTTTCTTTATGTCTGTCTGGGGGCAATGCTGGAGACCCTGGGGCAGATTTCTGGACACACTGGGCAATGCTGGACACTGGGGCAGATTTCTGGACAGACTGGGGCAGATTTATGGACACACTGGGCAATGCTGGACACTGGGGCAGATTTCTGGACAGACTGGGGCAGATTTATGGACACACTGGGCAATGCTGGACACTGGGGCAGATTTCTGGACAGACTGGGGCAGATTTCTGGACACACTGGGCAATGCTGGACACTGGGGCAGATTTCTGGACAGACTGGGGCAGATTTCTGGACACACTGGGCAATGCTGGACACTGGGGCAGATTTCTGGACAGACTGGGGCAGATTTCTGGACACACTGGGCAATGCTGGACACTGGGGCAGATTTCTGGACAGACTGGGGCAGATTTATGGACACACTGGGCAATGCTGGACACTGGGGCAGATTTCTGGACAGACTGGGGCAGATTTCTGGACACACTGGGCAATGCTGGACACTGGGGCAGATTTCTGGACAGACTGGGGCAGATTTCTGGACACACTGGGCAATGCTGGACACTGGGGCAGATTTCTGGACAGACTGGGGCAGATTTCTGGACACACTGGGCAATGCTGGACACTGGGGCAGATTTCTGGACAGACTGGGGCAGATTTATGGACACACTGGGCAATGCTGGACACTGGGGCAGATTTCTGGACAGACTGGGGCAGATTTCTGGACACACTGGGCAATGCTGGACACTGGGGCAGATTGCTGGACACACTGGCGGCAATGCTGGACACACTGGGACAATGCTGGACACACTGGGGCAGATTGCTGGACACACTGGGGCAGATTGCTGGACACACTGGGGCAGATTGCTGGACACACTGGGGCAGATTGCTGGACACACTGGGGCAGATTGCTGGACAACATGGGGGTAATATGCTGGACACACTGGGGGCAGGACTTGAGGCATGGGCAGAATGTAGATACGGGGCATGATTGGAGACACGGGGCAGAATGAAAGACATGGGGCAGGATGGATACGATGGAGACTGATGGGGCAGGATGGGGAGATCATATGGGGTAGAATGGATACTCATGAGGGCAGGATGGGAGAACATATGGCTGGAGCCAGGAATGAGATAAACGGGGCCAGGATGGGGGATATTACCATAGGGGCTAATTAAGGGATATTATTACTGCAGTGATGTATTTATTTTTTTTTTTGAGTATACTGTTTTAAATGGGGGGCGGTCCTGTTACTGTGCAGAGTGACACTATATCGCCTTTTTTTCTTCGTGGTGTAATGTAGAAGTTGTTAAAAATTAAGTAATGTGTTCTACAAGCGGAGCTCGAGATAACTGTGTTATTTCCTGCAGAAACGAGTCCTGGCTAGAAGAAATGATGGCGGTCTGTGCTGGATAAAAGATGAAGGACTTCATCTAGAGACGTCACTGGTGAGTCAGTGTTACCTATACACTGACACTATATACTGTATACTATATACAAAGGTCCTGTGTACAATGTCACCAGTGATCACTGTACCTATACATTATATGCAGAGCTCCTGTGTATAATATCACCAGTGATCTCAGTATTACCTCTACACAGACACTGCATACTAAGTACAGATCTCCTGTGTATAATGGCACTTATGGTGATAGTATGGTGCTTTTTTTTTATTACTGATCAGTATTGTAGTATTCAGTCACTATGTGGTGGTAATATGTGGTCTGGAAATGGTGTTGTGGTATTTGTCCCTTGTATGTACTATTTGGTCACCAAGTGGTGGTAATATGTGATCTGGTCATGGTGAGGCGGTATTTGTCCCTTGTATATAGTATTATTTGGTCCCTATGTGGTCTGGTCATGGTGTGGTGGTGTTTCTTCCTGTATGTGATATTATTGGTCTTGGTATAGTGGATTCTGTTGTGTATGGCGGTCATTTGTTCTCTCTGATTTTAATTATTTAAAAGTCACAGGTTTGGCATGTGGGGGTGACACCATTAGGCCCAGTTTAAGTTCTACAAAACAGGAAAACTATTTTTGGTACCTTTGTGTGTATTGAGCAGGGGGGGGGGGGGGGAGGGGGGGGGGGGGCGCCAAACTCGGGAGCAGCCCCGGGCGGCAAAAGCTCTAGCTACGCCTCTGCACCTTGACCACAGCCACCTGGCCCACATCCAGAAAATCTGAAAAGTAAGTTTTGAAGACCCCAAATCTGCTACTTCAATGTGTAGAGCAGATTGCAAGTGTCTTTTAACTTACAGACCTACCAGGACCACAGCCACCTGGACCACAGCCACCTGGACCACAGCCACCTTGACCACAGCCACCTTGACCACAGCCACCTGGACCACAGCCACCTGGACCACAGCCACCTTGACCACAGCCACCTTGACCACAGCCACCTGGCCCACATCCAGAAAATCTGAAAAGTAAGTTTTGAAGACCCCAAATCTGCTACTTCAATGTGTAGAGCAGATTGCAAGTGTCTTTTAACTTACAGACCTACCAGGACCACAGCCACCTGGACCACAGCCACACAATGTCCTCTTCCGGCAGCCCTCCTCCACAGCAACAGCAGGTATCGGTAAGTAAAAAAAATTTTTTTGGTTTTTTTTTAAAATTTACATCATTTTGAGTCACTACATGCATTTATTATGTTTAAACAGGAATCAGAATCCGATGAGGAGCTGTCGGAAGGGACCGAGACGGGTGGAGACATCGAAGTGGAGGAGGAACCAAGTGTAAGTAGTGGTGAAACACTTGCTTCACACATCACACTGCACCGTACACAAAACAGAATTTCATATATAACGTAACACAGAAAACATATACATACATTAAAGCTAATTTTTTTATCCTTTATTTCAGTCTCCTGCTGCTGCTGCTGCTGCTGCTGCTGCTGGTGCTGCTGAACGTCCAGCACAGCATGAAGGTTCTCCCAGGCGCTCCCAGAGTCGGCGGACTCGACGCCGCGGTCGGCCATCAGTGAGTCGGTTTTTTGTGGGGCTTCAATTGTTAATTTTTTGCTTTCAGTCTACTAATTTTTAATTCTTTCTTTTTTTTTTGTTCTAACAGGCTTCACAGTGTGCTCCCGAATATGATTCAGATATCGATATTGAAGCCCTCATCGAGGAGGTTCGTGAACGGGAGCCACTGTGGAACATGGCTGACCGCAGGCATGCTGATACCAGTGTCACCCGTCGGCTCTGGTTGGAAGTATGCCGGAACATCTTTGCGAGGTGGGAGGACCTTCTTCCACAGCAGCAGAGCAAACTATGTAAGTATTCACTTTTCAGTGATGTTTTGAGCTGAATGTAATGTCTTGCATTTACGAATATTTTTTTTTTTTTCTTCATTCCTGTCTTCACAGGTACCAAGGTTAGGAAGCGGTGGCGGTCATTGAGGGATCGCTTTAAGAGGGAGTTTAACGAGGAGATGCAGGCCCCGAGTGGCTCAGCAGCAAGGAAGAAGAGGAGGTACAGATATGGCCCGAACCTCTCCTTCCTGAGGGAAACCATGCTGAGTAGAGTGTAAGTATTCAACATCACAGTAAGAACCTGTCTAATCACAAAACTTTTGTTTCAGTCCGGCCTTTTTCATATCAATATATTAACTTATTTTTTTTTCTTTCACAGCACCTACTCCAGCCACCGTGCGCCTGCATCTACCTCTGCACCCTCTGAAGCGATCCCTCCTGAGTCCGCCACCGGGGACCACGTCGGTAGGCCCCACACCTCTCACCCCTCTGTCCCCTCCACTTCATCCGCCTCTACCAGTGGAGTGCAGCCTTCCTTACTCGCATCTGATGGTCAACAGATAGCGTTCCCTTTACCCCACCCCTCTGACCCTGCCACCTCTACACCACCGGTAGGTTCATGGCGGCAGCGTCAGAGGGGTCAGGAAAGGAGCTATGCTCCTGAGTTCTTGCATCTAAATGCAGGCTTCCAAAATTCATTTAAAATTTTGGGAGAACAAGTGACTGCTGGTTTCAGCATGATGCAATCACGCATGAGTGAAAACCACCATGAAATCAGCAGTCGCTTGGATAGACTGCATTTAGATGTAAGTCAAGCTCCAGCCAATCTTTTTTTTCAGTCCATGCTCAGGAGCATGGAAAAGCTTTCTTTTGATCAGCAGATGCGGGTAATGAATAGCTGCCATAACGCTCTGCTGAAGGTAATTAACGAACCCCAATCTACCCCCACACCTCCCCACACATCCCAGTCCCAATTTCAACACCATGCCCCACAATATCACCGCCAGTCCCAATATCCACATCACTCTCAATATCAACATCACTACCAATACCCAACCCGGCCCACAACCCAAATGTATTCACCCGTGTTTTCTTCATCTTTGCCCAGCTTTCCTTCCCCAGTAAGTTTTCCACCTACCCCAACACAACACCCCTCTGGTCAGCCTCCTGTTTTCCCCCCCCTTCCACTACAGACGCAACAGGTAGGGTTTCCCCAATCCCACCTACCGACGTGGTCCAACCTTCCAGCCCCTCCTCCCATAGTTACTCCACCCAACAATACCAGGACCTGTGAACCTGGAATGTACTTGTACATAGTTTTTTTTTGCCAAAAAAAGAAAGGTTCTTTAAATTACCAAAAAAAAAAATTGTGTGGGAAAATTACCCACAAAAAATATATTTTTTGAAATAAACATAATTCTGGTTTACAATCTACTGTGTGTGTGTGTTCATTAATTAAGGTAAATATGAAAGGTTAAGTGAAAAGAAACACCAGACGTTTTCAAGGTTTAACAAAATGGTTTTATATTATATTAGCAAGCAAACCACACACACTGGTTTTTTTTGTTTTTTTTTGTGGCAGTTGCTACCAAAAAATTTTGGAAAAAAAAAAGAAAAAAAATTAAAAAAAAGTCACACAATTATGTCTTGCCATGGAATCCGCCCAACAGGTGACAAAAAATATTCAGCAAACTGTTCCCTCATCCTAGTAACAGAACCGGTGGAGCGAACAGAGGCACTTCGGTAATCCCACAAGGATGTCTCCAATTGTTCGTCATCCAAGGTAACGGGCTCCTTTGAAATAACAAAATTATGGAGCACCACACATGCCTTGACAACATCGTCTACAGTTTTTGTATCCAGTTTTATTGCCGTCAGCAGAACTCTCCACTTTGCTGTCAAAATACCGAAAGAGCACTCTACCACTCTTCTTGCTCTGGTAAGACGGTAATTAAATACCCGCTTGGTGCGGTGTAATTCACGGCTGCTGTATGGTTTCAGTAGGTGCGGCGACAGTTGAAAGGCTTCATCACCTACACACACATAGGGCAAGGCTGGTTCACTGGTTCCTGGGAGCGGTCTTGCTGGCGGGAAATTGTATGTATCTCCATACAGGCAGCGACCCATCGGAGAGTTTTTAAACACTTGGGAGTCGTTGGACCGGCCATACGCTCCTATATCCACAGCAAGGAATCGGCAGTTGGCGTCAGCAATAGCCATGAGTACAATTGAGAAGTATTTTTTATAGTTATAGTACTCTGATCCTGTTCCTGCCGGTTTTGCAATCCTAATGTGTTTGCCGTCCACAGCACCAACACAATTTGGAAAATTACACATTCGCTCAAATTGTTCGGAACTTCTCATCCAGATTTCCATTGTTGGTTGTGGGATATACTCCAGCTGTAAAGTGTCCCAAATCGCACGACATGTGTCCTTCACAATTCCGCCAATAGTGGAAATCCCCAGCCGGAATTGGAAATGGAGTGAAGTCAAAGACTCACCCGTAGCTAGGAAGCTGCAGGGAAAAATAAAAAAAAATGTAAAAAAAAATTGCACAGACCATCAACCAAGAAAAACAATTGGAATGGCCTCAAATAAACCAACAAATTACATGCTACAGTAAATGCGGCGCAATGTGTCAGCGCAGTATTCTCTGCAGCATGTAATAACATTCAATATGACCAATGACACAAGAAAAAAAAACAAGTGGAATGGCCTCACATAAACCAACAAATGACATGCTACAGTAAATGCGGCGCAATGTGTCAGCGCAGTATTCTCTGCAGCATGTACTCACATTCAATATGAGCAATGACATAAAGAAAAAATGCTTACCGCAGTGTCACCATGAGCCGCTCCGCCGGTGTGATGGCAAGCCTCATCCTTGTGTCCTGCCTTTGGATGACATCCTCTATTTTTCCAACCAAATAATCGAAATGTTCCATCCTCATCCGTACATAACTAAAGAATTTTTGGGGGTTGCACCGCAACTCCAGATAGAGAGTGGACTGGACACCCCTGGTCATCCGCAGCTCATTGATTGGATGTATCCAGAATCGTCGCCTTCTCCGTTGCATCATCCGTCTTTCTGCTGCCGCCTCCTTCTCCCGCACTATGATATCCAGGCGATTCGTCTCAAATATAACTTCAGTAACCAAACTCGAAATCCTCCCAATTACACCATCCATCATTGCCACTAAACTAAAACCCTCAAAGATGTGCTGTAAATACAGTCAGTATATAGATTTCCCTAGTTTCCAGTAGCCAATCAAATTTTGGTGCCTCCCATTTTAAAAACGGATCCGTCGTAAAAACGTATGCAACGGATGGAAAAAACGTATGCAACGTATGCAACGCATCCAGCATTTCAACGGAACCGTTTATCGGATTTGCGACGGTTTTGCGACGGATCCGTCGAAATGCTGTATTCGTTGCATACGTTTTGCAGTTTTTTGACGCATCCGTTTTTTCGGGAAAAAGACGTTTTTGGGACGGATTGCAGTTAACGCTAGTGTGAAAGTAGCCTAAGAGTGCATTAGTTCTGAGACCTGGGCAGGTAAATACTGCTGCCGTTTTTTGTTGAATTAATTTTAGAAAATCTGACAGTTGGTCTTTTTGCAACTTGAGTGTCATGATTGCAATATCCGTACAGTTGCAATGTGATGCCATTCATCTGTATTGTGCTGCGCTGTAGTAGTGACACATAGCGAACTATGGGCCTTGGACAGGTGTGATGGCCAAGGTTGCCGCGTAGCCTCAGCTTTGTTATTCCTGTCTAAACATACAGACAATGTAAACTTAGTCAGAAAATTAACCAAAATACGTATGCTACTTATCGGTAGCGGTGTTTTTCAGGAGCCCATGACAGCACCACGAGAGAGGGGATCCGCCCTTCAGGGACAGGAAACCTACAGACATAAAAGGGAGGCACCTCTCTCCCGCATCAGTTGGTTTACAGAGCATGAGAGGACCTCCCTGGTTAGTAGCATATGAACAATTTAAAACATGGTACAATTCACCCTGTGAGTAAACTTAGGACTTAATGGAAAAAAGGAAGTGTTGACCCATACAAGAAGGGTAGGGAATATAAGGGTGCTGTCACGGGCTCCTGAAAAACCCTGCTACCGGTAAGTAGGATACGTATTTATTCAGTCGCCATGACAGCACGACGAGACACTTTCAGAGAAGTAAAAGAGACTAGGGAGGGACAACTGCTTCAAGCACCCTTCTCCCAAACGTGAGATCGGAGGAGCTACCCAGATCTAGTCTATAGTGTTTAAGAAAAGTAGATGGAGAAGACCATGTGGCCGCCTTACAAATGTCTTCAATCGACACCTCTGATCTCTCTGCCCAGGAAGTAGCCATGGCTCGAGTGGAGTTAGCTTTTATACCTTCCGGGATCTGTACGCCACCTGCTGAATAAGCTAAAGAAATTGCCTCCCTGATCTATCTAGCTAGTGTGTTTTTGGACACTCTAAGCCCCTTTCTAACTCCCTGAAAGGATACAAATAGGGAATTATCTTTCTTCCAAGAGCTAGTAGCTGAAATATATCTAAGAAGACACCTTTTTACATCAAGAGAATGGAATTTTCGCTCTTTATCATTGGTTAGATTAGGACAGAACGAAGGTAGAACAACTTCCTGCAATCTATGAAATTTTGAAGCTACTTTTGGAAGGTAAAGAGTATCAGATTTCAAAATAGCTATCTTCTCTAAACTGCATGTATGGAGGCTGTCTAGACAGGGCTTGTAGATCGCTAACCCTTTGTGTGGATGTGAGCGCAACTAAAAGGGCCATTTTAAAAGATAGGATTTTAATTGGGACAGTATCAATAGGTTCAAATGGCGCTTCCATCAGAGCGGAAAGGTGAGTAAAAATAGTTATATACTCACCTTCCGGCCTTTTTCTGAGGCCTTTACCGATGCTCCTCGCGACGCTACATTCCCTGTAATGCCTTTCGGCAATAACCCGTGATCATGTAGTGGTCTAGCGAGACCGCTACGTCATCATCTCGTGAGACCGCTACGTGATCTTGAGTCATTGCCGCAATGCATTCTTGGGACCGGAGCGCTAGGAGCGGGAAAGGCTGCGGCGGACTTCGGAAGATGAGAACAAATATTTTGGTTTTTTTTATTATTATTAATTACATTCTATGTACATTCTATGCTTTTACTATTGATGCTGCATAAGCAGCATCAATAGTAAAAAGTGAAGCGGTGTTTAACTCCCGCACCAATCAGCGACCCAGGATTTCCGTTACGGAAGTTAGACAGACAGAAGTACCCCTTAGGCAATTATATATATAGATTAGTAACATTGCATTTAATCCACAACTCCACACTTTCCAGTATAATAGTTTTATTGATTCATACATCTGATTGTTTTCTTTACTGAAAATGCATTGTCATTGATATGAGTAGTCATTTCTATGGCTTTATTTCACATTACTTTGACATTCTATGTGTACAGATTTTCATTACATACAATGCTGCTAAAGCAAAAAATAAACCAAAAGCTTGCCATTGTGTAGCTCTGAAACGTACTAGTGTTTGCTGAAGTCTCTCACATTTCAAGTAACTTAGAACAGGCAAATGAGTGACAGTGCATGTAGGCACAGGATCTCAGCGACTATCAAAATGATCTGAAACACATACTTCAAACATGTACATGTATGGGCACACTCCAGATGCCATAATGTAATTTCCATGGTTGTGAAATTCCACAAACTGAGGCAAGGAACAGAAAGAAGGTCCCCATGACACTTCCCTTTCAACCTTATTCTTGGGAAAGACATTGCCGTGCTTTCTTATTCTCCTTTGAAACGCGGCGGCCTTTTTTCCTTAAATGCTAGTAAGCCTTCAAGCCTATCCTTTGTTGGGATAACCTGTATAAGAAAGAAAAACAAATATTATAGGAAACAAAGAATGTAATTTAACAAAATGTATGCACATAATGCACTTGTTCCTTATGTAATACATATCAAGAATATATGCATGCTCGGTATCACCACCTGATATCATGTTCACAGGTGTGCCGATCTTCCCAACCCACATCCCCAAAACATTCCTTTCAGGTGTGTTAAGGGATGTTCTAACAGGAAAAAACGGTGAACTTTTGCAGAGTTGTCCACCACTTTTTGTTATAAAAAAAAAGGCCAACAGGGTCTGAAAATATAAAATAATCTATACCCAACTGCTGATCCACCACCAATCCTCTGTAACGTTGCCCGTGCCCTGATATCCCGCTGCTTCTCGGTGGCACAGCCAAGGTCTCATGTGCAAAGTCTGAAAATAAGAAGATAATCTATACCCAACTGCTGATCCCTCACCAATCCTCTGTAGCACTGCCCATGTCCCCAATATCCCGCTGCTTCTCTAACATAATCCAGGTCCCCTGCAAGTCACAGAGCTTCCTCTCCGGTCCGATGGGCGTCACGGTCCAGTCCGGGGCCTCCCATCTTCTTACGATGACGTCCTCTTCTTGTCTTCCTGCTGCGGCACCTGCAAAGGCGTACTTTGTCTGCCCTGTTGAGGGCAGAGCAAAGTACTGCAGTGCGCAGGCACCGGGAAAGGTTAAAGAGGCCCAGTGCCTGCGCACTGCAGTACTTTGCTCTGCCCTCAACAAGGCAGACAAAGTACGCCTGCGCCGGAGCCGCAGCGTGAAAATAAGAAGAGGACATCATCCTATGAAGATGGGAGGCCCCAGACCGGACCGCGACACCCATCGGATCGGACCGCACATGCGTGAGTCTAATCTAACCTCTTTTTCTTATCTTTCAGGTTACATCAGGGGCTTATCTACAGCATTCCAGAATTTGGGGGTGACAGGTTCCCTTTAAGGTCCGGGGATTGGGAATTGTAACCGCTTAAGTACTTTTTTTTTTTTTTACAGTGTGACTTTGTCGGGACCTCTTGCTAAAAGTTTAGCTTTACACAGGCGTCTTCTAACTGTCACAGTACTCACAGGTAACTGTCTATGATTATCCTGGAGCTGATCATTGGCTGAGACTTTGCCACTCTGGCTATTCTTCCATCTATTAGAATGGTAGTCTTCCGTTATCTTCCACGTCTCTCAGGTTTGGCTTTTCATTTTAAAGCATTAGAGATAATTTTAGCTGAACAGTGTATCATTGTCTGCACTTTATAAGTTTTACCCTCTCCAATCAACTTTTTAATCAAAGTATGCGGTTCTTCTGAACAATGTCTCGAATGACCCATACTTCTCAGGCTTTAAAGGAGAAAGGCATGTACAACATGTCCTTGCTTCACCCTTAAATAAGGGCTACCTGATTCACACCTGTTTCTTTACAGAATGATTGACCTCACTAATTGAACTCCACACTGCTATTATTATGAACACATCCCCTTTCAATTATTCTATTACACAGACTCAGAAACCTGCAGATCGTGAATGCGGAGTCTGGTGGTTTTCTTAGAATCTACTGCACCAACTAGGAAATTCTTTGACATGTGGTAATATCATTTATACCAAATGTTATTAATCTGGTTAGTCATATTGGACCAATTATTGTGAACACTACTGTATATTGTTTGTTATATTCAAACCATGCTGAATGTTTTCATAGCAAAAAATTGGTGGAAAACTCCTTTAAGTATTGTGTATGTGCAGTATGTATACTAAAAGGACCAGAATGAGTAGGACCATCTATTGAATAATATCTGTCATATAAAGATTGATTGCATATTACTAGCATCATGTTGTAGCGATAGCCAAATGTACATGCTGTCTCAAGAATATACCAGTAAGTGCTCTGTAATTGTACTAAATGTTCCTGTGTCTTTGTTCCACAGGCAAAAATGCCAGAACCAAAATGAGTATCAATTTCTACAAGTTTCCCTCAAATCCTACTTTATAAATTTCTATCAAGTTTGACATTTCAGAAGGATAAGGTTCATCACAGAATAGGGGATGTCTTTTAACCGCCTACCTTCCAGAACCAGTATTAAATTTTATCTTTAATATAAGTGTATATAAAGTATTGATCTAGATCGGTCACACACAGCCATAACAATGCATGTATATAAATGCACATACATACCTACATATACCTACATATATATATATACACACACACACACACACACACAGTACAGACCAAAAGTTTGGACACACCTCATTTAAAGATTTTTCTGTATTTTCATGACTATGAAACTTGCACATTCACACTGAAGGCATCAAAATCAAATCATGAATTCATGAATTAACACATGTGGAATTATATACTTAACAAAAAAGTGTGAAACAACTGAAATTATGTCTTATATTCTAGGTTCTTCAAAGTAGCCACCTTTTGCTTTGATGACTGCTTTGCACACTCTTGGCATTCTCTTGATGAGCTTCAAGTGGTAGTCACCAGAAATGGTTTTCACTTCACAGGTGTGCCCTGTCAGGTTTAAGTGGGATTTCTTGCCTTATAAATGGGGTTGGGACCATCAGTTGTGTTGTGCAGAAGTCTGGTGGATACACAGCTGATAGTCCTACTGAATAGACTATTAGAATTTGTATTATGGCAAGAAAAAAGCAGCTAAGTAAACAAAAACGAGTGTCCATCATTTACTTTAAGAAACGAAGGTCAGTCAGTCTGAAAAACTGGGAAAACTTTGAAAGTGTACCCAAGGGCAGTGGCAAAAAACCATCAAGCGCTACAAAAAACTGGTTCACATGAGGACCGCCCCAGGAAAGGATGACCAAGAGTCACCTCGGCTTCTGAGGATAAGTTTATCCGAGTCACCAGCCTCAGAAATTGCAGGTCAATAGCAGCTCAGATTAGAGACCAGGTCAATGCCACACAGAGTTCTAGCAGCAGACACATCTCTACAACAACTGTTAAGAGGAGACTTTATGCAGCAGGCCTTCATGGTAAAATAGCTGCTAGGAAACCACTGTTAAAGACAGGCAACAAGCAGAAGAGGCTTGTTTGGGCTAAAGAACACAAGGAATGGACATTAGACCAGTGGACATCTGTGCTTTGGTCTGATGAGTCCAAATTTGAGATCTTTGGTTCCAACCACGGTGTCTTTGTGCGACACAGAAAAGGTGAACGGATGGACTCTACATGCCTGGTTCCCACCGTGAAGCATGGAGGAGGAGGTGTGATGTTGTGGAGGTGCTTTGCTGGTGACACTGCTGGGGATTTATTCAAAATTGAAGGCATACTGAACCTTCATGGCTACCACAGTATCTTGCAGCAGCATGCTATTCCATCCGGTTTGCACTTAGTTGGACCATCATTTATTTTTTAACAAGAGAATGACCCCCAAACACACTTCCAGGCTGTGTAAGGGCAATTTGACCAAGAAGGAGAGTGATGGAGTGCTACGCCAGATGACATGGCCTCCACAGTCACCAGCCCTGAACCCAATCGAGATGGTTTGGGGTGAGCTGGACCGCAGAGTGAAGGCAAAAGGGCCAAAAAGTGCTAAGCATCTCTGGGAACTCCTTCAAGATTGTTGGAAGACCATTTCCGGTGAGTACCTCTTGAAGCTCATCAAGAGAATGCCATGAGTGTGCAAAGCAGTCATCAAAGCAAAAGGTGGCTACTTTGAAGAACCTAGAATATAAGACATATTTTCAGTTTCACACTTTTTTGTTAAGTATGTAATTCCACATGTGTTAATTCATAGTTTTGATGCCTTCAGTGTGAATGTATAATTTTCATAGTCATGAAAATACAGAAAAAATTTTAAATGAGAAGGTGTGTCCAAACTTTCGGTCTGTAATAATATATATATATATATATATATATATATACATAGAGAGAGAGAGAGAGAGAGAGAGGAGAGAGAGAGGAGAGATAGATATACACACACATACAGTGGGGCAAAAAAGTATTTAGTCAGTCAGCAATAGTGCAAGTTCCACCACTTAAAAAGATGAGAGGCGTCTGTAATTTACATCATAGGTAGACCTCAACTATGGGAGACAAACTGAGAAAAAAATTCCAGAAAATCACATTGTCTGTTTTTTTAACATTTTATTTGCATATTATGGTGGAAAATAAGTATTTGGTCAGAAACAAAATTTCATCTCAATACTTTGTAATATATCCTTTGTTTGCAATGACCGAGGTCAAACGTTTTCTGTAAGTCTTCACAAGGTTGCCACACACTGTTGTTGGTATGTTGGCCCATTCCTCCATGCAGATCTCCTCTAGAGCAGTGATGTTTTTGGCTTTTCGCTTGGCAACACGGACTTTCAACTCCCTCCAAAGGTTTTCTATAGGGTTGAGATCTGGAGACTGGCTAGGCCACTCCAGGACCTTGAAATGCTTCTTACGAAGCCACTCCTTCGTTGCCCTGGCGGTGTGCTTTGGATCATTGTCATGTTGAAAGACCCAGCCACATTTCATCTTCAATGCCCTTGCTGATGGAAGGAGGTTTGCACTCAAAATCTCACGATACATGGCCCCATTCATTCTTTCATGTACCCGGATCAGTCGTCCTGGCCCCTTTGCAGAGAAACAGCCCCAAAGCATGATGTTTCCACCACCATGCTTTACAGTAGGTATGGTGTTTGATGGATGCAACTCAGTATTCTTTTTCCTCCAAACACGACAAGTTGTGTTTCTACCAAACAGTTCCAGTTTGGTTTCATCAGACCATAGGACATTCTCCCAAAACTCCTCTGGATCATCCAAATGCTCTCTAGCAAACTTCAGACGGGCCCGGACATGTACTGGCTTAAGCAGTGGGATACGTCTGGCACTGCAGGATCTGAGTCCATGGTGGCGTAGTGTGTTACTTATGGTAGGCCTTCTTACATTGGTCCCAGCTCTCTGCAGTTCATTCACTAGGTCCCCCCGCGTGGTTCTGGGATTTTTGCTCACCGTTCTTGTGATCATTCTGACCCCATGGGGTGGGATTTTGCGTGGAGCCCCAGATCGAGGGAGATTATCAGTGGTCTTGTATGTCTTCCATTTTCTAATTATTGCTCCCACTGTTGATTTCTTCACTCCAAGCTGGTTGGCTATTGCAGATTCAGTCTTCCCAGCCTGGTGCAGGGCTACAATTTTGTTTCTGGTGTCCTTTGATAGCTCTTTGGTCTTCACCATAGTGGAGTTTGGAGTCAGACTGTTTGAGGGTGTGCACAGGTGTCTTTTTATACTGATAACAAGTTTAAACAGGTGCCATTACTACAGGTAATGAGTGTAGGAAAGAGGAGACTCTTAAAGAAGAAGTTACAGGTCTGTGAGAGCCAGAAATCTTGATTGTTTGTTTCTGACCAAATACTTATTTTCCACCATAATATGCAAAAAAAATGATAAAAAAACAGACAATGTGATTTTCTGGATTTTTTTTTCTCAGTTTGTCTCCCATAGTTGAGGTCTACATATGATGTAAATTACAGACGCCTCTCATCTTTTTAAGTGGTGGAACTTGCACTATTGCTGACTGACTAAATACTTTTTTGCCCCACTGTACATACACTAGATGGTGGCCCGATTCTAACGCATCGGGTATTCTAGAATATGCATGTCCACGTACTATATTGCCCAGTCATGTAGTATATTGCCCAGTCACGTAGTGTTTTGCCCAGTCACGTAGTATAATGCTCCATGCAGTTATGGCCCCATAGATGCCCCATATACTGCTCCATGCAGTTATGGCCCCATAGATGCCCCATGCAGTTATGGCACCATAGAATGCTCCATGCAGTTATGGCCCCATAGATGCCCCATATAATGCTCCATGCAGTTATGGCCCCATAGATGCCTCATATAATGCTCCATGCAGTTCATTATGGCCCCATAGATGTCCCATATAATGCTCCATGCAGTTCATTATGGCCCCATAGATCAGAGGTGTCAAACTGCATTCCTCGAGGGCTGCAAACAGGTCATGTTTTCAGGATTTCCTTGTACTGCACAGGTGATAACTTAATCACCTACACACATAATGATTGCACCACCTTGTGCAAAGCTAAGGAAATCTTGAAAACACGCATGGTTTGCGGCTCTCGAGGAATGCAGTTTGACACCCCTGCCTGACTGTTCAGGCAGAGGGCGGCGCGCACACTAATACGTCATCTCGCCCTCTGACCTGCACAGTCACTGCAAGAGGACGGGAAGATGGAGCGGCGCCTGGAGGATGGAACGCGGACAGGTGAATATGAAATACTCACCTGCTCCTGACGCTGTCCCTGCCTGTCCCATGGTACCGCAGCTTCTTCGCGGCTGCGCGAGAAGGACCTGCCATGACGTCACGGTCACATGACCGTGACGTCATGGCAGGTCCTTCTCCCATACCATCGTTGGCACCGAAACCTGCCGCTTCCATGGAGAGGTAACCGGAGCGTCACGAGGAGCGGGAAAGTATGCAAAGGCAGCGTCAATAGTAAAAACTTGGTCACACAGGGTTAATAGCGGCGGTAACGGAGTGAGTTACCCGCGGCATAACGCGGTCCGTTACCACTGGCATTAACCCTGTGTGAGCGGTGACTGCGGGGAGTATGGAGCGGGCACTGACTGCAGGAGAGTAGGGAGGGACTTATCGGACTGTGGCCGTCGCTGATTGGTCGTGGCAGCCATGACAGGCAGCTGCCGAGACCAATCAGTGAATGAATATCCGTGACAGAAAGAAAGAAATAAAGACAGACGGAAGTGACCCTTAGACAATTATGTAGTAGATATATATATACACACACACAAGCATGCAAACATATCACCAAAGGCGATGGACACAGATCTGTGTGTTCTACGCTTCTGTCAAAAACAAGATCTTTAATAATGTAACTGTCTCGGTATACCACTTTGAGTGACTGCTGACAAAGCGACAAGCAGCAGAAATTAAATAAAATGCCACTCATGATAAAATCGCACATATTTTACTTCTGTAAACAACAGCAATGCATATGGTGCAGAGCCTAAAATGAATGCTGAAATTAAAGTGCGGCTGTTTAGGAATCCTAAATTTAGCTAACTTGCATAAACACCATTTGCTGATTTCTGTGTGGGAGGCTTCACATTATAAAAACAATAACTCCTTTCTGCTGAATAAATAAACAAACAAGAAATAAAACAATTAAGAACGCCCCTGCATGTAATCAAATCGGAAAATGTCAAATCCGAATATCCAGTTCTTTCAAATATTCAAGTTCTGAAGGAAGAAAATGTCACAGAGTTTCATATCAGATATTGTCTGGATGCTGTTATCTTGTGGGGGGTTAATAAACTCAATGTGTAAATGGGAAAATAATTGTAATTGCATTCATTAATGTAATGTTTAGTTGCAACATTATTTCCAAAGAACACTTTATCAGGACATAAAGGTGACATTTCCTGGTAAATACTAGCAATGCAACCATTACTGATACAGACAATAACAGTAGTTAACCTTTTAACCCATTAAGGAAAAACATATTTAGGTCTTAAAGACCAATTTATTTATTCCTTTTTTTCCCCAGATTTTTTTTCTATCAATGTAGCAGTTTGAGGTGTTGTTTCTTTTTTTGTGGGAGTCATAGGTGTTTCTTTTTTTGAGTAACATAGAGCTTTAACACCAACGTTTATTAACTCTTCCTTGGCGAGAGGAGTAAAACAAAAGAGCAAATCCATCATAGTATGTTGCATTATAAACATAGCACCATTCAATGTGCAGTATGCATATCATGGCATATTTATTCTGCTAGTCATTAATTAGGACTCATGCGGACAACTGTTTTAATTGGACGAGTGCTATCTGTAGTTTTGACGGATAGTGTTCATGCCCCTTTTGTTTTATGGGGCTGTGAGCATGTCCGATAATTTCCTCAAATCGAGTGGTCAGAGGAAAAAAATTGCAGCATGCGCGATTTGCCTCCTATAGTCGGCTAGCACTCAGCATTCATGTCTGAGGGTCCGTGAAAGAAAAATATCGGACCTTACTCAGATGACATACAAGTGCAGTCTGATTTTTAGACCGGAGTCACTCTACAGCGAGATACGGCTGAGTCTCGCAGGTTAAAAACAAGCCCTTGGACCGGCACCTCGGAGCGGAGCTGTGCGGCCACACGCTTCACTCCGGAGTGCCGATGCAAGAGCTTGGTTTTAACCTGCAAGACTCAGCCGTATCTCGCTGTGTGTGATCCCGGCCTTACGGACCGACTTCATGGAGAAGTTGGAGAAACTTTTTTCTCTTCATCTTCAAGAAACTCGGATAGACACAGTATATACACTAAAATAAAGGTAACACTAAAATACCACATCCTAGATATCACTGAATGAAATATTACAGTTGCAAATCTTTATTCATTACATAGTGGAATGCATGGAGAACAAAAAAACCTAAAAATGATCAATGAAAATCAAAATTAATATGGAGGTCTGGATTTGGAATGATACTTAAAATCAAAGTGGAAAATCAAATTACAGGCTGGTCCAACTTCATTGGAAATGCCTTAAGACAAGGAAATGATGCTCAGTAGTGTCTGTGGCCTCCACGTGCCTGTATAACCTCCCTACAACACCTGGGCATGCTCCTGATGAGGCAGCAGATGTTCTCCTGAGGGATCACTTCCCAGACCTGGATTAAAGCATCCACCAACTCCTGGACAGTCTATGGCGCAACAAAGAAAAATCAGCTGACAGCACGATGCACGTCCCAAGTCCAATGACCCAAATAGACATAAAGTGAGTCAAACAATAGAAAGGAACGCCATCCAGTCCAGGTGATGAAAAAGTAAAAAGCCTTTATTTTGCCATGGCGGAATAAAGGCTTTTTTATTTTTCATCACCTGGACTGTATGCTGTTCTTTTCTATAGTCTGTGGCACAACGTGACGTTGGTGAATGGAAAGAGATATGATATGCCAGATGCGCTCGATTTGATTCAGGTCTGGGGAAAGAGTAGGCTAGTACATAGCATCAATGCCTTCATCATGCAAGAACTACTGAAACACTGACATGAGGCCTAGCATTGGCGTGCATCAGAAGGAACCCAGGACCCAGTGCACCTGCATATGATCTTAGAATCTCATTTTGGAACCTAAAGGCAGTCAGGGTACCTCTGGCGAGCACATGGAGGCCTGTTCGACCCTCCAAAGAAATGTCTTCCCACACATGTGCTCATTGTGAACCTGTTCTCATCTCATAGGGCGCCAATGTCAAATCTGCCAATCTTGGTGTTCCCTGGCAAATGCCAATCGCCCTGCATGATGTTGGGCTTTAAGCACAACACCCACTTGTGGACATCAAGCCCTCATACCATCCTCATGGAGGCTGCTTCTGACAGTTTGAGCAGACACATGGATGTTAGTGGCCTGCTGGAGGTCATTTTGCAGGACTCTGGCACTTCTCCTACTGTTCCTCCTTGCACAAAGGAGGAGGTAGTGGTCCTGCTGCTGGGTTGTTGCCCTCCTATGGCCCCCTCCATGTCTCCTGGGGTACTGGCCTGTCTCCTGTATCTATTCCATGCTTTGGACACTGTGCTGACATATCTTGCCACAGCTTGCCTTGATGTGCCATCCTGGATGAACTGTACTACCTGAGCAACTTCTGTGGGTTGTAGACACCGCCTCATGCTACTGAACAGAACCTCTAGGGGTGAGGGTAATGACGAAGTGTAAAAATAACCGGAACAACAGCCAAAAAGGATGAACAGAGAAACTGTCTGAGGTCTCTCCTGAAGAACCACTCATTTATAGGGGCTGTCTTGCTACTTGTCCATCATTTCTACCTTTTGACTATATTCCATTTACACAACAGCAGGAGAAATTGATTTATAATGAATGTTGCTTCATAACTGGGCAGGCTAATTTCACAGAAGAGTGATGGACTTGGAGTTACATTGTATTGTTTTTAAGTGTTCCCTTTACTTTCTTGAGTATACACAGAGAGGTGGAACAAGCAAAGACGTTAATTCTGGCGTTGTTTTTTTTTCTTCAAAATTTCAACATGCAAGTTAAAACAAGTTTTAATTAAATAGACCCAGCCATTATGCAGTAATACCAATTATGTGTGGGTCTTTTTTTTTATTTTTTTTTATATACAGTGGGGCAAAAAAGTATTTAGTCAGTCAGCAATAGTGCAAGTTCCACCACTTAAAAAGATGAGAGGCGTCTGTAATTTACATCATAGGTAGACCTCAACTATGGGAGACAAACTGAGAAAAAAAAATCCAGAAAATCACATTGTCTGTTTTTTTATAATTTTTTTTGCATTTTATGGTGGAAAATAAGTATTTGGTCAGAAACAAACAATCAAGATTTCTGGCTCTCACAGACCAGTAACTTCTTCTTTAAGAGTCTCCTCTTTCCTCCACTCATTACCTGTAGTAATGGCACCTGTTTAAACTTGTTATCAGTATAAAAAGACACCTGTGCACACCCTCAAACAGTCTGACTCCAAACTCCACTATGGTGAAGACCAAAGAGCTGTCAAAGGACACCAGAAACAAAATTGTAGCCCTGCACCAGGCTGGGAAGACTGAATCTGCAATAGCCAACCAGCTTGGAGTGAAGAAATCAACAGTGGGAGCAATAATTAGAAAATGGAAGACATACAAGACCACTGATAATCTCCCTCGATCTGGGGCTCCACGCAAAATCCCACCCCGTGAGGTCAGAATGATCACAAGAACGGTGAGCAAAAATCCCAGAACCACGCGGGGGGACCTAGTGAATGAACTGCAGAGAGCTGGGACCAATGTAACAAGGCCTACCATAAGTAACACACTACGCCACCATGGACTCAGATCCTGCAGTGCCAGACGTGTCCCACTGCTTAAGCCAGTACATGTCCGGGCCCGTCTGAAGTTTGCTAGAGAGCATTTGGATGATCCAGAGGAGTTTTGGGAGAATGTCCTATGGTCTGATGAAACCAAACTGGAACTGTTTGGTAGAAACACAACTTGTCGTGTTTGGAGGAAAAAGAATACTGAGTTGCATCCATCAAACACCATACCTACTGTAAAGCATGGTGGTGGAAACATCATGCTTTGGGGCTGTTTCTCTGCAAAGGGGCCAGGACGACTGATCCGGGTACATGAAAGAATGAATGGGGCCATGTATCGTGAGATTTTGAGTGCAAACCTCCTTCCATCAGCAAGGGCATTGAAGATGAAACGTGGCTGGGTCTTTCAACTTGACAATGATCCAAAGCACACCGCCAGGGCAACGAAGGAGTGGCTTCGTAAGAAGCATTTCAAGGTCCTGGAGTGGCCTAACCAGTCTCCAGATCTCAACCCTATAGAAAACCTTTGGAGGGAGTTGAAAGTCTGTGTTGCCAAGCGAAAAGCCAAAAACATCACTGCTCTAGAGGAGATCTGCATGGAGGAATGGGCCAACATACCAACAAGAGTGTGTGGCAATATTGTGAAGACTTACAGAAAACGTTTGACCTCTGTCATTGCCAACAAACGATATATTACAAAGTATTGAGATTAAATTTTGTTTCTGACCAAATACTTATTTTCCACCATAATATGCAAATAAAATGTTAAAAAAACAGACAATGTGATTTTCTGGATTTTTTTTTCTCAGTTTGTCTCCCATAGTTGAGGTCTACCTATGATGTAAATTACAGACGCCTCTCATCTTTTTAAGTGGTGGAACTTGCACTATTGCTGACTGACTAAATACTTTTTTGCCCCACTGTATATATATATATATATATATACATATATATATATATATATATATATATATATATATATATATGTATATATATATATATATATATATATATATATATATTATAAAGCATTTTAAAATGGGAAAACAATTTTTTTTTTTTCATTTATATATATTTTAGACATTTTATTATGTTTTTCACTTGTTATTTTAATCCCACTAGGGAACTTGAACTTGTGCATGATCGCTCATATAAAAACTGACAGGCATTCAATTAGACCATGACTTAGGTGGAGTCTAATAGTCGTAAAATAGCAGCCATGTACGGGGCCATTGGTAGACCCCCAGCTGACATAGTAACATGTTGGCACCCGTAAATCACATGCAAAGGATTAAACTGCAAGAATCAGCACGTGAATTTGAGACAGAAGCAGGACTAAGTAATTCAGCCCTGCTTCTGCTGCTAATCTTGTGGGTACACTTACAGTGCCTGCAGGATCTATCTGACAAAAACATACTTCATAGACTGGGAGCTGGCATGCAGCTGTGACATATACATTTTCGTTGCTTGTCGGGAATCAGTTAAGTCAGATTCTGCTGTCCTCTTTGTCATCTTCACCACTCTATGTTTAACTTACAGACATATTTCTATGGCTCTGATGATCTTAATTTTAACACCTTCATGACCTTGCCATTTTCGATTTCTACGCTTTCCTCCCCTTAGGGTACCGTCACACTATACGATTTACCTACGATCACGACCAGCGATATGACCTGGCCGTGATCGTAGGTAAATCGTAGTGTGGTCGCTGGGGAGCTGTCACACAGACCGCTCTCCAGCGACCAACGATGCAGAGGTCCCTGGGTAACCAGGGTAAACATCGGGTAACTAAGCGCAGGACCGCGCTTAGTTACCCGATGTTTACCCTGGTTACAAGCGTTAAACTAAAAAAAAAAAAAAACAGCACATACTTACATTCTGGTGTCCGTCAGGTCCCTTGCAGTCTGCTTCCCGCACTCAGTGACTGCCGGCCGTAAAGTGAAAGTGAAAGCACAGCCGCTGTGCTCTGCTTTCACTTTACGGCCGGCAGTCACAGTGCGGGAAGCAGAGACGGCAAGGGACCTGACGGACACCAGAATGTAAGTATGTGCTGTTTGTTTTTTTTTTAGTTTAACGCTTGTAACCAGGGTAAACATCGGGTAACTAAGCGCGGTCCTGCGCTTAGTTACCCAATGTTTACCCTGGTTACAAGCGAACGCGTCGCTGGATCGCATCGCTAGATCGCTAGATCGGTGTCACACACACCGATCTAGCGATGACAGCGGGAGATCCAGCGATGAAAGAAAGTTCCATACGATCTGCTACGACGTACGATTCTCAGCAGGATCCCTGATCGCTGCTGCGTGTCAGACACAGCGATATCGTAACGATATCGCTGGAACGTCACGAATCGTACCGTCGTAGCGATCGAAATGTTATAGTGTGACGGTACCCTTACTCCAAGAGTCATAACTTTTTGATTTTTCTGTACCCACAGCCATATGAGAGCTTGTTTTTTTGCAGGACAAGTTGTAATGTTGAATTATGCCGTTAATTTTATCATGTGATGGACTGGAAAGGGGTAAAAAAAATCCATGTGTGTTGAAACTGCAAAAGAAGTGCACTTCCTCAATTGTTTTTTTTATTTATCATGTTCACTATATGGTAAAACTGACCTGACAATATGATTCTCCAGGCCAGTACGAGTCAGCAGATACCAAACATGTGGAGTTTATTTCAATGGCGGAAAAAAATTCGGAAATTTGAAAGAAAAGAAAATTTTGTTCATGTTACCATTTTCTGATGCCTGTAGAGATTTAATTTCTCAGAAAATGGGGCTGCGTGATGGCTTATTTTTTGCACCCTGAGCTGATGTTTGTGTGGATACCATTCACAAGATTATCAAATGACCGTCACCGGGGTCATCAGCAGGCCCCCAGCTGTCATGGCAACCTATCGACACCTCGCCATCAAAAGGCAGGGACACGACCTTTCACATAAATGTACGTCAAAGGTCATGAAAAGGTAATGTAACAAAGTCATGTGATCGAGTACAAATGCATACCTGTGCATAGCATGCTTCTTCTATGGCTAAGCCTGTTGCCAAATCCACCTGCAATTAGAAAGCATTACAGGATTAATGTGTATCTTGTACAGCAAAGTGCTATATGATCTTATTAGAAGTTCAGGGTTTTGACTTAGGTTTACAATATGATATATTATCTGTGCAAAAAAGCAATCTGTTCAATAAATATTAGTGACATTATTTTACAATATAAACTACATACATATTGTTAGATACATCTTAGACCCGATGAGGTCTTTTTGAAAATCCATGAGAGCTGTATCACCTTTTTTGAAAGTATCCCGGCATAATATTAAATTTAGAATATTATGAGAATGGCCTTTAGTGTTCCAATTGCTGCCTCCATTTTGCAGAAACACGTTTAATTAAACATGCTTTTTAGACTGCTCGGTGCACCCTTGGTGTGGCCAAGAGGCTCAGGACACCATTCTGCCCACTGGGTTTGCACACTCCGCCACCTCCCTCCTTGGTGTCTGACTGTGCTGGCTTGCCTGGAGCAAGCATTCTCTCAAGAATATGATAGGCAAGCCGGCGATTAGAAGACTAAGGGCTCATACCCTTAAAAAAAGGTCCGAAACACAAGAAGGATTTCTGCACAGCAGGTATCATTTTAGTCAGTGTAAGAGTGGAAACATGACAATGCTTGTAGTTTACATAGCAAAATCCTGCTGACATGTTCACTTTAAACTGTATCTGCCTTTAGAATCCAATTTATTTATAGCTTTAGGGCTCATACTCATCAGTGAAAAAAACAAACAAAAAAAAAACTGTCTGATATCAGTCCAGAAAAGAGGGACGAGTGTCATGCGATTTTCATGTGAGTATATTACGATTTTTATCACCTAGCATGAGAATGATGTCCGTTTTACATGTGAATGCAATCCATTTGCAATGCGATTTTAACATGAACTTTTACATAGAGCCATTTACACACAGTTTACAAGTACTTACAGCCCTTGAACTGGGGCGGGACTGTAGGCAGAGTCTTATCCTGGTGCTCTAGGGCAGAGACACCAAGGAAAGACCTGCCCACAGGCCCTCCTCGAAGCACAAACATGTTCCTCATCACAGCGACAGACCGTTTGTGCTTCAGGGAGGCCTGTGGGCAGGTCTTTCCTTGGTTTCTCTGCCCTAGAGCACCAGGATAAGACTCTGCCTACAGTCCCACCCCGAAGCACGAGCATCTCATTAACTGAAAACATCTAACACTGATTACACAAGAACCACAAGGCTGATTTCTTCACAGCAGGTATCATTTTAATCAGTGTAGCAGTGGCAATATGACAATCCCTGTAGTGTACTTAGCAAAATCCTGCTGACAGGTTCGCTTTAAGGGTACAATCACATATCTGTTTCCATTTTTACATCTGTGTAAAACGGACTGTTTTTCTCTCGTGTAATCAGTTTTGCATCATCGGTTGTTTTCACCAAAGATAGACTTTCATTTTATTTATCTATTAATGCTTAACAATTGATCAGTTAATATATAATGAAACATACATTGAATAACATAAAAAAATGAAAAAGATTCAGCTTGGTCATCTTCAATAAAACTAGAAGTCTTAATTAGCAATCCTTAAAAGTCACAATTTTATTGATGATAACCACGCTGAATCTTTTTCATTTTTTCAAATGGTTCCTAGGCTGCAGCACTGCAGGTTTCCTTGCATGGAGTCTACTGTGAAGGTGAGCTGCCTTTCCCTCTTTTTTGCATACATTGAATAACGGATGAGAAAAGGACATGCTCGGAGTCTCATTAATCGGACATGCAGATCCACAATGGATAAGTGTGGATCAATGAAACGCTATGGGTCCATGTGACAGCATGCAGACATTTACAACAGATGTGTGAATACAGACTAAATAGATACTATTTATCTTTTTAAGCAAATTCTGGTTTTGGCTTCAATAATCACATGCAGATATGTAAAGAGAACACAAAACGTTTAATAACACACTTAGGGGGTGATTCATTAAAACATGAACATAACATTGCATGAAGCAACATACCTGGTCAAAAGCCAATTAAAGTAATCAATGAAGAAAGTTAGGAAGTTGATTCACACTTTACACAATAATATATTGCAAAAACACACCTCAATGCCTTGGTTGATCGCCAATTTAGCCATTCTCATTGCAATTGGTCCCTAGGATTCCAGAAAAAGAAGAATAAAAGAAAAGGTTATTGGGAAAACAGGATTAGAGCATTTATTTACTATGAAAACATAGGACATATAAATATATACACACAGTTGTGCTCAAAAGTTTACATACCCCAGCAGAATTTTTGCTTTCTTAGGCTATGTGCACAGGTAGGAAAAGAGGTGCAGAATTTTCTGCACAAAATCCGCAACTCCTGGCAGAATCCGCAGCCACGGATTTGCCGCAGTTTTTATGAAGATTTTGTGCGTTTTTTATGCGGAATTGAAGAGGATTTTGTGCGAATTTTCTGCACCTTTTGCCACAGCGGATTTTTAACATGGAGGGCTGCAAAAAAGCTGCAGATCCGCACAAAACAAGTGACATGCACTTCTTCAAAATCCGCAGCAATTCCGCACAACTTTTTTTTTTATCCCATTGAATAACATTGTACTGTACATCACAGTGCGCATCTGCAGCGTTTCTGCGCGGTAAAATCAGCTGCGGATCCGCAGCAAATCCGCATCGTGTGCACATAGCCTCAGCCTTTTTTTTATTTTTTTTTTATTTTTTTAAAGAATATGAATGATAACACCAAAACTTTTCCTCCACTCATGGTTAGTGGTTGGGTGAAGCCATTTATTGTCAAACTACTGTGTTTTTTTAACCCCTTAGTGACAGAGCCAATTTGGTACTTAATGACCAGGCCAATTTTTGCAATTCTGACCACTGTCACTTTATGAGGTTATAACTCTGGAACGCTTCAACGGATCCCGCTGATTCTGAGATTGTTTTTTTGTGACATATTGTACTTCATGTTAGTGGTAACATTTCTTCGATATTACTTGCGATTATTTATGAAAAAAACGGAAATATGGCGAAAATTTTTAAAATTTTGCAGTTTTCAAACTTTGTATTTTTATGCCCTTAAATCAGAGAGATATGTCATAAAAAATAGTTAATAAATAACATTTCCCACATGTCTACTTTACATCAGCACAATTTTGGAAACAAAATTTTTTTTTGTTAGGGAGTTATAAGGGTTAAAAGTTGACCAGCAATTTCTCATTTTTACAACACCATTTTTTTTTTAGGGACCACATCACATTTGAAGTCATTTTGAGGGGTCTATATGATAGAAAATAATGAAGTGTGACACCATTCTAAAAACTACACCCCTCAAGGTTCTCAAAACCACATTCAAGAAGTTTATTAACCCTTTACGTGCTTCACAGGAACTGAAACAATGTGGAAGGAAAAAATGAACATTTAACTTTTTTTTGCAAACATCTTAATTCAGAACCATTTTTTTTATTTTCACAAGTGTAAAAACAGAAATGTAACCATAAATTTTGTTATGCAATTTCTCCTGAATACGCCAATACCCCATATGTGGGGGTAAACCACTGTTAGGGCGCACCGCAGAACTTAGAAGTGAAGGAGCGCCGTTTGACTTTTTCAATGCAGAATTGGCTGGAATTGAGATCGGACACCATGTCACATTTAGAGAGCCAGTGGAAACTCCCCACAAGTGACACCATTTTGGAAACTAGACCCCTTAAGGAACTTATCTAGATGTGTGGTGAGCACTTTGAACCCCCAAGTGCTTCACAGAAGTTTATAACGTAGAGCCGTGAAAATAAAAAATCGCTTTTGTTTACACAAAAATGATCTTTTTGCCCACAAATTTTTATTTTCACAAGGGTAACAGGAGAAATTAGACCACAAAAGTTGTTGTGCAATTTCTCCTGAGTACGTCGATACCCAATATGTGGGGGTAAACCACTGTTTGGGCGCACCGCAGAGCTTGGAAGAGAAAGAGTGCCGTTTTACTTTTTCAATGTAGAATTGGCTGGAATTGAGATCGGACGCCATGTCGCGTTTGGAGAGCCCCTGATGTGCCTAAACAGTAGAAATCCCCCACAAGTGACCCCATTTTGGAAACTAGACCCCCCATGGAACTTATCTAGATGTGTGGTGAGAACCTTGAATGCCCAAGTGCTTCACAGAAGTTTATAATGCAGAGCCGTGAAAATAAAAAATATTTTTTTTTTCCACAAAAAAGATTTTTTAGCCACCAAATTTTTATTTTCACAAGGGTAACAAGAGAAACTGGACCCCAAAAGTTGTTGTCCAATTTGTCCTGAGTATGCTGGTACCCCATACGTGGGGGTAAACCACTGTTTGGGCGCACGGCAGAGCTCGGAAGGAAGGAGCGCCGTTTTGGAATGCAGACTTTGATAGAATGGTCTGCGGGTATTATGTTGCGTTTGCAGAGCCCCTGATGTACCTAAACTGTAGTAACCCCCCACAAGTGACCCCATTTTGGAAACTAGACCCCCCAAGGAACTTATCTAGATGTGTGGTGAGAACTTTGAATGCCCAAGTGCTTCACAGAAGTTTAGAATGCAGAGTCGTGAAAATAAAAAATATTTTTTTTTTCCACAAAAAAGATATTGTAGCCCCCAAGTTTTTATTTTCACAAGGGTAACAGGAGAAATTGGACTGCAATAGTTGTTGTCCAATTTATCCCGAGTACGCTGATGCGCCATATGTGGCAGTAAAAACCACTGTTTGGGCGCACGGCAGAGCTCGGAAGGGAAGGAGCGCCTTTTTGGAATGCAGACTTTGATAGAATGGTCTGTGGGCATTATGTTGCGATTGCAGAGCCCCTGATGTACCTAAACTGTAGTAACCCCCCACAAGTGACCCCATTTTGGAAACTAGACCCCCCAAGGAACTTATCTAGATGTGTGGTGAGAACTTTGAATGCCCAAGTGCTTCACAGAAGTTTAGAATGCAGAGTCGTGAAAATAAAAAATATTTTTTTTTCACAAAAAAGATTTTGTAGCCCCCAAGTTTTTATTTTCACAAGGGTAACAAGAGAAATTGGACCCCAGAAGTTGTTGTCCAATTTATCCCGAGTACGCTGATGCCCCATATGTGGGGGTAACCCACTGTTTGGGCGCACGGCAGAGCTCAGAAGGGAGGGAGCACCATTTGACTTTTTGAGCGCAAAATTGGCTGTCGTGTTTGGAGACCCCCTGATGTACCTAAACAGTGGAAACCTCCCAATTCTAGCTCCAACCCTAACCCCAACACACCCCTAACCCTAATCCCAACCTCATCCATAATCCTAATCACTAACCCTAACCATAATCACAACCCTTACCCCAAAACAACCCTAATGTCAACCCTAACCATAACCCTAATCAAAACCCTAAATCCAACACACCCCTAATCCTAATCTCAACCCTAACCTCAAACCTAACCCTAATCCCAATACACCCCTAATCACAACCCTAACCTTAACCCTAATCCCAAACCTAACCCTAATCCCAAGCGTAACCCTAATGCCAACCCTAACCCTAATACGAACCCTAATCCAAACCCTAACCCTAATCCCAGCTCTAACTCTAACTTTAGCCCCAACCCTAGCCCTAACTTTAGCCCCAACCCTAACCCTAGCCCTAGGGCTACTTTCACACTTGCGTCGTTTGGCATTCCGTCGCAATCCGTCGTTTTGGACAAGAAACGGATCCTGCAAATGTGCCCGCAGGATGCGTTTTTTGCCCATAGACTTGTATTGCCGACGGATCGTGACGGATGGCCACACGTCGCGTCCGTCGTGCACTGGATCAGTTGTGTTTTGGCGGAGCGTCGGCACAAAAAAAGTTCAATGAAACGTTTTTTTGTACGTCGCATCCGCCATTTCTGACCGCGCATGCGTGGCCGTAACTCCGCCCCCTCCTCCCCAGGACATAGATTGGGCAGCGGATGTGTTGAAAAACTACAGCTGCTGCCCACGTTGTGCACAATTTTCACAACGTGCGTCGGTATGTCGGGCCGACGCATTGCGACGGCCCCGTACCGACGTAAGTGTGAAAGAAGCCTAACCCTAAGTTTAGCCCCAACCCTAACCCTAAATTTAGCCCCAACCCTAGCCCTACCCCTAACCTAACCCTACCCCTACCCCTAACCTAACCCTACCCCTACCCCTAACCTAACCCTACCCCTAACCTAACCCTACCCCTAACCTAACCCTACCCCTAACCTAACCCTAACCTAACCCTACCCCTAACCTAACCCTACCCCTAACCCTACCCCTAACCTAACCCTACCCCTAACCTAACCCTAACCTAACCCTAACCCTACCCCTAACCCTACCCCTAACCTAACCCTACCCCTAACCCTACCCCTAACCTAACCCTAACCCTACCCCTAACCTAACCCTACCCCTAACCCTACCCCTAACCCTACCCCTAATTTTAGCCCCAACTGCTGTTCTCCTGCCGGCCGGCAGATGGAGACAGATGGCGGGCGCACTGGGCATGCGTCCGCCATGTTCTGCTGCCGGCGGCCAGGAGGAGCAGCAATAGGATCCAGGGACCTAGGTGAGTATGCTAGGGTCCCCGAATCCCCCTATTTCTCTGTCCTCTGATGTGCGATCACATCAGAGGACAGAGAATTACACTTTACTTTTTTTTTTTTTTTTGCGGTCGCCGGTAAACAGTTAATTACCGGCGATCGCAAAACAGGGGTCGGTAATACCGACCCCGATCGTGCTCTTTGGGGTCTCGGCTACCCCCGGCAGCCGAGACCCCAAAGATTCTCCCGGTGCCGGCCGGCGGGCGCACTGCGCATGCGCCCGCCATTTTGAAGATGGCGGCGCCCACCGGGAGACACGAGGAGCATCGGGGGAGCTAGGTGAGTATTGGGGGGCCTCCTGGGACCCCTTTTCTCTGTCCTCCGATGTGCGATCACATCGGAGGACAGAGAAATTAAAAAGACATCGCTTTTTTTTTTTGCGATCGCCGGTAAACGGTTAATTACCGGCGATCGCAAATGCGGGGTGGGTTAAAAAACCCCCGAATCATGTTCTCTGGGGTCTCGGCTACCCTCGGCAGCCGAGACCCCGGAGAAAATCGGCCTCTGGGGGGCGCTATGGACTTTTTCCACAGCGCCGTTAATTAACGGCGCTGTGGTTTAAGTACCCTTAGCGGCCGCCGTTAAAAGGCGTATCGGCGGTCGCTAAGGGGTTAAATCATAATGACAACCCAAAACATCCAAACGACCCTGATCAAAGTTTACATACCCTGGTGTTTTTGGCCTGATAATATCCACAGAAGTTGACACAAATGGATTTGAATGGCTGCTAAAGGCAACATCCTCACCTGTGACCTGTTTGCTTGTTATCAGTGTGTGCATAAAAGCTGAGTGAGTTTCTGGGATCCAGACAGACTCTTGCATCTTTCATCCAGCCACTGATGTTTCTATATTGTGAGTCATGGGAAAGCAAAATAATTGTCAAAGGGTCTACGGGAAAAGGTAATTGAACTGTATAAAACCGGAAAGGGATACAAAAAGATATCCGAGAAGTTGATAATGCCAGTCAGCAACATTCATACTGCTATTAACAAATGGAAAATCAGGGGCTCTATAAAAACAAAACCACGGTCAGGTAAACCAACAAAAAGGTCGTCCATAACTGCCAGGAAAATGGTTGGGGATGCAAAGAAAAACCAACAAATGACATCAACTGATATAAAGGACACTCTGAAAACTAGTGGTGTGGGTGTTTCAAGATGCACGATAAGGAGGCAATAGAAGAAAAATAAGCTGCATGGTCGAGTCACCAGAAGAAAGCCATTACTGCGCAAATGCCACAAAATATCTTAACTACAATACGCAAAACAGCACAGAGACAAGCCTCAAAACTTCTGGAACAAGGTAATTTGGAGTGATGAGACCAAAATTTAATTTTTTGGCCACAATCATAAACGTTACATTAGGAGAGAGGTCAACAAGGCCTATAATGAAAGGAACACCATTCTTACTGTAAAGCATGGAGGTGGATTGCTGATGTTTTGGGGTTGTGTGAGCTATAACTTGGTCAATTGTTGAAGAAAAGATGACTGCAGCACATTATCAGCAAATACTGGAGGCAAATTTGCACTCATCAGCCCAGAAGCTGCGCATGGGACGTACTTGGACATTCCAACATGACAATGATCCAAAACACAAGGCTAAGTCGACCTGTCATTGGCTACAGCAGAACAAAGTGAAGCTTCTGGAGCTGCCATCTCAGTCTACTGACCTCAATATCATTGAGCCACTCTGGGGAGATCTCAAGCGTGCCATTCATGCTAGAAAGCTCAGGAATTTACAGGAACTGGAGGCTGTTTACCAAGAAGAGTGGGCAGCTTTACCATCTGAGAAAATAATGAACCTCACACACAACTACCACAAAAGACTTCAAGCTGTCATTGACGTTAGAGAGGGCAATACATGGTATTAAGAAATGGGGTATGTGAACTTTTGATCAGGGTCATTTGGATCTTTTGGGTTGTAATTATGATTTAAAAAGAGAAAACACGGTAGTTTGACAAGAAATGGCTTCACCCAACTACTAACCATGAGTGGAGAAAAAGTTTTGGTATTATCATTCATATTCTCTGAAAAAAGGCCAAGAAAGCAAAAATTCGGCTGGGATATGTTAACTTTTGAGCACAAATAAATATAAATATATATAAATATATATATATATATATATATATATATATATATATACATATATTTATATTTATTTGTGCTCAAAAGTTAACATATCCCAGCTGAATTTTTCTAAACTGGACACTAAAATACCCGAAGTGTGCATAAACTAAGCTGGTGTGATAGTGTATGCAATACTTCTATGAGCAAGGAAATTCAAATTTATTAATGATTTCACAAAATTTCTGCCAAGCACCTCATCATCCCGCACTTAAATATCAGTTAATTTCAGCCTGCCTTACTACCACATCTTGGTAATTCTTATTGAGTAAAATTACTGGCAGGCTGAAATTAACTGATATTTAAAGGGAACCTGTCACCCCCGTTTTTTCAGATTGAGATAAAAATACTGTTAAATAGGGCCTGCGCTGTGCGTTACAATAGTGTATGTAGTGTACCCTGATTCCCCACCTATGCTGCAAAATACATTACCAAAGTCGCCGTTTTCGCCTGTCAATCAGGCTGGTCAGGGTGGGTGGGCGTGGTCAAATCAGGCTGGTCAGGTCGGGTGGGCGTGGTCACAGCGCTGTTTCTTCCCCAGCTTTACGTTGGTGGCGTAGTGGTGTGCGCATGTCCCAGTGCCGAATCCACTTGCACGCACGTGAAGAAACAGCGCCACGATCTGCGCTATTACTGTCTTCGGTGGGGGCGGCCATCTTCCTGGGGCCGCGCGTGCGCAGATGGAGTGCTCTGCTGCACGGGGCTTCAGGAAAATGGCCGCAGGATGCCGCGCGTGCGCAGAAGAGATTGCGGCGGCCATTTTCCTGAAGCCGAGTATGCAGGCCCTATTTAACAGTATTTTTATCTCAATCTGAAAAAACGGGGTGACAGGTTCCCTTTAAGTGCGGGATGATGAGGTGCTTGGCAGAAATTTTGTGAAATTATTAATAAATTTGAATTTCCTTGCTCATAGAAGTATTGCATACACTATCACACCAGCTTAGTTTATGCACACTTCGGGTATTTTAGTGTCCAGTTTACACAGTGTGACACAATGTGGTTTTCTTGAGGCTGCGTGGAGGTCTTCCACCATTGACTAACATGGAAAGAACTAAAAACTACAAATGCCATTTTCATGTATGATCTAAGTACAGGTTGGGAGAAATAGTACAGGGTCTATAAAAAAATGGGGAAAGCTCACCAGGAATGAAGCTGTGCTAATACATGCAAGCATATAAGGGAGTTTTAACTCAAATTGAGTACTGGGCTCATTTTTATATTTCTTCTCTTATGATCTTTTCTTATTTTACATCATAGCTTAGCCATATGGTAACAGTACTGATAGTAACAAGGCTAATGAACCTACCAAGGAAAGGAACATACTAGGATTGCAAAACTGTTGATAACTAACACCTTTACGTTTCCAATTTCATTATTAAAGTATATTTAGTGATTGGAGATAAGTACATTAGCAAATGTCACACAGTGTACAGCATGTTCTACATCTGTTTGTTCCCGACGTAATGTTTCCTTGTAAATCCGCAAAGCATAAGTTCTGCAATACAGAGATAGACTGCTGCACTGACTCAACTGCAAAGAGAGCACATATTCATTCGTTTTGCCAAAAAGAACGAACATATTTCTATAAAACAATTTTTTTCCTATGTATTCAATGGAAAACGATATAATAAACGATTACAGCCTTTACATGCCCACCTGGGAACTTTATTTTATAATATTATTTTATTACAGTTGTGCTGAAAGTTTTACAGGATTATGATCAACTAGACACGTCAGTCTGTGACAGCCGGATCAGAGCATTGAAAACTTCCTACAGTTTGCCGAATTCCTGACGCCTCTTCTGACATGCTAATTATGTCATACACACAATGATGTCGCAGGGCCAACTAATAAGAGGAGTGGTTGATCATCATAAACACACATTCTTTTCTATGCAAGCAGTGAAACTATGGAATGCTCTACTACAACATGTGATGTTTGATTGCCATATTAGTCCGATTGCCGTATGTGGAGTCAGGAAGGAATATTTATACTAAAAAGGGGCAAAAAGCATCTGCTTCATGAGGGTTTTTGTTTTCCTCTGGATCAACATGTTAGGTTTTAGGTTGTAATAGATGGACTTGTGTCTTCTTTCAAACATATACCGTATATACTCGAGTATAAGTCGAGATTTTCAGCCCAAATTTTTGAGCTGAAAGTGTCCTTCTCGGCTTATACTCGAGTCAAGGTGGGTGGCAGGGTCGGCGGGTGAGGGGGTGAGGGCGCTGAGGCATACTTACCTAGTCCCAGCGATCCTGGCGCTGTCCCTGCCGTCCCACGGTCTTCGGTGCTGCAGTTCTTCCCCTCTTCAGCGATCACGTGGGACCGCTCATTAGAAAAATGAATAGGCAGCTCCACCTCCCATAGGGGTGGAGCCGCCTATTCATTTCTCTAATCAGCGGTAATGGTGACCGCTGATAGAGGAAGAAGCTGCGGCACCGAAGACCAGCTGTGACAGGCAGAGTGAGCGTCAGGATCGCTGGGACTAGGTAAGTATATAACATTCACCTGTCCGCGTTCCAGCCGCCGGGCGCCGCTCCATCTTCCCGGCGCCTCCATCTTCCCGGCGTCTGCGCTCTGACTGTTCAGGTCAGAGGGCGCGATGACGCATATAGTGTGCGCGGCGCCCTCTGCCTGATCAGTCAGAGCAGAGACGCCGGGAAGATGGAGGCGCCGGGACCAGACACTGGGAGCTGCAAGCAAGAGAGGTGAGTATGTGTTTTTTTTTTTTTTATTGCAGCAGCGGCACAGATTTATGTGGAGCATCTATGGGACAAAATGAACGGTGCAGAGCACTGTATGGGGCAGAGCTATTGGACAAAATGAACGGTGCGGTGCAGAGCACTGTATGGGGCAGAGCATATATGGGGCACAGATATGGGACAATAATGAACGGTGCCGAGCACAGTATGGGGCACAGCTATGGGACAAAATGAACGGTGCAGAGCATTGTATATGGGGCACAGATATGGGGCAATAATGAACGGTGCCGAGCACAGTATGTGGCACAGATATGGGACAAAATGAACGGTGCAGAGCATTGTATATGGGGCACAGATATGGGGCAATAATGAACGGTGCCGAGCACAGTATGGGGCACAGCTATGGGACAAAATGAACGGTGCAGAGCACTATATGGGGCACAGCTATGGGGAAATAATGATCTATTTTTATTTTTGAAATTCACCGGTAAATGCTGCATTTCCACCCTAGGCTTATACTCGAGTCAATAAGTTTTCCCAGTTTTTTGTGGCAAAATTAGGGGGGTCGGCTTATACTCGGGTCGGCTTATACTCGAGTATATACGGTAACTAAAACCATCAAACCATGCTTCCCAAAAGGTAGGAGGAAATTCACAGTTCTCTGTTCCAGCAGCCACGGGCTACTGCTGAGGCAGCTTGACTGGGGTCAGAAAAACATTTAGCTCAAATTTACTTGTCATTTATCTTAACCATTACTTAGAATTTTTGGTTAGGGCTATGGCTTTCAGTAATAATAATAATCTTTATTTTTATATAGCGCTAACATATTCCACAGCGCTTTACAGTTTGCACACATTATCATCACTGTCCCTGATGGGGCTCACAATCTAGATTCCCTATCAGTATATCTTTGGAATGTGGGAAGAAACCGGGGGTAAACCCACGCAAACATGGAGAGAACATACAAACTCTTTGCAGATGTTGTCCTGGTGGGATTTGAACCCAGGACTCCAGCGCTGCAAGGCTGCTGTGCTATCCACTGCGCCACCGTTCCGCCCACAAACGCATAAGCCATGGTCACCATAATGTTAGGGGCCAAACAAAGCAAAAGCGACCCTCACAATCTGTGCTGCTACCAATAAATTACCAAGACATGTATTATATCTGATCTTGACATGAGAATAGTTATCAATCACACCCACTCCCTTTGGCCATGTGACTGTATCATCATCCTGACGTATATATGTGTAACATTTTACAGGATATACAGTGGGTACGGAAAGTATTCAGACCCCTTTAAATATTGCACTCTTTGTTTCATTGCAGCCATTTGGTAAATTCCCAAAAAGTTCATTTTTCCCATTAATGTACACTCTGCACCCCATCTTGACTGAACCCCCCCCCCCCTCAGAAATGTAGTAATTTTTGAAAATGTATGTATGTTAAAAAGAAAAACTGAAATATCACATGGTTATAAGTATTCAGACCCTTTGCTCAGTATTGAGTAGAAGCACCCTTTTGAGCTAGTACAGCCATGAGTCTTCTTGTGAATGATGCAACAAGTTTTTCACACCTGGATTTGGGGATCCTCTGCCATTCTTCCTTATAGATCCTCTCCAGTTCCATCAGGTTGGATGGTGAATGTTGGTGGACATCCATTTTCAGGTCTCTCCAGAGATGCTCAATTGGGTTTCGGTCAGGGCTCTGGCTGGGCCAGTAAAGAATGGTCACAGAGTGGTTCTGAAAACACTCCTTGGTTATTTTAGCTGCGTGTTTAGGGTCATTGTCTTGTTGGAAAGTGAACCTTGAGCCAAGTCTGAGGTCCAGAGCATTCTGGAAGAGGTTTTCATCCAGGATATCTTTGTACTTGGCCGCATTCATGTTTCCTTCAATGGCAACCAGTCATCCTGTCCCATAGCATGATGCTGCCACCACCTTGTTTCACTGTTGGGATTGTATTGGGCAGGTGATGACCAGTGCCTGGATTTCTACACACATACAGCTTAGAATTATCATCAGAAAGGTCTATCTTCATCTCATCAGACCAGAGAATCTTATTTCTCATAGTCTGGGAGTCCTTGATGTGTTTTTTTTTTTAGCAAACTATGCGGGCTTTCATATGTCTTACACTGAGGAGAGGCTTCCGTCAGGACACTGCCATAAAGGCCCAACTGGTGGAGGGCTGCAGTTGACTTTGTGGAACTTTCTTCCATCTCCCTACTGGATCTCTGGAGCTCAGCCACAGTGATCTTGGGGTTCTTCTTTACCTCTGTTACCAAGGCTCTTCTCCCACGATTGCTCAGTTTGGCTGGACGGCCAGGTCTAGGAAGACTTCTGGTGGTCCCACACTTCTTCCATTTAAGGATTACTGTGCTCTTAGGAACCTTGACTACTGCAGAAGTTCTGTTGTGACCTTGGCTAGATATATGCCGTGCCACAATTCTGTCTCTGAGCAACTTGGCCAGTTCCTTTGACCTCATGATTTTCATTTGGTCTGACATGCACTGTGAGCTGTGGGGTCTTATATAGACATGTGTGTGCCTTTCCAAATCGAGTCCTATCAGTTTATTTAAACACAGCTGGACTCCAATAAAGGAGTAGGACTATCTCAAGGAGGATCACAAGGAAATGGACAGAATGCGACTTAAATATGGGTGTCTGAGCAAAGCGTCTGAATGCTTATGTTTCTTATTACATTTGCAAAAATTTCTACATTTCAGTTTTTTTTTTCAGTTAAGATGGGGTGCAGAGTGTACATTAAGGTGAAAAAAATGAACTTTTTTGAACTTACCAAATGGCTGCAATGAAACAAAGAGTGAAAAAATTAAAGGGGTCTGAATACATTCTGTACCCACTGTACTTCCTGTTGATAACACTCATGTATGTCATTCTGTTAGTAAGGGTTACAACACGAGTTTGCCATCAGAGATCACATACTGGATTGCCCCGCTATGGGTACATTCATATATTGCAATCACGGTGTGGGATTCGAAAATTGTAGTGAAAAAAAAAGCAACACAAGCGCAACGTGAGAACGCAGGATATTTGTTTAAAATCCATATCTATTAGCAATAGATGCACGGTCATCAATGCAATATATGGGCTGTTCCAGTCCACTAGACTAGGAGTTATTCCTACAAAGTCGTTCTCCATTCTGGCTCATTGAAGTCCATATCTTCTCTATTGTCTATATTTCCTAAAAAATTGTAACATACTGATGTCTAAAGATACATTTCAAGGTCAGTAGTTACTTAATAATAATTACCTGAGATATGAATTCCTTAGCTAAAGCAACAGCCCTTTGGTAAGCTGCATCTCCTTCATCATTTTGTTCTGCAACATGGCTGACCAAACCAATGGATTTTGCTTCATTACCATCTAAGACACGTGCTGAGAATATAAGCTCCTTCGCCAAAGCAACGCCAACCACACGTGGTAGCCTCTGGGTTCCTCCTGTAACAGAAGAAAAGATTTCTATAAACATTTTTTTAATGGATCTTATACGTTGATGGCTCATTTCCTGGTAATCATGCAGTTAGGGAAAATACCAATTCTAGTTACAAATTGACTAAATAGAATGATTTACATAAGACATTACGAAAATGTGATTATTATACACAGGGTTATAAATATGAAGAACAAATATCTGGAGTGTTGTGAAAGAAGTACAAAAGGATATATGACATGATCTATCTTTAACAGCAGATGGATCATGTAATATCACCTGTAGATCATGTGGTGAAAAAAAGAGACGCTGCAATTAAACCAACTACCGTGATAGATGCTTCTAATGTTTAACTTGAAATCTCCACACATTTTTCTATACTTTTGGATATGGTAGAGAATTTGTACATTTTTTTTTCCAATAAATATCTGAGAAATTCAAATGCTCTCTAAGGAAAATTTATGATCTCTAATGTGATGATTGGGACTTCAGCATAACTGGCTAATTAATTAACTAATTAAATAGTCGCACTGCAAAGTTGTGCACAACAAGAGATAAGCTAGTACACAACATATGCATACAGATGCATGTCATTAAAGGTATACGAATGTGTATTTAACTATGTGTAACCATTCATGGGGCCCAGAATGATCGTAACCCCTGAAAAAAGCAATATGATGAGGAGCCACTGCTGGAATTGCATTTGTCATTTTTCATGCCAAATTTGAGAATAGAGAAGCAGAATTGTTGCTAACACATATGTATATCTACCTATCTAAATATATCTATCTATCTATCTATATACTGTATATATATCTAATATATAAAGCTGAATGTGTGTGTGTATGTGCGTATGTCCGGGATTGGCATCTGCACCGTCGTAGCTACAGCCACAAAAATTTGCACAGTCACACGTCTGGACCCCGAGAGCGTCATAGGCAATGTTGTGAGGCGAAATTTTAACCCCGCGCGTTCCAATTCACCAAACAATCAATTTTGCCCCTATCTACATAATGGGGAAAAAGTGAAAGGAAAAGTGTTGGAGGCAAATTGACAGCTGCCAGATGTGAACAAGGGGGACTTAAAGAGTGAGAGCGATGGCACCAAAGAGTGTATAGCGTACAGTTGCTAAAGTGGAGCCCCGACATGGGATACTCACCACACACGGGGATATGAACACACACACAAAATGCGCCACACACTAGCACGTGCTTGAACACATATACTACCCTCAGCACACATTTCACCACACATACACCAACCTCACCACATAAAAGTCAAAACACAAAAGTCGCCGCTCAAAACTCGCCACGTGCAAAACTCGCCACATGCAAAATTAGGCTCACGCAAAACTCGCCACACGCAAAACTTGCACACGCGGAAAAATTGCCACATGCACAAAAGTTGCAACACATGCAAACGTTGCCTCACACAAAACTTGCACATACTCAAAACACACCACACATAAAACTCGCCACGCGCAAAACTCGCCACGCACAACTTGCTACACTAACCTGTCACATGCAACTCGACACAAAAAGTTGCTACACGCATGTCACCACACAAAACTCATCTCACAAAAGTCGCTACATGCATGTCGCCACATGCAACTCAACACACACAACTTGACACATGAAACTCGCCCTAAAACACACACAAGTCTGGTATTATCCTTCAAAAATAAAAATCTGATTAATAAGCAGACAAACTACAAGAGCAACATATGTACCATATAGGAAATATGGCAGCTGTCAGTCACATGACCTGTCTATTATGTGTATGTGTGAGCTAATATATACTGCCGGTGGGAGGGCTTCCTGTTGGCTGGGGATTTATCAGGCTGCCAATTTAGCTTACAAATAGTGACGTAAAAATACTGAGCAAATAACGTGTGAACGAGGTCTAATACAGGAGGAGATAACACACAGATAAATACTATATACAGGAGGAAATGACACACAGTTATATACTATATACAGGAGGAGATGACACACAGGTATATACTATATACAGGAGGAGATGACACACAGGTATATACTATACACAGGAGGAGATGACACAGGTACATACTATATACAGGAGGGCATGACACAGGTATATACTATATACAGGAGGAGATGACATAAAGGTATATGCTATATACAGGAGGAGATGACACACTGGTATATACTGTATACAGGGGAGATGACATACAGGTACATACTATATACAGGGGAGATGACACAGGTATATACAATATACAGGAGGAGATGACACAGGTATATACTATATACAGGGGAGATGACACAGGTATATACTATATACAGGAGCATATGACACAGGTATATACTATATACAGGAGGAGATGACACAGGTATATACTATATACAGGAGAAGATGACTTACAGGTATATACTATATACAAGAGGAGATTACACAGGTATATACTATATAAAAGAGATGACACATAGGTATATAGAGGGGGAGATGACATACAGCAGGTATATACTATTTACAGGGGAGATGACATACAGGTATATACTATATACAGTAGATGACATACAGGTGTATATTATATATAAGGGAGATGACAAACATGTATATACTGAGGGGAAAATGAGAGGTGTGAGGTGAAAATGAGGTGTGTGAGGTGAAAATGAAAAGGTGTGAGTGCAAAATGAGAGGAGTGAGGGAAAATAGTGAAGTGATCAGAAAAAGACAGATGTGAGGTCGAAATGACAAGTTTTAGGGGGGAATGAGAGGAGTGAGGGGGAAAATGAGAGGTGTAAGGGAGAAAATGAGAGATGTGAGGGGGAAAATGAGAGGCGTGATGGGAAAATAAGAAGTGAGGCGCTATTACTAAACCCAGATATTTACTATACAGCTAGTGTGTATATATATATATATATATATATATATAGATAGATAGATAGATAGAGAGAGAGAGAGATTCAAAAAAGAGGCAGCATTCCATTATTAAAGTGAAAAAATGTGGAAGGTTTTAATCAACCCACATAGCTGGGCGACGTTTCAGCTCCATCTGAGCCTTTTTCAAGCAGTGAGTGACCATACCTGGTGTCCATTTATATGTGTTTCAACAAGTATTAAATTGAATCCAATTACATTTACAGTTAATCAGTATTTACATAACATGTACATTTTTTTATATTTGCATCCAGTGCCTAAACATAGTAAAGTGACCTGTGCTTCTGTGCATTAAAAACCGATTCTTCAATCCACCCCTGATTCATCTGCTCTTTTACTTATAGTCATTGTTACAATTAATATCCCAATATTCATTTCATTCTATATACATTATAAACCACCTTCCCCCGTTTCACATGTGTGCCAATGGAGGACAATTTGATTGTAAGTCGGCGCTCCCCGCCGCCTACTGCACATGACTGAGCCGCATCATAACCTGGTAACGCTGTTTTGACGAATAGAGCGCTCTGTGTGGCGTTCTTTACTCGGCGCATGCGCAGTAGCGCTGAAATCCGCCATATTAGTTGTGGCACATTAAGGTATTGCAACCTGTGTAACTAGCGCTTGCGCAATAGCGCTATGCAGCCCATTAGATTTCATATCATTGGCTCTAGCACTGTAGTGCAGAGCCACAAACAAGATAGGAGAATTTATAATTCCACCGCAGACACACAATGCGGCACTTAATTAGGCTGCACACCTACATGCAGCTCGCCCACCAGTCTAACCGAGTTCCCCAAAGAGTCCATGTTAGGTGAATCACACATCAGAGTCAAAGAATGTTTGAATAGCAGGCGCTATTGTAACGGAAAGTGCCCGAATGCTTGGCGTTTCAGGAGGTACTGTCTCCAAAGTAATGACTGCGTTTGAAAGAAAAGGAATAACATCCGCAGCAAAGCACAGGTCCGGCTGAAAGTCAAAGTTGACTGAGAGAGACCGTTGGACTCTAAAGCGAATTGTGAGAGAGGATCGCAAGACCACGGCTCCGAAAATCACTGCTGAGCTCATTGAACACCTACAGAACCCAGTTTCCACAAAAACGGTTTGTCAGGAGCTGCACAAATCTGGGTTCCACGGAAGAGCTGCAATTAGAAAACTGCTGCTCTCAATGACAAATGTTTCCAAGCATTTAGAGTGGTGTAAAAACCTCCAGAATTGGTCCCTCGAGCAGTGGAAATATGTGATATTCTCAGACGATTCATCGTTTACCCTATTTTCGACCTCCGGCCGAGTGTACGTTTGGAGGCAGCCGAAAGAAGCATTCAATCCAGACTGCCTTCGCCCAACCGTAAAACATGGTGGAGGTTCTGTGATGATCTGGGGTGCTATTTCGTGGATATCCGCCGGGCCAATGATATCACTTCATGGAAGAATTAACAGCCGAGACCGAGATTATTTAGGCATTTTGGGCGACCAAGTGCATCCAATGGTTCAAGCACTGTTACCGGAGGGGAACGCCATCTTTCAGGATGATAATGCACCAATTCATACAGCTAGAATCATTAAAGCATGGCACGAGGAACATTCTAATGAAGTTGAGCATCTCATCTCTATCATTACTCCGTTACTAAAGAAACCCACCATCGACCCATCCTGCACAAACAACTGCAGACCGGTCTCCAATCTCCCCTTCATCTCTAAACTCTTGGAGCACCTAGTCTACTCCCGCCTTACCCGTAACCTCTCCATTCACTCCCTCCTAGACCCTTCACAGTCCAGCTTCCGCCCCCTATACTCAACAGAAACTGCACTCATCAAAGTGACCAACGACCTTCTGACAGCAAAATGCAACGGTGACCACTCTCTGCTCATTCTTCTCGATCTTTCTGCAGCTTTCGACACTGTTGACCACCCTCTCTTACTCTCTAGGCTCCAGTCCCTTGGCATTAAGGACACTGCTCTCTCCTGGTTCTCCTCCTATCTTTCTGACCGCTCCTTCAGTGTTGTTCTCTGGCTCCACTTCATATCCTCTTCCTCTCACTGTCGGGGTACCCCAGGGCTCAGTCCTTGGGTCCCCTTCTCTTCTCCCTCTACACGGCCCCAATTGGACAGACCATCAGCAGATTTGGCTTTCATTACCATCTTTATGCCGACGACACAGAACTATATAAGTCATCCCCTGGCCTTACTCCTGCTGAACTACAGAACACCACTAACTGTCTGCAGTCTCTGACATCATGTCCGCTCTCTATCTGAAACTCAACCTCTCCAAAACTGAACTTCTTCTGCTCCCACCATCTACTAAACTCCCTAAACCTGACGTTTCCCTCTCCGTGGGTGGCACCATAATAACACCCCGGCAGCAGGTGCGCTGTCTGGGTGTTATGTTTGACTCCGATCTCTCCTTCACATCCCATATACAATCTCTTGCCCGCTCATGCCGCTTACAGCTAAAGAACATCTTTAGAATCCGCCCTTTTCTCACTATAGAAACAAAAACCCTCACTGTCGCCTTGATCCACTCCCGCCTGGACTACTGCAATGCTCTATTAATTGGCCTCCCCTTCACTCGACTTTCCCCTCTCCAGTCTATCCTTAATGCAGCAGCCAGGGTCGTCTATCTAGCTAATCGTTATTCAAACGTGTCCGCTCTTCGCCAGTCATTACACTGGCTGCCCATTCATTACAGGATACAATTCAAAGTACTTGTTCTCACCCACAAAGCTCTTCACAGTGCAGCACCCCCTTACATCTCCTCCCTCATTTCTGTCTATTGGCCTAACCGACCTCTGTGCTCTGCAAATGACTTTCGACTAACCTCTGCACTAATCCGTATCTTCCACTCCCGACTACAAGACTTCTCCCGTGCTGCGCCAATCCTCTGGAATGCTCTACCCCAAGAAATTAGGACCATCCACAATTTGCATAGTTTTAGGCGCTCCCTCAAAACACATTTGTTCAGAGCGGCCTATCATGTTCCCTAATCAGTTATTTTGTTTGTGTGTAGCCCATTCACTACTTCCATCTATCCCGCACTCCCTGAAGATGGCTGGGCCATCATTGTAAATACATGATTGTAAATACACACCTGTACTTTGTATTTCCCCACCTCATTGTAGATTGTAAGCTCTCACGAGCAGGGTTGTCTTGTGTGGCTTTAATTATTGTATTGTTAACATTGTTACTTATGACTGTTGTGTTTGAAGCTGTTAAACTGTATAGCGCTGCAGAACATGTTGGCGCTATATAAAGATTATTATTATTATTCATCTGGCCCCCACAATCCCCAGACCTCAAAATTATTGAGCATTTATGGTCGATTTTAGAGATTCAAGTTAGATGTTGATTTCGGCCGCCATCTCCGCTCAAAGAACTGGAGGGTGTTTTAACTGCAGAATGGGCTAAAATTCCTTTGGAAACAATCCACACCTTGTATGAATCCATACCTAGAGATCACTGAATGAAATATTCCAGTTGTAAATCATTATTCATTACATAGTGGAATGTGTTGAGAACAATAAAACCTAAAAATTATCAACATAAATCACAACTAATATCCCACGGAGGTCTGGAGTTGGAATGATGCTCAAAATCAAAGTGGAAAATGAAGTTACAGGCTGATCTAACTTCAGTGGAAATGCCTCAAGACAAGAAAATGAAGCTCAGTAGAGTATGTGTGTGGCCTCCACGTCAATGTATGACCTCCCTACAATGCCTGGGCATGCTCCTAATGAGGCAGCGAATAGTCTCCTGGGGGATCTCCTCCCAGACTAGGACTAAAGCATTTGCCAAGTTCTGGACAGTCTGTGGTGCAATATGGCGTTGGTGAATGGTGTGAAACATGATGTACCAGATGTGTTCAATCGAATTCAGGTCTGGGGAATGGGCGGGCCAGTCCATAGCTTCAATGCCTTCATCTTGCAGGAACTGCTGACACACTCTATCCACATGAGGTCTGGCACTGTCCAGCATTAGGAGGAACCCAGGGCCAACCGCACCAGCATATGGTCTCACAAAGGGTCTGAGGATCTCATCTCGGTACCTAGTGGCAGTCAGGCTACCTCTGGCGAGCACATGGAGGGCTGTGCCGCTCTCTAAAGAAATGCCCCCCCACACCATTACTGACCCACTGCCAAACCGGTCATGTTGAAGAATGTTGCAGGCAGCAGATCGCTCTCAACGGCGTCTCCAGACTCGGTCACGTCTGTCACATGTGCTCAGTGTGAACCTGCTTTCATCTGTGAAGAGCACAGGGTTCCAGTGGCGAATTTCCCAATCCTGGTGTTCTGTGGCAAATGACAAGCGACCTGCACGGTGTTCGGCTGTGAGCACAACCCCCATCTGTGTATGTCGGGCAATCAGACCACCCTCATGGAGTCAGTTTCTAACCGTTTGTGCAGACACATGCACATTTGTGGCCTGCTGGAGGTCATTTTGCAGGGCTCTGGCAGTGCTCCTCCTGTTCCTCCTTGCACAAAGGCTGAGGTAGCGGTCCTGCTGCCGGGTTGTTGCCCCCTCCACGTCTCCTGGTGTACTGGCCTGTCTCCTGATAGCGTGTTCAGCCTCTGGACACTACGCTGACAGACACAGCAAACCTTCTTGCCACAGCTCACATTGATGTGCCATCCTGGATGAGCTGCACTACCTGAGCCACTTGTGTGGGTTGTAGAGTCCGTCTCATGCTATCACGAGTGTGAAAGCACAACCAACATTCAAAAGTGACCAAAACATCATCCAGAAAACATTGGTACGGAGATGTGGTCTGTGGCCCCGACCTGCAGAACCACTCCTTTAAGTGTGTCTTGATAATTGCCAATAATTTCCATCTGTTGTCTATTTCACTTGCACAACAGCTTGTGAAATTGATTGTCAAACAGTGTTGCTTCCTAAGAGGACAGTTTGATTTCACAGAAGTTTGATTTACTTGGAGTATTATTCTGTTTAAGTGTTCCCTTTATGTTTTTGAGCAGTGTGTGTGTGTGTGTGTGTGTGTGTGTGTGTGTGTGTGTGTGTGTATGTATATATATATATATATATATATATTGTAGGGACTGTACTCGCTCGGATGCATAGGAGGAAACAGGAGGCACATTCTCTTCAGCGTTCATGTAGGTTTATTCACTCCATAAACCATTTAAGTCAGTAACACAAGGGTAAACAGTCTTACATCAGACGGAAAAGTCCTCAGTGTCCATAGTAGAGCTCCGCTCTCTCTCAGACCTGTAGGCACACAGGCTGTGCTATGTCCAGCACGTAGGCTCTCCAGCCTAAAGATGGTCTCTGTGTGCTGTTCAGGACGTCTGTCCCCACTTGGAACCGTCCAACACACAGGCCACTCTGCAGTGTCCAGCCAGGACACATGGAAGTCTATCCACTCTTGCAGACTCCCAAACACACTCTCACTCCATGTGCTACACACACCTCTTTACATAGGTGTAACCACACCCAGGAACCCATCACATGATTAGACTTGTGGTTCTGACATCACCACAGGTCCTGAAACAAACAGATAGGCACGGTTATGCCCCTTACCCAGGGGTGAGGTATATGGGTAGCCAGACCCTCCCATCTCTCATAGCTACCCGTAACCCGGATCCAAATATCCTAAACAATTTCTTATTGCTTTATGTGCATTACAGAAAACACTCCGGGTCACATCACAGCGACAAGCCTTCTCTGTGATACATACCTCCCGTCGACTATCCAACCTTTAGCCACGTTACAATATATATATTGTATATATACACACACACACTATATATATATATACAGTTAGGTCCATATACAGTGGGGCAAAAAAGTATTTAGTCAGTCAGCAATAGTGCAAGTTCCACCACTTAAAAAGATGAGAGGCGTCTGTAATTTACATCATAGGTAGACCTCAACTATGGGAGACAAACTGAGAAAAAAAAATCCAGAAAATCACATTGTCTGTTTTTTTAACATTTTATATACATATTATGGTGGAAAATAAGTATTTGGTCAGAAACAAACAATCAAGATTTCTGTCTCTCACAGACCTGTAACTTCTTCTTTAAGAGTCTCCTCTTTCCTCCACTCATTACCTGTAGTAATGGCACCTGTTTAAACTTGTTATCAGTATAAAAAGACACCTGTGCACACCCTCAAACAGTCTGACTCCAAACTCCACTATGGTGAAGACCAAAGAGCTGTCAAAGGACACCAGAAACAAAATTGTAGCCCTGCACCAGGCTGGGAAGACTGAATCTGCAATAGCCAACCAGCTTGGAGTGAAGAAATCAACAGTGGGAGCAATAATTAGAAAATGGAAGACATACAAGACCACTGATAATCTCCCTCGATCTGGGGCTCCACGCAAAATCCCACCCCGTGGGGTCAGAATGATCACAAGAACGGTGAGCAGAAATCCCAGAACCACGCAGGGGGACCTAGTGAATGAACTGCAGAGAGCTGGGACCAATGTAACAAGGCCTACCATAAGTAACACACTACGCCACCATGGACTCAGATCCTGCAGTGCCAGACGTGTCCCACTGCTTAAGTCAGTACATGTCCGGGCCCGTCTGAAGTTTGCTAGAGAGCATTTGGATGATCCAGAGGAGTTTTGGGAGAATGTCCTATGGTCTGATGAAACCAAACTGGAACTGTTTGGTAGAAACACAACTTGTCGTGTTTGGAGGAAAAAGAATACTGAGTTGCATCCATCAAACACCATACCTACTGTAAAGCATGGTGGTGGAAACATCATGCTTTGGGGCTGTTTCTCTGCAAAGGGGCCAGGACGACTGATCCGGGTACATGAAAGAATGAATGGGCCATGTTTCGTGAGATTTTGAGTGCAAACCTCCTTCCATCAGCAAGGGCATTGAAGATGAAACGTGGCTGGGTCTTTCAACATGACAATGATCCAAAGCACACCGCCAGGGCAACGAAGGAGTGGCTTCGTAAGAAGCATTTCAAGGTCCTGGAGTGGCCTAGCCAGTCTCCAGATCTCAACCCTATAGAAAACCTTTGGAGGGAGTTGAAAGTCCGTGTTGCCAAGTGAAAAGCCAAAAACATCACTGCTCTAGAGGAGATCTGCATGGAGGAATGGGCCAACATACCAACAACAGTGTGTGGCAACCTTGTGAAGACTTACAGAAAACGTTTGACCTCTGTCATTGCCAACAAAGGATATATTACAAAGTATTGAGATGAAATTTTGTTTCTGACCAAATACTTATTTTCCACCATAATATGCAAATAAAATGTTAAAAAAACAGACAATGTGATTTTCTGGATTTTTTTTTCTCAGTTTGTCTCCCATAGTTGAGGTCTACCTATGACGTAAATTACAGACGCCGCTCATCTTTTTAAGTGGTGGAACTTGCACTATTGCTGACTGACTAAATACTTTTTTGCCCCACTGTATATTTGGACAGAGACAACATTTTTCTAATTTTGATTATAGACATTACCACAATGAATTTTAAACAAAACAATTCAGATGCAGTTGAAGTTCAGACTTTCAGCTTTCATTTGAGGGTATCCACATTAAAATTGGATGAAGGGTTTAGGAGTTTCAGCTCCTTAACATGTGCCACCCTGTTTTTAAAGGGACCAAAAGTAATTGGACAGATTCAATAATTTTGAATAGAATGTTCATTTTTAGTACTTGGGTTGAAAACCCTTTGTTGGCAATGACTGCCTGAAGTCTTGAACTCATGGACATCACCAGACGCTGTGTTTCCTCCTTTTTGAAGCTCTACCAGGCCTTCACTGCGGTGGTTTTCAGTTGCTGTTGGTTTGTGGGCCTTTCTGTCTGAAGTTTAGTCTTCAACAAGTGAAATGCATGCTCAATTGGGTTGAGATCAGGTGACTGACTTGGCCATTCAAGAATATTCCACTTCTTTGCTTTAATAAACTCCTGGGTTGCTTTGGCTTTATGTTTTGGGTCATTGTCGATCATCTGTAGTATGAAACGACGACCAATCAGTTTGGCTGCATTTGGCTGGATCTGAACACACAGTATGTCTCTGAATACCTCAGAATTCTTTCGGCTGCTTCTGTCCTGTGTCACATCATCAATAAACACAAGTGACCCAGTGCCACTGGCAGCCATGCATGCCCAAGCCATCACACTGCCTCCGCCGTGATTTACAGATGATGTGGTATGCTTTGGATCATGAGCTGTACCACGCCTTCGCCATACTTTTCTCTTTCCATCATTCTGGTAGAGGTTGATGTTGGTTTCATCTGTCCAAAGAATGTTCTTCCAGAAATGTGTTGGCTTTTTTAGATGTTTTTTAGCAAAGTCCAGTCTAGCCTTTTTATTCTTGATGCTTATGAGTGGCTCGCACTGTGCATTGAACCCTCTGTATTTACTTTCATGCAGTCTTCTCTTCTGGAGAGTGTTGTTCACTTGGTTGGCTATTGTGAAGGGGTTTCTCTTCACTATGGATATTATTCTGTGATCATCCACCACTGTTGTCTTCCGTGGGCGCCAAGGTCTATTTGCATTGATGAGTTCACCAGTGCTTTCTTTCTTTCTCAGGATGTACCAAACTGTAGATTTTGCCACTCCTAATATTGCAGCAATTTCTCGGATGGGTTTTTTTCTGTTTTCGCAGATTAAGGATGGCTAGTTTCACCTGCATGGAGAGCTCCTTTGGCCACATGTTTACTTCACAGCAAAACCTTCCAAATGCATGGACCACACCTCAAATCAACTCCAGGCCTTTTATCTGCTTAATTGAGAATGACATAACGAAGGGATTGCCCACACCTGTCCATGAAAAAGCCTTGGAGTCAATTGCCCAATTACTTTTGGTCCCTTTAAAAACAGGGTGGCACGTTAAGGAGCTGAAACTCCTAAACCCTTCATCCAATTTTAATGTGGATACCCTCAAATGAAAGCTGAAAGTCTCAACTTCAACTTCATCTGAATTGTTTTGTTTAAAATTCATTGTGGTAATGTCTATAACCAAAATTAGCAAAATGTTGTCTCTGTCCAAATATATATGGACCTAACTGTATATATATATACATATGTATATATATACAGTGGGGCAAAAAAGTATTTAGTCAGTCAGCAATAGTGCAAGTTCCACCACTTAAAAAGATGAGAGGCGTCTGTAATTTACATCATAGGTAGACCTCAACTATGGGAGACAAACTGAGAAAAAAAAATCCAGAAAATCACATTGTCTGTTTTTTTAACATTTTATTTGCATATTATGGTGGAAAATAAGTATTTGGTCAGAAACAAAATTTCATCTCAATACTTTGTAATATATCCTTTGTTGGCAATGACAGAGGTCAAACGTTTTCTGTAAGTCTTCACAAGGTTGCCACACACTGTTGTTGGTATGTTGGCCCATTCCTCCATGCAGATCTCCTCTAGAGCAGTGATGTTTTTGGCTTTTCGCTTGGCAACACGGACTTTCAACTTTCAAGGTTTTCTATAGGGTTGAGATCTGGAGACTGGCTAGGCCACTCCAGGACCTTGAAATGCTTCTTACGAAGCCACTCCTTCGTTGCCCTGGCGGTGTGCTTTGGATCATTGTCATGTTGAAAGACCCAGCCACGTTTCATCTTCCATGCCCTTGCTGATGGAAGGAGGTTTGCACTCAAAATCTCACGCTACATGGCCCCATTCATTCTTTCATGTACCCGGATCAGTCGTCCTGGCCCCTTTGCAGAGAAACAGCCCCAAAGCATGATGTTTCCACCACCATGCTTTACAGTAGGTATGGTGTTTGATGGATGCTACTCAGTATTCTTTTTCCTCCAAACACGACAAGTTGTGTTTCTACCAAACAGTTCCAGTTTGGTTTCATCAGACCATAGGAAATTCTCCCAAAACTCCTCTGGATCATCCAAAGGCTCTCTAGCAAACTTCAGACGGGCCCGGACATGTACTGGCTTAAGCAGTGGGACACGTCTGGCACTGTAGGATCTGAGTCCATGATGGCGTAGTCTGTTACTTATGGTAGGCCTTGTTACATTGGTTCCAGCTCTCTGCAGTTCATTCACTAGGTCCCCCGCGTGGTTCTGGGATTTTTGCTCACCGTTCTTGTGATCATTCTGACCCCACGGGGTGGGATTTTGCGTGGAGCCCCAGATCGAGGGAGATTATCAGTGGTCTTGTATGTCTTTTATTTTCTAATTATTGCTTCCACTGTTGATTTCTTCACTCCAAGCTGGTTGGCTATTGCAGATTCAGTCTTCCCAGCCTGGTGCAGGGCTACAATTTTGTTTCTGGTGTCCTTTGATAGCTCTTTGGTCTTCACCATAGTGGAGTTTGGAGTCAGACTGTTTGAGGGTGTGCACAGGTGTCTTTTTATACTGATAACAAGTTTAAACAGGTGCCATTACTACAGGTAATGAGTGGAGGAAAGAGGAGACTCTTAAAGAAGAAGTTACAGGTCTGTGAGAGACAGAAATCTAGTTTGTTTGTTTCTGACCAAATACTTATTTTCCACCATAATATGCAAATAAAATGTTAAAAAAAACAGACAATGTGATTTTCTGGATTTTTTTTTCTCAGTTTGTCTCCCATAGTTGAGGTCTACCTATGATGTAAATTACAGACGCCTCTCATCTTTTTAAGTGGTGGAACTTGCACTATTGCTGACTGACTAAATACTTTTTTGCCCCACTGTATACACATCTATATAATTTCCTTCTTTATGTATCTTTATTGGTTTTGGCTCAGGATACTGAATTAGATTAAATTAAAAGGCTACAATGGAAATGCTGTCCAATATTCTGACATAATGTTATAGACCAGGAAGAGCTGAGTAGACCGATGTATCATCTTGTGGGAAAAGATTCACTTTAATGTGTATTTCATCTAAGTCCCTGCTTATTCTTTTCAGAGGTCCAGTGGGTGGTCTTATCAGTGATTGACAGCTTTTCTTGTATGAGCATTCATAGATAGTTAGCCGTTAGGCTTCTTTCACACTTCCGTTTTTACAATCTGCACAGGATCCGTCAAAATGTTGAAAAGACGGATCCTCTGCAGATTGTAAAAAATGGGTGCACTGGGCCCGTCTTTCTGACGGACTCGTCGAGGCTATGTACACCTGTTGTATATGCATCTTCGCAGCGGTTTTCCACTGCGAAAACGCATACACAACACAAACCAGGTTAAAAAAAATTAAAAAATTGCAGTATTCTCACCTATCGGCGTCCCTCGCAGCGATGCTCCGGGCAACTTCTCGCGAGATTTCGCAATGTATTACTTGGAACGCTAGCTGCCAGGAGCATCGATGCGCGGGACGCCGGTAGGTGAGAATATGGCGATTTTTAAAAAAAAATTTTTTTAACATTATATCTTGTTACTATTGATGCTGCATAGGCAGCATCAATAGTAAAAAGAGAAAGAGAGCGAGCGAGAGAGAGAGAATTTCACTGACGGGAAATTCTTCCACACATGCTCAGATTAAAAAGACAGGACTCGTCGCTGGATTCCTGCTTTTCACAGGCAGCGACGCATCCTGCGCCAATAGGCTTCCATTGTAGCGCAGGATGCGTCACTGACCGATTTTCCGACGTTTAGAAAAAACGTTCCTCTGAACTTTTTCTCTGCCCGACGGACTGTTTTTTTACGCAGGATCCAGTGCACGACGGATGAAACTGATGGCCATCCGTCACAATCCGTCGCTAATACAAGTCTATGAGAAAATGCAGGATCCTGCAAATTTTTTTGCAGGATTCCTGCATTCTCAAAAATCGACGGATTGTGACGGGAGCTGAAAGACGGAAGTGTGTAAAAGGCCAAGTCACCAATTAGAACTGCCTACTGGACAAATGAGAAAAATAATCAGAGATTTAAATGAATAAATTCCAAGCTATATCAATTTTTTTTTTAAAGTACAAATCAATCTGTTCAGGTCATCCGCCTCGATAGTATGATACTTACAGACCAGGAAGCTTGCTCCACGTAATAAATTCCTTACAAATGAGAGCTACATAATATTCTACTTCTCGATGTTCAGTGCAGGACAATAGTAGTAAAAGTACATTCACATCCATGTGACAAAGTGAACTATAGAGTTTCATTGAGCCATACACACATCAATTATAAAAATCCATCTGTCCTGTCCGGGTGACTTAGAGCATGTCCAATTCTCATCAGTTTTGCAGATCAGACTCGACCATTTACCCCTTGACAACATATGACGTACATTTACGTCTTATGTAGTGTCCTCTGACTTTGTGAACCCACATCTTTCCCGGGCTGATGATGGAAGATTAATGGTATGTGCACACGTATCTGAGTGCTGCGGATTTTTCCGCAGTGGATATGATAAATCCGCAGTGCAAAACCGCTGCGGTTTTTCCTGCGGATTTATCACTGTTTCTATTGCGGATTCCACTGCGGGTTTACACCTGCAGTTTTCTATTGGAGTAGGTGTAAACCCGCAGCGGAATCCGCACAAAGAATTGACATGCTGCGGAATGTAAACCGCTGCGGAATGTAAACCGCTGCGTTTCCGCGTGTTTTTTTCCGCAGCATGTGCACTGCGGATTTCGTTTCCAATAGGTTTACATTATACTGAAAACGCACGGGAAACCGCTGCGGACCCACAGTTGCGGTTCCGCTGCGAATCCGCAGCGTGTGCACATACCCTTAATCAGCCATCTTCTGCTTCTTAACCCCTTCATGACCCAGCCTATTTTGACCTTAAAGACCTTGCCGTTTTTTGCAATTCTGACCAGTGTCCCTTTATGAGGTAATAACTCAGGAACGCTTCAATGGATCCTAGCGGTTCTGAGATTGTTTTTTCGTGACATATTGGGCTTCATGTTAGTGGTAAATTAAGGTCAATAAATTCTGTGTTTATTTGTGATAAAAACGGAAATTTGGCGAAAATTTAGAAAATTTCGCAATTTTCACATTTTGAATTTTTATTCTGTTAAACCAGAGAGTTATGTGACACAAAATAGTTAATAAATAACATTTCCCACACGTCTACTTTACATCAGCACAATTTTGGAAACAAAATTTTTTTTTGCTAGGAAGTTATAAGGGTTAAAATTTGACCAGCGATTTCTCATTTTTACAACGAAATTTACAAAACCATTTTTTTTAGGGACCACCTCACATTTGAAGTCAGTTTGAGGGGTCTATATGGCTGAAAATACCCAAAAGTGACACCATTCTAAAAACTGCACCCCTCAAGGTGCACAAAACCACATTCAAGAAGTTTATTAACCCTTCAGGTGCTTCACAGCAGCAGAAGCAACATGGAAGGAAAAAATGAACATTTAACTTTTTAGTCACAAAAATGATTTTTCAGCAACAATTTTTTTATTTTCCCAATGGTAAAAGGAGAAACTGAACAACGAAAGTTGTTGTCCAATTTGTCCTGAGTACGCTGATACCTCATATGTGGGGGTAAACCACTGTTTGGGCGCACGGCAGGGCTTGGAAGGGAAGGAGCGCCATTTGACTTGTTGAATGAAAAATTGGCTGCACTCTTTAGCGGACACCATGTCACGTTTGGAGAGCCCCCGTGTGCCTAAAAATTGGAGCTGCCCCACAAGTGACCCCATTTTGGAAACTAGACGCCCCAAGGAACTTATCTAGATGCCTAGTGAGCACTTTAAACCCTCAGGTGCTTCACAAATTGATCCGTAAAAATGAAAAAGTACTTTTTTTTTCACAAAAAATTTCTTTTCGCCTCAATTTTTTCATTTTCACATGGGCAATAGGATAAAATGGATCCTAAAATTTGTTGAGCAATTTCTCCCGAGTACGCCGATACCTCATATGTGGGGGTAAACGACTGTTTGGGCACACGGCAGGGCTCGGAAGGGAAGGCGCGCCTTTTGACTTTTTGAATGGAAAATTCGCTCCAATTGTTAGCGGACACCATGTCGCATTTGGAGAGCCCCTGTGTGCCTATGCATTGGAGCTCCTCCACAAGTGACCCCATTTTGGAAACTAGACCCCCCAAGGAACTTATCTAGATGCATACTGAGCACTTTAAACCCCCAGGTGCTTCACAGAAGTTTATAATGCAGAGCCATGAAAATAAAAAATAATTTTTCTTTTCTCAAAAATGATTTTTTAGCCTGGAATTTCCTATTTTGCCAATGGTAATAGGAGAAATTCGACCACAAATGTTGTTGTCCAGTTTGTCCTGAGTACGCAGATACCCCATATGTGGGGGTAAACCACTGTTTGGGCGCACGGCAGGGCTCAGAAGGGAAGGCACGCCATTTGGCTTTTTAAATGGAAAATTAGCTCCAATCATTAGCGGACACCATGTCGCATTTGGAGAGCCCCTGTGTGCCTAAACATTGGAGATCCCCCACAAATGACCCCATTTTGGAAACTAAACCCCCAAAGGAACTAATCTACATGTGTGGTGAGCACTTTGAACCCTCAAGTGCTTCACAGAAGTTTATAACGCAGAGCCATGAAAATAAAATAAAAAATTTCTTTTCTCAAAAATGATTTTTTAGCCTGCAATTTTTTATTTTCCCAAGGGTAACAGGATAAATTTGACCCCAAAAGTTGTTGTCCAGTTTCTCATGAGTACGCTGATACCCGATATGTGGGGGTAAACCACTGTTTAGGCACATGCTGGGGCTCGGAAGTGAAGTAGTGACGTTTTGAAATGCAGACTTTGATGGAATGCTCTGCGGCGTCACGTTGCGTTTACAGAGCCCCTGATGTGGCTAAACAGTAGAAACCCCCCACAAGTGACCCCATTTTGGAAACTAGACCCCGAAAGGAACTTATATAGATGTGAGGTGAGCACTTTGAACCCCCAAGTGCTTCACAGAAGTTCATAAGGCTACGTTCACACTAGCGTTATGCTAGTGTGCGTCGGGTTAGCGTCGGGCGACGCAGCGGCGACGCACGCGTCATGCGCCCCTATATTTAACATGGGGGACGCATGCGTTTTTGTTTGTTGCTTTGTGCGACGCATGCATATTTTTTGCCGCAAGCGTCGGACCAAGAAAACGCAACAAGTTGCATTTTTCTTGCGTCCGATTTTCGGCAAAAAACGACGCATGCGTCGCAAAACGCAGCGTTTTTGCGTGCGTTTTGCCGCGTTTTTGCGTGCGTTGTGCATTGCGCTGCCGACGCAGCGGCGCACAACGCTAGTGTGAACGTAGCCTAACGCAGAGCCATGAAAATAATAAATACGTTTTCTTTCCTCAAAAATAATTGTTTAGCCCAGAATTTTTTATTTTCCCAAGGGTTACAGGAGAAATTGGACCACAAAAGTTGTTGTCCAGTTTCTCCTGAGTACGCCGATACCCCATGTGTGGGGGTAAACCACTGTTTGGGCACACGTCGGGGCTCAGAAGGGAAGTAGTGACTTTTGAAATGCAGACTTTGATGGAATGGTCTGCGGATGTCACGTTGCGTTTGCAGAGCCCCTGGTGTGCCAAAACAGTAGAAACCCCCCACAAGTGACCCCATTTTGGAAACTAGACCCCCCAAGGAACTTATCTAGATATGTGGTGAGCACTTTGAATCCCCAAGTGCTTCACAGACGTTTACAACGCAGAGCCGTGAAAATAAAAAATCATTTTTCTTTCCTCAAAAATGATGTTTTAGCAAGCAATTTTTTATTTTCTCAAGGGTAACAGGAGAAATTGGACCCCAGTAATTGTTGCGCAGTTTGTCCTGAGTATGCTGGTACCCCATATGTGGGGGTAAACCACTGTTTGGGCACACGTCGGGGCTCGGAAGTGAGGGAGCACCATTTGACTTTTTGAATACAAGATTGGCTGGAATCAATGGTGGTGCCATGTTGCGTTTGGAGACCCCCTGATGTGCCTAAACAGTGGAAACCCCTCAATTCTAACTCCAACACACCCCTAAACCTTATCCCAACTGTAGCCGTAACCCTAATCACAACCCTAACCCCAACACACCCCTAACCACAACCCTAATTCCAACCCAACCCTAACCCTAACCCTAATTCCAACCCAACCCTAACCCTATGTGCCAACGTTGCGGATTCGTATGAGATTTTTCAGCACCATTTTTGAAAAATCCGCGGGTAAAAGGCACTGCGTTTTACCTGCGGATTTACCGCGGATTGCCAGTGTTTTTTGCGCGGATTTCACCTGTGGATTCCTATTGAGGAACAGGTGTAAAACGCTGCGGAATCCGCACAAAGAATTGACATGCTGCGGAAAATACAACGCAGCGTTCCCGCGCGGTATTTTCCGCACCATGGGTACAGCGGATTTGGTTTTCCATATGTTTACATGGTACTGTAAACCTGATGGAAGACTGCTGCGGATCCTCAGCCAAATCCGCACCGTGTGCACATAGCCTAATTCTAAAGGTATGTGCACACGCTGCGGAAAACGCTGCGGATCCGCAGCAGTTTCCCATAAGTTTACAGTTCAATGTAAACCTATGGGAAACAAAAATCGCTGTACACATGCTGTAGAAAAACTGCACGGAAACGCAGGGGTTTACATTCCGCAGCATGTCACTTCTTTCTGCGGATTCCGCAGCGGTTTTACAACTGCTCCAATAGAAAATCGCAGTTGTAAAACCGCAGTGAAATGCGCAGAAAAACCGCGGTAAATCCACAGCGGTTTAGCACTGCGGATGTATCAAATCCTCTGCGGAAAAATCCGCAGAGGACCAGAATACGTGTGCACATCCCTAACCCTAACCCTACCCCTAACCCTACCCTTAACCCTACCCCTAACCCTAACCCTAGTTCTTACCCCAACCTTAGCGGAAAAAAAAAAATTCTTTATTTTTTTATTGTCCCTACCTATGGGGGTGACAAAGGGGGGGGTCATTTACTATTTTTTTTATTTTGATCACTGAGATATAACCTATCTCAGTGATCAAAATTCACTCTGGAACGAATCTGCCGGCCGGCAGATTCGGCGGGCGCACTGCACATGCGCCCGCCATTTTGGAAGATGGCGGCGCCCAGGAAAGAAGACGGACGGACGGACGGACGGACACCGGGAGGCTCAGTAAGTATAAGGGGGGGAGATCAGGGCACGGGGTGGCGTCGGAGCATGGGGGGGTGGATCGGAACATGGGGGGGTGGATTGGAGCACGGGGTGGGGGATCGCTTTGCGGGGGGGTGGATCGGAGCACGGGGGGGATCGCTGTGCGGGGGGTTTGATTGGAGCACGGGGGGTGTGATTGGAGCACGGGGGGGTGTGATTGGAGCACGGGGGGAGCGGACAGGAGGACGGGGGAGCGGAGCACAGGACGGAGGGGAGCGGACCACAGATCGGAGGGCTGGGGGGGCGATCGGTGGGGTGGGGGCACATAAGTGTTTCCAGCCATGGCCGATGATATTGCAGCATCGGCCATGGCTGGATTGTAATATTTCACCAGTTTTTTAGGTGAAATATTACAAATCGCTCTGATTGGCAGTTTCACTTTCAACAGCCAATCAGAGCGATCGTAGCCACGGGGGGGTGAAGCCACCCCCCCTGGGCTAAACTACCACTCCCCCTGTCCCTGCAGATCGGGTGAAATGGGAGTTAACCCTTTCACCCGATCTGCAGGGACGCGATCTTTCTGTGACACAGCATATGCGTCACAGGTCGGATTGGCACCGACTTTCATGACGCATACGCTGTGTCACAGGTCGGGAAGGGGTTAACAGCCATGGGTGGAGTAGTTTCACCTGCGGCTGTTAACATGAGAAATGCTACTGTCAATCTCTGACAGCAAGATTTACAGCACATCGGCAGGGGGGTGCATCATTCCATGCGCTCACTGTTACACCTGTGATTTGATCGCTGGAAGTCGATGGGTTGCCACGACAGTCAGGGGTCTGCTGAAGACCTCCGTGCTCCGTGTGAAAACCAGCAAAAAGAAAGTGCCAATCTTTAGTCACAAGAATCCACGTGCAGGGCCGGCTCCAGGTTTTTGAGGGCCCCAGGCGAAAGAGTCTCAGTGGGCTCCCCCTGTAACATATACCACAATTCATGATCGCATATAAACACAGCCACATAGTATATAACATGACCCACGTAGTTTATAGAACAGACATGTAGTATATAGAACAGCCATGTAGTATATAGCACAGACATGTAGTATACAGCACAGACTCCCTCCCCCCAAGAATGGCCCCGTAGTCCAGTACTCACTGTTACAGAAAAAAAAAAAAAACACTCCTCACCTCTCAATGTTCCCACGCAGCGTTGCTCCCTCCCTGCCCCGGTCTCGGCGGCTGCCACTGCACTGCCTGGCACACAGCGAGTGCGCGATGATGTAATTGCGCACCCGCAGCAGCAGTCAGAGGCAGAGTGGGGAATGATGGGAGAGGGAGCATCAGGGGACGCTCTCTCCACCATAATTTGCTTTGAACTTTACCGACAGACACCGGTAAAGTCCAAAGTGGCAGCGAGGGAGTTGGCGCTTGCAAAAGACGGCCCCCCTGCCTCACAGGAGCCCCATAGCAGGTGCAGATCATGCAGCCACAGAGTCTCGAACATAATATACGAGCACGCCCGAGATACTCAGATAACACCAGGTGTGATCCGAGCATGTTCGCTCATCACCAATTATTACGGATAATTTTTATAGATGGAATGCTGCATTTTACAGATACTGTTTCATGATAATTGGATATATTTGGTCTTGTAATGATTGGTAGCTCGATTGTTGTTATCTTATGTGACCTGTTTTGGACATTAGCATACTATTTGGAAACCTCTGTGATGATACGATTTGGTTAAGTTTTTAGGTCTAGTTTTCAATATTTGCATCTTGACCTTTTGAGGCAATTTTAAATTTTCTATATTAATCCTATGGTTGAACGGTTACAACTGACCAGGGATTAGCAGGGTCAGCCATTGTGGAGCGGGAGTGCCACTTGCGCTGATTAGAGTGCAAACCTTGGCTGAAAGGTAGGGTGCATCTATAGGGCCTAACCAGGGCTTGTGAATGGTAAGCTTACACTGCTATAGTATTATAACCCTTTACCCCAGGGGTGGGGAACCTCATGCACCAAAGCCATTTACAGCCATCGATGACCTTGTATCAGGCCCCCAAGCAGATTCTCAGGGACCGCATCTTTGGCCAAGAAGCTGTATTTTGATTGCCACAAGCTCATTAATTTCTTCTTGCTCTGTTAGCACACACACACAGTGTTCACTACTGAACATTGAAGGGCATGCAATGAAAGATTAAGTCCTGAAACCAGTGCCAGAGACAGTATGTACTTTGTTCGCCGAGCTTGTACGGCCCCCGAAGGATGGTATAAATATCCAAATGGCCCTTGGCAGAAAAAAAGATTCCCCACCCCTGCTTTACCCTAAACACCATTGAGGTATATGGCTCTCTCCTCCCTTGTTTCTTATCTGTGTGTGAAAGACCTATTTACTGGATTGTGATTATTGAACATTTGGTGTGTTATAACAGTTTTCAAATAATTATTTTAGGTTAATTGATTAGTATTTATTAATGCATATCTGATTGAGTATTTTTTATTAGGTATACGTGATTGTGAATTCAATGCTTGCATACGTGTGAATGTAACGTCAGATGAAATCTAAAGCCAGCTGATTACTTTCAACCAACTATCACCACACAACAGCTATGGATTCAAGCCATACATACATCAGTTTTACAAACATACTTTTACAAACAAATCTACCGTATGTCTCTGGTCTGTGAGATCCAGAGCATTTACTATTCTTTTCCCTTTTACAGATCAGACTCTGCATTAAAGCTAAATGGAATCCATAGGCACGGATGAAACTAGGAAGACATACTTTGCACACAAATCCATCCATTTTTAACTGATACATTGCTTGGAGTCAATGGATAAAAAAGTCCAGATACTGTACCTGCTTCCGTTAAAAAAAAGGGTGAGAATGAAAAGGGAAGCAACAAGGAAGCACTTAACACCTGAGATAAAAAAAAAAATTGGTTGGTTTCTATTGAATGCTGACACTCACATGGATGTGTGTGAATGTAGTCAAAGTATTAGATGGCTCCCTAGAACACCAGGGAAACCCTTGCTTCACCATAAACCACTAAGGCTACGTTCACATTAGTGTTGCGTCAGGGGCAGCCGCGGTGACGCATGCGTCATGCGCCCCTATATTTAACATGGGAGGCGCATGGACATGCGTTGCTCTTGCGTTTTGTGACAACTGTCAGGGCGCAGAGGACGCTGCATGATGCAGTTTTTTTCTGCGCCAAAAACCATGAAAAAATGAATGCATGCGTCACAAAATGCTGCGTTGTGCATGCGTTCACATTTGCGTTGTGCGTTGCGTTGCCGACGCTGCACCGCACAACGCTAATGTGAACGTAGCCTGAGAATGTCAATATTAATTTCTTTACTACCTTAAACCATCAGACATTTTCCTTTACTCCCTGATTCACTATGTGCCGATCTGCAGCGTTTCTGCATCCGATCCATTATAGAAATCCGCAGGGGTAAAAAAACGCATGAAATCCGCACAAAACCCGCAACAAAATGCACAAAATCCGCAAGAAAAATGAATCAAATCTGCACCTGCGTTTTCTGCCAAGAGATGCAGATTTTGTGCAGAAAATTCCGCACCCAAATTTGCAACGTGTGCACATAGCCTACGAAGAATAATTTTGGCACTCCAATGGTGTAGACTGAAGTTCTTTACTCACTATACCAAAAACTTCAACATTGTCTAGTGTCACGGAATATCATAATGATGACTTATGCTTTGGATAGCTAACAAATTAAAGCTGCACTCTGTAATGCTATAACATGGAAACATGAAATATATGAAATTCGAATTGCATTACTGCGCTAGAAAACAGGTTAAAATGAAGATACTTCAAGCATAAATTGGCCAACTCATGTGCTCAGCAACCAACGACAAGGCGATCTTCTTTGTGAGGAACCTAACATAATGTGATACCTCTCCTGGGCTGATAATCTACATTTACATGGGGAGGTAGGATCCTGCTGTCATTAAAACCGCCATAGGCTGGGAACCTATTTTCTAATTCCAATTTCATATATTTCATGTTTATATGTTATAGTGTTACAGACTGCAGATTTCATTTATAAGTTTTATATGGAGGTGACCACTCTTCGCTTGTACCTGTTTACACCTGTTTTCTGATAGTCAGTCTTTGATATTTTTAACTATGCTTGGGATAGGTCATGAACATCAGATTGGTGAAAGTCCAACACAGACGTTGGCTGAAGTTAAACACATAGGAACAAAACTGCCATCCTCAGCAAGGGCTACTATACAGTGAACAGATCAGTGATGTTCTTACTGTCCACTGTTAACATCCAGCCACCAGGGTGACAGATCCCCACTCATCTGATACCGATGACTGATTCTATAAATTAATCATCGATATCATAAGCCAGGACAACCCTTTTAAGATCTTCAAACTACAACATTTTTAATGCAACACCCATCAGTAACCCTTTCACTACCTCAGAACACCAAGGATGGTAACATGATTCATGATGCCATTTACAGTTGTGGCCAAAAGTATTGACACCCCTGCAATTCTGTCAGATAATACTCAGTTTCTTCCTGAAAATGATTGCAAACACAAATTCTTTGTTATTATTATCTTCATTTAATTTGTCTTAAATGAAAAAACACAAAAAGAATTATCCTAAAGCCAAATTGGATATAATTCCACACCAAACATAAAAAAGGGTGTGGACAAAAGTATTGGCACTGTTCGAAAAATCATGTGATGCTTCTCTAATTTGTGTAATTAACAGTACCTGTAACTTACCTATGGCACCTAACAGGTGTTGGCAATAACTAAATCACACTTGCAGCCAGTTGACATGGATTAAAGTTGACTTAACCTCTGTCCTTTGTCATTGTGTGCACCACATTGAGCATGGAGAAAAGAAAGAAGACCAAAGAACTGTCTGAGGACTTGAGAAACCAAATTGTGAGGAAGCATGAGCAATCTCAAGGCTACAAGTCCATCTCCAAAGACCTGAATGTTCCTGTGTCTACCGTGCGCAGTGTCATCAAGAAGTTTAAAGCCCATGGCACTGTGGCTAACCTCCCTAGAGGTGGACGGAAAAGAAAAATTGACAAGAGATTTCAAAGCAAGATTGTGCGGATGTTGGATAAAGAACCTCAACTAACATCCAAACAAGTTCAAGCTACCCTGCAGTCCGAGGGTACAACAGTGTCAACCCGTACTATCCGTCGGCGTCTGAATGAAAAGGGACTGTATGGTAGGAGACCCAGGAAGACCCCACTTCATACCCCGAGACATAAAGCCAGGCTGGAGTTTGCCAAAATTTACCTGAAAAAGCCTAAAACGTTTTGGAAGAATGTTCTCTGGTCAGATGAGAAAAGTAGAGCTCTATGGGCAAAGGCATCAACATAGAGTTTACAGGAGAAAAAAAGAGGCATTCAAAAAAAAAAAAGAACACGGTCCCTACAGTCAAACATGGCGGAGGTTCCCTGATGTTTTGGGGTTGCTTTGCTGCCTCTGGCACTGGACTGCTTGACCGTGTGCATGGCATTATGAAGTCTGAAGACTACCAACAAATTTTGCAGCATAATGTAGGGCCCAGTGTGAGAAAGCTGGGTCTCCCCTCAGAGGTCATGGGTCTTCCAGCAGGACAATGACCCAAAACACACTTCAAAAAGCACTAGAAAATGGTTTAAGACAAAGCACTGGAGACTTCTAAGGTGGCCAGCAATGAGTCCAGACCTGAATCCCATAGAACACCTGTGGAGAGATCTAAAAATGGCAGTATGGAGAAGGCACCCTTCAAATATCAGGGACCTGGAGCAGTTTGCCAAAGAATGGTCTAAAATTCCAGCAGAGCATTGTAAGAAACTCATTGATGTTTACCGCAAGCGGTTGGTCGCAGTTATTTTGGCTAAGGGTTGTGCAACCAAGTATTAGACTGAGGGTGCCAATACTTTGGTCTGGCCCATTTTTGGAATTTTGTGTGAAATGATCAATGTTTTGCTTTTTGCTTCATTCTCTTTTGTTTTTTCACTTAAGACAAATTAAATGAAGATAATACCAAATAATTTGTGTTTGCAATCATTTTCAGGAAGAAAATGAGTATTATCTGACAGAATTGCAGGGGTGTCAATACTTTTGGCCACAACTGTACATGATTCAATGGCACCAGTGAATTGTTCAATATCTGCCTGTAATGACACGTCATTTAACCCCTTCACCCAGAAGCCTGTTTTCAACTTCCTGACCAGGCCATTTTTTTCAATTCTGACCACTTTATGAGGTCATCACTCTGAAACGCATCAACGGATCCTGGTGATTCTGAGAATGTTTTCTCGTGACATATTGTACTTTATGATAGTGGTAAAATTTCTTCGATTTGACTTGCGTTTATTTGTGAAAAAAATGGAAATTTGGCAAAAATTTAGAAAATGTTGCAATTTTTAAACTTTTAGTTTTTATGCCCTTAAATTAGAGTCATATCATACAAAATAGTTAATAAATAACATTACCCACATGTCTGCTTTACATTAGCACAATTTTGGAAACAATATTTTTGTTAGGAAGTTATAAGGGTTAAAAATTGACCAGTGATTTCTCATTTTTACAAGAAAATTTGCAAAACCATTTTTTTTAGGGACCACCTTACACTTGAAGTGACTTTCAGGGGTCTATATGACAAAAAATGCCCAAAAGTGACATTCTAAAAACTGCACCCCTCAAGGTACTCAAAACCACATTCAAAAAGTTTATTAACCCTTCAGGTGCTTCACAGAAATTTTTGGAATGTTTTAAAAAAAATGAATATTTAACTTTTTTTCACAAAATTTTTACTTCAGATACAATTTGTTTTATTTTACCAAGGGTAACAGGAGAAATTGAACGACAAAAGTTGTTGTACAATTTGTCCTGAGTACGCCGCTACCCCATATGTGGGGGTAAACCACTGTTTGGGCGCATGGCAGAGCTCGGAAGGGAAGGAGCGCTATTTGACTTTTCAATGTAAAATTTGCTGGAATTGAGATCGGACACCATGTCGCGTTTGGAGAGCCTCTGATGTGCCTAAACAGTGGAAACCCCCCACAAGTGACACCATTTTGGAAAGTAGACCCCCTAAGGAACTAATCTAGATGTGTGGTGAGCACTTTGAACCGCCAAGTGCATCACAGAAGTTTATAATGTAGAGCCGTAAAAAAAAAAAATCATTTTTCCCCCCCAAAAAAGATCTTTTCCCAAGGGTAACAGGACAAATAGGACAAACTGAATAACAACTTTGGGGTCCAGAGTACGCGGAAACCCCATATATGGGGGTAAACCACTGTTTGAGTGCATGGCAGAGCTCGGAAGGGAAGGAGTGCTGTTTGACTTTTCAATGCAAAATTGTCTGGAATTGAGATTGGAACCCATGTCGCTTTTGGGGAGCCCCTGATGTGCCTAAACAGTGAAAAAAAAACACAAGTGACCCCATTTTTGAAAGAAGACCCCCTAAGGCAGGGGTGTCAAACTGCATTCCTCGACGGCCGCAAACCATGCGTGTTTTCAAGATTTCCTTTGCATTTCACATGGTGCTGCAATCATTACGTGTATAGGTGATTAAATTATCACCTGTGCAGTACAAGGAAATCCTGAAAACATGACCTATTTGCAGCCCTCCAGGAAAACGTATCAACCAAATACCCTGTTTTTTACATCTTTTACTAGCACTTGTGGATTACTGCAACATTTTTTCAAACTGAGTGTTTTTGGTTTTACTATTCTCTTTTGTGTCTTCAGGTTTCTTGGTGGTGTGTGAACATGATCATACAGACTTGTTCACTGTGCAAGTAGCCCATGTGTTCCTGCAGCCCTCCAGGAATGCAGTTTGACACCTCTGCCCTAAGGAATTTATCTAGATGTGTGGTGAGCACTTTTAACCCCCAATTGTTCACTAAAGTTTAGAATGTAGAGCTGTGAAAATTAAAAAAATCATTTTTTCTTTCCACAAAATGATCTTTTAGCTCGCAATTTTTTTCCCAAGGGTAACAGGAGAAATTGGACCCCAAATGTTGTTGTCCAATTTGTCCTGAGTACGCGGATACCCCATATGTGGGGGGGGGAACCACTGTTTGGGTGCACATCAGAGCTCGGAAGGGAAGGAGCGCAGTTTGGAATGCAGACTTAGATGGATTGGTCTGCAGGCATCACGTTGCATTTGCAGAGCCCCTATTGTACCTAAACAGTAGAAACCCCCCAAAAGTGACCCCATATTGGAAACTAGACCCCCCCAAGGAATTTATCTAGATGTGTTGTGAGAACTTTGAACCCCCAAGTGTTTCACTACAGTTTATAACACAGAGCCGTGAAAATAACATAGTAATATAGTTATTAAGGTTGAAGGAAGACTAAGTCCATCTAGTTCAACCCATGGCCTAACGTAACATGCCCTAACATGTTGATCCAGAGGAAGGCAAAAAAAAATAAAATATTTTTTTCCACAAAAATTATTTTTTAGCCCCCGGTTTTGTATTTTGCCAAGGGTAGCAGGAGAAATTGGACCCCAAAATTTGTTGGTCAATTTGTCCTGAGTACGCTGATTCTCCATATGTTGGGGTAAACTCCTGTTTGGCCACACGGGAGAGCTCGGAAGGGAAGGAGCACTGTTTTATTTTTCAATGTAGAATTGGCAGGAATTAAGATGGAACGCCATGTTGCGTTTGGAGAGACCCTGATGTGCCAAAACAGTGGAAACCCCACAATTCTAACTGAAACCCTAACCCAAACACACCCCTAACCCTAATCCCAACCCTAACCCCAAACGGAAATGTAATCCAAACCCTAACTTTAGCCCCAACCCTAACTAACCCCAACCCTAACTTTAGCCTCAACCCTAACCCCAACCCTAAGGGGAAAATGGAAATAAATACATTTTTTTAAATTTTATTATTTTTCCCTAACTAAGGGGGTGATGAAGGGGGGTTTGATTTACTTTTATAGTTTTTTTTTGGTGGATTTTTATGATTGGCAGCCGTCACACACTAAAAATAGAATTAGTTCTTACCGGTAATTTGGAATCTCCCATGACAGCCACTTTGGAGGTTGTCTTCCGTGCCCTAATAGGAGACAGGAACACAAAGAGTTTAAATACCCCTCCCCTTCCTGCACCGCCAGTGTTTTCCTGGACACAGTAGCATGTATAATTACCACAAAAGTACAGGAATCATCCAATAAGAATATCAGATAGGGAGGGAAATTAGTGCTGTCGTGGAAGGTTCCTAGAAACCGAATTACCGGTAAGAACTAATTCTATTTTCTCTAGTCACCTTCCACGACAGCCACTTCGGAGTAGTACCAACAGCTAATTTCTCTAGGGAGGGACCACGGCCTGCAGAACACATCTGCCAAATGTTAAATCCCTATTGAAATTTAGCCGGTAATGTCTGGTGAACGTATGGATGGACGACCAGGTGGCGGCTCTGCATATCTGCTCTGATGAGGCATTCCCCCTCTCTGCCCATGATGTTGCCATTGCTCTGGTAGAGTGTGCCTTCAGAGAGGCAGGTGGATCCAGTCCCTGTGATGAATATGCCAGAGAAATAGACTGTTTGATCCAGTTTGCAATGGTGTTTTTTGCCGCCTTCTTTCCCTTGTTTCGTCCCGAGAACTGGATGAATAAATTTTGATCAATTCGCCAGGCTTCAGTCTGTCGTAAGTAAGAAAGGACCACCCTGCGAACATCCAAGGTGTGGAAGGTCTGTTCTTTAGGGTTGGAGGGGTTTGGGCAAAATGAAGGTAGTAGAATGTCCTGATCTCTGTGGAAATTCGAGACCACTTTAGGCAAAAAGGACTGGTCTAGTTTTAGTATAATGCTATCCGTAGTGATCGTTAGATAGGTTTCCTGTATTGACAGGGCCTGTAATTCACCAATACGTCTAGCCGTAGTGACTGCGACTAGAAAGACTGTTTTCAAAGTTAAGTTCTTTAAGGTTATAGCATCCAGGGGTTCAAATGAATCCTGGGTTAGTGCATTAAGTACTGTATTGAGGTCCCAGGAAGGTACCCTACTACGGAGTGTAGGACGAATTCTGGATGCTGCTGTCATAAATCGCTTGATCCAGCGGTGATTGGCTAAATTCGAATCAAAAAAGCTACTAAGGGCCGATACTTGCACTTTGAGTGTGCTAGGGGTAAGGCCCATTTCCAAGCCCTTCTGTAAAAATTGTAAGATTTTCACTATATCAGGATTGAAAGGGTCTGGAACTTCTGGGGAGCACCAGGACGTAAATTTTTTCCAGACCTTAGTATAGATGGCATTGGTTACCGCCTTTCTGCTTTTTTGAAGGGTCTGAATTACGTCATCTGAGAGTCCTTTAGCTTTTAAGATTGTGGCTTCAGTAGCCATGCTGCCAAGTTCAATCTGTTTAGGTCCGGCTGTAGTAGGGGACCCCTGGTGTAGGAGATCGATATTTTTAAGGTAGAAGGCAGGGACCTTCCAGGGCCATATCTAATAGGGCGCCGTACCAACTTCTCCTGGGCCACAATGGGGAAATCAAGATTGTGGTCACTCCGTCTGTTCTGATTTTTTGCAGAGTTTTCGCCAGCATGGGAATGGGAGGAAAGGCATATGCAAGGTTGAACTTCCACTGCTGTGAGAAGACATCTATTCCCTGTGCCTTGTCTTTGTGATGAAGGGAGAAAAATGTTTCTACCTTCGCATTTTGCCTGTTGGCGAATAGATCCACCTCTGGAGTACCCCATTTTGCGGTTAGGGACTGAAACACTGTTTTGTCTAGGGACCACTCTCCTGGATGAACGTCTTTCCTGCTGAGGAAATCCACCTGAATGTTGTCCAGCCCCCTTAGATGTACTGCTGTGACTGTTAGAAGGTGTTTCTCAGCCCAGAAAAATATTCTTGCAGCTATCTCCTTTAGAGAGGCATACTTTGTTCCCCCTGGTGTCGAAGATAGGCTACCGTGGTCATATTGTCCAGGTAAATACGAACGTGATGATTTTTGATCAGTGCAGATGACGTCTTTAGAGCTTCCCCCACAGCTTTCAGTTCTCTTAGATTTGAGGAGCTGCTGCTGATATTCGATGCCCAATGTCCCTGAAAGTGGAAACCCTCTACCACTGCACCCCAGCCTCTTTTGCTGGCATCTGAGTGGAGTGTTTTTAGGGGAAGGTGATCCCAGCTGACCCCTCTCTGGAGATTTTGGTAATCTAGCCACCATTTTAGAGCTGATTTCACATGGCCAGGGAGAAGAATCTTTTGACTCAATGGAGTCGGTCGTCTCCTGGAATGTAGGAACACGTAAGTCTGGAGAGCTCATGTGTGAGCCTGGGCTCAGGAAACCGATTGTATACATGCGGTCAGGGACCCTAGTACAGACATCGATTCTCTGAGGGTCGGTGCATGCTGGCCTCTGAACTTGGCTACCTTGCGGACAAGGTTGATTTGATGATCTTTGGGCAGAAACGATGTTCTTACTTCCGAGTCCAGTAGTACCCCCAGAAATTTCCTTCTTGTGGAGGGATGGATCTCTGATTTTTCCAGATTTGGAATCCAACCCAGGGTTTGTAATATCTCTAGGGTCTTTGATACGTCTGTTTCCAGACGAGAGGCAGATGGAGCCATGATACGGAAGTCGTCTAAATACGGGACGATGCAGATTCCTTGTTGACGGATGAAGATTATCGCTTCCGCCATAATTTTTGTGAAAACCCGTGGGGCCGATGAGATGCCGAAGGGGAGAACATTGAACTGGAAATGTTCGATCTGGTGACCCTTGGAGACTGCGAATCTGATGAATTTCCTGTGCTCTGGGTGGATCGGCACATGGTAATACGCATCCCTCAGATCCACAGTCGCCATCATCCAATTTTGACTGATGAGGGGGATTACTGATTTGACGGTCTCCATTTTGAATCTCCTGTATCGGATTGATTCGTTTAAGGGTTTCAAATTTATGATAATTCTGTTCTTACCTGACGGCTTGGTTATCAGAAAAAGGCGTGAATAATGACCACGTCCTTCCTTCAATTGCGGTACCCGCGAGATCACATTTGATTGAATTAGTTTTTGTAGATCTTGTAACCAGGAGTTTTGGAGATCTGGATTTTGAAGGGAGGTTATCCTTAAGCATTGTGGGGGTGGTCTCACGAATTCTATTTTTAGTCCCTCTTGAACGGTACGAAGGACCCACCCACTGATTTGTGGAGATGGTCTGCCCCCCGACCGGAGCACAGTCATTGCTTATCTGGGGTTTGCTGGGCCTGAGGGGCCAGGATATTTTTGCCCCTGCCTCCCTTGGGATAGCTCCACCTTCCCGTTTTGCCTTTTCCTCTCTGCGAAGATTGGTCACAGGAGGGACGAAAAAACCGGTTTTTACGTACCGGTAATAGCATTTTACGGAGCCACGACAGCACCCCTACGAGAGAGGGGATCCGCCCACCTTCCGGACAGGAACCTACAGGATTTAAAGGGGCGGTCCCCCTCATCACTCCAGTTTGTGTTTCAGAGTATAAGGGACACCGCCATTGAGTTAGTACATACACATATATACTTTAAACATTCCTAAATACCATCACCTTCTAAAGAGTGATTTTTTAATAAGCACACTTTTCCCAAAGGGTGCAGAAACCAGTGAATAACTACGGGGGGGAATGTGCGGGTGCTGTCGTGGCTCCGTAAAATCCTATTACCGGTACGTAAAAACCGGTTTTCCTATCACCACGACAGCACCCCTACGAGAGATTTTCAAAGATCAATCACCTGGGAGGGACTACAGCACTGAGTACTGTACGGTCAAAAACTAAATTGGCCTCTGAAGATAAATCAAGACGATAATGTCTATAAAAGGTGGAAGGAGATGACCACGTTGCCGCCTTACGTCTATGGAGACGTCCGCTCTTTCCGCCCAGGATGAGGCCATGGCTCGAGTGGAGTAGGCCCTGATGCCATCTGGTGGTGTCTGGCCTTTAGCAGTATAAGCAAGATATATGGCATCTCTTATCCATCTGACGCTTTTGTTACACTCGCCCCTTTCCTTGGATTCTAAAAGGAAACAAACAGAGCCCTACTCTGCCTCCATGGTTCTGTTTTGTGTAGGTACTCTAATAGAGTTCTTCTGACATCTAACATGTAATATTTCTGCTCGTCAGCTGAATTCGGATTGTCACAGAAAGATGGTAAAATTATTTCCTGACTTCTATGAAATTTGGAAGCTACTTTTGGTAGGTATGCTGGATCAGGTTTTAACACTACCCTGTCCTGAAAGACCATTAAATAAGGAGGATCTATCGACAAAGCTTGCAAGTCACTCACTCTCCTAGCAGAGGTCAGGGCTACTAGGAAGGCTGTATTTAAGGTTAAATTTTTTATGGAGACAGAATCTGATGGCTCAAAGGGGGGTTCTGTTAAGGCGTCTAAAACCAAATTTAAATCCCATGGTGGTAATCTAGGAATATACACTGGTTTACTACGTTCAGTGGCTCTGATAAATCGGGAAACCCATCTATTTCCCGCCACATCGCTGTTATATAACGCTCCCAAATACTTGGACTCTAAGGGTATTTACCGCCAAGCCCAATTCTCGGCCCTTCTGTAAAAACTCCAGAATAGCCGGAATTGGGACCCTGCCAGAAAAGGGATTTTGGTAGAAGGCAAGGAACTTTTTCCAAGTTTTAGCATAAATTTTAGTGGTAACTTCTTTCCGGCTATTTAAAAGGGTAGATATGAGAGCCTCTGAAAACCCTCTTCTCCTCAATAACTCCCTCTCAAATTCCACGCCGTCAGATGCAGGGATTCCACATTGGGGTAACGGAATGGACCCTGAGTAAGAAGCTCCGGACTGGTCGGCAGTACCCAGGGGTCGGACACAGACATTGCCCTGAGTAACGAGAACCATGCCCTCCTGGGCCAAAAGAGGGCAATCAGGATCACTCTCGCCCTCTCCTCCCTGATCTTCCTGAGGACTATCGGGATCAGACACATTGGGGGAAACGCGTTAGCCAGAGGGAAATCCCAGTGTATTTGAAGGGAGTCTATTATACAGGGCTTGTCCGCCACCCGAAGAGAGGCGAACTTCCTGGTCTGCCTGTTCTCTCTCATTGCGAATAGATCGATAACGGGCAATCCCCACAGGTCCACTATCTGTCTGAACAGCCGTCGATCTAGAACCCATTCTCCCTGACGTAGAGAATGACGGCTGAGGTAATCTGCCTCTGTGTTGAGCTCTCCCCAAATGTGAACGGCTGATAGAGAGCGAAAGTGAGCTTCGGCTATTTCGAGTATGTCTGTGGCGGTGTTCATTAGGGATCTTGACCTTGTACCCCCTTGATGGTTGAGATACGCCACTACTGTTGTGTTGTCTGTCTGGACTCTTACATGTGAATCCTGCAGAGATGGGAGCAACCTGAGTAAGGCCTTCTTTATTGCCGTGAGCTCTTTCCAGTTTGAGGACTCTTGAGCTTCTAAGAGAGACCATTGCCCTTGAGTCCAGACATCTCCTATATGAGCTCCCCAACCTATTGGACTGGCATCGGTTGTGACCGTGTTGTCTGGTACTACACTCCAGCGTACTCCTTTCCCTAAATGTCTTCTGTTTAACCACCATCTCAGACTGGGTAGAGTGGCGGAGGACAGCCTGAGTCTTCCGCCTAATTGCCCCTGAAGACTCCTCTCTGTATCCAAGACTTGGGCCTGCAACACTCGAGTGTGGAATTGAGCCCACTGGACGGCTGGTATGCATGACGTTAGGGATCCCAGAAGGGACATAGCGTCTCTTAAAGTCAGATCTGGCTTCCTTGTTACCGTACTGACTTTGTGCACAATCCTCTGCTTTTTCTCCTCCGGAAGGAAACATTGTCGCACTTCCGAATCCAGCAGAATACCTAGGAAAGTCTGAGTTGTTGATGGATCGAGTCTTGACTTCTCCATATTGACTATCCAACCCAAGTCCTGTAAGGAAGATATTACATGATTTAGGCGAGTACTACACTGGCAAAAGGAATTCCCCACTACCAGGAAGTCATCCAAGTAGGGTATAATTAACGTATCTTGTTCTCAGACATAGGCCATTACTTCTGCCATGACTTTAGTAAATACCCTCGGTGCCATCGATACACCAAAGGGCATTGCAGCAAACAAAGTGTCTGACCTGGTCGTTCAAGCGCACTGCCATTCTGAGGAATTGTTGATGATCTTGGTGAATGGGCAGATGGTAATACGCATCTTTTAAATCCAGGACTATCATATAACATCTGGGAAAGAGAAGTTTAGTTGCCGTTTTAATAGATTCCATCTTAAAGGCATGATACTCTAGATGTTTGTTTAATCTCCGTAAGTTTATGATGGTTCGAAAGAATCCATCTGGCTTGGAGATTAAAAATAAAGGGGAATAGAACCCTTTCCCCTGTTGATGCTTTGGAACCTCCACTATGACTTCTTTTCGTCTTAACATTTGGACCTCTTTTTCAAGGGCCTTTTGTTGGTCTAAGGAATCAGGGGCAGTCAAGATATAAAATTCAGAAGGTTTTTCCCGGAACTCTAATTTTAACCCTGAATTAATTATACCCAGAACCCAATTGCTCGAAGTTATTTTGGCCCACTGAGCATAGAAAAATTTTAGCCTGCCCCCTACTGGAAGATCTTTTTTAACGATAGTTTCTTCTTCTTCTTGAGGAAGATGATGAAGCATTAAAGTCCGAACCTTTCTTTTTTGGGTCTGATGGTTCCCAGTCTCGGTTGTGGTAAGGTCTTCGGTATTGGAAGCGTCTCCTGAAGGTATTCCTAAAGGTAGGGTTGAAAGCTTTAGGAAAACCGTTCTTCCTATCCTCAGCCTTAGCTAGGATATCATCCAATACCGGGTCAAACAGGTACTCACCCCTACACGGTATTGTACATAGTTTAGCTTTCGCCTGGGCATCCCCTTTCCAGGTCTTAAGCCATAGGGCTCGGCGAGCAGCGTTTGAGAGACCTGCTGATCTTGCCGCCAATTTTAAAGAATCCACTGACGCGTCCGCTAAATACGCCACCCCTTCACGTATTTGCGAAAGTGAGTTCAACATCTTGTCTCTGGGCACCTTGGACTTCAGCTGTTCTTCCAGTTGGGATATCCACACCATGACGGATCTAGCCGTACACGTGCTAGAGATAGCAGGTTTGAACGCCCCCGCAGTTGATTCCCATACTTTTCTCAAAAACATGTCTGCCTTCCTATCGATGGATCTTTCAGAAGGCCCACATCCTCCAGCGGCAATGTACCGGCTTTAGACGTAGAAGCCACCGCTGCATCCACTTTCGGGACTTTCATCCACTCTGCCAGCTCATTATCTTCAAAGGGATACCTTCTTTTAGCTGATGACGGAAGGAAACCTTTATCCTGTTTATCCCATTCTCTCTTTATAAGAGTCTTAACCGTATCCACCACCGGAATGCCTTACGACTCCTCTGGCACAAGCCCGCAAACATTATGTCCTGTGCGGACCTTGGTTCCTTGCTCTCTGCAACATCCATGGTAGCTCGGACTCCTTTAACAAACATGTCCATGTTGTCCACTGAGAAACAAGGCCTTCCCTCTTCATCTGAGGAGGATGGAGATGAAGATCGGGAACATTCCCCTTCTTGCAGGGACAGACTAGATCCTGCCGATATGTCCCTGCCCGACCTTTCCTGGCAGCTGCCTCTAAGGGAATAGCTAATTTCCTCCCTGATGACCGCTCTAAGGTCTGATGACCGAAGGGGGGCTTCCTCTTCTAAGGTCTGAGATATGCAAGCCTGACACAGCCTTTTGGTATAAGTGTCAGGCATTGGAATCATGCATAGAGCACATTGCTTGTGCTTAGATTTAGTGGTATTTTTTCCCTAAAACAAAGCACAAATAACAGACCATATCAGCACCAGGTGTCTGATTTAACACTCACCATAAGGCTGATTCTGTGAATACCGATTCTGGAGGAGTAGGATCCAAATGTGACGCTGGGGCGCTTGCACGCTGCTGCCCCCGTACCACGCTGCTGCTGCTTCTCCTTGAGCGGCCGCTACCGCTCTTACTGCACTGTTCCGTTCCCTCTCCATGAGAGTGCTCGGCGTCCCCTACTGAGGACATGGCTGCGCGCCTCCTACCATAGGCGCCGCTCTTTTACAGCGCTGCAGCGCTCCTCCCCCGGCTTACCCCGGAAGCATACCAACTACTTCCGGGTTCACCAGCGCCGGTGTGGACGCTGCACACTGCGCTCAACCGCGGACCAGGACGGCACTGCCCAACTCCTGGGACGCGCTCCTCATGGCCAGACGAGGGGGGGTCTGCACGCAGGACACCCCCGACGCTGCTTCCGAGCCCCCGATTCCGCCGTTCCTAGCAGATACCGCGCGGAGGCATGGAGGCCCGGGTAAGACTGCTGCTGCAGGCTCCTGCCTTCCAGACAGGAACCCAAACTGGAGTGATGAGGGGGACCGCCCCGTTAAATCCTGTAGGTTCCTGTCCGGAAGGTGGGCGGATCCCCTCTCTCGTAGGGGTGCTGTCGTGGCGATAGGAAAAGCATTTTTTGGGCATCTTCTGCTCGGGGAGATTTCTTTTTATCTGCCGCCTTATCCAAAATATCATCCAGAACGGGTCCAAATACATTATGACCCTGAAAGGGTATGCTACATAATTTGGACTTTGGATAAAATCCTGGGGAGGCGATTTTGTCTCCGAGTGCTCTCCTGGATGAGTTAGAGAGGACGGCAGCTTTTGCGGCTACTTGGACCGATTCAGCAGAAGCATCAGCTAGGAACCCCGTTGCTTTCTGTAGGAAGGGTAGGGAGTCTAAAATCTCCTCTCTTGGGGTGCCCTGTGTCAAGTGATCCTCAAGTTTGCGTAACCAGATAAATAAAGATCTGGCCACGCAAGTGGAGGCTATATTGGACTTTAGTAAATTTGTGGAGGTGTCCCAGGACTTTTTTAATAAACTCTTTATTTTATGATCCATCGGATCCTTGAGTTGCGAAGAGTCCTCGAAGGGAAGGGCTGTTTTCTTAGTTACCCTGGACACCTGTGCATCCACTTTCGGGGTCTCCCATAAGGAGTTATCCCCATCCAATGGACACCGGTTCTTTTTCAGGGAGGTCCCATTCATGCAGAATTAGATCTCGTAAATTTTTATGTACTGGAAACCCTTTTTGATCTTTGGGTTTCAGACCCTCAAACATCTCATCCTGTACTGTGAGTGTAACTTCTTCATCCTCTACCCCATGGTGCCTCTTACTAAACTGATTAGTTTACAGGTGGGGGTAGAAGTGGAGCCTTCGTTTTCCCAGTTATCCTCCGAACCCGAGGACTGGATCTCTCCCGAGTCTGGGTCGGATTCTACCGGGGCTTTTTTCCAACTTTTTGGAGGGGGTGGCTGAGGCACCGACATTTGTGAGAAGGTGGCTATAGAAGAATGGACCTCATCTTTAATGAGGGATCTGATGCTATCCAGCAGCGAGGGTTGTTCAGCGCGTAGGACCTCATCCGTACAGGACTGGCAGAGCTTTTTCCCGTATGTTGATGGGAGTTTGGCTGTACACACTTTACATTTGCGGCTTGACTTTTTAGGATCAGAAACCTTTTCTCCCTTCTCCCTATAAGGGCCCCTTTCCACTTGAGAGAAAAAAAACGGTCCGAATTACGGACCGAAAAAACGGATGTAACATCTGCGAGTGTCATGCGAGTGTGATGTGATTTTTTTTTATCGCAACATCCGTATGACATCCGTATTGCTGTCCGATTTTTACGCATGGGTCTCCTTTGAAAAGCCGGTAATTCAGCGCAGTGTACAGTAAAATCACACTGACAGCTTAGATTAGAGTAGATATATTCACATAGAATAGGTATATATACATATATATGTCAGGGAGACACCTATATATATATATATTTATATTTAATGCAGCGCTAGATAGCTTAAAAGCCGGTAATTCAATTGCCGGCTTTTGCCATCTCCTTCCTAAACCCGACATGATATGAAACATGGTTTACATACAGTAAACCATCTCATATCCCCATTTGTTTTGCATATTCCACACTACTAATGTTAGTAGTGTATATGTGCAAAATTTGGCGTTCAAGCTATTATATTTAAGGGTTAAATCGCGGAAAAAATTGGCGTGGGCTCCCGCGCAATTTTCTCCGCCAGAGTAGTAAAGCCAGTGACTGAGGGCAGATAATAATAGTCTAGAGAGGGTCCTCGGTTATTGGCCCCCCCTGGCTAAAAACATCTGCCCCCAGCCACCCCAGAAAAGGCACATCTGGAAGATGCGCCTATTCTGGCACTTCCCATTCCCGTGTAGCGGTGGGATATGGGGAAATGAAGGGTTAAGGTCACCTTGCTATTGTAAGGTGACATTAAGCCAGATTAATAATGGAGAGGCGTCTATTATGACACCTATCCATTATTAATCCAATAGTCTGAAATGGTTAAAAAAAAACACAAACACATTATTACAAAGTCTTTTAATGAAATAAAAACACAGGTTGTTGGAATATTTTATTATCCTGGTAATACACCTGAAGACCCTCACTCTGTAACAAAGACAAAATAAAAAAACAACAATATCTCATACCTTCCGATGATCTGTCACGTCCCACGATGTAAATCCATCTGAAGGGGTTAAAAAAAATTTACAGGCAGGAGCTCTGCTATAATGCAGCTGTGCTCCTGGCTGTAAAACCCCAGCGAATGAATGGAAACTAGGTCAATGACCTGTAGTTACCTTCATTCGCGGTGATGCGCCCTCTGCTGGTTGTCCTCATATGAACTCGAGCCTGGGAACTTGTCTGATTTTTTTCCCACGCTCGAAGGACATCCAGCAGAGGGCGCATCACCGCGAATGAAGGTAACTACAGGTCATTGACCTTTTCAAAGGACACTGGTGCGTAAAAAACGGACAACACTCGCATGGTGCGAGTGCTGTGCGTTTTTTTTCTCGCACCCATTGACTTGCATTGGCGAGTCTCATCCAAGAATCGCAGCAATACGCAGCATGCTGCGATTTTTTTCTCAGTCCGATTTCGGCTGAGAAAAAAAATCGCATATGGAATGTCACCTAATAAATAACATTGGTCCGAGTGCAATCCGATTTTTTATCGGATTGCACTCGTCCGTTTTCCTCGCAAGTGGAAAGGGGCCCTAAGAGAGAGAAAGAGGGTTTGCTAAGCCACTTAGGGGTATATAGCTATATATACATATATACATGCATGCATATACGTATATACGGGATAGCTGGGCCCGACACCTGCTACTTACTTTGGTAGGAGGGGGAACGCTGGCATCTGCAGATGCAGAGCAAGGGGGTCTGTCACCGTCCATGTCCGTCATGTAGTGTAACAGTCAGACAGCTTACCTTGCTACCCGGATCTCTTTATGAAGGATCGATGGCCCAGCGTCATAGTGCTCCTCCCCCCGTGTTGCTCGATTGGGGTAGGGTCCTGGAACGCCCCCGAAAACGCTGCTGTATGGCATCCTGCTGCTCGGACGCCATTGCTGGCTGGCGTGCACTCCATCCTGGAACGCACCTGAGAGAACCGGAAGTGACGCGCGTTAACCCGGAAGTGATCAGGCCTCGGCCGGCCACAGACTCCGGGACGCGCGCCACCTCCAGCGCTGCAGCCAGGGAGGAGGGAACTGAGGGGCTGCAGGAGGCCCCCGGTAGGCACGTCACTGCCCCGCATTACTCCACGAAGGGAGCGCCAGAGGGGCGGGAAGGTCCCGAGTCCCTCCTAAGAGAGGAGACGGGAGCAGCGTTCTTTGAGGAGGGAACGCCCAACCTCCATGCTGCCCGGCTTTGGTAAGTGGAGCTCCAGTCGCCGGCCACGGCAGCCCCTTCAGAATCTCCTCATGCCCCATAGGGGACAGGAAAACACTGGCAGTGCAGGGAGGGGTATTTAACCTCTTTGCGTTCCTGTCCCCTATTAGGGCGGGGAAGACAACCTCCGAAGTGGCTGTCGTGGAAGGTGACTAGAGAAAGACGCTTTTTATTGCAAAAAATAGTTTTTTAATCACCACATTTTGAGAGCTATAATTTTTGTTCGCCGGTATGATAATAAAGTGTTGTTTTTTGTGGCGTTCACTGAAGGGGTTAACTAGTGGGATAGTTTTATAGAGCGGGTGGTTACAGACGCGGCAATACCAAATACTGTATGTGTACTTTTACTGTTTGTTTTTTTATTTACATAAATAAATGGATTTATTGGGATTTTTTTTTTCTTTATATGGGGATTTTTTTTTTTTTTTAACTTTCTAATATTGTCCCAGGGTGGGACATCACTATATTAGATCAGATCGCTGATCTGACACTTTGCATAGCACTGTGTCAGATCAGCAATCTGACAGGCAGTGCAGGAGGCTTTCCGGCGCTTGCTCTGAGCAGGCGCCGGCAAGCCACCTCACTTCAGGACCCGGAAGGAGCCCCGTGGCCATTTTGGATCTGGGGACTCCTTCCAGAACACTGAAACAACGCGATCGCATTGCGTTGTTCTGGTTGGAGAGCGCAGGGAGCCCCCGTCCCTGCGCGATGCCCCTCTGTCACTGTCACTACTGACAGCGGCATCAGAGGGGTTAAATGCCCACGATCAGCGCTAGCGCCGATCGTGGGCATTGCTGCGGGGTGACAGCTGTCCTATACAGCTGACACCCGCGCTCAGTGTGAGGCCGCGCGATCGTGCCGCCGTACTAGTACTGCAGTTTGCGGGAACTGAGTTCCCGCAGAGCAGTACTAGTATGGCGCATGTCAGGAAGGGGTTAATAGTAGTCCAGGAAACAGACTATTGTTTGTATGAGTCTGAACATTGCCTCTTGAATTGAGGTTTGTGGATTGTTGAATGACTGCTGTATACCTATTATGTCAGCTCCTACAAGCTATTGTGTTGCTATTTTTGGAGAACATGGACGCAGGGTCATTGAACAATCGATGTTTGCTAATATATTGATTACCCATTGTATAAGCACATGTAGCTCGTTAATTTTAAAATAGTGAAGGACAAACTATGCAGATTGATAAAATTCTCAAATCAGTGAAAGTTGGCCTTATCTCACCTTGCCTTGATCTGTGGATGATGGCCTGGGGGACCATTGTGAACTATGAAAGGGGATCTGCCTCTGCTCGCAAACACATTCCACAGGATGCCAGTTTAAGAGACCATGGCACTGGCTGGAGGAATACAGATCTGATCCATTGACCATCACTGAACCCTCAAAAACGTTTGGAGAATCCAGGTTGGGATAATCAGGTCATCTGCCCATGTACCTCAATAGACTCAGCTTTGTAAGCTTGTTGTTACCTTCTCTCTGTGGGTGCTTGGCAAATGTGGGATGCCACTGGTGGGCATAGTCGGACCTGGAAACCCCGAAGTCGCAGCTGCTCTATTCATGACGAACACAAGGAACGGTAAGACTCTGTAATTTGAACCATCTTGGATATTTTCTGGGACAGTTCTATATGGTATTTCTGTTGGTGGTTCAATATGTTATTGCCACAGTGTTTTACTCTCACCCTGTGTTGTTTGAGTAGTATTCTGCCCATGAAAAAAAGGAGTGTGGGCATTCAGTGGGATGAGCACTGGTCCATGTGCTCTTTCTAAAGATAGCTGGGCCAGCGGATGAGAGCGCCCACTGACCGTCTTGTCTCCACAAGGCCCAATGACCACCCAACACCATTATGGACTGACGACCACAAGCATTATGAATATTCATAACATTGTTTTTACTAACCCTCGAAATCACCATAATCAAACCTAGACATTATATGCAACTTCTAGTTACCGTAATTTAAATCCATAAATGAACATTTGAATTACCAACCAGCCTAACCTAGATCATTAGGATCATTCAGTATTAACAGTTCAGTTTCTTTGTTCTGATAGAAATTTTAGTTATTAACAGTAAACAATTACATTTACAATGTATGTACATACTGGGTAACCATGTGCTGGAATAGTATGGAAAACACATGATACTGTGAGATAGAATTATGTAAAGTATGTAGTGACTGTAAAATATGTTTCACTTACAGATCTAACAAAGCTCCTCTCACAAATGTACAGCAGGGACACTGGCTTCTGGTTCATAAAGTGTGTCCTTTTCCAAATGTCATGGGTAGGCACACAACCTACCAGCCTCCTTCTGAAGGTTTGTGCAGAAAAGAAGCTCAGTCAGAAGATGGGCACGTTACACAACGGCTCTCACCATTTGTGGTGCTTCAATAAACAAGACGAGCTACAGACTTTCATTTTTATTTCACTCCTACCCAAACTATACGCTGTGGAGTCATTTCCACAGAGGACACTTTACCGTAACCTTTTGGTGTGTGTCTATCCTGAATTAATAGTACAGAAATTAAGCAGCAACACCTGTTTCAAGAAATACATGTATTTTTAATATTTCCGTAGCACTAAAGGGAAACTTCAACATTTGTTTTGGATACATGAAGACTTGTAGTCGGAAGTCTTCCCCATGATTGTGGAGCCTACGGAAACAGACTAAGGGACCTTTTAAAACGCTTAGAATAATTAACAAAAAACACATGCAAAGGCTTCCTAATTTACTGAGATAATGACTTTTGGGTTTTCATTGGCTGTAAGCCATAATCATCAACATTAACAGAAATAAACACTTGCAATAGATCACTGTTTGTAATGACTCTATATAATTTATGAGTTTCACTTTTTCTATTGACGAACTGAAATAAATTAACTTTTTGGATGACATTCTAATTTTGTGAGTGCTTTGCCCCCCAACTGATGGCATAGTATGGCCATACAAGCCATAAAGGTGCTGACAGCTGCCATATGTAACCAGCTGCACGGTACTTAGCAAACTATTCTAGCATAGCAGAATATAGAGGAGTCATTTGCCCTCTTTTGGCAATTTAAACAAACAAATAAAGCTTTTAGAAATGTGGAAAGTACCTAGACTTTTCCCTCAGTACTCTCCATGACCTTAATAGAAAGTGAGTTGCAACACAGTGCTACTGAAAAATACTTCCTTATAGTGAGTAGGGTGAACAAGTTTATTCTAGTAAAATATCAAATACCTTGTAACCCTTAAAACTCCTACAATAAGTGCAAACGATGTGAAAAGATTTATCCAAAAATACTTGTCTATGAAATGTTCAGTGAATAATATGAACAGACTTTAGAAAGGGCCATTGTGGTTTACTAGTGATTTGGGCCCTAGTTCCAAGAACTGCTGCAAGTGTCATTAGTTAGACCCCCATAAGTTGATGTAGGATGATGATGTAGCTATATCATGGACATATCCCATACCTTTGTCTTAGGAAAAACCATTTTAATAATAGAAGTAAAATGAACCTGTGAGTTGGGAAACTTGACATAAAAAACTGAAAATCTAAGGATTTAAGTAAGGAAACATGTAACAGGATAATCGTTCAACTCAGAATTAATTCATCAAAAGTAACAGATTTTCGTTAAATGACACAGAAACTGCTACAATCTGGTTAATTCACCAAATGCGTTCAACTGAATGATTAATACAAGCAAACAAAAGGAACGGTATGTTTATTTATTTAGTAGAACTATGTACTGCATGATATCTGTTTTTTTTTTTACAGATTTACAGAGAACAAAAAATGCTAAATTTATTCATGAGGTTTTTAATATATATAATGCTCAGATAAAAAATGGACTGATGTCATACTCACTTCACCAATCCCCTTTCACTTCTGTTCTTGTTCTGCCTGGTATCTGCTTCCCGCTGCAGCGATGACAGGCAATCACAGTGGCAATCTGCTACAGTCAGCATCTGTGGCAAGGGATCAGTGAGATGAGTATGGCTTCTTTTATTTTAATAAAGCAATCCGAGCATTTTGTTTTAAAAATTGTACTTACCCAGATACCCTCTTTAAATAATTAAATAATAAGGCTATACCCAAAATAGACACTGAATTTAAAAAAGGAAAAAAAAAAGAATATACTGAAAAATTGTAAAAATTTAGATCTAGGTAGAATACTTTAGTTCATGTTAAGATCCAAAATAGTCTGGGGTCTGGTACGTATGAATGCTAAACATTCCCGATGGTGGCAATCAAAGTAGAATTTTGAAGTTTGCTGGAGATCAGACCACTCTGGCCCCAGCCAACCCAAGAACCCGAGCTCTCAAGAGCCCCGGCTAAATGGAGCATAAGTCGATAATGCGCTCCATTCAATCAAATAGTAGTGCCAAAAAGCACCCGAGTCAAGTATCCAGCAATCTCCAGTGCTTCCATTAAGAGTGAATGGAGTGCTAGTGTTCATGATAGACCTATACTCCATTCAACCGGGACTCTTCAAAGCTCTGGTTTGCGCGATCACTGAGGCCAGGGCGGTGAGACCCCCAGAGAAAGTAATCTCCTATCCTGTTGATAGGGGATAGCTGTCAAACTTAAATGTACCACTTTATGGGTCAACTAACACTACCGATCACACATTTCACAACTGAAGTATCTTGGTATAGGTGAAAGCACAGACATAAGCTGACAAATTCAAATGGAAAACACATGTAATTAGTCAAGGGCCTTTTTATTGGGTGATTAGTATGTAAAAATCTCATACTATCGAGAATGGATTTGCAATCATTGGCAAGTGTAAACATTTGTTGCTGGCGAGAACATGCTTGTTGGTTGAAATTTTTTTTATGACTTCCTATTATATCACCTCATGTAAATAACATATGTTAGTCCTTAGAAGACAAGACAGGAGGAAAGCAAGAAAAATAAGCGACTTTATAAGTTTTTGGGATTACAAAAAAACGATTATTGTATCGGAGTCAATTGGTGATCATTTTTTACAAATTTATCTTCAAGTGTAAAAGAATCCTGAGAAGGAGTTATTCAAAGCCCACATCCCAATTGTTAGAGCGTTTTTAATATTATATAGGAATATATTTTAATTCTAATTATTACTTTACAAGAAGGGTGGAGATGAGGAGAAATCTGAAACGACCCATGTGAACTATCTATCGCATCACATAACTTTATGGCTTTAGGTTTCTATAAGCAGAGTGAAAAAAACAACTGACAAACAGTTACAAAACTATTACACAACAGCTTTATCTTATGGGAACAGCATGCAATTCTGCTGAAAGCAAACATGGCAGTAAGATGAGGCAATAAAAGTTAACTGGAAATGAGTTCACTACTTTAGAAAAAAAAACGATCTTTGTGGTAGTAAATGTAAATTCAATGCCATCAGACGGTTTTTCAGCTTTTATGATTTGTAGGGAGATTACTAAGTATCTGGACTCTTCCAACACAGACAATGCATCACACAAAACAAATACATTACATAGTTCAAGCATAGAGTGGCCAAACATTAACAGATTGAGGAAGGGGAATCTAGAGGAAAGGTTATATCAGGCTACAGCACGTAGTCACTGTGCTATGTATTGTTCAGTTTCTCACTCCTTACAAATTCCACAGTTCATAGACTGATTATAAAAACTCACATCAGTCCCTGTCCCCAGGTGGGGCCCATAATCTAATTCACAGGAGTCAACCTGATTGCACCTTCTCAAAGGAGAGACTCCTTCACTGGCTTCTATGGACAAATGAAGATATGGACTGTCTGGCTAGATAGTGGAGTGGAAGTCTGTCATTCCCTCTCCCAGGTCTAACAATATGGACCCACAGAAAGGCACATGTCCCAATGCTCAATTTCCCACTCCTTAAAAATTCCACAGTTCACATCCAGATTGTAATTACGAATATCAATCTCTGTTACCAGTTGGGGCCAATAATCTAATTCAAAGAACTGGCTCATATCAACAACTGAACTTTCTTGCTAGATAGCTAGGGTGGGAGTCTGCCCTTTTTAACTCCAACACCAAGAATTTACAAAAAGGCACATACCCCAATTATCTGAATGGTCACTACAGTGGTATACAGTTGAACTTATAGGTTTACTTACACCTTAGCCCCATTCACTAAATCTTAGTTTTTCACAATTCCTTACACTTAATCCTAGTACACATTCCTTCTCTTATAGCATCATTACAATATTTCAAGAATGTAAAATATCCTGATAATACTAGACACAATGATTTATCGCAGCTTCTTAAAGCGAACCTGTCAGCAGGATTGTACTGAGTAGCCTACAGACAGTGTCAGGTTGGTGAAGTTATACTGATTAAAATGATACCTTTGTTGATGAAATCCATCTTGAGGTTGTTAGTGATTAGGCCAATTTTTTTTTAATCTTACCAGTGTCACTTTATGTGTTAATATCTCTAGAACACTTCAACATATCTTATTGATTTTGAGAAAGTTTTTTCATGACACATTGTACTTTATGATAATGGTACATTTAGGTCTATATATCTTGCATTTATTTATAAAAATATCAGAAAAAAAAATTAGCTATTTTCAATCTTTGAATGATTGTTTCTTCCCTTAAAGGTACCTTCACACATAACGATATTGTTAACGATATCGTTGGTTTTTGTGACGTAGCAACGATATCGTTAATAAAATCGTCATGTGTGACAGCGACCAACGATCAGGCCCCTGCTGGGAGATCGTTGGTCGCTGAACAAAGTCCAGAACTTTATTTCGTCGCTGGATCTCCCGTGGACATCGCTGGATCGGCGTGTGTGACACCGATCCAGCGATGTCTTCACTGGTAACCAGGGTAAACATCGGGTAACTAAGCGCAGGGCCGCGCTTAGTAACCCGATGTTTACCCTGGTTACCATCCTAAAAGTAAAAAAAACAAACAGTACATACTTACCTACCGCTGTCTGTCCTCCAGCGCTGTGCTCTGCATTCCTCCTGCACTGTCTGTGAGCGTCGGTCAGCCGGAAAGCAGAGCGGTGACGTCACCGCTCTGCTTTCCGGCCGCTGTGCTCACACAGACAGTACAGAAGGAGTGCAGAGCACAGCGCTGGAGGACAGACGGCTGTAGGTAAGTATGTACTTTTTGTTTTTTTTACTTTTAGGATGGTAACCAGGGTAAAGATCAGGTTACTAAGTGCGGCCCTGCGCTTAGTTACCCGATGTTTACCCTGGTTACCGACATCGTTGGTCGCTGGAGAGCGGTCTGTGTGACAGCTCTCCAGCGACCAAACAGCGACGCTGCAGCGATCCGGATCGTTGTCGGTATCGCTGCAGCGTCGCTAAGTGTGAAGGGGCCTTAACATCCACTGACAAACACAGTGAGTCATGGCCGGGTGTCAGTTCCCACACCAGGACGGACTGTGTCCGTCATGCATTTAAAACTATCACAGCGTGTAAAAATGCAGTGACAGTTCAGTTCAGTTCCGACAGTGGTCTGTGACAGTTGAAAGGCACAGGAAGAGGTGCAGGGACCCATGCCGTCGGTCCTCGCACCTAGATCGCTGTCATCAGTCAATCAATACGACTGACCGATCACAGCATGATCGCGCAGGAGATGCTGAAATATCAGCACTTCCTGCACCGATCAGTGCAGCAGCTCAGTGCTGCCAGTGGCGTCTACACAAACAGCCAGGAGCAGTGTCAACACCTCCCCTAGCTGTTAACCCCTTAGCGACTGCCGATACGCATTTTAACGGCGGCCGCTAAGGGTACTTAAACCACAGCTCCGTTAATTAACGGCGCTGTGGAAAAAGTAAATAGCGCCCCCCAGAGGCGGATTTTCTCTGGGGTCTCGGCTGCCGGGGGTAGCCGAGACCCCAGAGAACATGATTCGGGGTTTTTTTTACCGACCCCGCTTTTGCGATCGCCGGTAATTAACCGTTTACCGGCGATCTAAAAAAAAAACAAAAAACGCGATTTCTTTTTAATTTCTCTGTCCTCCGATGTGATCGCACATGAGAGGACAGAGAAAAGGGGTCCCCGATCGCCCCCCGATACTCACCTGTCTCCCCTGGTGCTCCTCGTGGCTCCTGATGGGCGCTGCCATCTTCAAAATAGCGGGCGCATGCGCAGTGCGCCGGCCGGCCCCGGGAGAATCTTTGGGGTCTCGGCTACCGGGGGTAGCCAAGACCCCAAAAAGCATGATCGGGGTCGGTTTTACCGACCCCTGTTTTGTGATGGCCGGTAATTGTTTACCGGCGACCGCAAAAAAAAAAGAAAAAAAAAGCAAAGTGTAATTCTCTGTCCTCTGATGTGATCGCACATCAGAGGACAGAGAAATAGGGGGATTCGGGGACCCTATTATACTTACCGGTGTCCCTGGGTCCTCCTGCTGCTCCTCCTGGCCGCCGGCATCTTCTGGGCAAAAGAAAATGGCGGGCGCATGCGCAGTGCGCCCGCCATCTGTCTCCATCTGCCGGCCGGCAGGAGAAGAGCAGTTGGGGCTAAAATTAGGATTAGGGCTAGGGTTAGGGCTAAATTTAGGGTTAGGGTTGGGGCTAAATTTAGGTTTAGGGTTAGGGCTAAATTTAGAGTTAGGGTTGGGGCTAAATTTAGGGTTAGGGTTGGGGCTAAATTTAGGGTTAGGCTTCTTTCACACTTACGTCGGTACGGGGCCGTCGCAATGCATCAACCCGACATACCGACGCACGTTGTGAAAATTGTGCACAACGTGGGCAGCGGATGTAGTTTTTCAACGCATCCGCTGCCCAATCTATGTCCTGGGGAGGAGGGGGCGGAGTTACGGCCACGCATGCGCGGTCAGAAATGGCGGATGCGACGTACAAAAAACGTTACATTGAACTTTTTTTGTGCTGACGGTCCGCCAAAACACTGATCCAGTGCACGACGGACGCGACGTGTGGCCATCCGTCACGATCCGTCGGCAATACAAGTCTATGGGCAAAAACGCATCCTGCGGGCACATTTACAGGATCCGTTTCTTGTCCAAAACGACGGATTGCGACGGATGCCAAATGACGCAAGTGTGAAAGTAGCCTTAGGGCTAGGGTTAGGGTTGGGGCTAAAGTTAGGGCTAGGGTTGGGGCTAAGGTTAGGGTTAGAGTTTGGATTAGGGTTGGTATTAGGGTTAGGGTTGGCATTAGTGTTACGCTTGGGATTAGGGTTAGGTTTAGGATTAGGGTTAAGGTTAGGGTTGCGATTGGGGGTGTATTGGGATTAGGGTTAGGTTTGAGGTTAGGGTTGAGATTAGAATTAGGCGTGTGTTGGATTTAGGGTTTTGATTAGGGTTATGGTTAGGGTTGACATTAGGGTTGTTTTGGGTAAGGGTTGTGATTATCGTTCGGGTTAGTGATTAGGATTATGGATCAGGTTGGGATTAGGGTTAGGGGTGTGTTGTGGTTAGGGTTGGAGCTAGAATTGGGGGGTTTCCACTGTTTAGGTACATCAGGGGGTCTCCAAACACGACAGCCAATTTTGCGCTCAAAAAGTCAAATGGTGCTCCCTCCCTTCTGAGCTCTGCCGTGCGCCCAAACAGTGGGTTACCCCCACATATGGGGCATCAGCGTACTCGGGATAAATTGGACAACAACTTCTGGGGTCCAATTTCTCCTGTTACCCTTGTGAAAATAAAAACTTGGGGGCTACAAAATCTTTTTTGTGGAAAAAAAAATATTTTTTATTTTTATGACTCTGCATTATAAACTTCTGTGAAGCACTTGGGCATTCAAAGTTCTCACCACACATCTATATAAAGTTCCTTGGGGGGTCTAGATTCCAAAACGGGGTCACTTGTGGGGGGTTACTACTGTTTAGGTACATCAGGGGCTCTGCAAAATCAAAATAACGCCCACAGGCCATTCTATCTAAGTCTGCATTCCAAAACGGCGCTCCTTCCCTTCCGAGCTCTGCCGTGCGCCCAAACAGTGGTTTACCCCCACATATGGGGCATCAGCGTACTCGGGATAAATTGGACAACAACTTTTGGGGTCCAATTTCTCTCGTTACCCTTGTGAAAATAAAAACTTGGGGGCTACAATATCTTTTTTGTGGAAAAAAAAATATTTTTTATTTTCACGACTCTGCATTCTAAACTTCTGTGAAGCACTTGGGCATTCAAAGTTCTCACCACACATCTAGATAAGTTCCATGGGGGGGTCTAGTTTCCAAAATAGGGTCACTTGTGGGGGATTTCTACTGTTTACGCACATCAGGGGCTCTCCAAACGCGACATGGCTCCGATCTCAATTCCAGACAATTCTACATTGAAAAAGCAAAACGGCACTCCTTCTCTTCCAAGCTCTGCGGTGCGCCCAAACAGTGGTTTACACCCACATATTGGGTATCGACGTATTCAGGAGAAATCGCACAACAACTTTTGTCGTCTAATTTCTCATGTTACCCTTGTGAAAATAAAAATTTGGGGGCAAAAAGAACATTTTCATAGAAAAAATGCGATTTTATTTTTCACGGCTCTACGTTATAAACGTCTGTGAAGCACATGGGGGTTCAAAGTGCTCACCACACATCTAGATAAGTTCCTTAAGGGGTCTAGTTTCCAAAATGGTGTCACTTGTGGGGGGTTTCCACTGTTTAGGCACATCAGGGGCTCTCCAAACGCGACATGGCGTCCAATCTCAATTCCAGCCATTTCTGCATTGAAAAAGTCAAACGGCGCTCCTTCACTTTCAAGTTCTGCGGTGCGCCCAAAAAGTGGTTTACCCCCACATATGGGGTATTGGCGTATTCAGGAGAAATTGCATAACAAAATTTATGGTTACATTTCTGTTTTTACACATGTGAAAATAAAAAAAAATGGTTCTGAATTAAGATGTTTGCAAAAAAAAGTTAAATGTTCATTTTTTCCTTCCACATTGTTTCAGTTCCTGTGAAGCACGTAAAGGGTTAATAAACTTCTTGAATGTGGTTTTGAGAACCTTGAGGGGTGTAGTTTTTAGAATGGTGTCACACTTCATTATTTTCTATCATATAGACCCCTCAAAATGACTTCAAATGTGATGTGGTCCCTAAAAAAAATGGTGTTGTAAAAATGAGAAATTGCTGGTCAACTTTTAACCCTTATAACTCCCTAACAAAAAAAATTTTGGTTCCAAAATTGTGCTGATATAAAGTAGACATGTGGGAAATGTTATTTATTAACTATTTTTCGTGACATATCCCTCTGATTTAAGGGCATAAAAATACAAAGTTTGAAAATGGCAAAATTTTAAATTTTTTTGCCATATTTCCGTTTTTTTCATAAATAATCGCAAGTAATATCGAAGAAATGTTACCACTAACATGAAGTACAATATGTCACGAGAAAAAATCTCAGAATCAGCGGGATCCGTTGAAGATTTCCAGAGTTATAACCTCATAAAGTGACAGTGGTCAGAATTGTAAAAATTGGCTCGGTCATTAAGTACCAAAATGGCTCTGTCACTTAAGGTACCGTCACACTAGACGATATCGCTAGCGATCCGTGACGTTGCAGCGTCCTCGCTAGCGATATCGTCCAGTGTGACAGGCAGCAGCGATCAGGCCCCTGCTGGGAGATCGCTGGTCGGGGAAGAAAGTCCAGAACTTTATTTCGTCGCTGGACTCCCCGTAGACATCGCTGAATCGGCGTGTGTGACACCGATTCAGCGATGTCTTCACTGGTAACCAGAGTAAACATCGGGTAACTAAGCGCAGGGCCGCGCTTAGTAACCCGATGTTTACCCTGGTTACCAGCGTAAAAAAACAAACAGTACATACTTACATTCAGCTGTCTGTCCCTTGCCGTCTGGTTCCTGCACTGACTGCTGGCCGTAAAGTGAAAGCAGAGCACAGCCACAGCGGTGAGTCACCGCTGTGTGACTCACCGCTGTGCTGTGCTTTCACTTTCACTTTACGGCCAGCAGTCAGTGCAGGAACCAGACGGCAAGGGACAGACAGCTGAATGTAAGTATGTACTGTTTGTTTTTTTACGCTGGTAACCAGGGTAAACATTGGGTTACTAAGCGCGGCCCTGCGCTTAGTAACCTGATGTTTACCCTGGTTACCGGCATTGTTGGTCGCTGGAGAGCGGTCTGTGTGACAGCTCTCCAGCGACCAAACAGCGACGCTGCAGCGATCCGGATCGTTGTCGGTATCGCTGCAGCGTCGCTAAGTGTGACGGTACCTTAAGGGGTTAAACCCCTAAATACTGTGATCGAGCATGATTGCAGCATTCAAGAGGGAGGCAGAGGAATGGGAGCTCCCTGTGCCTTCAAATCAGCATCCCAGTGCGCACGGGGCGATCGTTGCCATGGTGACCTGGGGTCCTCATGATGACCCTCAAGTCACCAAGCTACAGAAAGCTTCTAAGCCCATGCTCACAGCATGGTGTCAGAAGCTTTCAGTATAGGTATAATGCAGTGCAATGCTAGTGCATTGTAATTCAAACAAAGTAAAAAAAAAAAAAAAAAAGAGAAAGTCCCATAAAGGGACTAGGTAAAAAAGGAAAAAAAATTTTTTAAAAATCCACATTTTTATGCAAAAAATTAAATAAACAGAAAAGTAAACATGTTTGGTATTGCCGCGTCTGGAACAATCCGATCTATAAAAGTATCATGCTAGTAAAGCCCTTCAGTGAACCCTGTGTAAAAAAAAAACCACAAAAAAACAGCAAACTATACTTTATCATCATATGGCTTGAAAGAAGTAGAATAAAACATGATCAAAATTACAAATGTAAATAAAAATAGTATCACTGAAAATGCCGTCTTGTCCTGCAAAAAAAGCCATACAGCTCCATCAGCAGAAAAGTAAAAAAGCTATATCTAAGAATAACGCAAGGCAAAAATAATTTTTTTTTTTTTATAAAAGCTTTTATTGTGTAAAAGTACCAAAACATAAAAAAATATAAGTGGCATCACTGTAGTCATACTGACCTGAAGAATAAAACTGCCTTATCAATTTTACACCCCCCCCAAAAAAAAAAAACAACTATTCCTGAATTCCTGTTTTTTTTCATTCTGCCTCGAGAAAAAGCGGAATAGAAAGCGATCAAAAAATGTTATGTGCCCGAAAATAGTACCAATAAAAACGTCAACTCGTACCGGAAAAAACAAGCCCTCTCATATATCTTTGGGCGGAAATATGGGAACATTATAGCTCTCAAAATATGACGATGCAAAAACTTCTTTTTGCAAAATAAAGCGTTTTTTAGTGTGTGACAGAAGCCAAACATAAAAAAGGATATAAATCTGGTATCTGTGTAATCGCACCAACCCGAAGAATAAAGTTGCATAATCACTTATACCGCTCGAGAAACGGCATAAAAAATAAATAAAACCAATTCTTCACCTGCTGTGGATTTTTTCATTCTGCCTCCCAAAGATTGCAGTAAGGATCGGCGCACATTTATCACTCATTTATCAGCGCTCTACACTGAGTGCTTACTCCGGGGCTTCCGTGTACGTTTCTGAAATATGTGATTTAGACAGAACCGCCGGCGGAAAATTTCCTATAATGATGCAGAGGGAGGCACTGAACACCATAGGAACTGTGATCCAGTGGTGTCAGTCTTTTCAGATGTGCATAAAAACGCGGTCCACCATAGTTTTGTGCACCTCTGAAAGGAAGGACAATGTTGAACAGAGGCCAGAGGGAGTCCAGAGTAACTCTACTGCCTCATAGTGATTGGACCCCTCGGCGGTTTCACTTTTAACGGCACTCAGAGATTTAGATGGAAACCCCAAAGTATGTGCTCAGCATAGGGCGCTGGATAAATGTGATCCCAAACATTATGAAAAATGTTCCCAATAAAAGCAAGTCCCCACTCAGGTACTTCATTTGTTAACAGAAATATAGGGGGCTTCCACGTTACTGGTAGCACAAATGCTCTGGAAAAGCAAAATGGCTCATTGACCCAAAAAGAAATTCAGCGAATTCTGCGCTCCCAAATCCAAATGACCCCTCCCTTCTGAGCCCCAGTGTGCACATACTACCTTTATCGTTCACATTTGGCAGGGGTATAATTTCCAATATGAGGTCACTTGGGGGGGTGGGGGGGGGAGGGTTCTGCTCCCTAGCACTTAGGGGGCTCTGTATATGGAGTCTGCAAACTATTCTAGGAAAATCTGCACTCTAGGAGGCAACTAGCGGGGTCACTTATCTGGCATTCTACTGTTCTGGCACCTCAGGGGCTCTCCCGGTGGGTCATTGCACCCTCGAACCATAATAGCCTGCCTCCCTCTTGACTTGGACTCTGATTTAGGGACATGAAAATTACAAGTTTGAAAATTGCTAAATTTTCAAAATTTTTGCCAAAATTTCCGTTTTTTTCATAAATAAACGCAAGTTATATCGAAGAAATTTTACCACTAACATGAAGTACAATATGTCACAAAAAAACCAACCTCAGAATCACAGGGATACGTTGAAGTGTTCTTGAGTTATAACCTTATAAAGGGACAGTGGTCAGAAGGGTAAAAATTGGCTTGGTCATCAAGTACCAAATTGGCTTTGTCACTAAGAGGTTAAAACTTTTGTAAGTTTTGTTTGGAAGTTAGAAGGGTTGAAATTTTATAAGCAATTTCTCATTTTTGCAAAAAAATTTACAAAACCAATTTTTTGTTTCGGAGAGCTATAACTTATTTTCTAATTTATAGAGCCTATGAGGGCTTGGTTTTAGTGTAACAAACTATAGTATCTATTGGCATCGTTTTGGGATATGTACATCTTTATGTTCACTTTTTAATTTGTTGTGAGGTGCGATTAACAAAAACGTGAATACTGCTGGTGTTTTTCAATTTATTTTTGTGCGTTTACTGTGCAGGATAAATATTATTATACGGTAAATATTATAGTACGTGTCATTATAGACATAGTAATACCAAATAAGTGATGTTTTAAAGTCTGTAAAATCAACCCTTCTACATCATCTTCTGTAAATCAGGAGAGCAGATTGTCCGTCATTTCATGTCTCACACAGATATCAACCCCTTGAATATAAAATAAGCTCTAGAGCAGATTCTCTGGGAGATCTATATCCGGCCCATAGATCTTAACAGCTCATTTATATATTAAGAAAAACATGGATTTCCCTGGAATAAGACATCGGATCCCTGATATAAAGGTATCATTTAATTCAACATTCTATGACCTACATGACCATACAGATGACTTAGGAGGGTTGATACTACTGACAGATTCCAAAATAAGGTACATTTGTTTGTTTTTTCCGTGATTAAACTTTTTTATTCAGAAATATGGGATAAAGGGAAAATAATAAGAATATTAATTTTATTTACATGGCGCCAACAAATTCCAATAGCAATTTATATTACAGAGTGGACATACACAAACAATATCAGCCATTGCAGAATAACACAAAAATCTACAGCTTAAAGGGACTCTTGTCACCTGAATTTGGAGGGAACAATTTTCAGCCATAGAGGCGGGGTTTTCGGGTGTTTGATTCACCCTTTCCTTACCCGCTGGCTGCATGCTGGCTGCAATATTAGATTGACGTTCATTCTCTGTCCTCCATAGTACACGAATGTGCAAGGCAAGATTGCCTTGCGCAGGCATGTACTACGGAGGACAGAGAATGAACTTTAATCCAATATTGCAGCCAGCGGGTAAGGAAAGGGTGAATCAAACACCCGAAAACCCCGCCTCTATGGCTGAAAATTGTTCCCTCCAAATTCAGGTGACAGAGTCCCTTTAAAAAAGGAATGAAGGCTCTGCTTGCTTGCTTAAAATCTGTAAAGAAATAAAGGCTGAAACAAAAAGGTATAAAGGGGCTTGTCGTGATTGGTCCAGCCATCTGTATAATAAATTAGAGTATTCAAGTAGAGCTGCATGAACCAGTCAACTCAGTGTTTCTACATATACAATGTGCTACTGAGCACATGGGAATAGATGATAGAAAGGACCAAATGTTCAGGACAACTTAAGACAGGAGAAAGAACATGGCACAGTTACATTACTGAAAAGAGGTGATAGCACTGTCTATAGAGATGTGCTTTTAGGGCACTTAAAACTGTGGATTCTATGAATTAAAGCACAGAATGACTGTTCAAACCAAGTTCAAGTGCTTGGTGCATCATGGGGCCAAACATTTAACTACACCTTCCCACCTGCTTGGTTTCCATCTATCTCGGCATTTCTCTGGCTGTATGAAGCTAGATCTGTCAATCAAAGAAGAGGGGGGACGAGGAGATAGACTAAAAACAAGCAGGTGGGCAGGTGCACTTAAATATTTGGCCATGCCATGGTGCACTGTATTTGGTTTGAACAGTCATTCTGTGCTCATAGCTTCTGTTTAACCAGATCATCTGTGGAAGTGCATTCAAGGGAACTCATGCAACAAGAGAGGGTGTTTTTTACTTTTTTTAAAAGACTTAAAAACACTTTATGATCGCACTAGTAATACAATGTATTACACTATCAGTCCTTGAGTGACAAGTAGCTGATAAGGCACACCTCTGACATGATCTGATGTATGGTATAGCAGACACCAGGCTTCTCCAGTTGCCATAGCTATCCATCAGCACCCCGTGATCACACAGCACTGGTGCTGATATGTTGTGTCAAACTCATTATGTGCTGCTGTCACTAATAACTGTATATGAGGGGTTAAAATTCTAATCTGCAAGAATGTAGATCCTAGCAGTTATAGCAGGAGCAGTTATGTATTTCAAGTGGAGTCATGTAGCAGTATAGGAGCTGTACATGTGATCAGCATGACAGACACTGTATGGCCATCATAGAGTAAAAGAATAAAAACTGAAAATGTAGGCCCCTTAAAAAATAGTGAGGAAAGAATGGTTGTAGATGACGAGGAAAAAGCTAACATATTAAACACCTTCTTCTCCACGGTATTCACGGTGGAAAATGAAATGCTAGGTGAAATCCCAAGAAACAATGAAAACCCTATATTAAAGGGTCACCAATCTAACCCAAGAAGAGGTGCGAAACCGGCTAAATAAGATTAAAATAGATAAATCTCCGGGTCCGGATGGCATACACCCACGAGTACTAAGAGAACTAAGTAATGTAATAGATAAACCATTATTTCTTATTTTTAGGGACTCTATTGCGACAGGGTCTGTTCCGCAGGATTGGCGCATAGCAAATGTGGTGCCAATATTCAAAAAGGGCTCTAAAAGTGAACCTGGAAATTATAGGCCAGTAAGTCTAACCTCTATTGTTGGTAAAATATTTGAAGGGTTTCTGAGGGATGTTATTCTGGATTATCTCAATGAGAATAACTGTTTAACTCCACATCAGCATGGGTTTATGAGAAATCGCTCCTGTCAAACCAATCTAATCAGTTTTTATGAAGAGGTAAGCTATAGGCTGGACTACGGTGAGTCATTGGACGTGGTATATCTCGATTTTTCCAAAGCGTTTGATACCGTGCCGCACAAGAGGTTGGTACACAAAATCAGAATGCTTGGTCTGGGGGAAAATGTGTGTAAATGGGTTAGTAACTGGCTTAGTGATAGAAAGCAGAGGGTGGTTATAAATGGTATAGTCTCTAACTGGGTCGCTGTGACCAGTGGGGTACCGCAGGGGTCAGTATTGGGACCTGTTCTCTTCAACATATTCATTAATGATCTGGTAGAAGGTTTGCACAGTAAAATATCGATATTTGCAGATGATACAAAACTATGTAAAGCAGTTAATACAAGAGAAGATAGTATTCTGCTACAGATGGATCTGGATAAGTTGGAAACTTGGGCTGAAAGGTGGCAGATGAGGTTTAACAATGATAAATGTAAGGTTATACACATGGGAAGAAGGAATCAATATCACCATTACACACTGAATGGGAAACCACTGGGTAAATCTGACAGGGAGAAGGACTTGGGGATCCTAGTTAATGATACACTTACCTGGAGCAGCCAGTGCCAGGCAGCAGCTGCCAACGCAAACAGGATCATGGGGTGCATTAAAAGAGGTCTGGATACACATGATGAGAGCATTATACTGCCTCTGTACAAATCCCTAGTTAGACCGCACATGGAGTACTGTGTCCAGTTTTGGGCACCGGTGCTCAGGAAGGATATAATGGAACTAGAGAGAGTACAAAGGAGGGCAACAAAATTAATAAAGGGGATGGGAGAACTACAATACCCAGATAGATTAGCGAAATTAGGATTATTTAGTCTAGAAAAAAGACGACTGAGGGGCGATCTAATAACCATGTATAAGTATATAAGGGGAAAATACAAATATCTCGCTGAGGATCTGTTTATACCAAGGAAGGTGACGGGCACAAGGGGGCATTCTTTGCGTCTGGAGGAGAGAAGGTTTTTCCACCAACATAGAAGAGGATTCTTTACTGTTAGGGCAGTGAGAATCTGGAATTGCTTGCCTGAGGAGGTGGTGATGGCGAACTCAGTCGAGGGGTTCAAGTGAGGCCTGGATGTCTTCCTGGAGCAGAACAATATTGTATCATACAATTATTAGGTTCTGTAGAAGGACGTAGATCCGGGGATTTATTATGATGGAATATAGGCTGAACTGGATGGACAAATGTCTTTTTTCGGCCTTACTAACTATGTTACTATGTTACTATGTAGAGCAAGTGACCCGTGCTTATGAAGGAAGTATAATTTCAACCTAAGTGTATGTGAACTTATTACTTCAACTGTAAATACTTCACTATAGTATTTATGTCTGTATATTTACATGCATATATAAATATATACACACACACACACACTATATACAGTTGTGCTCAAAAGTTTACATATCCCGTCAGAATTTTTGATTTCTTGGCCTTTTTTCAAATCAGAGTCCCTGATTTTCCATTTGTTAATCACACTTTGAGCGCTGCTGACTGGCATTGTCAATTCCTTGGATATCTTTTTGTATCCCTTTCCTGTTTTATACAGTTCAACTACCTTTTCCTGTAGATCCGCTGTCAATTATTTTGCTTTCCCCATGACTCAGAATCCAGAAACGTCAGTGGCTGTATGAAAGATGCAAGAGTCTGTCTGGATCCCAGAAACTCACTCAGCTTTTATGCACACTCATTACAAGCAAACAGGTCACAGGTGAGGATGTTGCCTTTATTTATTCATTTGTGTCAACTTGTGTGCATGTTATCAGGCCAAAATCACCAGGGTTATGTGAACTTTTGATCAGGTTCATTTGGATATTTTGGGTTGACATTATAATTTAAATAGAGACAACACATTAGTTTGACAATAAATGGCTTCACCCAACCACTATCCATGAGTGAAGAAAAAAGTTTTTGGTGTCATCATTCATATTCTCTGAAAAAAGACATATATATATATATAAAACTTTTTGACCTGGAGGAAGACACGTGGTGTCAAAACATGTCGTCCATAAGGGATTGAATGTATGCAATATTGTAACTGAAGAAATCTGGAACTTTTTAATGGATAAATAAAAGGCATATTTTACTCTACCACTGGACTGATCGCTGGAGAAGCAAAAAGTTTTTTCTTTACATGTGTGGATTTGTCCCAATCTGTTTTCCGTGAGAACTAACCACAGGTTGGATGCATTCCTGTTTCTTCATACACACATATATAAACAGTACAGACCAAAAATTTGGACACCTCATTTAAAGATTTTTCTGTATTTTCAAGACTATGAAAATTGTACATTCACACTGAAGGCATCAAAACTATGAATTTATGAATTAACACATGTGGAATTATATACTTAACAAAAAAGTGTGAAACAACTGAAATTATGTCTTATATTCTAGGTTCTTCAAAGTAGCCACCTTCTGCTTTGATGACTGCTTTGCACAGTCTTGGCATTCACTTGATGAGCTTCAAGAGGTAGTCACCGGGAAGGTATTCCAACAATCTTGAAGGAGTTCCCAGAGATGATTAGCACTTGTTGGCCCTTGTGCCTTCACTCTGCGGTCCAGCTCACCCCAAACCATCTCGATTGGGTTCAGGTCAGGTGACTGTGGAAGCCAGGTCATCTGGCGTAGCACCCCATCACCCTCCTTCTTGGTCAAATAACCCTTACACAGCTTGGAGGTGTGTTTGGGGTCATTGTCCTGTTGAAAAATAAATGATGGTCCAACTAAACGCAAACCGGATGGAATAGCATGTCGCTGCAAGATGCTGTGGTAGCCATGCTGGTTCAGTATGCCTTCAAATTTGTATAAATCCCCAACAGTGTCACCAGCAAAGCACCCCCACACCTCCTCCTCAATGCTTCACAGTGGGAACCAAGCATGTAGAGTCCATCCGTTCACCTTTTCTGCGTCACACAAAGACATGGTGGTTGGAACTTAAGATCTCAAATTTGGACTCATCAGACCAAAGAACAGATTTCCACTGTTCTAATGTCCATTCCTTGTGTTCTTTAGCCCAAACAAGTCTCTTCTGCTTGTTGCCTGTCCTTAGCAGTGGTTTCCTAGCAACTATTTTACCATGAAGGCCTGCTGCACAAAGTCTCCTCTTAACAGTTGTAGAGATGTGTCTGCTGCTGGAACTGTGTGGCATTGACCTGGTATCTAATCTGAGCTGCTGTTAACCTGCGATTTCTGAGGCTGGTGACTCGGATAAACTTATCCTCAGAAGCAGAGGACTCTTGGTCTTCCTTTCCTGGGGCAGTCCTCATGTGAACCAGTTTCTTTGTAGCGCTTGATGGTTTTTGCCACTGCACTTGGGGACACTTTCAAAGTTTGCCCAATTTTTCGGACTGACTGACCTTCATTTCTTAAAGTAATGATGGCCACTCGTTTTTCTTTACTTAGCTGCTTTTTTCTTGCCATAATACAAATTCTAACAGTCTATTCAGTAGGACTATCAGCTGTGTATCCACCAGACTTCTGCACAACACAACTGATGGTTCCAACCCCATTTATAAGGCAAGAAATTCCACTTATTAAACCTGACAGGGCACACCTGTGAATTGAAAACTATTCCCGGTGACTACCTCTTGAAGCTCATCAAGATAATTTTTTGTTAAGTATATAATTCCACATTTGTTACTTCATAGTTTTGATGCCTTCAGTGTGAATGTACAATTTTCATATTCATGAAAATATAGAAAAATCTTTATATATATTTATATATCTACATCTATCTATCTATCTATCTATATAAAGCACTACAAAAATCTAAATGAAAAACCATGGCTTTACTGATCCATTAGCAGCAACATTTCGGCAGATTTCACTGCCTTTCTCAAGCCAATGAATTATACAGTATGTATATATATTTATATGTCCATCCACCTCACATAATTGTAATTTGTGTTTCAGTAAGTGCCCAGCATGAATTTTTCTGGAAATAACATAACGAGAAGATATAATAGACAAATCTGATATTCTGAAGTATAAACAGCATAAACATCAAATAATAAGGATATCACATACATAGTAAACAGCAAATAAGACATCACACAGAATTATGTATCAAGAGAACTACTATCTGCAAAATAGAAAAAAAAATGTATATATATGCTAATGTAATGTGATATACTCTACTCCCTCCTTCCATGCAAATGTTACCTTCATGTAAAACTGTATAATTATATATATATATATATATATATATATATATATATATATATATATATATATATATATATATACACACACACACACATATACACACACACTTTTTTTTTAATTATTATTAATTTATTCTTTTTCATTTTTTTCCTAATACATAATGAGCATAGGGAAAGCGTAGTACCCTGTTCGGTCCATGGGTCTTTCCCAAACAGCGGCGGACAACGCGTTAACAGTGCAGCAACACAGGTCCACTCTTGGCACACCCATCTACCTGTGCGCTAACATCCACATAGCGGCGGATACCGCATAACAGCGCAATAACACAGGTTACCATTGGTTTACCATATATATTGGAACGCCATCTCCTTTCCTATAATATTTATCACAGTGAACTCTACTATCTGGGTCTGGTCCGTTTATCTTCTTGGTTCTGACTTGGCCAAGCTACTGGCATCAGGTGAAGCCTTACATTTGGTTGACCCACTATACATTATGGTTCACCTGGTAGACCACTCTCCCTAGAGGTCTTTTCTGATTTACCCTCCATATACATGGACCTATATTGTTGCCTACTTTTCTATACCACAAGAGCAGTCGGTTTACTGAAGAAGGTCTCTTTTGGACCGAAACATTTATATTTTGGACTGCAATAAATATACCTTTTCAAGCTGAGTGCCAAATTATTTATTATATACAAAGGAAACTAAGCAGCTGGATAGGAAAACCCATCACACTGGTCCTCCTGCAGTCAGGCGCAAAGAGGGAGTGTGTTTTTTTTTGGAAAGAAAGGACATTTGGTTGGCATCTGTTCAACCTTACGTAGTTGCAAATAAACCATTGGAAAACTAAGAAGTCTGGGTTGCGGGGGGAACTTGGTTGCCAACCCAGGTGTACATAGTCCCTCTGTGGCCAGATTACAGTTTTTTTATCCACCAAGATCCATTTAGGGGAAAGTAAGGTTGTTATTTCGGCCTTTTTGGACAGTGGGGCAGGACTAGACTGGGGTCTCAGTCCTCATAAATTGTCTAGGCCTATACATATAGCAGCTATTGATTTTGCACCCTTAAGCCAGGGGTATTTTACTCAGGTCTTTCAAGAAATATATCTGCATGTAGAGTCCTTGCACTCAGAATCTATAAATTTTTATGTTTTAGATGGCTTGCTCTCCCTGGTGGTTCTTGGACTACCATGGCTGACATTACACAATCCTATGGTGAACTGGCAGAATCTGGAAGTAGTAAGATGGAACGACTACTGTCAAAGATACTGCATGCACTCCCGTATAGCGAGGATTACCACTTGGTCTATGCATGAATACCTGTCTGATTTTGAGGATGTTTCCCCGGAAGAGGGGTGTCAAGAACTTCCACCTAGTTGATCATATGATTGCTCCATTAGTTTAATTTCTGGTGCCAAGTTGCCTAAGAGCAGGTTATATAACGTTTCAGATCTGGAAAGGCAGGCCATGAAGGACTATATCACTGGCTAATGGTCAGTTCAGGTCCTCCTCATCTCCTGGTGCAACAGGGTTTTTTTTTGTTAAAAAAAGGATGGGGGGTTATGTCCCTGCTTAGATTTCCAAGAACTAAACTGGATCATGTTAAGAGATCCATACCCTCTCCCCCTCATTCCGGATCTCTTTAATCAGATCATTAGGGCTAAGTGGTTTTCCAAATTGAACCTCAGAGGACATATAATTTCATCCATATAAACGAGGGGGGATGAGTGGAAGACTGCTTTTAATACACCAGAGGGTCACTGTGAAAAACTTGTTATGTCATTTAGGTTGACTAATGCTCCAGCATTTTTTCAGAACTTTGTAAACAACATTTTCAGTCATCTGGCAGGTAGATTTGTGGTAGTCTAACTGGATGACATATTGATTTATTCACCGGACCTCGAGTCACATCTGGTACATGTCAGGCAGTTCTTACAATTACTCAGGGAAAATTCAAATTAGAGAAATGCATGTCTTCGGTTTAGGAGATCACTTTTCTGGGGTATTTATTACGATCCACCAGTTTTTGCATGCATATAGCAAAGGTCCAGGTAGTAATGCATTGGGATCGTCCTGAAAAAATAAAAGCTCTACAAAGTTTTTGTGTTTCGAGAATTATTACCATAAGTTCATCAAGAACTTTTCAGTAGTAGCCAAACCACTTACAGATAAGACTAGGAAAGGGTCGGACTTTTCTAAATGGTCCAGTCCGGCTTGTGAGGCATTTGCTAATTTGAAGAGATGTTTTGCTTCTGCACCGATTCATATACAGTCTGACATCTCTAAGCCATTCATTGTAGAGGTTGACGCATCATAGGTGGGGTTGGGGCTGTATTATCACTTGGTTCATCTACAAGTAAATGGCATCTATGTGCATACTTCTCCAAAAAATCGTCAACCGCCAAGTAGAACTACAGTATGACATTGCTAACAGGGAACTCTCTTGGCAATAAAGTTGGCTTTTGACAAATGGTGTCTTTTCTGAGGGGGCATCCGGTTATTGTAACCATCGATCATAAAAATCTTTCTTATCTGGAATCTGATAAACGTCTGACACCTATACAGGCAAGATGGTCATAGTTTTTTTCCAAATTCAAATTTTTTGTGACTTATAAGCCACAGAATAAGAACATTAAGGCGGATGTATTGTCTTGTTGTTTTTCGGGGGAAGAAATAATTGTGAGTCGGTTCCTATATTACAGAAGGAGAGGAGTAGTTATTGCTACAATATGTTCTCATCTGGAAAAGGAGGTTGCAGAGGCTCGGGGAAACACCCCTGCTGCCAGTCCTTCAGGTAAACTGTTTTTCTATGTGAACCTCCATCTTAGAATTTGGAGTGAACATCACGATTAGGTCCTGGCTAGAGATACTATTAGTAAAACCACCACAGATCTTCTTTCTCGTCATTTTTGGTGGTCTGGGATTCATCAGGATTTCAGGATTATGTAGCTGCCTCCAGTACACGTGCTAAGACCCCACAAACTCGTCCGTCTGGGGCGCTTCAACCTTTGGCAATTCCCAGTAGACCATGGACTCATTTGTCTGTAGATTTCATAACTGATCTACTCATATTAGCAGGTAACACAGTAATATTGGTGGTGGTGGATAGATTCAGCAAGATGCCACATTTTATTGCACTACCAGCTTTACTGAATGCGAACTGGGACCCAGGTTCATAGTCTCCTACGAGATAGTTGCCATTGTCAATAAAGTAGCGTTTCGCCTTGCTGTGCCACCCAATATCAAGATCAATAATGTGTTTCACCAAGCTCTTTCAAAATATATGTTGCTTCTTCTGAACCATCTCCACCACAACCTTTCCCAGTCATTTATGATGGGAACCTGGAATTCCATATAGCTAAAAATATCGATTCTTGCTGGGTACGTCAGTATTTTTTTAATATTTGGTACATTGGAAAGGTTACGGTAGTAAGGAGAGAATGTGGGTACCAGTGTCTTATGTTCATGCGATCAGGTTAGACAGGTCTTTTCATGCCTCACATCCAGATAAACCTGGTTCTGAGGGTCCAGAGGCCCCTCTTTTGGAGAGGGGGGTACTGTCATCGGGATACTGTGAGAGAGAGGGGCCAGAAGATTGTGGCGTCTCATTGCAAAAACCCCTTCAAGTATTAGATCTGCTTCATCTTCCAATTGGCAGTAAAAGTTTTCCTTGCTCTATTATTGCAAGGGTTAATCAGTTCTGTCTATCTCCTGGAGCTCTCTGTCCTGAAGTGTCTTAACTATTCTGTGTTGGCTGCTCCTCTAAGGTATATATGCTCACATCTTATACTAGGGAATTGCTGGTGAGAGTTATAACTTCCTGGTTTGGTGGTGAAGGAGAGTTCTAAATTAGTATCAGTCTGTTGGTGTAGTTTACTAAATATCCTCTGCCATTTGGTTTACCCATTCTATGGTTTCCTTGATTTCCACTTGGTTGATTGGGGAGTGTATTTGTATGATTGTAGTTTTAGTTTATCCCTGTCTGTTTACCTCTGTCAGGCTCGTTTTATTCTATACACTTCCATACCTCCCTGGATAAGCGAGGAAACAGCGTGCATACAAGAGCAAAGCAAGGTTCGAGACTCTAGCATCTCCACCTTCAGGGGTAATCTGGGGTACAGGGACAGCCTAGGGTCCTCCTAGCTACAGTATTGTGACACCATGCTTTTCTACAAGAGGTTATGCATTTTGGGGAATTTTTTTCTGTTTCTTTTTTACTTAAATGCATATATGGCTAAGTATTTTCTGCAATTAGCTTTCACTAAAAAAATAATAAAGGTTTTCTTTCTCTAACCTGTGTTGCATTGCTGGATGCAGAATGAGTTCACTGAGAATCCAGTAGTAAGCTTATTCTGACAGTCTGAGGGGAAAATATATAGCTTTTTTCTGAGGTCCGCAGTTGATTTATGACCACAGACAACAAGAAAGTATTGCAGGCTGTTTGTTTTCCTGCACAAATTGTGCACATTTTTTTTTTTAATGAAAACCAATTAGAAAAATGATTATTTTTTTTTACCTCTGAATAGATACATTTAAGTTTAAATACATAAATTGATAAAAAGGTGGACAACTCCATATATGATTTAGCATGGGCAATCTGAACACCTAATGAGCATGTCCACTGCTCAGCTGATGCTTTAGTAGACTTATGAAAAAGCAATGAAAAATTAACACTCTTGGAAAACAGTGACCCTCCTGGGACCCCTTTCCCAGTTTGTTAATACATATACCAATAACCGTTTATGAGAATAATCCCTAACGCCATAATATAACGCTGGCCTTCAAGCTTTTATCAATTTTTCAGTTGTAGTAAAAATTTAGGTGAAGTGTTCATTAGGTTCATGCAAGTACCCAGACATATACAGTAGCAATAATTATTTTCCTTATCTGGTGTAAAGAGGGCCTCCACCTCTGGTAAGGGGTCTGATTATGTACCAGCATTATGTATAGTGTCAGGAATTGTTATGATTTTGGTGTGTTATGTGAAAGGGTCCTTGTTTATATATTTTAATGTATATCTAATAAAATAATAGTTTTTAGGGGTTTTTCTATGTTAGATTTAAAATCCTATTCCCCGAGACCAGCCCACGCAATTTGCATTGATAGATTATGAGCAGAAGTCCAATTTGTAATTAAAAGCAGCAAGCAGTTTTACAGTGAAAGGCAATGCCATAATAAATGCTCATGTTACTAGATATGACAAATGTTCTAGGTTCTTACTAAATCCAAAGACTGCATATATACTGTATTTGGATATCAAAGAAATGGCAGTCTTTACTGTATGGAGAAAAAAAATAATTATATGTTCATGAAAAATGTTAGTGTAATCCTTCATGTCTTTATCTCCAGATTGTTGCAAATTTAAATTGGTTTTCTTATAGTGAAGACTGGCAATCAGCATGTAATGATACACTGGCACGGAATGTATGATCTTGTTTATTTGATACACAGAAGAAACTCATTTTCAATATTCACTGACTTTTACATACACAGGCTGTTAGGAAATGCAGTCTATTTCTCCACTGTGACAGAGATGGAGATGGATATCAGATGCACAGCTGAGAAAGCTCCTGCATGTCCAATTTCAAGGGCACAATGAAGAAGGACTTGCATGCATGGAACAAGTCCAATCCAGATATGTAATTTATTACCCCAGCTTTCCAGCAACATTAAAGACTTGAGCGGCCAGGGAGATTTCTGCTTCTCTTTGTTTCTCTTAAACAATCTTAATCACAGTGACATAAATTAAAAGAATTTTCCTGTCCAAATGACACCGACATAAAAGCAGCTGTGACATGAATAGAAAACACTGGTCTCCAAGTTTGATTTACATTTTTAGACTTACTTTAAAAAGAGATTTGCTCAGAGAAGAAATATGGAAGGAAACATTTTGGTAACCTGCATAAATGCGGTCGCTTAGTGCTTTGCAGCCAATACCTGAGGAAATAACAGCAATAAAATAGCACAGAACCATTGGTGTGGTTTTCTCCCTCAGGGGCAATAGAAGAATTAAATGCCCTTCTGATTTAAAGTAGTTTGTCACCTGGTTATAGAAACTAGAAGTCAGCTTGTTGAACTTTGATGAAGATGAAGCTAAGCAGTCTTATGTTATGCTATGTGCAAGAGTAAAGCTGGCCATGCACATTCAATGTATCTCTGCTGAACTCGCCAATTTCAACAAGAGCAGCTGGTCATCTAATGTGTATGGGGTTCAACTGGTGAGGAGATGAAGAATGGGCAGATGGATTTCTGTAGGTAGATAATCAGCCCCGAGAGATGACTAGCAGCGGCCTAATGAGAACACTTGGAGAAGGTGGTCAGAAGAGCGAGTCGGAAGAGATAACGGTTGGCTAAACCAGGATTCTGCCAGTAGCTATCTAAGGTACACAGCCAGCCTTGGGATGCTTTCACATTGAGTTCCGGCACCCATTTGATGGCCCGCCGAGCCCTATGTCTGAATCCCCAACAAAATGAGATTTGGACGTAAGCACTGGCAGGGCCATAGATTGGTGCCAGCAGTGTATGGCCCATCGGTGCGTATACGTCCGAATGCCAGAACACAATGCAAAAGCACCCTTAGAGTGAACACAAGACCCAAAAAGCAACATTTATTTCCCTTAAACGCATATGGCAACTACATGTGTGCAGTATATGCTGCAATGCCCTAAAATTCCAGTACTTCTACATACAGTAAAACTATTTTGTAGATGCCTGGAAATTGTATCTAAAGCTTAAGGAATAAAAGGAGTTAATGTAATTCACATATTTAAAAAAATAGGCAACATAATTAATACTGACATTACAAAAGGGACAAACCACCTAATTAACTCTTGAAGGTAGGGCATGTACACATAGAAATCGGAGATGCTCCTCAGTGTAAGCAGCAAATGTGTTATTATTGGTGATCACACAGAAGGAAACAGCTGTGGATGGCAGCTGCTCCATTCTGCATTCTGGACTGAACTCTGAACTACTATGGCTGATGTTAGCAGCAAGAAGTGGGGCACAAAACTTCTGGATACTTTGGTTTCTTCTGAACCCCTGCTTGAATGCTCTACATTTGACACATTTTAATTCAATGATGTTCAAAATCTAATTCTAGATGAATTTTGAATAAAGAGCAACAAAAATTATCCTTGAGGAGCTATGAGAAATGTATCCTATACTATGCTTTAAAAAGTCTTCATACCCTGTGAACTTTTCCACATTTTTTCACGTTACACACACAATTGTAAATCTATTTTGTTGGGATTTTATGTGACATACCATCACAAAGTAGCAAGGATTTCTGAAGCATAAAATAAATGACATGGTTTTCTAATTATTTTAAAAATATGAATATGAAAATTGTGAAAAGACCAATTGCCTCCAGAAGTCACATAATTGGTAAATTGAGTTCACCGGTGGGTAATTTATTCTCAAGATAACTACAGGTGTTCTGTGAAGGCCTCACAGGTTTGTTGGAGGACACTAGGGATCAAACAGCATCATTAAAACAGAGGCGCACCAGACAGGTCAGGAATAAAGTTATGGCGAAGGGTAAAGAAAAGGTTTGGCTATAAAAAAAAATCATCCAAGCTCTGAACATCTTAAGGAACATTGTTCAATCTATCACCCAAAAATTGAAGTAGAACAGCAAACTGCAAACCTACCAAGACATTGCCATATATCTAAAGTGACAGCCCAAGCAAGGAGAGCACTAATTAGAGAAGCAGCCAAGAGGCCCATGATGAGGAGCTGCAGAGATCCACAGCTCAGAGAATGTGTCCACAGGACAATTAGTAGTTGTATACTCAACAATTCTGGTATTTACAGAAGAATGTCAAGAAGAAAACCATTTTTGATAGCAAGCTATAAGAAATTCCATATGCAGCTTGCAAAAACTCATGTAGGGGTCACAGATAGCTTGTGGAAGAAGGTGCTCTAGTCATATGAGACTAAAATAGAACTTTTTGGGCTAAATGCAAAATGCTATGTGTGGCAGAAAACTAACACTGCACATCACCATGACAACATCATCCCCATTGTCAAACATGGTAGTGGCAGCATCATGCTGTGAGGATGCTTTTCTTCAGCAGAGACAGAGAAGCTAGTCAGAGTTTGGTGAAAAGATGGATGGAGCTAAAACCAGGGCAATATTAGAGGAAATATTAGAGGAAAACCTTTCAGAAGGACAGCAACTGTAAACATACTGCCACAGCTACAATGTAATGATTTAGATCAAAGTGCATCCAAGTGTGTGAATGGCACAGTCAAAGTCTAGACCTAAATCTCATTAAGAATCTGTGGCAAGACTGCTGTTTACAGACGCTCTAAACCCAATCTCATTGAGCTACAGTTAGTTTTCAAACAAGAATGCGCAGAAATTTCAGCCTTTAGATGTGCAAAACTTGTAGAGGCCTAGCCCAAAAGACTCCCAGCAGTAATTGCAGCAAAAGGTGGCCCTACTGAGTATTTACACAGTTGGGCTGAATATAAATGCACTTCATTATTTTCCAATTTTTATTTTTAAAATATTTAGAAAACCATGTATCATTTCTTTTACACTTCACAAATACTTGCTAGTTTGTGTTGGTATATTACATAAAAGTCAATTTAATGGATTTCCAAAATCAAACCTTACACAAGAGACAGGTTGCTAATTTCAAAAGTGCCTAATACAAAATTTACATGTTTTTAAAAAACGTTCTAAGGAGAAGCCTCTGTATAAGTAAAAGTTGGAAATGGAGGACATATTCTATTCAAAATGTTCTATCATTTACTCCAATTCCCACAGATACCTGACACCAATACAAGAACAACCACGGAGACAGAAAGATGACTAATTACGATATAAACATGCCTGTAACTAAAGGAATATTTTATTTTTCCCCTGCAGAATGAAGATACTATACAATTTACCCTGAATGCCATACTTAGAATTATATGTTAGTAGCCTCGTTACAGCAATGTAATTTACATGTGAATACACTTGATGCCTATTGAAGCCCAGAACACAACCCACACTAGAAAATTAGATTTCTAAAAAAAAATGTACACTGCAGTTTTGAGCAGTGGGCAGAGAACATCCCCTTTACCTGAGCGTTGAATATCAGGCATAATTAGAACTTGGATTGTGTAATGGCAATAGCCCGCTGACAAAACATTTCACTAACCAAACCATACAATTTGATGTGTTTAGTAGAATGCAGCTAGAATACAGCCTGACATTCCGTAATATAAAAGACATTACATCAACAGATTGATATCAAATTTGGCAGACCTTGGCTTTAAAAATAACCCTGCTTTAACTCACCGCTGAATTAAAAAAAAAAAAAATCTTTGTTGTGGAGACCATTGCATAAATGATGAAAAGGGCCAGACAGGGAAAGCAACCGAGGAGAGTTATTACAGATTGTGTTTCAGCGTAGAGACATTGTGTTTAGTAATAGTTGGCTCGAGTAACTCTCCAGGGCCACATCTTCACTGTGACATAAACGGGAAACAATACTTCATATATCATCATGTCCTGCACTTTTACTGTAGGTAAAGCCTTTTGGTTATTTTAAGGGAGGCTACTAGTTATCGTGGATTGGCAGATGCAAAGTGTAAAATGTTATATTCTATGGATTTACTACAAAGCAGCCTTACTATGAGCCAAAAGAACTTCAATTACTATAATTCCCTGCTGTAATAACAGAGAGAAAAGTTATTTTAAAATATCTATGCAGGCTGGTCATCGACAAAGCACATTCCATAACTCTGTAAATTACTAGCCATTACTTATGTTATGCTAGAACTGTGTTACAACCCGTTATATGCCTAGAGCAGCATGCCAGTGGAATCACTCAAAGTTTATCAGTCAGATCCATAAGTGTTTGGCAATTTGAGATTTGATTACGTCTGTGGAGTAAGAAGCACCAAATTCATTGAAAGGCAAGGCATGCAGCAACGCAAGAAATGTACTCCAGTCAGTTGTAATTCATGACAAATTACTGCTCATCCATGACACCTCTAATATAAGCTTCCCCAACTTCCAAAAAAGTTGTCCGAACTGGCCGAGACTGGCATAAAAACTCCAAAAGTCTTTAAAAAATTACAGAATTCTGTTGAAAACTGATGAATTGGAGCTGTAGTTTTTCCGATATCAGATTGCCATACAATTAGTGGTACAGCTATGAACTATAGTATGGGCTGTAATTGGTGATGAGCGAATATACTCGTTACTAGAGAGCATGCTCGGGTATCCTCTGAGTATTTCTTAGTGATCAGAGATTTAGTTTTCATCGCCGCAGCTGAATGATTTACATCTGTTAGCCGGCATAAGTACATGTGGGGGTTGCCTGGTTGCTAGGGAATCCCCACATGTACTTATGCTGGCTAACAGATGTAAATCATTCAGCTGCGGCAAGAAAAACTAAATCTCCGAGCACTAAAAAAATACTCGGAGGACCCCCGAGCATGCTCGAGAAATCTCGAGTAACAAGTATATTCACTCATCACTAGCTGTAACGTCAAACAACTAAACTTTTCATGTAAATGGATTCTGTTTATAAACTGTAAGATGGTGTCTGAAAGTACATCAACAAAAACAGTGCAACAAGTTAATGTCACAGCAAAATGGTCAACGGGAAGAAAAATAGGTGTAAATAATGATGAAATTATGGTGGCACTGGTGTGGTTGGGGTTTTTAGGAAGTAATCATATGATGACCGTGTACTAAGTGTTCATAAGTGATTATAATGGCACTGGTGAGGTTGGCGTGCTAATAAAGGATTATATAAAACGTACAGTAGTGAAGTTTACAACAGATTATGATGGCACTGGTGTGGTCAGGATGGTAAGTTGTGATGATATAAAAATAGACTAGTAGTGATGTTTGGAAGTAAATATGATGGCACTGGTATTGTTGAGGTATTGAGAAAAGAGGATTTAAAAAGTGTAAGAGGAACACTTACAAGTGATCATAAAGACACTGGTGTGGTTGGGGTATAAGAAAAGAGGGTATAAAATAGTGTGGTAGGGATCTTTAGAAGAGATTATAATGGCACTGGTGTGGTTGGGGTGTTGAGAAACGATGATACAAAAACAGTGTAGTTGGGATGTTTAGAAGTGATTATGGGAAGGGATGATAAAAGCTATGATTAGGGTGTGTAGAAGTGATCAATGTGGTAGTTTGTGTGGTCAGGGTGTAGAGAAAGGTTGTGTGGCTAAGTAGTGTTGAGTGATACCTTCCGATATCAAGAAGTATCGGTATCAGATTGAATCGGCCGATATCCAAAAAATATCGGATATCGCCGATACCGATACCAATGCAAGTGTCACGCACGTGCCCAGACTGGTTGGCGCGGGCATACGGGGGTGTGGCCCCACTGGACCACAGACCAAACTTCCCTGGAAGGGGCGTAACTAAGTAGCTTCCTAGGTGTTCGCTGGAGCCTCTGATGGTGAGGTCAAACTTGTGCAATAGGAAGCTACCAGGTGCCACTCCAGGGTGATGTCTGGCTGTGGCTGCTGATCCCACTAAGGAACGGAGCGGGCACGGCTGGCACTCTGGCTGACAGGCGGGCACGGCTGGGACACAGGCAGGCAGACGGGTACAACAGAGACACTGGCAGGCAGGCGGACACGGCTGGCTCTCTGGTAGGCAGGCGGGTACGGCTGGAACATAGGAAGAACCGGTAGGGACCGGTCTGCAGGCAGGAATGTGAAACAAGTAGGAACCTGTTCAGACAGGAGGACCAAGTAACAAGTAGAAGGTGGAACTAAGAGAAGAGAAGGAGAAGGCAGAGCCAAAGGCGGAGCCGCGAGAGGCGGAGCCAAGGGCGGAGATGCTGGAGGCGGAGCCAAGAGCGGAGACGCTGGAGGCGGAGCCAAGGGCGGAGATGCTGGAGGCGGAGCCAAGAGCGGAGACGCTGGAGGCGGAGCCAAGAGCGGAGACGCTGGAGGCGGAGCCAAGAGCGGAGACGCTGGAGGCGGAGCCAAGAGCGGAGAGACGCTGGAGGCGGAGCCAAGAGCGGAGATGCTGGAGGCGGAGCCAAGAGCGGAGACGCTGGAGGCGAAGCCAAGAGCGGAGACGCTGGAGGCGGAGCCAAGAGCGGAGACTCTGGAGGCGGAGCCAAGAGCGGAGATGCTGGAGGCGGAGCCAAGAGCAGAGACGCTGGAGGCGGAACCAAAAGCGGAGACGCTGGAGGTAACGTCAAGAGCGGAGACGCTGGAGGCGGAGCCAAGAGCAGAGATGGAGCCAAGTGCAGAAACACAGGAGGCGGAGCCAGATAGAACTGCAAAGAGCGGAGCCAGATAGAACCGCAAAGAGCAGAGCCACAGAGCAAAGCCAGAGAGTGCGAAGCAAGGTCTGAGTGCAGAGCCGCAAGAGTGCGGAGTGTAAGCAGACTGAGAAAACAAGGAAAGAAAGCAGGGAAGGAAGCCACAGACAAGGAGACAGAGAAAAGACAAAGTACAGACAAGGCAATAGAACAAGACACAGGGACAAAGACACAGGGACCAGGATATTCTGCCTCCTGGAGGGCGGACTACAAGATCAAGGCAATAGCACAGAGAAAAGCCTCCAGAGAGGGAGAAACTCAGAGCAAGGCCAGGCAAACTCAGCAGCTAAACACTAACTGAGCTAACACATTGCACAGGCCCAGACCACAGGGTGGAGCTGCACTATATACAGGAGGCCTCTTGGTAATTGGTCAGGAACTAATTAGACAGATGCACCTGATTCCTATAAGAACCAGAGAGTTCAGGCGCCGGCCCCCTATACACATAGCCATGCAGAGAGCAGAGACACAGAACATGGAGCTGGCATTAAAGAGAAAGCACATCATGGCCTGGAACAGTGAGTAAGATAGTGTGAGAGATGTGAGGCCATGACGTGATGCCAGCAGAGTTGTTACAGCAAGTCAATGGGACACAAATATCGGAATGTAAATAAGCTGTGTGCGTGTCTGTGTGGGCCTTCCGGGGATCTGTACGGGCATCTCGGGGCTCTATGCAGGCTTGCCAGGGCTCTGTGCAGGCATCATCCGATGGGACTATAAGTCCCAGCGGACGATGCCTGTGACAGTGACTGACACATTAGGCAATGATCGGAGAGTAGTAGTCCCATCATCCGGCTAATGTGTTGAATGTAAAAAAAAAAAAAATGCTACATACATACTACATACAGTACATTCATACATTACATACAATACATACATACATACAGTACATTAAACATAGAGTTCATTCTCACAATTACTTGTCACTTTGATCCCCGAAGCCAGTGTCATCTGTAAAAAAGATTAAAATAACAAACAACCAATATACTCCCCGTCCGCAGAAATCCACGAGTGTCCCACGACGATCTCCCGTGAAGAACGGCAGCACCAGCTGTCGCGACCGCTCTATAGGGGCTCCAGGAACACAATGATGGGAGGAAGGTATCCTTCCGCACTGTATTCTTCCGCCGCTGTAAAAAAAATAGTCCATAGTCTCACTTTTGGCATTGATGTTTAAGAAATTTTCCCATGCAGCAATTGCCATAAAGTGAGACTTTGTCCCAAGGTAACCTCTCAGTGATGCACTGCAGGAGCCATTGTCTCCTGTCAGTGTGTCACTGAGGGTCCTATAGAGCAGTGACATCACCCGATGTCACTGTTCTATAGGGAAGATCGTTGTGGGACACTCGTTATTAATTGGACTACGGCGGACAGGTAGTATACGTAGTATAGTATATAAAATCCGCATAGAAACCGTGGCTGCGGATTCTGCCAGGAGATGTGGATTTTGTGCAGAAAATTCTGCACCTCTTTTCCTACGTGTGCACATAGCCTAATTCTGAAGCTAGCTTTGATCAGGAGTTCAAGAGGTTGTCCATTACTTTTACACTGATGACCTACCCTTGAGATGGGTCATCAATGTCTGATCATCTGGAGTCCGACACCTGGCACCACAGATGATCAGCTGTTATCGGTGTCTGTGGCTGCAGGAATTAGTAATTTGCAGAGCTGACCATCTTCTGATAGTGGCCGCCGCAGAGTACTACACATCCTCTTCCTATTATTTCAATAGACGGATGAGCAGTACCAAGCTTCAGCCACTACCAGAAGGCGAAGCAGCTTGGCAAGCTAGTACATCTGGCCGATGCAGAAACCCATAATAGGTGATCGACGAGGGTGCCAGGTATTGGACCCCGGATGATCAGACATTGATGACCTATCCTAAGGATAGGTCATCAATGTAAAAGTAGTGTACAACCTCTTTAACACTGCCCTTTAGTAACCACTGCCAGCTTCAGATAAGTGATTCTAAGTACTTTGCACATTAGCCTAGGCAATGAGAAGTACACAATATAAAATACAATTTTAATTATCAACGGTAGGGAGAATGAAGGAGTTTTATTGCCACTGGATGAATTGATTCATCCAACGTTGGGTGCCTTTGTGGCTCAGGAATGGAGTCTGCACCATACCCAGGAGATGTGATGTGATCAAATGCTTGCAGGTTCAAGTCCCAGGTCCAAGTTGGGGGGCCCACCAAGTTGACTAAAACTAAGTGTAGAAATTTTAAAACATTAAAAAAAAAAAAGAATTGTTATTTTTATCTCCACAGCGCCAACAAAAATAAATGTTATATTTATCCCAAAAAGCGGAACCATCAAAAAGGCAACTCGAACCCTCACACAAACCCATAGACAGAATAATAAAATTATTAGTTTCAGAAAATTGCAACACAAACCAATTTCTTGTTTGTTTGTTTTTTTTAACAAATTTCAGAATTTTTTTTGCACGACTTAAAATAAAAAAAACACTTTACAAATTTGATGTAATTGCACTAAGCAGAAGAACCATGTTTTCCAGGTCATTCTTACTGCAAATTGAACATTGTAAAAAACAAAATCCAAAAAACAATGCCTTTTTTGACCTTCGAAAATGCTAAAAACCTCCATTAAGAGTAAAAAGTAAAAATAAAAATGAATCTACTGTGTAACAGAAACAAAACAGTACTATCTGCATTGTTCAGCAGAATAAAAAAAAGGCATTGTATTAATAACATTCATAATGGATACTGTAGGTGATATATATCTAAAACTAATGAGAAATTTATGATGGCTTTATTCTTTTTCCCAGACATTCATGGATGAGTCAGAGTTCAAGCGAGACATTCATGCAAATTACATCCAGACTTTGTGGTTTCTTCTTGCAGAATTGCTTTAAAATTGTCCTTTGAATTTTGAACTAATGGCATTTAATAGGATCCCTGCAGAACAAGCACTATCTACCACTACAGTACACACTGTACATTTACCCTACAGCTGTCCAGGTCAGTACACGTTATACACTACTCCGGAACTCGGGCAGTAAAGTGATGAAAAGCATGTAGGTTTACTTAATACACTGGAAACCTAGATTTTGAAATACACAAATTGTGCATCCTTCCATACAAGCACCTGTTATGCACTAATAGCCGTACGTCAGATTAGGCCGGGGTCACACCTAACATATAAAAAGATCAGTTTTTTACGGCCGAGATACACAGAAAAGTTCCTTAACAGTGATCCGTATTCAATGTGAGGATGCGATTTTTTCTCCAAAAAATCCCTCACTAATAATGTTAGTAGTGTGTGTGCACAATATGGTGGCTCTGGGTGTTAAAATAAAGGGTTAAATCATGGAAAAAACTGGTGTGGACTCCCGAGCAATTTTCTCCGCCAGAGTGGGAAAGCCAGTGGCTGAGGGCAGATATTAATTAGAGAGGGACCATGGTTATTGAACCCCCAGCTAAAAATATCTGCCCCCAGCCACCCCCAAAAAAAAGCACATCTGTAAGATGCGCCTATTCCGGGACTTAGGCCCTCTCTTCCCATTACCCCGTTGTGGTGGGCTATGGGGTAATAAGGGGTTAATGTCACCTTGCTTGGTTAATAATGACGAGGAGTGAATAAGACACCTATCCATTATTAAGCCACTAGTCTGAAAGGGTTAAAAATACACACACACATTAAGAATATAGTATTTTAATGAAAGAAAGACAGACACAGGGTTTTATTATTCTTTATTGTATGCTCAATCCAACTGAAGACCATCGTTCTCCTGAAAAAAATTCCAAAATAAAAAAGCAACAATATCCCATACCTGTCCGCCGTACAGTCATGTCCCACGCTGTAACTCCATCTGAAGGGGTTAAATAGTTACAATCAGGAGAATGAATGACATGAAGGCAACGTAGCTTCGTTGACTAGCGGTGCAGTACCGAAGCTCCGCCCCCTGGTGGCATAAACTCATATGAACTGTAGCGTGAGAAAATATTCAGAAAAATTCCCACGGTACAGTTCATGAGTTTATACCACCAGGGGGCGCAGCTTCGGTGACAGCACTGCGAGGCACCGAAGCTCCATTACCTTAATTTCATTCATTCCCCAGTCTTTTACAGCCGGGAGCGGCTGCATTAGCAGCGCTCCTGGTTGTAACTGTATTTAACTCCTTCAGATGGATTTACAGTGTGGGACATGACTGTACGGTGGACAGGCATGGGATATTGTTGCTTTTTTATTTTGGAATTTTTTTCAGGAGAATGAGGGTCTTCAGTTGGATTGAGCGTACAATAAAGAATAATAAAACCTTGGGTCTTTTTCTTTCATTAAAATACTTTATTCTTACAATAGCAAGGTGACATTAACCCCTTATTATCCCATATCCCACTGCTACAGGGGAGTGGGAAGGGAGTAGCTAAGTGCCAGAATAGGCGCATCTTACAGATGTGTCTTTTCTGGGGTGGCTGGGGGCAGATGTTTTTAGCCAAGGGGGCCCAATAACCATCGTCCCTCTCTAGGCTATTAATATCTGCCCTCAGTCACTGGCTTTCCCACTCTGGCGGAGAAAACTGCGCAGGACCCCACGTCAGTTTTTTCTGTGATTTAACTCTTTATTTTAACACCTAGAGCTCCCAAATTTTGCAAACACACACTAACATTATTAGTGTGGTATATGTAAAAATATAACGGATATGAAATGGTTTACTGTATGTAAACCATGTCTCATATCCTGTCGGGTTTAGTAAGACTTCGCAAAATCCGTCAAATGAATTATATATATTATATCAAAAGTTTGGACACACCGTCTTATTTAAAGATTTTTCTGTATTTTCATGACTATGAAAATTGTACATTCACACTGAAGGCATCAAAACTATGAATTAACACATGTGGAATTATATACTTAACAAAAAAGTATGAAACAACTGAAATTATGTCTTATTTTCTAGGTTCTTCAAAGTAGCCACCTTTTGCTTTGATGACTGCTTTGCACACTCTTGGCATTCTCTTGATGAGCTTCAAGAGGTAGTTACCAGGAATGGTCTTCCAACAATCTTGAAGGAGGTCCCAGAGAAGCTTAGCACTTGTTGGCCCTTTTGCCTTCACTCTGCGGTCTAGCTCACCCCAAACTATCTCGATTGGGTTCAGGTCTGGTGACTGTGGAGGCCAGGTCATCTGGCGTAGCATCCATCACTCTCCTTCTTGGTAAAATAGCCCTTACACAGCCTGGAGATGTGTTTGGGGTCATAGTCCTGTTGAAAAATAAATGATGGTCCAACTAAACGCAAACCGGATGGAATAGCATGCCGCTGCAAGATGCTGTGGTAGCCATGAAGGTTCAGTATGCCTTCAATTTTGAACAAATCCCCAGCAGTGTCACCAGCAAAGCACCCCCACACCATCACACCTCTTCCTCCATGCTTCACGGTGGGAACCAGGCATGTAGAGTCCATCGGTTCACCTTTTCTGCGCCGCACAAAGACACGGTGGTTGGAACCAAAGATCTCAAATTTGGACTCATCAAACCAAAGCACAGATTTCCACTGGTCTTATGTCCATTCCTTGTGTTCTTTAGCCCAAACAAGTCTCTTCTGCTTGTTGCCTGTCCTTAGCAGTGGTTTCCTAACAGCTATTTTACCATGAAACCCTGCTGCACAAAGTCTCCTCTTAACAGTTGTTGTAGAGATGTGTCTGCTGCTGGAACTCTGTGTGGCATTGACCTGGTCTCTAATCTGAGCTGCTGTTAACCTGTGATTTCTGAGGCTGGTGACTCGGATAAACTTATCCTCAGAAGCAGAGGAGACTCTTGGTCTTCCTTTCCTGGGGCAGTCCTCATGTGAGCCAGTTTCTTTGTAGCGCTTGATGGTTTTTGCCACTGCACTTGGGGACACTTTCAAAGTTTGCCCAATTTTTGGGACTGACGGACCTTCATTTCTTAAAGTAATGATGGCCAATCATTTTCTTTACTTAGCTGCTTTTTTCTTGCCATGATACAAATTCTAACAGTCTATTCAGTAGGACTATCAGATGTGTATCCACCAGACTTCTGCACAACATAACTGATGGTCCCAATCCCAATTAGGCTAGGGTCACATTGCGTTAATGCAATCCGTTTAGCGCTAGCGGATTGCGCTAACGCAATGTTTTTAAAGGGCCGCGTTTCGGGTCGCGTTAACGTCCGGGGATCTGCGAGAGCGGGGAACGGACCTTGGGCGCGCCGCGGACGCTGCAAGCAGCGTCCGAGGCGCGCTACAAAAGACCGGCGCGTCGCTAGCGCATGCCGAAAATGACACGCGCTAGCAATGCGCTGGTACATTGCGGGCAATGGGAGCGCTAACGGACGCGTTGCATGGCGTTAATTTCGCCATGCAACGCTGTCCATTAGCGCTCTGACCAAAACGCAATGTGACCCCAGCCTTATAAGGCAAGAAATCCCACTTATTAAACCTGACAGGGCACATCTGTGAATTGAAAACCATTCCCGGTGACAACCTCTTGAAGCTCATCAAGAGAATGCCAAGATTGTGCAAAGCAGTCATCAAAGCAAAAGGTGGCTACTTTGAAGAACCTAGAATATAAGACATCATTTTAGTTGTTTCACACTTTTTTGTTAAGTATATAATTCCACATGTGTTAATTCATAGTTGTGATGCCTTCAGCGTGAATGTACAATTTTCATAGTCATGAAAATACAGAAAAATCTTTAAATGAGAAGGTGTGGCCAAACTTTTGGTCAGTACTATATGTATATATATATATATATATATATATATATATATATATATATACACAGGGTGGAGCGCGGTAATTTGCTGATTTGGGAATGAAATAAAAAAATTATGATCATTAGAAAAGTTTATTTTATATTTTAATTATACTGAACAGTAATGGAATTTTTAAATTACATGGTTTTAAATAGTGTATCTGGCAAATGTCGACCTTCGCTATCCACACACTGCTGCATACGTTTTCTGAAGTTTTCATGAACTCTAACAAGCATGTCCACTGGTATTCTGCCAATTTCAGCTTCAATATTGTTCCTTAGGTCTTCCAAGGTGTTGGGACGGTTGATATACACCTTAGACTTCAGGTAACCCCAAAGGAAAAAATCGCATGGGGCTAAATCTGGTGAGCGTGCTGGCCAGTTCACATCTCCCCTCAAAGAGATAAGCCGTCCAGGAAACATTTGCCTCAAACAATTCATGGTAACCCTCGCTGTGTGTGCAGTGGCACCATCCTGTTGGAACCATGTATCCTCTAGTTCCATTGCCTCAAGAGCCGGCTGAAAATAATCCTGTATCATAGACAAGTACCGTTCGGAGTTCACAGTTATGGCACGACCATTATCCTGAAAAAAGTAAGGACCAATGATGCCTACTCGTGATATGGCGCACCACACAGTGAAAATGAGGTGAAAATGTGCTTCATCAGAAAAAAACACAATTGCGTCACGGGGTATCGTTGCTAACATGTCTTCACAAGAGGTCCGCCGTGTCAAATAGTCCCATGCTGACAAATGTTGGACCACGCACATTTTATACGGGTGAAAATTCAGTTCATCATGAAGAATCCGGTGGAGAGAACGTCTTGAAATGCCAAGAGCAAATGATTGCTTCCGAGCAGAGCGTTTCAGAGATTGCAGTACTGCTGCTCTAACTCTCTCGATGTTTTGTGGTGTTGTAATCCTTCTCTCAGGTCCCCTTCGTACACATGACACATTCCCTGCTGTTCTGAATGCATTCACCCAATTTACAATTGATTGCCGTCCAGGAACACGTCCGCGTGGAGGAACAGCGAATTGTAAACGAAAAGCACGCTGCACTGCAATGATCGAGTGGGCATTTGAAAAATACGCTTCAACACAAAATGACCTCTCCTCACGTGTCCACTGCATGATGGCAACTGAAAGGCAGAGGAATACAAATCTCCCATCAGCCACTGTAAGCCACACCCACTCTCCCCTCTCTTCGACCGACAGTGCCGCCACAGCATGCAGTGCAAAAAAGCAAATTACCGCGCTCCACCCTGTATATATATTATATATATATATACAGTTAGGGCCAGAAATATTTGGACAGTGACACAAGTTTTGTTATTTTAGCTGTTTACAAAAACATGTTCAGAAATAAAATTATATATGTAATATGGGCTGAAAGTGCACACTCCCAGCTGCAATATGATAGTTTCCACATCCAAATCGGAGAAAGGGTTTAGGAATCATAGCTCTGTAATGCATAGTGTCCTCTTTTTGAAGGGACCAAAAGTAATTGGACAATGGACTCTAAGGGCTGCAATTAACTCTGAAGCCGTCTCCCTCGTTAACCTGTAATCAATGAAGTAGTTAAAAGGTCAGGGGTGGATTCCAGGTGTGTGGTTTTGCATTTGGAAGCTGTTGCTGTGAGCAGACAACATGCGGTCAAAGGAACTCTCAATTGAGGTGAAGCAGAACATCCTGAGGCTGAAAAAAAAGAAAAAATCCATCAGAGAGATAGCAGACATGCTTGGAGTAGCAAAATCAACAGTTGGGTACATTCTGAGAAAAAAGGAATTGACTGGTGAGCTTGGGAACTCAAAAAGGCCTGGGCGTCCACGGATGACAACAGTGGTGGATGATCGCCGCATACTTAATTTGGTGAAGAAGAACCCGTTCACAACATCAACTGAAGTCCAGAACACTCTCAGTGAAGTAGGTGTATCTGTCTCTAAGTCAACAGTAAAGAGAAAACTCCATGACAGTAAATACAAAGGGTTCACATCTAGATGCAAACCATTCATCAATACCAAAAATAGACAGGCCAGAGTTAAATTTGCAGAAAAACACCTCAAGAAGCCAGCTCAGTTCTGGAAAAGTATTCTATGGACAGATGAGACAAAGATCAACCTGTACCAGAATGATGGGAAGAAAAAAGTTTGGAGAAGAAAGGGAACGGCACATGATCCAAGGCACACCACATCCTCTGTAAAACATGGTGGAGGCAACATGATGGCATGGGCATGCATGGCTTTCAATGGCACTGGGTCACTTGTGTTTATTGATGACATAAGAGCAGACAAGAGTAGCCGGATGAATTCTGAAGTGTACCGGGATATACTTTCAGCCCAGATTCAGCCAAATGCTGCAAAGTTGATTGGACGGCGCTTCATAGTACAGATGGACAATGACCCCAAGCATACAGCCAAAGCTACCCAGGAGTTCATGAGTGCCAAAAAGTGGAACATTCTGCAATGGCCAAGTCAATCTCCAGATCTAAACCCAATTGAGCATGCATTTCACTTGCTCAAATCCAGACTTAAGACGGAAAGACCCACAAACAAGCAAGACCTGAAGGCTGCGGCTGTAAAGGCCTGGCAAAACATTAAGAAGGAGGAAACCCAGCGTTTGGTGATGTCCATGGGTTCCAGACTTAAGGCAGTGATTGCCTCCAAAGGATTTGCAACAAAATATTGAAAATAAAAATATTTTGTTTGGGTTATGTTTATTTGTCCAATTACTTTTGACCTCCTAAAATGTGGAGTGTTTGTAAAGAAATGTGTACAATTCCTACATTTTCTATCAGATATTTTTGTTCAACCCTTCAAATTAAACGTTACAATCTGCACTTGAATTCTGTTGTAGAGGTTTCATTTCAAATCCAATGTGGTGGCATGCAGAGCCCAACTCGCGAAAATTGTGTCACTGTCCAAATATTTCTGGCCCTAACTGTGTGTATGTATATATATATATATATATATATATATATATATATATATATATATATATATATATATATATATATATATATATATATATATATATATCACACACATACATATATATATATATATATATATATATATATATATATATATATATATACACATACAGGTAGTCCTCGACTTACGCCGTTGATCCGTTCTTACGCAGCGTTGTAAACCGAATTTCGATGTAAGTCGGACCATACATTCATACAGTACTGTACCATAATAACAGTACAGTACTGCAAACACAGCCTATCCAAACACAATTAGGGTGTTATGGAGTGCAGGAGACTCGTTTTCCTCGTGTAACCGGGTACAGTGTACAGTACTGGACTCTATTCTTCCGATGCTGCATGTAGTTGCTTGTAGTTCGACTTACGATGCAAAACCGTGTAAGTCGGAATGAGGCGTCGTATAAAGCGTTGTAACCACGAAACGATGTAACTCGAGACCGTTGTAACCCGAGGACTAACTGTATATATCTACTATATAATTGTCTAAGGGTCACTTCCATCTGTCTGTCTGGTCACAGTTATTCATTCGCTGATTGGTCTCGCCAGCTGCCCAACATTGCTGCCGCGACCAATCAGCGACTGGCACAGAAAATGGCCGCTCCTTACTTCTCGCAGTCAGTGCCTGTCGCCCGCATACTCCTCCCCGGTCACAGGGTTAATGCCGGCGGTAACGGACTGCGTTATGCCGCGGGTAACGCACTCAGTTACCGCCACTATTAACCCTGTGTGTCCCCAACTTTTTACTATTGACACTGCCTATGCAGCATCAATAGTAAAAAATGTAATGTTAAAAATAATTAAAAAAAAAAAAACTGCTATACTCACCCTCCGTAGTCGCTCGCGCCGGCCGCCATCTTCCGTTGCAGGTTTCGGTGGCAAAGATGGTATGGCAGAAGGACCTGCCATGACGTCACGGTCATGTGACCGCGACATCATCACAGGCCCTGCGCGAGAAGGACCTGCCATGACGTCACAGTCATGTGACTGCAACGTTATCACAGGCCCTGCGTGCCTGCGCTAGAAAGACCTGCCATGACGTCACGGTCATGTGACCGCGATATCATCACAGGTTCTGCGCTCATACCAACCCTGGGACCGGAAACTGCTGTGGACTACAAGGGGCCCTCGGAAAGGTGAGTATATGTTTATTTTTTAACCTGTGACAAACCTGGCTGGGCAATATACTACGTAGCTGGGTAATATACTACGTGGCTCTGTGCTGTATACTACTTCGCTGTGCAATATACTACTTGGCTCTGTGCTGTATACTACATCACTGGGCAATATACTACGTGGCTGCGCAATATACTACGTGGACATGCATATTCTAGAATACCCGATGCGTTAGAATCAGGCCACCATCTAGTATATATATATATATATATATTAGGCCACGCCCCTGACCACACCCTTTTCACAACTAGTCACACCCATATCCACGTCCCAACCACAGCCATTTAGCACTGCTGATCACACTATTTTATATACAATTATAAACAAAAAGAAATATGGCCACACAATAGCCACACATGATGCCCCATACTGTATAATGGCCACACACAGTTTTCCATACTGTATAATGGGCACACATGATGCTCCATACTGTATAATGATCCCACATGATGCTCCATACTGTATAACGGCCACACATGATGCTCCATACTGTATAATGGCCACACATGATGTTCCACACTGTATAATGGCCACACATGATGCTCAATACTGTATAATGACCCCCCCTCCTGTATGCATGGCGGCTCATATCCCCCTACCTGTATGCATGGCTCTGGCTCATATCCCCCCCGAATGCATGGCTCACTCCCCCCTCCTGTACGCATGGCTCTGGCTCATATCCCCCCCCCGAATGCATGGCTCATATTTCCCCTCTTGAATGCATGGCTCTGACTCATATTCCCCACTCCTGTATGCATGGCTTCTCTCCACCACCACCCCCACGCTCCCGCTCCTGCATGGTGCGCCGGCTTATGTCCTCCTACATCCCCCCGTCCCTCATACTCACCTGACCGGCGTCACCTGTCCCACACACCGCACGGCCGTGCCAACATCCCTCTGCCTCTGTCCCGTCGCATCACCTTCTTCCTGCGTGAGCGGTCATGTGATACCGCTCATTAAGGTCATGAACAGGCGCATATTCATTACCTTAATGAGCGGTACCACGTGACCGCTCATTCAGGAGGAGCTGCAGACGCCGAGACCAGGCATCGCTGGAGCAGGTGAGTATCGTCTTCAACGAGGGTGGGTGGGAGGGAGGCGGGCGAGCGCGGGGGGGGGGGGGAGGGGGCTGGAGCAGTGGGGGCCCTGGAGCAGTGCCTGGGCCCACCGGAGAATCCTCCGGTTCTCCAGTGGGCCAGTCCGAGCCTGATGGCCTCACATAAAAAAAAGTATATACTTGTGTATAAGCCGACCCGAGTATAAGTCGAGGCACCTAATTTTGTCACAAAAAACTGGGAAAACTTAATGACTTGAGTATAACCCGGGTATGCATTGCCCCCTAATCCTTATTCTGGTATGCATGGTTCTTCATCCCTATCCTTGTATGTATGGCCCCATTAGAAAAGCTTACATAACAAAAAAAAACTACTTACCATCAGTGCGCGCCCTTACAGCATGTTGTTCCTGTGCCAACAGCATCTGCAGCTGAGTGTCACATGTCATTTCTCTTATAGCACACACAGTGTCAGCAGCAGTTGCCGACTTCCAGCAGCTGCTGGGGTATCGCGTGTCCCCGCTCATTAAGGTAATGAATATTCACCTCTCTCCACTCCCATGAAGAGAGGTGAATATTCGTTACCTTAATGAGCAGGCACCCATGATAGCCAGGCAGCTGCTGGAAGCTGGCGACTCCTGGTGACACTGTGCGCGCTGTAAGAGAAATTAATATTCACTGATGGTGCAGTGCAAATTCATTTTCTCTTTAGCAGCGGGCACAGGCTTTAACCACAGCCGCCGGCTCCTGCCTCCTGTGACCCGCTGCTCCCCCGCCATCTTCTAGGAAAATGACTCGTGTATAAGGGGCAGCGGGGACACTTTCGGCAAAAAAAATGCTGAAGAACTCGGCTTATACTTGAGTATATAGGGTAACTACTCACTTCTCCCCATTCCAACACTGATGTGGTCTCTTCATATATCACAATCCTACCTGTGGGAACTAGCGCAGCCACTCTTCTCAGCCCCTGCGCAGACTGATGGGAGGATGCATGCAGTGAAGAATGACCACAGTGCTAGTGATGAGGAAAATGGCGAGAGGGCTGAGAAAAGTGGGTTGCAGCACTAGTCCTGAAAAGATGGCGTGCGTGCCCACCGGGAGGGGCTCTGTGTGCCCCCTCTGGCAAGCGTTCCATAGGTTCGCCTCCACTGTTCTAACATGTAGATGCTCTCAGATTACATAAACACCTGTTAACAGATTTCCTTTAATGATCGGTCAGTGCTTGTTATTTTTAACCCCTTAAGGACTTACCCATTTTATAGCTTAAGGACAATTCACATTTTATATTGTTTTTTAATTTCCACATTCAAGGAGCTGTAATATTTATATTTCTTCACAGATGTAGCTGCATGAGGGTCTATTTTTATTCAGGATGAGTTGCATTTGTCAGTGGCAGCATTTTTGGGGTACATATAACATTACCTATGTTTTATTAATTCTTTATGGGGAAAAAAAATAAAACAGCTGATCTGCTACTGTTTTATTTTTTATATTTTCCATTCTTCACATGCTGATCAAATAAAGTGTTAATGTTTTTCTCTGGGTTATGGTGATACCAAATATACATAATTTTATTAATGTGTCACTGCTTTTGTACAATAGCCTCACTGTTACAAAAAATCATTTGTTCTTGTGCTGCTATATTCTTAGAGTCAGTTACAGTTTTCTGGCAATGGATGTGAGGGATTATTTTTTTGTGGTACAAGATGTACTTCTCATTGGTACATATGACTTTTTTTGTGGAATGTACAAAAGAAACAACAATTCATTTTCAAATACTGTTCACTATTCAGTTTAATTGATTTTATTTAGAAAAATACCCAATGATATACCGGTAGTTATTTACTACACTCACACAAATAAATCAATTTAAAGAAAATATTTTTTGGGGGGGAAAGGTTTACCATATTCTATGACCTATAAATATTTTTTTCCTGTACCAGTGCTCTAGTTTTTATTTTATCATTTATGTGTACAAACAATCTTTTGACCACTTTTAAATTCATTTTTTGTGAGGCTAGATGAGCAAAATCCAGCCATTCTGGCATTGTTATATTTTTTCATGTGACAAATAATGATATAGAGTTATAACTAGGTCAATAGGTTTACAGCAATATCCAACTTGTATCATTTTTTTGGTATTTTACTATTGTTGCACACTTTTAAATAATTTTTTAATACAAATATTTTTTCTTATTTGCGTCATGTTCGGAGAATCTTAACGTTTTTCATTTTTCATTTACAGGGCTGTGTGAGGGTTATTTATTGGGTTTGGTTGTTTTTCCAATTTTTTTGTGGCGCTCACGGTGCAGGACAAATAATGATATAGTGTTAAAGTACATGTCATTGCGGATGTGACAATATCAAATACCGTATGTTTTTTAGCTACATTTTATTTTTCACACATTCTTTTTTTTGGGTGGGAGGAGGGGGTGCGGACTAGGATTTTGGGGAGAGGCTTGCAGCAGCAAGGTTATTGCAGGTTGTAGGCTTTCCTGAAGAGAGATTTTCAGGTTATGTTTGAGGGTTCCAAATGTGGCAGACAATCAGATGTGTTCAGGCATAAAATTGCTTTTTTCAATTGGTTTTCATTGCAAAACGTTACTTAGTTTGTCTCTGTGTTGCACAGTATATTGCTAAATAAGTTGATCACCCTAGAAGAAGGTAGAGAAGTGTTATAAACTATCCTCTTAGAACAAGCTCACTAACACACTCATTTAACTCATTCTACAGTCAGCGACACTATAGAAGAACAGAATTTTTAACGAAACCCCATTGAAAAATTACTTTTAGCCATAAATACAAGAAGTAATTTAAAAATAACCCCTGAAGGTGTCCATATCCTTGAAATGGGAAGTCCAAAAACAACAGCACTTTAGTCCATAAGCTGTGTCTAGTATTGCAGCGCGACCTTAATCACTTGCATGTTGATAAGTGGCAATGTTAATATGCTCCACTTTATTACTTAGTTCTTCTTAGGTTGCAGTAGCTTTACATATTGAAATACACATTGATTGTGAAGAGACGGATTCATTTAATGAAGCCCTTTCATCAAAGCTTTCTATCCTATTATATAGGATATATTATTAATATATCATATTATATAGCACCGTGTACTTACAATTGCTCATTTTGCCTTTCTATCCAGCTAATTATTCTCTTTTCCATTAGATCTATGACATCACATGATCAAAAACTGACTTGTTGAATCTTTCTAAGTGCTATGTAGAAACGGGGTCAATTTTCTCTGCACAAGTTATAAATCACTGCAATAGACTATGGAAGGGGGGAAGAGGCAGCAGCTGGGTCATAAGTTGAAGAATACTGGGAAAAGACACTTCCTGTTTCTATATAGAGCAGAGGAAAGAGAAGAATTATCTGGATACAAAAGTCAAAATGAGCAATTGTAAGTACACAGTGCTATATAATATGATGATTGCAATAGAGGATAGACCAAAGGAAAATGAACAGCGCTCCAGCCGGGTGTCGTGGTATCAAAAAAGGAAACTTTATTGGTCCATGTAAAAGCAACGTTTCGACCAGTATCCTGGTCTTTTTCAAGCATGTAGCACAGTACAAAGTGTCGGCTTAATTGGTGTGGATACCACACAGGGCACCAATCACCAACCAGCCACTAATTACATATACAAATACAAAAAGTAACATCAATCAAACTATATATAATACATTAAAATAGATACATACAATATCTGCAGCGTTAGAAACAAAGAAAATCAAATCTCAAAAGCATATAACATAATATTGCTGCAATGTTTATAATCCGTCCATCCAATTAGGTTCCGGCATATCCGTAGTCACGGCTACAAATTTCCAATGAAACAGTCCTTGCAGCGATCCTCCTGTCCAATCCGGATCAATTCTGCGGTGGGCGCCAAAATTCAACCAGCCTATCAAACCCCATCATGCTTCCAAGCCAGTCCCAGGTAACCAATCAGGCAAACACTTATATCATATACCATGACTACATCACAACCCTGCGACTCACTACGGCAAGCCACCTGGCCGCAGAGGACTCAGAAGCACCCTGATAGGTGTAGCTGTGCGTCATGACAACAGCCCGCCCACCTCACGTGATCACACAACCGGGTCCGCCCCACAGTGACGCAACCATCCATCCCCCATGCACAGGGGAAGCCGCGGATGCGCGCAGACTCAGTACCGCCGGAAACCGCCGCATCGTAAGCCACGATACAGGCAGATCCAGCGGCACAGTGAGATGCCACGCCCCCCGCCAACCCACATGCAAAGAGGACGCCACATAAAAAACAACATTATACAATGTCCTTTTCCGTCCCTAGGTAGTGTCACTCTATTGATCTATCTGATCAAAATGGCTTTTTCCATGTTTTATCTTGAGTTACACCTTATAGATGGCTAATTATATCTATTTATATTTATTTAGGTTCCCTTGGCAACCCGTTGTGGCCGTGGCTGCACAGATCCAATGGTTATAGGCGCCTGTGTATTGGCATCTGGCTAGCCGACTCTGTGACGTCGCATCTGGGACGTCCTGTTTGTGACGCGCCGGCGTCCTCTTTGCATGTGGGTTGGCGGGGGGCGTGGCATCTCACTGTGCCGCTGGATCTGCCTGTATCGTGGCTTACGATGCGGCGGTTTCCGGCGGTACCGAGTCTGCGCATGGGGGATGGATGGTTGCGTCACTGTGGGGCGGACCCGGTTGTGTGATCACGTGAGGTGGGCGGGCTGTTGTCATGACGCACAGCTACACCTATCAGGGTGCTTCTGAGTCCTCTGCGGCCAGGTGGCTTGCCGTAGTGAGTCGCAGGGTTGTGATGTAGTCATGGTATATGATATAAGTGTTTGCCTGATTGGTTACCTGGGACTGGCTTGGAAGCATGATGGGGTTTGATAGGCTGGTTGAATTTTGGCGCCCACCGCAGAATTGATCCGGATTGGACAGGAGGATCGCTGCAAGGACTGTTTCATTGGAAATTTGTAGCCGTGACTACGGATATGCCGGAACCTAATTGGATGGACGGATTATAAACATTGCAGCAATATTATGTTATATGCTTTTGAGATTTGATTTTCTTTGTTTCTAACGCTGCAGATATTGTATGTATCTATTTTAATGTATTATATATAGTTTGATTGATGTTACTTTTTGTATTTGTATATGTAATTAGTGGCTGGTTGGTGATTGGTGCCCTGTGTGGTATCCACACCAATTAAGCCGACACTTTGTACTGTGCTACATGCTTGAAAAAGACCAGGATACTGGTCGAAACGTTGCTTTTACATGGACCAATAAAGTTTCCTTTTTTGATACCACGACACCCGGCTGGAGCGCTGTTCATCTTCCTTTGGACTATTGTACATATCCAGGTTGGTTCCCTGGACAAGGAACGAGCGCCCGTTTGTGTGAGTGCTGTCAGCCCGATCTTTTTTCTACTACATGCAATAGAGGATAGAAACTTTCACGGGAGTGCATCTTTAAATATAGCCTTAAATACATCCTATGGAATAATGGTTGGTTCTTCTTTCCCTAGAGCAGTGTTCCCCAACTTAAGGTCATTAAGAGCCACCAACAGGTCATGTTTTCAGGATCTCCTTAGTATTGTGTTGTGAATTCTGTGGCTGAGTTCACTTCTGTGGTCACAAGTGGTATTGCAGTCTCTGGGCTTCCTCCCTCAGGTGTTTTGGTGAGCTCGTTGGCTGCCTTGCTATTTAGCTCCACCTGAGTCTGTCTTCCTTGCTCCTTGTCAATGTTCCAGTGTTGGATCTGAGCTACTGCATCTTTCCTTGGGCCTGCTGCTCTGCTAGATAAGTGCTTCTAGTTTGTTTTCTGTTTTTTCTGTCCAGCTTGTTATTATCTTTTGCTGGAAGCTCTGAGAAGCAAAGGGGTGCACCGCCGTGCTGTTAGTTCGGCACGGTGGGTCTTTTTGCCCCTTTGCGTGGTTTTCGTTTTAGGGTTTTTTGTAGACTGCATAGTTCTCTTTGCTATCCTCGCTCTGTCTAGAATATCGGGCCTCACTTTGCTGAATCTATTTCATTCCTACGTTTGTCTTTTCATCTTGCTAACAGTCATTATATGTGGGGGCTGCCTATTCCTTTGGGGTATTTCTCTGAGGTAAGTCAGGCTTGTATTTCTATCTTCAGGCTAGTCAGCTCCTCAGGCAGTGCCGAGTTGCATAGGTAGTTGATAGGCGCAATCCACTGCTGCTTCCAGTTGTGTGAGGATAGATCAGGTACTGCAGTCTACAGAGATTCCACGTCTCAGAGCTCGTCCTATTGTTTTGGGTTATTGCCAGATCTCTGTATGTGCGCTGATTACTGCACGCTGTGTTGCCTGATTGCCAGCCATAACAGTATTGCTCAGGTGATAATTGCATCACCTGGAAAGGCAAGAATTCCATCACCTGTGCAATACTAAGGAGATCCTGAAAACATGACCTGTTGGTGGCTCTTGAGGACCGGAATTGGGGAGCACTGCCCTAAAGCAATCCCATCCACAGTGTAAAATATATATGGTTGTCTCACTAAGACAAGCTCTTTCTATGTCCTCATTAGAGTATATGGACATCATAGAGGTGCAATTACCAACTCAGGGCTTCCATTTATAAACTAGAGTGGGGGAGCTGCTAACAAGTAGATGTTTTTGTTTTGGCAGACTCATTTCATCTATTTTTTTATTCAAATAAATTTTTATTAAGAATAGCAAGATAAATGACATGTTACATTCTCATTTTCAATACAAAGCTTTTTCCCCCCCTTCAAACATTCCCCTTCAATCCCACCACCCCCCAACCCCACCCAACAAAGCAGCTCATCTTGCTTAGCACTTCCATCATTAGACCAATATACTATCTAATCCCTCGGCCAATAATATAAGCCACATTTAACATTACCATTAATTAGGAACCTTAATTAACTCTTCCTCTATAATACCCCTATCCCATAGCAATCCACGGAGACCACATTTTATTGAACATTTCAATTTTCCCTCTTTTTTTATAAAACCCCTTTTCCAGTGTCAGGCCCTGCTTCACATACTGGAGGAACTCTCCTCTTGACTGCGGTTCTTCCCTAATCCAATTTCGAGCTATTACCTTCCTAGCCATGTTTAACAATCTGGCAATAGCTATCTTTAGGTTGTTATCCACTCCAATCTCATCCACACATCCCAACAAGCATACAACTGGATCCCTGGGCACCTTACATCCATACGCACCTTCCATACGACTCAAAACTACCACCCAAAAAGCAGCCAGTCTCGGACACGTCCACATCATATGGAGTATATCAGCATCTGCAGTTTTACACCTCGGGCATTTAGAATCATCATGCAAACCAGCCTTATATAGCACCATCGGTGACTTATAAACCCTGTGTATCACATAGAGCTGTGACAGTCTATACGGTTCGCTCAGTGACAATCGTGGGACCCATTCTAGCACCGACTCCCAAGTCTCATTCTCCATTGGACCCAGATCCCTCTCCCACTTAGCTCTCGCCATTATTGGAAACCCCAATAGGAAAGTGTGCAACAGATCTCGGTACAAAGTAGATATGACTCCCCCAGTAGTCCCTTCATTACACACATACTCCAGTACTAAATCCCTCTGAATTCCAATACCTCCGTTTCTACTCTGAGCTCCAAAAGCATGCCTCATCCGCAAATACTGAAATTCCCCCACAGTCCCAAGACCAAATTCCGCCTGTAATTGGGAAAAGACTCATTTAATCTATGTAGTACATGGATGACCAATTATTTAAATGGTCACCATGAAAAACAGCATTATTTCTAAGAGGGCATGTCAATCAACTGTTGGTGTGTCGACAGTGTGCCTTAATTAAAGGCATTCCATTATGTACTTGTATGTCATGGTGTGCTAAAAGGTAAACTACCGGAAAAAAAAATACATGAGCTGTGTTTTGCTGAATTCATAATGCTTACTGAGACTGTTAGAACATCTCTTGACTGTAAAATTTGTGTATGTTTGAACAAGCTGTCATAACCCGATGTGCCCCATTTAAAATATTAACTCCAACATTTTTATACCTAATATCTGTGGGAGTATCTGTAATCACAATACAACCTTCCTTTCCAGCGAAGCCACATGTTTACTACTCTTATTGCAGAGCTGTCATATTTAATAAGAGACGTTTCACAGCTGAGCGGGTAAGGATAACTTTAGAAGCACTCATGTGTCTTACAGGAACTGATCCATGTCAATGACGTGAAGTGAGACACAAAAATCAAGAAATGACCCTTTTAAAAAGGACTTGGCCATTATGGTGCAACCACTTTTCAAAATAAGAATGGAATATTTAGCCAAAAAGAAGAGTGTCTGGGTTACACCAATTAGGTGGACTGCCTTGAACGCATACCTAGTCCTGCAGTGATAATCTCCTGCAAATAGAACACGGATTACATTACATTGAAACTACAGCAACCTACTGAGCAACTGCACATCTCTAGAATTAGGCTTTCTTCCCCTATGTCATCTTGCTCCTCGATTACATCGCAAAATAGCAAAAGCCTGCTGACAGATTGCCTTTAATGCATAGAGTGTTCACTAAACAAGGGGTTGTCGAAAGATGCACAACTCTTACATCTTAAAGGAGTTGCCCCCTACTTAGACAACCCCTTCTCATTCCTACATAAATAGTAAGAAACTAAAAAATGATAGTGTTGGCCCCCTTAAAAATAGTCTGGGTGAGATGGTGGATGAGGATGAGGAAAAAGCCAATATGCTAAATGACTTTTTTTCATCAGTATTTACACAAGAAAATCCCATGGCAGACAAAATGTCTAGTGATAAAAATTCCCAATTAAATGTCACCTGCTTAACCCAGCAGGAAGTGCGGCGGCGGCTAAAAATCACTAAAATTGACAAATCTCCGGGCCCGGATGGGATACACCCTCGAGTACTGCAGGAATTAAGTACAGTCATTGATAGACCATTATTTTTAATCTTTAAAGACTCCATAATAACAGGGTCTGTGCCACAGGACTGGCGTATAGCAAATGTGGTGCCAATATTCAAAAAGGGAACAAAAACTGAACTCGGAAATTATAGGCCAGTAAGCTTAACCTCTACTGTGGGTAAAATCCTGGAGGGCATTCTAAGGGACGCTATACTGGAGTATCTGACGAGGAATAACCTCATGACCCAGTATCAGCACGGGTTTACTAGGGACCGTTCATGTCAGACTAATTTGATCAGTTTCTATGAAGAGGTAAGTTCCGGATTGGACCAAGGGAACCCAGTGGATGTAGTGTATATGGACTTTTCAAAAGCTTTTGATACGGTGCCACACAAAAGGTTGATACATAAAATGAGAATAATGGGGATAGGGGAAAATATGTGCAAGTGGGTTGAGAGCTGGCTCAGGGATAGGAAACAAAGGGTGGTAATTAATGGAGCACACTCGGACTGGGTAGCGGTTAGCAGTGGGGTACCACAGGGGTCAGTATTGGGCCCTCTACTTTTTAACATTTATTAATGACCTTGTAGGGGGCATTCAGAGTAGAATTTCAATATTTGCAGATGACACTAAACTCTGCAGGGTAATCAATACAGAGGAGGACAATTTTATATTACAGGATGATTTATGTAAACTAGAAGCTTGGGCTGATAAATGGCAAATGAGCTTTAATGGGGATAAATGTAAGGTCATGCACTTGGGTAGAAGTAATAAGATGTATAATTATGTGCTTAATTCTAAAACTCTGGGCAAAACCGTCAATGAAAAAGACCTGGGTGTATGGGTGGATGACAAACTTAAATTCAGTGGCCAGTGTCAGGCAGCTGCTACAAAGGCAAATAAAATAATGGGATGCATTAAAAGAGGCATAGATGCTCATGAGGAGAACATAATTTTACCTCTATACAAGTCACTAGTTCGACCACACTTAGAATACTGTGCACAGTTCTGGTCTCCGGTGTATAAGAAAGACATAGCTGAACTGGAGCGGGTGCAGAGAAGAGCGACCAAGGTTATTAGAGGACTGGGGGGTCTGCAATACCAAGATAGGTTATTACACTTGGGGCTATTTAGTTTGGAAAAACGAAGACTAAGGGGTGATCTTATTTTAATGTATAAATATATGAGTGGACAGTACAAAGACCTTTCTGATGATCTTTTTAATCATAGACCTGAAACAGGGACAAGGGGGCATCCTCTGCGGTTGGAGGAAAAAAGGTTTAAGCATAATAACAGACGCGGATTCTTTACTGTAAGAGCAGTGAGACTATGGAACTCTCTGCCGTATGATGTTGTAATGAGTGATTCATTACTTAAATTTAAGAGGGGACTGGATACCTTTCTGGAAAAGTATAATGTTACAGGGTATATACACTAGATTCCTTGATAGGGCGTTGATCCAGGGAACTAGTCTGATTGCCGTATGTGGAGTTGGGAAGGAATTTTTTTCCCCAATGTGGAGCTTACTCTTTGCCACATGGGTTTTTTTTGCCTTCCTCTGGATCAACATGTTAGGGCATGTTAGGTTAGGCTATGGGTTGAACTAGATGGACATATAGTCTTCCTTCAACCTTAATAACTATGTAACTATGTAACTATGTAACTAATGTTTGGGCCTGTTAAAATAAAAAAGCATATACTCACCTCCCATGCTGGCACAGTTCCAGCGGTGACAGCATTCGTGTTCCTAGGGCTCACATGAGGTTGTTCCATTACATGAGCCCACCGTCACTATCCACACCTTCAAATATATCGTACATCAATGGATGGTCAGTGCTGTGGCTGCTCTCTGACGTGAGGAATGAGATCGTGTTGTCAGAGCAGTGGACATATGCTTTAATTTGCTTTCTCTGTACAATTTAATGTACATCCTTAAGCTATGTGCACACGAGTATTTGCTTGCAGAAATTTCTGCAAGGTTTCTCCATCTCTTAGCAGGAAAAACATTGCGGCAAAATGCATGTTTTTGTAATTTTTTTCTATGTGTTTTTGCTTGCATTTTTGAACAGCAATGAAGGCTTTTTTGAGCTAAATAAAGATACTTTAAAAAAAAAATGTTTTGTGACGTAATTTCTTGGTTCAACACCATCTTTTTCATTCTGATGCAGTGGCATCAGGGTAATGGGAATAGGGATTGATGTCAGTAGAGGTCATTGACACCAAGCCCTAAGCTTAGTAATGAAAAGGTGTCAGCCTGATACCCTCATTACTAAGCCAATAAGTAAACACAAACACACATTGTCACCAGCCTATATAGGAGCGTTAATAGAACAAACGCGCATAGGCTGTAACCAGACAGCGACTGTTAATTTTATAGAAGAAAAAATTGCGTGGGCTCCCGTGTAATTTTAATAACCAGCAGAAGGAAAGCCAACAGCTGAGGGATGATGTTAATATTCTGGGAAGGTGCCAATAGCCATAAAGTTTCACAGGCTATTAATATCAGCTCACAGCTGTTTACTTAGCCTTTAGTGGCTAGTTTACATACAGGGGGACCCCAGAAAAAAATTGATAGGATCACCCTATAAATTCTAACAAGCAAAGGCTAGTCAGACAGCTGTGGGCTGATAGTAATAGCCTAAGGAAGGGATCATGGATATTGGCCCCTCCCAGACTAAAACATCAGCTCTCAACCGCCCTAGAAAGATGCGTGAAATCTGGCGCTTAGCCTTGCTCTTCCCCCTGTAGCGGTGGCAAATGGGGCTCATATTTGTGGGGTTGATGTCACCTTTGTATTGTCAGGTGACATCAAGCCCACAGGTTAGTAATGGAGAACCGTCTATAAGACACCTATCCATTAGTAGCCCCATAGTGATATTGTATAAAAACAGACACCCAGAATAAAGTCCTTTATTTGAAATAATGACAGACTCCTTTAATGAATCTTTATTAGTGATGAGCTTATATACTTGTTATTCGAGATTTCCAGAGCACGCTCAGGTGTCCTCCAAGTATTTTTTAGTGCTCGGAGATTTAGTTTTATCACCACAGCTGAATGATTTACATCTGTTAGCCAGCCTGATTACATGTGGGGATTCCCTAGCAACCAGGCAACCCCCACATGTACTTATGCTGGCTAACAGATGTAAATCATTCAGCTGAGGCGATGAAAACTAAATCTCCGAACACTAAAAAATACTTGGAGGACACCCGAGCATGCTCGGGAAATCTCGAGTAACGAGTATATTTGCTCATCACTAATCTTTATTAAACCATACTCAGCAAACACCTAATCCACCAAAGCCAACGTTTCATGCAACAAAAATAAAATAAACCACAATATTCCTCATCTGTCTGCAAAGAAGATAATCCATAATGTCCCATGAGGATCCTGATCACTTTGAATGCAGTGGTGCCATAAGTGAGAGCACTGGAGCTGATCAGCTGATGAACTCCGGTGAACTTTCTCATAGCAGCTCAGTGATACACTGACAGGAGGTAATCACTCCTGCAGTGTATCACCGGCGGCTGGGGAGAGTGGTCACATCTCCCGATGTGACTGGTCTACACAGAGATCGCCATGGACTACAGCGGACAGGTGAGTATATGTTGGTTTATTATTTTACATTATTTCTAGGAGCTGAGGGCTTCAGAGATTTGGTGTTACGTGAGTATAATGGGTTTTTTTAATTTTAATTTGAACATATATGTAATTTTACTTTTTTTTATTATTTTTTTGAGCACAGGCGCCGACTGATGAGACTGCCTCTGCCATCAGCAGTACCTGCTTGTCACTTATCAGAATTAGCAGACGTAGCCCATTGGGAGCAGTAGTGTCATCAGCCCACGCCTGCTGACCGGTGGTAAGCTTTTGACCACAGGTCACAGCTGCAGGGTCACACTGACATCTGACCTATATATCCTCTAAAGAAATAATGAGGAGCTGAAACTGATCAAGCCCCTACTTTATTAAAAATATATATTAGGTTGTTCTATTTGTTAAATTTGATAATCAGCTTAAAGAAACTATATCTACCCATTAACCAAACATTTTAGCTACTCTTAGATGACAGGCCGAGTCAAGCTGTCATCCTTTTAATGCCTCATTAGATTTGTTTGCTTCATTACAAATACAAGCTTACCATGTCTTACTAAAGGGAACCTGTCAGCAGGATTGTGCACAGTAACCTACATTGTCTGGTTGGCCTCATTATATGGATTAAAATGATACCTGGCTTATGAAACCCGTCTTGTGGTTGTTGTTTAATCTTTGTTTTCAGCTTTGAGTTAATGATATACTCGTGCTATGGGCGGCCTGTGGGAGGGGGTCTTTATGTGGTGCTCTGATTAGGTATTTATAGTGAAGACTGCTGACAGGTCACTGATCCCTCAATGACCTGCCCATTTTACATAAAGAATAGGCGGTGGCGCCCGCGCTACAGCATGATTGCATATATAATGTGTATATAATCCTTTTCTTTCATGTTTCCATAAAATCCTAAAAAAAAATCAATATGAAAATGGCGCCGGCCGCACCTGCGCAGTAGCAGCTACCGGCGATCCGATAGACGCTGCTGCATAGGTGGCACCATCTTAGTGCTTACTGGACATATTTTTTTTCTCTAGCAAGGTCGTTGATAGCTGCTACTGTGTAGGCGTGGCCGGCACCATGTTTAAACTGGGTTTTTTTTTCCAGAATTTCTGGATAACACGAAAAAAAAAAATATATATTCATATGTGATCATGCCACCACTGGCACCTGCCTGCAGAAGGAGATTTTTTTAAAGATATATATATATATATATATATATATATATATATATATATATATATATATATATAATATATATATATATATATATATATATATTATATATATAATATTCATTGTGTAAAATAGGGGGCAGGTCACTGAAGGATCAATGACCTGTCAGAAGCCATATGTGACGCACAGTGTAAGACAGACTAAGTGAAACACAAAGGGATAGGGAGAAGGGGGACCCAACACTAGGGAAGTAGGGAGTGGAGACCCCCTAGACAGACCTAATGACACCCCATCTGTCCTATCGTCCCTAAATAGGTTCTCCACCTATCACTGAGCAAAATACCTAATCCCCACCTGACCCTGGTGATAATCCCTGCACCAGGAAGGACAGAATGAGCGCTAGTCAATCCTCCCTACCAAGACAACAGGGATAGACAAAAGAAACAAGGGAACACTTAGCATGAGAAGACGCAGAAGGAAACACCAAAGTCCTCCAAATTCCAAAAAGGAAGATAGCCAACTGCTACTGCTCCAAGCCTCAACAGGAAAATGCAAATGGAAATAACATCTGCAACTCCCTACAGGAAGTTGGGAGTTATAAACACCCAGATCCAAGTGACACCATTAAGGCCAGGGGAGGTGGCCATTAATCTGCCAGGCCAATCGCTGAAACCTTCTGCAGCCAGATGCAATGCGACTGTCTGCAGTTTATGACATACCCATGACACCATACTGATGAATACCTAATCAGACCACCACATGAAGCAGTCCCAGGGCATGAGCATATCATTAACTTAAAACTGAAAAGAGATTAAACAACAACCACAAGCCAGATTTCATCAACCATGGTATAATTTTAATCAGCATAACGGCACCGACCTGACGCTATCTGTAGGTTACTGTGCACAATCCTGCTGAATGGTTCGCTTTAAGATCATCATTGCTAACTGTACAGACTTTTGGGGATTTTCCATTTTTTCCAAAAAAAAGATTCAATAGAAAAATTAGAAGTTACAAGCAAAATGTTAGCTATTACTCATGTCAAGTCATCCCAATCAGAATTTCAATAACCATACCTGCATCATCAGTTTTATGACAACTTGACAGTAGCCACTTAAACTCTGCAATAATTCTGATGTATCTGCATAACACTTTGAAATTATTTCAATATGTAAATCTATCAGTTTTGCACCTGTAAATCAAGTTCACCAAAGAAAAGTTTATACCTGTGTTATTCTCCTCAAAATGATATGTTGCATATTATCTATAAGATAAAATAGATATTAAAAACACAAATACATAAATGTGTGTTTCAATCGACTAATGTAAAATAGTAATCAAACCCAAAATAAATACCGTAATAGAGGGAGAATACACCCCAATAGAGTTTAATCTAACACTAGTCAGCCTATGAACTTCCAGGCACAACAACAGCAGCACTACTTTGTCTTATATGGAACCTTATGGCTGTGTGCCCATGTTCCAGATGTAGCAGCGCTTTGGATGCAGTGTATTTTCTATTGAATGCAGAAATTGAGAAATTGACAGACTTCAGTCTAGAAAGATGCGCCATTCGTCAGTGTCCGTGGGTGATCCATAGGCGCACATGCATGCATAGTGGGCATGGGATTTCTAGAAATCCCTCCCACTATGCTGTAACTTTTGGCCGCTGTGGGTTTGACGCTGCATAAAAACGTACCCTTTTTGCTTACTAGGAAATGTTATTTTTGATATCTTCTAATACATGGAAAACGTTAACACAGAACCTGCAATATGTAGCCATTAGGCTTAATCCCTTAGTGACCGAGCCAATTTTTACAATTCTGACCACTGTCAATTTATGAGGTAATAACTCTGAATCAGTGGAATCCGTTGAAGCGTTCCAGAGACTGTTTTTTTGTGACATACTGTATTTCATGACCTTGGTAAAATTTCTTCAAATATGACTTGTATTTATTTATATAAAAAAAACGGAAATTTGCAATTTTCATACTTTTAATTGTTGTGCCCTTAAACTAGAGAGTGGTGTCACACAAAATAGTTCATAACATTTCCCACATGTCAACTTTACATCAGCACAATTTTGGAAATATAATTTTTTTTTTGTTGTTGTTGTTCTTAAGATGTTATAAGGGTGAAAAGTTCACCAGCAATTTCTCATTTTTCCAACAAAATTTACAAAACCATTTTTTTTTTTTAAGGACCACCTCACATTTGAAGTGAGTTTGGGGGGTCAATATGGCAGAAAATGTTGTCATGATTAAGGGAGCTTAGTCTCCAGAAACACGTTGAGATTCTTACCCATTTGGTTCGTGCTGAAGTCTGTATCCTCTATGCTTAAAGTTGTGAATAAAGAAAACTCTTTTTTACGGATTCAGTGAAGCTGGACATTCTCTTCTTTTTTATGGCAGAAAATACCCAAAACTGACACCATTCAAAAAACTGCACCATTCAAGGTGCTCAAAACCACATTCAAGAAGCTTATTTAACCCTTCACGTGCTTCTCGAGAACTAAAGCAATGTGGAAGAAAAAAAAAAATGAACATTTTACTTTTTTCACAAAAAAATTACTTTCGACCCAAACTTTTTTTTTATTTTCACGAGGGTATCAGGAGAAAATGGACCACAAAATTTCTTCTGCAATTTCTCCTGAGTAACCTAAACACACCCCTAATCCCAATCGTAACTCTAACCACAACCATAACCCCAACACAACCCTAACCACAACCTTAAAGGGACACTGTCACCTGAATTTGGAGGGAACAATCTTCAGCCATGGGGGCGGGGTTTTTGATTCACCCTTTCCTTACCTGCTGGCTGCATGCTGGCTGCAATATTGGATTGAAGTTCATTCTCTGTCCTCCGTAGTACATGCCTGCACAAGGCAATCTTGCCTTGCGCAGGCGTGTACTATGGAGGACAGAGAATGAACTTCAATCCAATATTGCAGCCAGCATGCAGCCAGCGGGTAAGGAAAGGGTCAATCAAAAACCCCAAAACCCCGCCTCCATGGCTGAAGATTGTTCCCTCCAAATCCAGGTGACAGTGTCCCTTTAACCCTATCTCTATCCCCAACCCTAACCCTACATCTAAACCAAACCCTAACCGCTAAGAATGGAAAAAAAACTTTTTTTGTTTTATTATTTTTACCTAAGTAAGGGGGTAAACAAAGGGGGGTTTGATTTATGTTTTTTTTATTATTATTTTGATCACTGTGATAGGGTCACATTGTAGTTTTGTCATATACATGTTTATTTCCTTTGTGTGCATTGAAATAACACAGAAAAACTGAGAACAAAGGCAAGTTAGATATAATTTCACACAAAGCCCCAAAAATGTCCCAGACAAAATTGTTGACACACTCAATTTAAGATTTGGTTGCACAACATTTGAAATAAATAACTGCAATTAATTGCTTAATATAACCATCAACAAGCTTTTTACACCTCATCAGGAATTTTGGACCACTCTTCTTTTGCAAACTGCTCCATGTCGCTCGTATTTGAAGGGTGCAATTTTAAGATCTCTCTACAGGTCCGTTATGGGATTTAGATTTAGACTCATTGCTGGGCACTTCAGAACTCTCCAGCGCTTTGATTCATCCATTTCTGGGTGCTTCTTGAAGTTTGTTTGGGATCATTGTCCTGCTCTAAAAACCAATGACCAAGGACGCAAACCCAGCTTTCTGACACTGGACACCACATTGTGACCCAAAATCCTTTAGTAATCTTAAAAATTCATGATGCCTTGCACACAGTCAATGTACTCCAGTGCCAGAGGTAGCAAAACAACCCCAAAACATATGTGAACTTCCACCATATTTGACTGTAGGTACTACGTTCTTTTCTTTGTAGGCTTCATTGTGTTTTTGGTAAATAGTAAAATTATGTGATTAACCAAAAAGCACCATCTTTGTTTCATCTGTCCACAAGATGCTTTCCCAACACACATTTTGGCAAATTGCAGTCTTGCTTTTAATTGTCTTTATGTCAACAGTGGGGTTCCCCTGGGTCTACTGCCATAGCGTTTCATTTCATTCAAATGTCAATGGATAGTTCGTGCTTACATTGATGCACCCTGAAACTGCAGGACAGTTTTCATTTCTTTGGAAATTGATTGGGCAATTTATCCACCATCCGAACCATCCTTTGTTGCAACCTTTCTTCAATTTTTCTCTGCCATTTACATCCAGGGAGATTAGCTACAGTGCCATGGGTTGTAAACTTATTTGATTATGTTGAACACTGAGGACAAAGGAACATCAAGATCTCTGGAGATGGACTTGTAGCCTTGAGATTGTTATTTTTCAACAATTTTGGTTCTAAAGTCCTCAGACAGTTCTCTTCGCCTATTTCTTTTCTGCATGCAGAGTGTGGCACACAGAGACACACAAAGCAAAGATTGAGTCAACTTCTCCCCCTTTTATTTAGTTGCAAGTGTGATTTTCATATTGCCAAACCTGTTACATGCCACTGGTGAGTTTGCATGAGCATCACATGCTTGAAACAAAGTAGTCTACCCTCAATTTTAGAAAGGTGTCAACAATTTTGTTTGGTCCATTTTGGGAGTTTTGTTTGAAATTATGTCCAATTTGCATTTTTTTTCTTTTCTTTTTGTGTTGTTCCAATACACACAGGAAATAAATATGCGTATAACAAAACGTGTAATTGCAATATTTTCTGTGAGGAATTCCTCATTTTCTTGAACAATTTCAAAGATGCCAACACTTTCGGCCATGACTGTAAATAGAAATGTGCAAGATTTACAATCAATAAAAAAACCTGTATTCTTTATTCATTAACCTAATAATTAAAAACATAAAAATAGATATACAAAAATCAGACATATAAAATACTAGGCATTTACTTTCTTCTTTGGTTTCCTGGGTTACCAATCATGTGAAATCTTCTGGTCACAAAGTGACTGTGTGAGTGACCGGATGCTGTGATCATCGGGTTTGACCGACCTGATCTCCACATGGATTTGTAATGTTTGTGATCCGGACAAGGATGATGGTTGTTGTGTGCATTAAAGTCCTTTTATTTTCCCATTGCTTGGGCTGAGGACAAAATATCACGGGCGGCAGGTACAAACGGGGGAGCAAGGAGATAAAAACAGGACAATGGCCGTTTTGCGCCGACTGCGCTTCAACGGGTCTAGGTGGTTGACACCTGGACCCGTTGAAACACAGTCGGCGCGAAATGGCCATCGTCATGTTTTTATCTCCTTGCACCCCCGTTTGTACCTGCCGCCCGTGAAGTTTTGTCCTCAGCCCAAGCAATGGGAAAATAAAAGGACTTTAATGCACACAACTTGGTGAGTGTCACATCTTTTTCTTCTACAACCTTTTGTTATATATTGCTTGTTTTTGTTGAACACCACGATGTGAAGCGAGACCTCCACCGAAAAGCTAGGTCTGAAAAGGTTTCTTGCCTTCATGATTGAAGTGATCCATCAATTGCCAATATTACTAGTGCCGTTCTACTTTTTTCTGTTGAATTATTTATATAGTTTGTAAGGTACATTCTCCAAATACACCCCAATGAAGCGTGATGCAAAACACGCATCAGGTACATTTTTTTTTTATAGGTAAAGTGTACTCTATGCCATTGTGAATCATCATTATGTGACCTTTCATGTGATATCACTCTCTCCCTCTTTATCTGTATGTACCTTAAAAAGGGCCATAACTTGTACAGCACTGGCTATTTGTTATTTCCATAGTCCTAACTTAGGCAGGCAGAGGACACATCAATAGTGAAGGGTATACATAATCTATTGTGGTGTGGTTCCACATAGAAAGGAAGTGAGGAAACATGATTGTGAATAAAAATAGTATTTTTATAAAATTACCAAGGTTAAAATTAGTCATACATATTAAAGGGAACCTGTCACCCCCAAAATCGAGGGTGAGCTAAGCCCACCAGCACCAGGGGCTTATCTACAGCATTCTGTAATGCTATAGATAAGCCCCTGATGAATCCTAAAAGATAAGAAAAAGAGGTTAGATTATACTCACCCAGGGGCGGTCGCGGTCCGATAGGTGTCGCGGTCCCATCCGGCGCCTCCCATCTTCATCAGATGACGTCCTCTTCTGGACTTCACGCTGCGGCTCCGGCACAGGCGTACTTTGTCTGCCCTGTTGAGGGCAAAGTACTGCAGTGCGCAGGCGCCGGGCCTCTCTGACCTTTCCCGGCGCCTGCGCACTGCAGTACTTTGCTCTGCCCTCAACAGGGCAGACAAAGTACGCCTGTGCCGGAGCCGCAGAGTGAAGACCAGAAGAGGACGTCATCCTATGAAGATGGGAGGCCCCGGACCGGACCGCGACGCTCACCGGATCAGACCGCCCGCCCAGGTGAGTATAATCTAACCTCTTTTTCTCATCTTTTAGGATACATCGGGGGCTTATCTACAGCATTACAGAATGCTGTAGATAAGCCCCTGATGCCGGTGGGCTTAGCTCACCCTCGATTTTGGGGTTGACAGGTTCCCTTTAAAACAGACAAGATAGGGGAGTCTCCAAAAATGGAGGTGAGGAGAGCCTACAGCAGAAAAGAAGTTATTGATAGAGTTAATAAAGTGCACACAAGAAAATGTGGAGAGATGAATAAAGACAATTATTAAACAAAGCACCCTAGGCTAACCAGAGATAAACAGGAAAGAATCTGAACCGAACCACCGCTTCAGAACATAAGTAATGTAGAAAGCGCACAAAATGTGCATAATAAAGAGCCCTTTGATTCCACTGTATTGTCAATTAGTAGGGGGCAAAAGGAAATTCAAAATTCATATCTAAATGGGGTGCATGAAAGTTGGTAGATGAATAAATCAATTGCCACATTTAAGAGTGCCTAAAGAAACTGCCAATACTGGTTTGCGTAAGAACTCATGTTTAGGACAGCGTCAACAGAAAGACATTACAGTGAATGTAAATATAAATCTTACTTACACTGAGGCTGACACACAAAGCTTGGCAGTGAAGAGGCTGTGCACGCAAAAAGCTGAGGACAATCCCCTTGCCCAACTGGCACCATTTCGAACTTGTTGCTTCTTCCGGGGCGTGTTGTGGATGAAGGTGTTAGGAAGGTATAAATAGAAGGTGCTTATTGATCATAGGATGGTATGATTAAACAGATTGTCTCTCCGTGTTCATGTTAGTAAGCGCGGTTGAGGACACGCCCCCTAAACCAAAGGGACTTCCAGAATTGCACTCTGTGGCACGCAGGTGGACCGCACACTGCAGTCACGTGTTGGAGTACTTCTGGAAGTCAGAGAGGAATTGCAGACCTCGCACGTGCGCTGAAACACAGGGGAGCAGTGTAAGGAAGGTCCAGGATGTTAACCAAGACATAATCAGATGATGAATAGGCGAGGAGTCTGTGGGCGGGCAGAGGTGAAGGGGACACAGGGGAATGAATGAATGAAAAGAGAGACAGGATGATGAAAAGAAATAGTGAGAGGTGAGATAACGATGGACAATAAGGGTACCATGAAGAACAAAGGTGAAATCTGTCATTGGTAGTGTTGAGCGATACCTTCCGATATTTGAAAGTATCGGTATCGGATGGTATCGGCCGATACCGGCAAAATATCGGATCTCGCCGATACCGATACCCGATACCAATACAAGTCAATCGGACACAAATATCGGAATGTATCCTGAATGGTTCCCAGGGTCTGAAGGAGAGGAACTCTCCTTCAGGCCCTGGGATCCATATTAATGTAAAAAAATAAAGAATAAAAATAAAAAATATGGCTATACTCACCCCTCGGACGAGCCCTGGCTGTCACCACTGCAAGCGTCCGCCTCCATTCCTGAGAATTGCAGAGAGTGAAGGACCTTCGATGACGTCGCGGTCAGGTGACCGCTCACCTGACCGCGACGTCATCGAAGGTCCTTCACTCACTACATTTTCAAGAATGAAGGCGGACGCTTACAGCGGTGACAGCCAGGGTTCGTCCGAGGGGTGAGTATAGCCATATTTTTTATTTTTATTCTTTATTTTTTTACATTAATATGGATCCCAGGGCCTGAAGGGAAGTTTCCTCTCCTCCAGACCCTGGGAACCATACGCACCGCACACTCCGATTCCGATTTCCGATATCACAAAAATATCGGAACTCGGTATCGGAATTCCGATACAGCAAATATCAGCCGATACCCGATACTTGCAGTATCAGAATGCTCAACACTAGTCATTGGTAGATGCATGGGAATGAAGAGGGGGAAGGGGAGTGGTGTGAACTTGGTGAGATAAAATGAATTGAATAATAAACTAAAATGAGTGTTTGAAACTAAAAGTAGAATGAATGAGGGGGGATCTGAAGGTAACCACGAGGGGTGAAGGGAGGTAAGGAAAGGGGGACAGAAATCAAGGAAAGGAGAAAGACAAAGGGGACTGTATGAGGGAAAGACGAAAAAGCCAAAGCATGTATAAAAACAGAAAATATAATTAAACCTTTTATGTTGATTTAAATGAATAAAGTGCTGAGTGTTCATGAATGATATAGATCCATAAGAAAAAAGTGCAAAGATAATGAAAAAATAAAAGCTGACAGGATAATAAAATTCTATCGCAAAAAATAAAGGTATTGTACTATAAATATCCAATTTTCCCCATTCCTCAAAGTGCCTAGTGTTGGGGAAACATAAGTCAGTGTAAATAAAGTGCAAAAGTGCAACTTGGCTTAATGGTACGGGATATTATTAAAAGCACGTGATATTAATAAAAGCACTGGCTATTTGGGCTTGTAACTTTTGAGCATCGGTCATCAATTCTGTGACTGCAGACAAGGGAGTTTTATTATCATTTAGCTACCTTTAGTATGTTATACACTACCGTTCAAAAGTTTAGGGTCACTTAGAAATGTCCTTATTTTTGAAAGAAAAGCAAAGTTTTTTTCAATGAAGCTAACTTTAAATGATTCAGAAATGCACTCTATACATTGTTAATGTGGTAAATGACTATTCTAGCTGCAAATGTATGGTTTGTAATTCAATATCTTGATAGGTGTATACAGGCCCATTTTCAACAACCATGACTCCATCTTATGGTACTTTGTGTTTGCTAAATGTGTAAGAAGGCTAATGGATGGTTAGAATACCATTGAAAACCCTTGTGCAAGTATGCTAGCAGAGCTAAAAACAGTTTGGCTGATTAGAGAACCTGTAAACCTGACGTTCCTTTGAGCTACTTGAGAATCTGGAGCATTACATTTGTTTGTTCCATTAAACTCTCAAAATGGCTAGATAAAAAGAACTTTCATGTGAAACTCGACAGTCTATTCTTGTTCTTAGAAATGAAGGCTATTCCATGTGAGAAATTGCCAAGAAACTGAAGATTTCCTACAACGGTGTGTACTACTCCCTTCAGAGGAGAGCACAAACAGGCTCTAACCAGAGTAGAAAGAGAAGTGGGAGGCCCCCGCTGCACGACTGAGAACAAGACAAGTACATTAGAGTCTGCAGTTTGAGAAATTGACACCTCACAGGTCCGCAACTGGCAGCTTCATTAACCCCTTCATGACCTAGCCTATTTTGACCTAAATGACCAGGCCATTTTTACAATTCTGACCACTGTCCCTTTATGAGGTAGAAACTCAGGAACGCTTCAATGGATCCTAGCGATTCTGAGATTGTTTTTTGTGACATATTGGGCTTCATGTTAGTAGTAAATTTAGGTCGATCATTTTTGCGTTTATTTGTGAAAAAAAAAATCAGAAATTTGGCTAAAAGTTTGCAATTTTCAAATTTTGAATTTTTATTCTGTTAAACCAAAGAGTTATGTAACACAAAATAGTTAATAAATAACATTACCCACATGTCTACTTTACATGAGCACAATTTTGGAAACAAATTTTTTTTTTTGCTAGAAAGTTATAAGGGTTAAAATTTGACCAGCGATTTCATTTTTACAACAAAATTTACAAAACCATTTTTTTAGGGACCACCTCACATTTGAAGTTAGTTTGAGGGGTCTATATATGGCTGAAAATACCTAAAAGTGACACCATTCTAAAAACTGCACCCCTCAAGGTGCTCATAACCACATTCAAGAAGTTTATTAACCCTTCAGGTGCTTCACGGCAACAGAAGCAACATGGAAGGAAAAAATGAACATTTAACTTTTTAGTTACAAAAATGATCTTTTAGCAACATTTTTTTTATTTTCCCAAGGATAAAAGGAGAAAGTGGACCCCGAATGTTATTGTACAATTAGTCCTGAGCACGCCGATACTCCATATGTGGGGGGGACCCCACAAGTGACCCCATTTTGGAAACTAGACCCCCCAAGGAACTTATCTAGATTCACAGTGAGCACTTTGAACCCCCTCGTGCTTCACAAATTGATCCGTAAAAAATGAAAAAGTACTTTTCTTCACAAAAAAATTCTTTTAGCCTCAATTTTTTCATTTTCACATGGGCAACAGAATAAAATGGATCCTAAAATTTGTTGAACAATTTCTCCTGAGTACACCGATACCTCACATGTGGGGGTAAACCACTGTTTGGGCACACGGCAAGGCTCGGAAAGGAAGGAGCGCAATTTGACTTTTGAATGAAAAATCAGCTCCAATCGTTAGCGGACACCATGTCGCGTTTGGAGAGCCCCTGTGTGCCTAAACATTGGAGCTCCCCAACAAGTGAACCTATTTTGGAAACTAGATCCCCCAAGGAACTTATCTAGATGCATAGTGAGCACTTTCAGCCCCCAGGTGCTTCACAAATTGATCCGTAAAAATGAAAAAGTACTTTTTTTTTTTTTCACAAAAAAATTTTTTAGCCTCAATTTTTTCATTTTTACATGAGCAACAGGAGAAATTGGCCAACAAATTTTAGGATCCATTTTATCCTGAGTACATTGATACCTCATATGTGTTCAGAAACTACTGTTTGGGCGCACGGTAGAGCTCAGAAGGAAAGGAGCGCCATTTGACTTTTTGAATGAAAAATTAGCTCCAATCGTTAGCAGACACCATGCCGCTTTTGGAGAGCCTCTGATGTGCCTAAACTTTGGAGCTCCCCCACAAGTAACCCCATTTTGGAAACTAGACCTCCCAAGGAACTAATCTAGATGTGCGATGAGCACTTTGAACCCCGAAGTGCTTCACAGAAGTTTATAACGCAGAGCCGTGAAAATAAAAAATCATTTTTCTTTCCTCAAAAATTATTTTTTAGCCCGCAATTTTTATTTTCGCAAGAGTAACAGGAGAAATTGGACCCCAAAAGTTGTTGTCCAATTTGTCCTGAGTACGATGATACCCCATATGTGGGGGGAAACCACTATTTGGGCACACATCAGGGCTCGGAAGGGAAATAGTGACGTTCTGGAATGCAGACGTTGATGGAATGGTCTGAGGGTGTCACATTGCGTTTGCAGAGCCCCTGATGTGCCTAAATAGAAAGCCCCCACAAGTGACCCCATTTTGGAAACTAGACCCCCCCAAGGAACTTATCTAGATGTGTGGTGAGAACTTTGAACCCTCAAGTGCTTCACAGAAATTTATAACGCAGAGCCGTGAAAATAAAAAATAATTTTTTCCCCACAAAAATAAGTTTTCAGCCCCCATGTTTTTTATTTTCCCCTTGGGTAACAGGAGAAATTAGACCCCCAAAGTTGTTGTGCAATTTTTCTTGAGTACGCTTGTGCCCCATTTGTTTGGGTAAACCACTGTTTGGGCGCACGCACGTCGGTGCTCGGAAGGGAGGGAGCACCATTTGACTTTTTGAACGCAAGATTGGCTGGAATCAATGGTGGCGCCATGTCGCGTTTGGAGACCCCTGATGTGCCTAAACAGTGGAAACCACTCAATTCTAACTTCAACACTAACCCCAACACACCCCTAACCATAATCCCAACCGTAGCCATAACCCTAATCACAACCCTAACTCCAACACACCCCTAACCACAACCCTAACCCCAACACATCCCTAACCCTAATCCCAACCATAACCCTAACCACAAGCCTAACCTTAATCTTAACCCTATTTCCAACCCTAACCCTAATTCCAACCCCAACTAATTCCAACCCTAACCCTAAGGCTATGTGTCCACATTGCGTAATTCGTGTGAGGATTTTTCCGCACAGTTTTTGAAAGATCCACAGGTAAAACGCAGTTACCATGGATTTCCGGTGATTTTGTGCGGATTTCACCTGCGGATTTCTATTGAGGACCAGGTGTAAAAGCTGCAGAAGCTGCACAAACAATTTACATGCTGCGGAAAATACAACGCAGCGTTTCTGCGTGGTACTTTCTGCACCATGGGACAGCGGATTTGGTTTTCAATAGGTTTACATGGTACTCTAAACGTGATGGAAAACTGCTACAAATCCGCAGCAGCCAATACGCTGCGGATCCGCAGCCAAATCCGCACTGTGCGTACATAGCCTAATTCTAATCCTAATTGCAATCCTAACCCTAATTCTAACCCTAATTCTAACCCTAACCGTAGTTCTCACCCTAACCCTAGTTCTAACCCTAACCCTAGTTCTAACCGTAATTCTAACACTAACCCTAATTCTAACCCTAACCCTAGTTCTAACCTTAACCCTAGTTCTAACCCTAACCCTAATTCTAACCCTAGTTCTAACCCTAACCCTAGTTCTAACCCTAACCCTAATTCTAACCCTAACCCTTGTTCTAACCCTAATTCTAACCCTAACCCTAGTTCTAACCCTAATTCCAACCCTAGTTCCAACCCTAGTTCCAACCCCAATTCTAACCCTAACCCGAGATCTAATCCTAACCCGAGATCTAACCCTAACCCGAGATCTAACCCTAACCCGAGATCTAACCCTAACCCGAGATCTAACCCTAACCCGAGATCTAACCCTAACCCGAGATCTATCCCTAACCCTAGTTCTAACCCTAACCCTAGTTCTAACCCTAACCGTAGTGGAAAAATAAAAAATAAAAGTTAATATATTTCTTTATTTTATTATTGTCCCTACCTATGGGGGTGATAAAGGGGGGTTATTTACTATTTTTTTATTTTGATCGCTGTGATAGAACCTATCACAGCGATCAAAATGTACCTGGAACAAATCTGATGGCTGGGTGATTTGGCGGGCGCACTGCGCATGCGCCCACCATTTTGGAAGATGGCGGCGCCCATGGAGAAGACAGACGGACACCGGAACTCGGTAAGTATAGGGGGTGGGATCGGAGCATGGGGGAGTGGACAGGAGGACGGAGGGGAGCAGAGGACAGGACGGAGGCGGTGGATCGGTGGCGGCGGGGGCAGATCGCGGTCTCCAGCCATGGCCGCTGATATTGCATCATCGGTCATGGCTGGATTGTAATATTTCACCAATTTTCATTAGTGAAATATTACGATTGCTCTGATTGAAAGTGAAACGTCACTTTCAACAGCCAATCAGAGCAATCGTAGCCACGGGGGGGGAGGCGAAGCCACACCCCCCGGGCTCAAGTACCACTCCCCCTGTCCCTGCAGGTCGGGTGAAAATAGAATTATTCTTACCGTTAATTCGGTTTCTAGGAACCTTCCACGACAGCCACTTCAGAGGATGTCTTCCCCGCCCTAATAGGGGACAGGAACACAAGAGGTTAAATACCCCTCCCCTTCCTGCACCGCCAGTGTTTTCCTGGACACAGTAGCATGTATAGTTACCACAAAAGTGCAGGAATCATCCAATAAGAATATCAGGCAGGGAGGGAAATTAGTGCTGTCGTGGAAGGTTCCTAGAAACCGAATTAACGGTAAGAATAATTCTATTTTCTCTAGTCACCTTCCACGACAGCCACTTCGGAGTAGTACCAACAGCTAATTTCTCTAGGGAGGGACTACAGCCTGCAGAACACGTCTGCCAAACGTTAAATCCCTATTGAAATTTAGCCGGTAATGTCTGGTGAACGTATGGATGGACGACCAGGTGGCGGCTCTGCATATCTGCTCTGATGAGGCATTCCCCCTCTCTGCCCACGATGTTGCCATTGCTCGGGTAGAGTGTGCTTTCAGAGAGGCAGGTGGATCCAGTCCCTGCGATGAATAAGCCAAGCAAATAGACTGTTTGATCCAGTTTGCGATGGTGTTTTTTGCCGCCTTCTTTCCCTTGTTTCGTCCCGAAAACTGAATGAATAAATTTTGATCAATTCACCAGGTTTCAGTTTGTTGTAAGTAAAATAAGACCACCCAACATCCAAGGTGTGAAAGGTCTGTTCTTTAGGGTTGGAGGGGTTTGGGCAAAAAGAAGGTAGTAGAATGTCCTGATCTCTGTGGAAATTCGAGACCACTTTAGGTAAAAAGGACCGGTCTAGTTTTAGTACAATGCTATCCGCAGTGACCGTTAGATAGAGTTCCTGTATTGACAGGGCCTGTAATTCACCAATACGTCTAGCCGTCGTGATTGCGACTAGAAAGACTGTTTTTAAAGTTAAGTTTTTTATGTTTATTGTATCCAGGGGTTCAAATGGATCCTGGGTTAGTGAGTTAAGTACAGTATTGAGGTCCCAGGAGGGTACCCTATTACGGAGTGTAGGACGAATTCTGGATGCTGCTGTCATAAATCGCTTGATCCAGCGGTGATTGGCTAAATTCGAGTCAAAAAAGCTACTAAGGGCCGATACTTGCACTTTGAGTGTGCTAGGGGTAAGGCCTATATCCAAGCCCTTTTGTAAGAATTGTAAGATCTTCGCTATATCAGGATTGAAGGGGTCTGGAACTTCTGGGGAGCACCAGGACAAAAATTTTTTCCAGACCTTAGTGTAGATGGCATTGGTTACCGCTTTTCTGCTTTTTTGAAAGGTCTGGATTACGTCATCTGAGAGTCCTTTAGCTTTTAAGATTGTGGCTTCAGTAGCCATGCAGCCAAGTTCAATCTGTTTAGGTCCGGATGTAGTAGAGGACCCTGGTGTAGGAGATCTGTCTTTTGAGGTAGAAGGCAGGGACCTTCCAGGGCCATATCTAATAGGGCGCCGTACCAACTCCTCCCGGGCCACAATGGGGCAATCAAGATTGTGGTCACTTCATCTGTCCTGATTTTTTGCAGAGTTTTCGCCAGCATGGGAATGGGAGGAAAGGCATATGCAAGGTTGAATCTCCACTGGTGTGAAAAGGCATCTATTCCTTGTGCCTTGTCTTTGTGATGAAGGGAGAAAAATGTTTCTACCTTCGTATTTTGCCTGTTGGCGAATAAATCCACCTCTGGAGTACCCCATTTTTCGGTTAGGGACTGGAACACCGCTTGGTCTAGGGACCACTCTCCCGGATGAACGTCTTTCCTGCTGAGGAAATCCACCTGAGTGTTGTCCAATCCCCTCAGATGTACTGCTGTGACCGATAGAAGGTTTTTCTCTGCCCAGAAAAATATTCTTGCAGCCACTTCTTTTAGAGAGGCATACTTTGTCCCCCCCTGGTGTCGTAGATAGGCTACTGTGATCATATTGTCCGAGTAAATACGAACGTGATGATTTTTGATCAGTGCAGATGATGCCTTTAGGGCCTCCTCCACAGCTTTCAACTCTCTTAGATTCGAGGAGCTGCTGCTGATGTTCGATGTCCATTGTCCCTGAAAGTGGAAACCCTCTACCACCGCACCCCAGCCTCTTTTGCTGGCATCTGAGCGGAGTGTTTTTAGGGGAAGGTGGTCCCAGATGACCCCTCTCTGGAGATTTTGGTAATCTAGCCACCATTTTAGTGCTGATTTCACATGGCCAGGGAGAAATATCTTCTGACTCAATGGAGTCTGTCGTCTCCTGGAATGTAGGAGAACATAAGTTTGGAGAGTTCGTGTGTGAGCCTGGGCCCAGGAAACCGATTGTATACATGCGGTCAGGGACCCTAGTACAGACATCGATTCTCTAAGGGTCGGTGCACGCTGGCCTCTGAACTTGGTTACCTTACGGACAAGGTTGATTTGATGATCTTTGGGTAGAAAAGATGTTCTTACATCAGAGTCCAGTAGCACCCCCAGAAATTTCTTCTTGTGGAGGGATGGACCTCCGATTTCTCCAGATTTGGGATCCAACCCAGGGTTTGTAATATCTCTAGGGACTTTGATACGTCTGTTTCCAGACGGGAGGCAGATGGAGTCATGATAAGCAGGTCGTCTAGATACGGGACTATGCATATTCCCTGTTGACGGATGAAGATTATCGCTTTCGCCATAATCTTTGTGAAAACCTGTGGGGCCGAAGAGATGCCAAAGGGGAGAACATTGATCTGAAAATGTTTGATTTGGTGACCCTTGGAGACTGCGAACCTGAGGAATTTCCTGTGCTCTGGATGGATTGGCACATGGTAATACTCATCCCTCAGGTCCACAGTCGCCATCATCCAATTTTGACCGATGAGGGGGATTACTGATTTGACTGTCTCCATTTTGAATCTCCTGTATCGGACTGATTCGTTTAAGGGTTTCAAATTTATGATAATTCTGTTTTTCCCCGACGGCTTGGTTATTAGAAAAAGGCGTGAATAATGACCACGTCCTTCCTTTAACTTCGGCACCTGAGAAATCACATTTGATTGCATTCGTTTTTGTAGATCTTGTAACAATGAGTTTTGGAGATCTGGGTTTTGAAGGGAGGTTATCTTTAAGCATTGTGGGGGTGGTCTCACGAATTCTATTTTTAATCCCTCTTGAATGGTACGAAGGACCCACTGATTTGTGGAGACGTTTTGCCACTCGGTGAAAAATCGTGAGAGTCGACCCCCGACCGGAGTACAGTCATTGCTTATCTGGGGTTTGCTGGGCCTGAGGGGCCAGGATATTTTTTCCCCTGCCTCCCTTAGGATAACTCCACCTTCCCGTTTTGCCTTTTCCTCTCTGTTAGGATTGATCACACGAGGGACGAAAAAAGCGTTTTTTTTGGGATTTTCTGCTCAGGGAGAGATTTCTTTATATCTGCCGCCTCATCCAAAATATCGTCCAGAACGGGTCCAAATACATTATGACCCTGAAAGGGTATGCTACATAATTTGGACTTGGAGACAAAATCGCCTCCCCAGGATTTTATCCAGAGTGCTCTCCTGGATGAGTTAGAGAGAATGGCAGCTTTCGCGGCGACTCAAACCGATTCAGCAGAAGCATCGGCTAGGAACCCCGTTGCTTTCTGTAGTAAGGGTAGAGAGTCTAAAATCTCCTCTCTTGGGGTGCATTGAGTCAAGTGATCCTCAAGTTTGCGTAACCAGATAAATAGAGATCTGGCCACGCAAGTAGAGGCTATATTAGACTTCAGCAGATTTGTGGAGGTGTCCCAGGACTTTTTTAATAAACTCTCTATTTTACGATCCATCGGATCCTTGAGTTGCGAAGAGTCCTCAAAGGGGAGGGCAGTTTTTTTTAGTTACCCTAGACACCTGAACATCCACTTTCGGGGTCTCCCATAAGGAGTTATCCCCATCCAATGGGTATCGTTTTTTTAGTTCCGATGGTACAGTCAGACCTTTTTCAGGGTGTTCCCATTCATGCAGAATTAGATCTCGTAAATTCTTATGCACTGGAAACCCTTTTTGATCTTTGGGTTTCAGACCCTTAAACATCTCATCATGTACTGTGAGTGTAACTTCTTCATCCTCTACCACCATGGTGCTTCTTACTAAACCGATTAGGTCACTCATGTCCTCAGAGCTAAAATAATATTTTTTGCTTTCTGATTTACAAGTGGGGGTAGAAGTGGAGCCTTCGTTTTCCCAGTTATCCTCTGAACCTGAGGACTGGATCTCTCCCGAGTCCAGGTCGGATTCTACTGGGGCTTTTTTCCTCTTTTTTGGAGGGGGTGGCTGAGGCACCGACATCTGTGAGAAGGTAGCCATAGAAGAATCGACCTCATCTTTAATGAGGGATATAATGCTATCCAACAGCGAGGGTTGTTCAGCGCGCAGGACCTCATCCGTACAGGATTGGCAGAGCTTTTTCCAGTATGTTGATGGGAGTCTGGCCGTACACACTTTACATTTGCGGCTTGACTTTTTAGGGTCGGAAACCTTTTCTCCCTATGAGAGAGAGAGAGAGAGAGGGTTTGCTAAGCCACTTAGAGGTATATATCTACATATACATATATACATGAATGCACATACGTATATAAGGGATAGCTGGGCCCGACACCTGCTACTTACTTTGGTAGGAGGGGGAACGCTGGCATCTGCAGATGCAGAGCAAGGGGGTCTGTCACCGTCCATGTCCGTCAGTGTTAACAGTCAGACAGCTTACCTTGCTACCCGGATCTCTTTATAAAGGATCGGTGGTCCCAGCGTGTAGTGCTCCTCCCCCCAAGTGTGGCCCGATTGGGGTAGGGTCCTGGAACGCCCCCGAAACGCTGTTTGTATGGCGTGCTTTTGCTGCTGGACGCCATTGCTGGCCGGCGTGCGCTCCATGGAACGCTTCCTTATTGAACCGGAAGTGACGCACGTTAACCCGGAAGTCATCAGGCCTCCGGCCACAGCCCGGGATGCGCGCCACCTCCAGCGCTGCAGCCATGGGAGGAGGGAACCGGGGGGCTGCAGGAGGCCCCCGGCAAGCACGTCACCACCCCGCATTACTCCCGAAGGGAGCGCCGGAGGGGCGGGAAGGTCCCGAGTCCCTCAGAAGAGAGGAGACAGGAGCGGCATTATTCGAGGAGGGAAGCCCGACCTTCAAGCCGCCCGGCTTTCCCGGTAAGTGGAGCTCCGTCGCCAGCCACGGCAGCCCCTTCAGAATCTCTTCATGCCCCCATAGGGGACAGGAAAACACTGGCGGTGCAGGAAGGGGAGGGGTATTTAACCTCTTGTGTTCCTGTCCCCTATTAGGGCGGGGAAGACATCCTCCGAAGTGGCTGTCGTGGAAGGTGACTAGAGAAATTACAGTTAACCCTTTCACCTGACCTGCAGTAGCACGATCCGACCATGACACATATGCTGCGTCACAGGTCGGATTGGCACAGATTTTCATGATGCATACGCTGCGTCAAAGGTCGGGAAGGGGTTAAATAGTACATGCAAAACGCCAGTGTCAACGTCTACAGTGAAGAGGCGACTCCGGGATGCTGGCCTTGAGGGCAGAGTGGCAAAGGAAAAGCCATATAGGAGACTGCCTAATAAAAGGAAAACATTAATATGGGCAAAAGAACACAGACATTGGACAGAGGAAGTTTGGAAAAAAGTGCTAAGGACAGACGAATCCAAGTTTGAGGTGTTGGGATCACACAGAAAAAGATTTGTGAGACACAGAAAAAGTGAAAAGATGCTGGAAGAGTATCTGACGCCATCTGTCAAGCATGGTGGAAGTAATGTGATGGTCTGGGGTTGCTTTGATGCTGATAAAGTGGGAGATTTGCTGAAGGTAAAAGGGATTTTGAATAAGGAAGGTTATATCTCCATTTTGCAACACCATGCCATACCCTGTGGACAGCGCTTGATTGGAGCCAATTTCATCCTACAGCAGGACAATGACCCAAAGCACACCTCCAAATTATGCAAGAACTATTTAGGGAAGAAGCATGCAGCTGGTATTCTATCTGTAATGGAGTGGCCAGCGCAGTCACCAGATCTCAACCCCATTGAGCTGTTGTGGGAGCAGCTTGACTGTATGGTACGCAACTTGTGGGAGGGGCTTCTGGAAGCATGGGGTGAAATTTCTCCTGATTACCTCAGCAAATTAACTGCTAGAATGACAAAGGACTGCAATGCTGTAATTGCTGCAAAGGGAGCATTCTTTGACGAAAGCAAAGTTTGAAGGAGAAAGTTATTATTTCAAATAAAAATCTTTTTTTGAACCTTGTCAATGTCTGGACTAGATTTTCAATTCATTTGGCAACTCATTTGATTAATAAAAGTGAGTTTTCATGGAAAACACAAAATTGTCTGGGTGACCCTAAACTTTTGAACGGTAGTGTATGTCTGACACTTCGGTGTCTATTTTTATGTTTCCAACATATTATGTTATTCAATAAAGAATATTTTTTGTACTGATTATGAACCTTGCACATTTCTATATAAGTAGTATACATGCAAATATTGCCTAGTTGGAATTCCACAGACCCAGTGCTGCACATCTACAGAACTAACCACTGTAACCACAAAGCCATATGTATTGTGCAAATTGTTATACAATATATGATATACTGTAATATGTAGCAACATGTAATCTATTGCTATACACTGTTGTAATATGTAATAATGTTGTAATTTGTGTTCAACTTAACAGTAAAAAAAAATGAAGGGCATAAAAATAAATATTCTTCATGAATATGTGCTTTTGTCAGTAATATATGGGAAGATCTAAAATAAACCTTTCTGTGAAAGCTTACATCTGGGCTTGTGTTGCAGCTGTGCTTTTGTATGCAGCATTTATTTCTAGGAAATTGAAACACTATAATTGAGCGTATAGGTTCATGGTTATAGAGAACTTCATAAAATGTCATTACACTGGAGTCTTCGCTTCACCGTTTTCACATACATTTCCTTCATCGTTCTTTTCTTTGAGGGTTTAGCAATGTTCTGTAAGATTTAATGGTTGCTTTCAGTTGTTCAGTAGTTAGTGGTAAAGTAAGGTTACCAATCAGTCCACATTGTTCACGGGCAAATGGCTGTGCAAGACGGCAGCGAATAATAATAGCCAATAATAGCGGAATAAGTACCAATTATAATCAAAGTGGCCATTTTATTAGTTGCAGATTTAAATAGCTTGTTTACACATTATGGGTCAAAATGAGGAATTTTTTTTGGTAACTGAAAGTGTGTTCTTCCTGTTCAGAGGATATATTGCAGAGAGCTTGGTTTGCAATGCCAAGAGCGTCATCTATAAATATAACGAATATTGCAGCAATGAATGCATTATATCTGTGCCCTGATAACTTGTGCTTTAAAATAAAATACACAAAATTTCAAGAGCAGCTCTAATTGTAGAAGAATTTACATTAGTACTTGGGATGTATTGTCCACACTCCAGCTGAATACTCTGCATCTTTAGGAGTACGACATCCACATATATTATCACACTGCCCAATCTGAACGCTAAAGTGTGAAATGTCTCAGGCTGGAGCAATAGAGTGTACATTATCAGGGACAGAAGTATCCTACAATTCCAGACCAAAATCTACACTCTGCATCGACCGTGCAGTGAGTTGTGCTGTGGACTTTTGATTTAAAGCACATTTTTTGCGGTGCCACCAATGTAAATTCCATGCACTTAGTCTTATTCTTACCAGCTGCCATATTTCAACTGTTCCTGGCGCCGCGTTGGTCGGTCTCCAACAGATTGTGACCTGCCGAAACTCTCCAGTGTTTACTGGGTGATCTGGAAGACACAGCTGAATGCAAGTCTATGAGAGCCTCGTTCTGACTGGCTGCATTGAGAGCTTGTGACCGCAACGTTACCTCTGACTTATGATCAGTTGGAAGTTATGGTTGCAAAATGGCAGAAAGGGACAAAAGCAGCCCTGGGAAGAGCTGAAGACAGCGGCTGGTTATAAGACTCGGGTCAGGGAACTTAGATTAGTAGCACCACTCCAGCCCTGAAATTAAAAAAAAAACAATGAGGGGTGTTTTAACCTTTCGCAATATGTGAGTGAAAATTCAATCAAAGTTCCACAAGCGTGTGATTACAACATAATTTGAGCTCTAAGCTATGAGAATGAAGTTTCTACTTTGAAAATACACATGGCTGTATAATCTTGTTATTAAAGTGGTTTTATACCCTTTATGTTTGGTATAAACAATAAGCAGCACCTTCTCCGTTCTGATCTCCCACCACTTCTTCGTCCTGCTGGTTGGCTCTCATAGCCAACTCCTCTCCTACTCCACTGTTGTTGGCAAGTGACTGCTCCAACCAATTAGCGGGCGACAGCACTGACACTATGGATGACGCTGTGATCAATCAATGGCTGCTGCAGTGGAGATTTATGTGGTTTATAATGTGAACTCTGGTGATAGGTACACTTAGTAAGCACATCTGTAGTAGTGTGACTCATGGACATTTGTGGATTTACTCAAGACAGGCATATACGGTACATTAAGAAGAAAAGCAGGATGTTCCTCAAAATAATATATAATACTTAAATGCTACGGCAGAAGGATATCAAGTCACAGGCATTTAATCCATACTGCTCATATAATGTATTTGGAGTGTAGAGCATCTGTTCTCTGAAGGACAAAATAACCTCTCTGCAGTCCCAAGCAAAGATATGCAGGTCAGCTCCATATAACCACTATTACACCACACCACTTCCTCATCTCTAAGTATTTCCCATTGATCATGGTATCCTTAAAGTTGTAAACAATCACATGGTTCCAGATTAAACTTTGATAATCTATGCAACTACTTTCTGGTGCCAAGTAAAAATGGAGGTAGCGGATTTCATTTTCTTTTTTAATAAGAGGTATAATCTGATCTGATTTCTAAGATAAACTACTCCACCAGTTTAGATACATCTCCCTTATTGAATTTTACTGTCGAGAAACAGTAATCAAATTTCAAATGACACCCTGTATCCGAATTTGTCAGAATCCATGAGACCGGTGTTCCACAACCCCAGTCCTTAAAGTAAACTGTAATTCCATAATCTATGCAATACTAAGGAAATCCGGGAACCATGATTTGCTGGTGGGACTTGAAGACTGGAGCTGAGGAACACTGCATTAGACTTTATTAACTTCAGAACTCACTTTGCTAAAAAGCCAAATTCTTAGGTAGATGCTTCTGAGCTCGACACTGGTACTACAGTGTTTAAATTATTCTACTGGGTCTACTTTTACATTCAGATATGACCGAATCCCAATGTAACATCTCAGAACTTTGTACAGAAAACTTTGGCTGTAGTCTTCAGACACTAGATAGACCACAAACTGTTAGATGTCAGTAATAACTGTTCAGGCGCACATGTACCAAGCTCTTCTGATGCTTCCAATAAGAAGCATCTTCCTGATGCTGCAATAAGAACAAAATATATACTGAAAGTATTTGATACTACAGGTTATCTTCTGCAATACTTCATCTAAGTAATTGTGGAGAATTTACCTAAAAATCTCATTATTACCGTAATTTAGAAGCAAGTAGTTTATCACAATTCCAATCCTGCTGTACTGAAAAATCAACTGTACTGTACACTCAATAAGTGCTATCAACTTGACTTCTTATTTTTTTAGGAGTGTTTACCCAAAGATCATGGACCGACAATATTATTTATGTAAAGAAATGCAAGAGAGCAATAGCTTAAAAATGTGATGAATAAAGGTGCAATTGTTCACTTTGTGACGTTGTGCGAGACAACACTTAACCCCTTTATGACCGGAGGTATTTTCATTTTTGCTCTCCTTCCCAGAACCATACCTTTTTTATTTTTCCATCAATATGGCCATATGAGGGCTTGTTTTTTGCGGGACGAGTTGTACTTTTGAACACCACCTTTGGTTTTAACATATCGTGTACTGGAAAACAGGAAAAAAATTCCAAGTGCTGTGAAATAGCAAAACAAAATGCAATCCCACACTTGTTTTTTGTTTGGCTTTTTTGCTAGGTTCACTAAATGCTAAAACTGACCTGCCATTATGATTCTCCAGGTCATTACGAGTTCATTGACACCAAACATGTCTAGGTTATTTTTTTTATTTAAGTGGTGAAAAAAAATTCCAAAATTTATTAAAAAAAAAAAAAATTGTGCCATTTTGCGATACCCGTAGCTTCTCTATTATTCCTGATCTCTGGTTGAGTGAAGGCTTATTTTTTGCGTGCCGAGCTGGAATTTTTAAAGATACCATTTTTGGGTAGATATGATCTTTTGATCGCCCATTATTGCATTTTAATGCAATGTCGCAGCGACCAAAAAAACGTAATTCGGGAGTTTTGACTTTTTTATTCTTGATACACCACTTAATGATCGGGTTAATTATTTTGTTATATTGATAGATCCGGCGATTCTGAAGGCAGAAATACCAAATATATGTATGTTTGATTTTTTTATTGTTTTATTTTAAATGGGGCGGAAGGGGAGTGATTTGAACTTTTTTTTTTTTTTTAAATTTCTTACTTTTGGCGTGCTTCAATATTCTCCATGGGAGACAAGAAGCTGCCGTAACCCGATCGCCTCTGCTACATACAGGCGATGATGAGACTGCCTGTATGTAGCAGAATTACTGATTTGCTATGAGCGCCAACCACCAATCCAGCAGTGACACCAATGGAGGTCTACTGGTTGTCATGCCAACCCATCGGCGACCCGCTGTAATGTGACACGGGTGCCAATGGGCGGGATTTCCAGAAGCACGTGTTCAATGCTGCTGTCAGAGTTTTGACAGTGGCATTTAATGGGTTAACATCCGTGGGTGAATCACTAAGCCACCCATGGCTGTTAGTGGCACATGTCAGCCTTTCAGACACCGCGTCTGACAGCACCACCATCCAGCTCGGTCTCCTCAGTACCGCTCCTATCTGACTCACACATAAGACGCTGCTTTTTTGTACCCTATGACCATACGGTCTATTCTATTATTCTACAGTACGTTACTGACGAAGGTCCATTCAAGGACCGAAACGTTTATTGGGTACTACTACGATTAAAATTGCACTAAAGCATCAGTTGAGTGCTGGGTTCTTTTTCTTTATAGCCTTTCAAAACACCTGACATGTGCCAAAAAAGACGTGAGCTCACCGCCGGTACCCACCTCAAAGGGAGAGTGTCCGACATCAGTGTACTATTAAGCCCGATGTTGGAAAGGAGTTAAAAAGCCTAAAGACCAGATGCAGAAACTTTCATAGAATATTAAACAAAGGTAACCGGATTGGAAGTATTTCTGTGCTCTCTGGAAGTAGGTCACGAGTTATAGTAGATGAAATTGCAGGTTTATTGTCAAGGCATTTTATTTATGGACACATTGGAAAATCATAATACATCATTAGGAATATAAAAAATCCATGTCTGCAGCACATAATTGTGATATTAAGGAAGGGGTGGGCGATTAATTTTCCCAATTTTCCCGAGGGGCCACATGATAGACCATGACTATTGTGGAGGGCCGAACTAATTGCTTGAAATTAATTCTACTCAATATTAATTTTTAATAATTATTAATCAATATTAAGTGATACAATTAAGTATGCTGACACCACCCTATATGTCTTTGAACCTCCCCACAGCCCCTTATTTTCAGCAGGAGCCTCACACAGCCTCCCCATGTCCAGCATGAGCCCCACACAGCCTCCCCATGTCCAGCATGAGCCCCACACAGCCTCCCCATGTCCAGCATGAGCCCCACACAGTCTCCCCATATACTGCATGAGCCCCACAGCCTCCCCATATACTGCATGATCCCCACACAGCCTTCTTATGTACAGCATGAGCCCCAGTCTCGCCACATACTCAATGAGGCCAAATACAGCATCCCATATACTGCATGAAGTCCTCACAGCCTCCCCATATACTGACTGAGCCCCACACAGCCTCCCCATATATTGCTTGACAGTATACAGCCTTCCCATAGCCTCCCCATGTGCAGCATGATACCCCCTTAGCCTCCCCGTGTGCAGCATGACACCCCCATAGCCTCCCCGTGTGCAGCATGACACTCCCATAGCCTCCCCGTGTGCAGCATGACACCCCCATAGAATTCCCGTGTGCTGCATGTCACCCCATAAAATTCCCATGTGCTGCATGTCACCCCCATAGAATTCCCGTGTGCTGCATGTCACCTCCATAGAATTCCTGTGTGCTGCATGTCACCCCCATAGAATCCCCATGTTCACCCCCATAGAATCCCCTTGTTCATACACATGAAAAAAAGAAAAAAAACACATACTCACCTCGGTCCCGTTCCCAGGCGCCCTGCTTCTTCTGCTGCTATCTCCAATTCGCTGGCTCTCCAGCGGTACACAGCTCACACGATGACATGACATCATCGCGCCAGCTGCTTCACACGTGGATTGGTGGAGGAAGTGGCCGAAGGACCCTCCTCCATCAATGCTGACTTCGGGAGACAGCGAGCAAGCACGGTGCGGCCCGCGGACCTCAGGTTTTCAGCCCCATTCACGGGACGGACTGAGACAGCCAGAGGGCTGGATGTGGCATTTGCAAAGGTCTGTATTAAGGCATCAGCTGCAGTCACTGTGAACTTTAAAATTATGATAATTGCAGTCAATCAGTATAAGTTACTTCAGCTTTAATAAAAAAAGAATCACGAATGCCTTAAAACATTTTTTACAAACGTGTCAAAAAAGGGCTTTATTTTTACGGACTATCCTGAAATTTTTGGACAGTTGGCAACCCTGAGTTACATGATTTCATATAGATACATTGATAGCTAATAAGAGTACCAGCCTAGATCACTGATGAGACAGGAAGTGTGTCTCTGACTACTTCACACTCCCTGTAAGCACTGTAGCTAAGCTGTAGTCACACATCACAGCTATGCCTTACTGGAGCTAGGATAACATCAACGAATGAGCTGGCAAGCAAGAAAAATAAAATAGCAATTTTACTAAGTTTTGTATGATTTTTAAAGTAACAACTGGAAATCCTTTCTAATGTATGCACTTATACCTAACATATGAGATACAGCAGTAGCATTTAAAGAATTTTATTGTTACATGAGAATGGAAAAACGTGTCTAGTGGGCAGTAGATCAACTAAATTTAATCCACATGGGACTGTGATTCATGTAAATTACGTTTTCTAAATGTCTGAGAAACTATCTCGCATTCAGTTCCCCATAAAAAGATGGATTAATAGAGATTCAAATCCTTAACTGGCCAGGGGACATAACATTGAGAGACATGACATGGATCAGGCGCAAGCTGACCTCATACTAAGAGCATTTAGTGGCAGTCCTAAAATGACTTATTACGATCTTTTACTGAATTAAGAACAGTGTTTAGTCTTAAAGGTAACCTGTCAGCAGGATTGTGCACAGTGACCTAAAGACAGTGTCAGGTTGGCACCGTTATACTGATTAAAAGGATACCTTGGTTGATGAAATCCGTCTTGGTCTTGTGGTTGTTGATTAACCCCTTAACCTCTGAAGCTTTTTTTCGTTTTTGTTTTTCGCTCCCCTCCTTTCCAGAGCCATAACTTTTTTATTTTTCGATCAATATGGCCAGGGTGGCGCTCATAGCAATCCGACATCAACAACCATAGGGGTTTCCAGGAGAACTCTGGTTGTTATGCCAATAAACTGATGACCCCCAATCAAGTGATGGGGTCAGCGGTGCACGTATTTCCGGATGTCTGGAAGCGTGCGTTAAATGCCACTGTCAGAGTTAACTAGTTAATAGGCGCGGGTGGATCTCGATTCCGCCCGCGCCTATTACGGGCATATTAGCTAATCAAAACAATTTGATGTGCAATTTTTCCTGAGTACACATATCTCATGTGTGGTCTAAAGCTACTTTTGGGGCACAGTGCAAAGCTCAGAAGGGAAGAAATGTCATCCTAGAGTTCAGATATTTCTGGAATGGTTTTACGGTACCTTGTCACACCAGCTGAGCCACTGAGGTGCCAGAACAGCAGAAAGCCCCCATAAGTGACTTCATTTTGCAAACTGCACCCCCCCCCCCCAATAAATTCATAAGTGGCAGCAGTGATCATATTGACACTACAAGTGTGTCACACATGTAACGGAGTACCACCCCTGCCCTGATTTCATAGACCATACTTCATTAACATTTCCTACCCTGCTTCTGGTGGGGGGCATTGTGTTCCTTTGTTGCTCTCTGCAGGGGGCTTCTCAGACTGGCTGGGACTGGACATCTGGAGCCTCTTTTGTACTTTCAGCTCCAGGTAACAAATGTTTGAGGATGGGTGTGAGCCCCTCCACCCATCCAAGGGGCTGATCCCTAGAGGGTGGAACAATAAGCCCATTGATATACTATCATTCTTCTGGGACCTGTGTGGTGTGAGGAGCTAGGATCTGCTGCTGCCAGATCCTGGTGTCTGTCTATGAACTAGTGTTTTGTTTTCCCTGGAGTCAGATTATCGGGTGTCGCCCTGGATTTGTTATTTTGTTGCGGCCTTATTGTAAATTGAAGAACCTGATCACTGTTTGCCGGAATACTCTCTTAGTTGCAATAAAGGTCTCTTGGATTATTCATCGGTCTGCTGTCCCTGCTTGCTCTGTCGCACACACCGTCACAACACAGTTTTATGCAGCAGGTCGTTCCGGACACTGCAATACCAAACGTTTACTTTGCTTCTTTAATTAGTTTGTTTACATTAAAAAAAAAAAATTTATGGGTAGAATTTTTTATTGTTATTATTTTGTGACTTAAAGAAAAATATATTTTTACAATTTATTTATTACCTAGTCCCGCTATAGGACTTTCCCAATACACTAGCATTGCAATACATTATAAGGTCGGAGTCACACTAGACAGTAATACGGACGAGTGCTATGCGATAAAAAAAATCACATAGCACTCGGCCCAATGTTAATCTATGGGGCAGCTCCTATTATCCATTGTTTTCTCGGCCGTATTCAGGATCCGAGTGAAATCAAAGCATGCTGCGATTGTCAGCGTATCTCGGCCGAGAATCGCCAATGCAAGTCTATGGGTACGAGAAAAAAACGGATTACACACGGACCATCAGTGTGACTTGCAAGAAATACGCACTGGTGCTTTATAGAAAAGCCGGCGATTCAGTGTGGTGTACAGTAAAATCACATTGACAGGTTAGAACAGAACAGATAAAATTAATGTCTACACATAGTATAGATATATATATATATATACATATATATATATATATATATATATATATATATTGTAGCGTGGCTAAAGGTCATGTGATTAATGGACGGTATGTATCGCAGAGGTGGGTGGCCCTGTGATGGAAGCCTGGGTATGTTTTTGCTCAAGCAGATCTACTGCTGAGAGATTTGTTTACATTGGGAAGGCTTCCAGGTGACTGGAGAGAGTGGGTTCAGTCACCTACAAACCCACCCTAAGAGGCGTGTTTGAATACCTAAGGCTACGTTCACACTAGCGTTGCGCCGCCCTGCGTCGGCGACGCAACGCGCGACGCACGGAAAAACGCGCGCAAACGAGCGCAAAAACGCGCGCGTTTTGCGACACGTGCGTCGTTTTTTGACGAAATCGGACGCAAGAAAAATGCAACTTGTAGCGTTTTCTTGCGTCCGACGCTAGCGTCTAAAACGACGCACGTGTCGGAAAACGCGTGCAAAAAGACGCACGCGTCCCCTATGTTAAACATAGGGGCGCGTCGCCGCTGCGTCGCCGACGCAACAGCGACGCGACGCTAATGTGAACGTAGACTAAGATGGTTTTGTGTTGAAGAACCTGTGGTGATGTCACACTCACCTGACTGGCCATGTGACAGGTATCTGGGTGTGGTTACACTTATGTAAAGAGGTGTGTGTAGCCCATGTGGTGAGAGTGTTTGGGAGTCTGCCAATGTGGACAGACTTCCATGTGTCCAGGCTGAACACTACAGAGTGGTCTGTGGCTTCAGATAGAGCCTGAGTGCAGGACGTTGCACAGCCTGTGTGCCCACAGGCCTGAGAAGAGCAGAGCTTTTCTATGGACTTTTATGCTATGTCGGCCTGATGTACGGACTGTTTTCCTTTCTGTTCCTGTCTTGCTGGTTTATGGAGCAAATAAACCCACATGGACATTAAAGAGAATGTGCCTCCTGTTTCCTCCTACGCACCTGAGCGGGTACAACGTTACAATATATATATATATATATACACACACACATACATATATTAGATGGTAGCCCGATTCTAATGCATCGGGTATTCTAGAATATGTATGTAGTTTATTTATGAAGATTTTAGAATACATTGAATACACAGGATTCGGCAGGCTGCAACCAATTAGCGAAGCGTGGTTCAAATCCATGCCAATTCGCGGCCGTACTGGACCTGTCGCTGATTGTGCACGGCCGGCCACGTAGTATATAGCACAGCCACGTAATATATGACAGCCCACGTAGTATATTGCACAGCCACGTAGTATATTGCACAGCCACGTAGTATATTGCACAGCCACGTAGTATATAGCACAGCCCATGTATGTAGTATATTGCACAGCCCACGTAGTATATAGCAATGTGGGCATCATATCCCTGTTAAAAAAAGAATTAAAATAAAAAATAGTTAGTTATATACTCACCTTCCGTTGGCCCCCGGATCGAAGCGATTACCGACGCTCCTCGTGCGCTCCGATCTGAAGAGTGCATTGCGGTCTCGCGAGATGATACAGTAAACCATTTCATATCCCTTATTTTTTTTATAATATTCCTCACTAACAATGTTACAAGTGTCTGTGTGCAAAATTTGGGGGCTCTAGGTGTTAAAATAAAGGGTTAAATCACGGAAAAAACTGGCGTGGGCTCCCGCACAATTGTCTCCGCCAGAGTGGGAAAGCCAGTGACTGAGGGCAGATATTAATAGCCTAGAGAGGGACCATGGTTATTGCCCCCCCCGACTAAAAATATTTGCCCCCAGCCACCCCAGAAAAGGGGGGTTTGATAAGGAGATAGCAAAAGCCGGCAATTGAATTACCGGCTTTTCTGCCATCTAGCGCTATATGAAATATAACTATAGGTATATATGTGTCTCACTGATAGATTATATATATATATATATATATATATATATATATATATATATATATATATATATATATATATATACATACATATACACACACACACACACACACACACACACACAATATCCTCGCATTGAATACGGATCACTGTTCAAAAAATGTTCTGCGTATCTCGGCCATCAAAAACGGATCGGCCTGTCAGTCTGCTCTCACAAAAGCTCTCCGCATGGTCTAACAAGCTTGCTAGAGCCTGGTGACCTGGATGACGATGTCGGGTCACCATAGCAACGATCGGTACCCGGCGGTAAAGATGTGGGGGCACCGATTGGAGGGCAGAGGGAGCCCCTTCCCTCTACCTGCCTTCTTTGCAGCATTTAGGGGGTTAAACTGCTGGCAGGAAAGCGAGAGCCAGGTGTCAGCTATAATATTAGCTCCAGTGCGCACAATCGTCAGGACGTAGCCAGTACACCAAAAGTTGGGAAGACATTCCCAACCAGGATGTAATGGGTAAGTCCAAGGTCATGAAGGGACTAAAAGTAATTTGCAGTTCACTACTCTGATCCTTATTTAGTTGGTACAACTTAATTTTACATTAAAACATTACATTATATTGCTCAGTGTCTTGCATCTTCCGTTCACTTGTATAGGAGATAAATATGCAGTGCTATGGAGAGATCACTAAATTATGTATGCGCTGCAATGTTATGCTTTGTGCACTGCTTACATCCGGACCAAATGTCAGATGCTCATGGTGGTACCTGATGTCATACCCCCTCCCATCCAATAATGATAATAAATCATCAATAGTTTAGTCCCAGCAATGAGTATTGAGTTCAGAAGTATCACGTCTCTTCCATTGCTGAACCGTCACCTAAAAATACCATTATTCCCCATTATAAATTCTATATAGCTGTGTTGCTAAGAATCTTGAATGGAAAATCCACATAATTATGCCATGATACATCCCTATTTTTACAACCAGTACGGTAATTTTATTTTAGAGGGGCATTTCCTTTGCTGTCCCATAACAGTCTATAACATAAGTGTCAGCATGCAGACTTGGCGTACATGTTAATCTTTATTTTTATATAGTAATCTTTATTTTTATATAGCGCTAACATATTCCGCAGCGCTTTACATTTTTTGCACACATTATCATCGCTGTCCCAGATGGGGCTCACAATCTAAATTCCCTATCAGTATGTCTTTGGAATGTGGGAGGAAACCGGAGTGCCCGGAGGAAACCCACGCAAACACGGAGAGAACATACAAACTCTTTGCAGATGTTGTCCTTGGTGGGGTTCGAACCCAGGACTCCAGCGCTGCAAGGCTACAGTGCTAACCACTGCGCCACCGTGCCGCCCGATATTATGCACCATGTTTACGTTAGGAACATGAAAATATATATTCGTATTCCCACTCGGTGTATCTACCCATCCCTTGAAACTCGGGCTTCTAACTCCGTCTGGTAAAGAAGTAGGGTTTTCTCTGTAAATATGTATCCCAGATAGGACATATTTGATCTCATTAGAATGCTCACGTTAATCCGAGATGAATGATAAGTTTGGTCTGACTCTGTCATGTGTTGTAGCGAAGTTATAGCAAGTAGATAAATTTAAGATTGAAGTACTCAGAATGTAGAGAGAGGAGGGTCTGGATAAGCCAGCCCTTCTGTGATGTCAAAGCCTTAAGGTATTAAGTTGTGGCAGGCTCCCCAGCTCACTCTCTCTGCTGGATTTCTTGTCTTCTCCTGAAGCCAGCAGCCCGTCCTAATGAGCTGGGACATATGGAAAACTCCACTAGCCTGCTTGCCTGTCATGCTTTGAACATGTAAGTGTTGCTTTTTCTCATTTATTCCCTTTATGTTATAATTACCCTTGTACATATTTGCAATTGTCTCATTTGTAACATCTTTATAAACTATTTTTGATAAAGCACTGCCTAATTATTTTTATGGGATATAATATTTCATATTAGTTCGTTCATCCATGCTCTAAACGTACCCTGTCTCTTGAAGAGAATTACGCTACTGTGTTGGGTTAGCTTCGGACCCGTTTAATCGAAGCTGGTGGCAGCGAGAAGTGTGCAGACTTTTGGGTTATGTTGTAGCGGCTGCGGCGTTAATAATTATTGTTCCTGCCTGAGTGGGAGTAGTTATCGCGTCGCTGCAGCATGCCCAATAGCCAGTACATAGCAGGCAGCCTTTCTGGCGACTAATTACCCAGGGTGCAGTACCTAATCTGACCTGAGAGTAAGGGGGGCGCCAGAGAGCTGCAAGTGTTAAGTGGAACTGTAAGCGGGATATACATAAATCCCTGCAGTTCGTGGTATATAGAAAAGCAGTGGGATACCTAGAATAAGCCCCTGCTGTAAACTAAGAGGTCAATAGCCTTGTGTGTGTTGTTTCATCACATTGTAGCAGTGGAGGGATAACTAAGATAAGCCCCCTTGCACAGGTGATAGCCGTCTGTTGGCCTAAAGTCACCTCAATCCGTGACGTAGGGGTGACGGTCACGGTGTGAATCCTGACCAATTGGTGACAGCGGTCAGGGGAATCGTGACAATTGTTGGCGAGTGTGAGGCTATGTGCACACGTTCAGGTTTTTTCACGTTTTTTTCGCGCATGACAAATGCATACATTATGCATTCTATCATTTAGAAAGCATTCTGCATGTTTTGTGCACATGGATTGCGGTACAAAAAAGGAGCATGTTCATTAGTTTTGCGGATTTTCTGCGTTTTTCCCGCAATTCTATGCATTTGGGAAAAAACGCACAAAAAACGCATCAAAAACGCATCAAACGCATGCGGATTTCTGGCAGAAATGTCAGGTTTTTGTCAGGAAAATTTCTGCCAGAAATCCTGACGTGTGCACATACCCTTATTCCTATATTATCAGAGGACCCTCACAGGACAGTTTTATCTTCAGCTGTGGACTATAGATAGCAACAATCTGATCTAGAATTAGAAGAAAGTTTGTGGCACAGTAATTGAATTCAGGAAACAGAACTAATAGGGCAAAGAACAGAAGCTTAGACAGCATTCATAGTAATTATCAGCAGGAAAGTTACTACTTATGGTACGTGGTCTGGCAATTTACAGGGCATACTGAATGTTAAGAAATGTCATACAGGAATCATAAAATCTCAATCCCACTCAAATGCCAGGAATGTTCACAAGTTTGATGCTTTTTACATAACGGGGGTTAGCAGAACTCTATAACAAGCTGTGCTTGACAAATGTGGATGTTCTCATTATATAAACACCCTGCCCAACAGTTTAAAGCAGGGTCTCAGATTTCCCTGCAAATATTCCAGCACTGTATATTATGTGGAGCTTTTAGAACCACCAGTCGGCATCTGAACATAATACAGCATATAGATTTGCTCTGCTCTAGAACAGGTGTGTCAAACTCAAACACAAAGAGGGCCAACATTAAAAACTAGGACCCAGCCATTGGGCTCATCCTGAACACTGTTTGGAATATAGCGGATAATAAGTCACTGCCAGGGGAGTCTAAAAGCAGCACTCAGAGAAAGCAGGGACTCGGCTCAGTCAAGTGTTCATTTATATATGGGAATCAGGAGAGATGACTTGTCTATGCCAATTAATAAGTATATATGTAAAGAAACAAATACATTATAATATACAGCATTTATTATATAATATATACACACACATACGGGTAGAATATACCCATATAAAATATATGTTTTATATATGTGTATATACACTACATATTTATGAGTATTTATTGTAACTGTGCATTTATATATAATACACAGGTACAGTGTGTGCATTAGAGGTACATTATTTTGGTATTAATATACAGACTCCACTGGATTGGGGGTAGGAATCAGCCCCAGCAGCAGTGACAGGATGCTGCCATGTCAGAGCTTAGAATCCATTATATGGCGATCATGTGCTGGGAGTTTCCTGCTGGTTGGTGCTGTGTGCGGCAGAGAAACCTGATTCTGCACCGACCAGCATGGAGTTTGGAACACAGAGTCTCTAAACCACTGCGACTATTCCTGCGATGAAAATGCGGACAGGCAGCAGGAAGCATTTTCACCTCCATCGGTAGAAGAGTCTTTGCATGATTGAGTGAGAACATGCCATTCTGCACAGGCTGAAGGCTGGGAGGAGGCGCTATGGTTGAAGGCTGAATACAGCAAGAGCCAAGAGGAGGAGCAGCCTCCTTGAATGGACAGAGAACCCGGCCTGTGAGTTCTGCCGAGTTACGCAACGTTGTTGTTGTAGCTATCAAAGTGCTTAGCAATGCCCCTGACTCGTGGACAAATATAATCAGCCCGTGGGCCAGGGTTTGACATACAAGTGCTTCTTACAAAATTAGAATATCATCAAAAAGTTAATTTATTTCAGGTCTTCAATACAAAAAGTGAAACAATATATAGAGTCATTACAAACAGAGATTTATTTCAAGTGTTTATTCCTGTTAATGTTGATGATGTGTTCTAGAAGCTAAGACTGTGATCATAAAGCAGTGACCAGTCTGTCGGACACAAGTGTAGGAAAGCATCTTCTTATCTCATTATTTACAATCCAAGTCATTCACAGTGCAGGGAAGCTGACGCCAGGGGACGCGACAGACACCGGAATGTAAGTATGTAGTGTTTTTTTTTACATTTACAATGGTAAACAGGGTAAACATCGGGTTACTAAGTGCGGCCCTGCGCTTAGTAACCCGATGTTTACCCTGGTTACCCGGGGACTTCGGCATCGTTGGTCGCTGGAGAGCTGTCTGTGTGACAGCTCTTCAGCGACCACACAACGACTAAACAGCGACGCTGCAGCGAATGGCATCGTTGTCTATATCGCTGCAGCGTCGCTTAATGTGACGGTACCTTAAATCTCATTGAAAGATAACAACGTAGTCATGAAGGCATGTATTTGGGCTGCAAAAACATTAGGCACTACCACTCAGAGTACTGTAAGACATACAGTGCCTACAAGTAGTATTCAACCCCCTGCAGATTTAGCAGGTTTAATAAGATGCAAATAAGTTAGAGCCTTCAAACTTCAAACAAGAGCCGGATTTATTAACAGATGCATAAATCTTACAAACCAAAAAGTTTTGTTGCTCAGTTAAATTTTTATAAATTTTAAACATAAAAGTGTGGGTCAATTATTATTCAACCCCTAGGTTTAATATTTTGTGGAATAACCTTTGTTTGCAATTACAGCTAATAATCATCTTAGTTTTCAATTGGGTTAAGGTCAGGAGACTGACTAGGCCACTGCAACACCTTGATTTTTTGCCTCTTGAACCAGGCCTTGGTTTTCTTGGCTGTGTGCTTTGGGTCATTGTCTTGTTGGAAGATAAAATGATGACCCATCTTAAGATCCTTGATGGAGGAGCGGAGGTTCTTGGCCAAAATCTCCAGGTAGGCCTGCTATCCATCTTCCCATGGATGCTGACCAGATGGCCAGGCCCCTTGGCTGAGAAACAGCCCCACAGCATGATGCTGCCACCACCATGCTTGACTGTAGGGATGGTATTCTTGGGGTCGTATGCAGTGCCATCCAGTCTCCAAACGTCACGTGTGTGGTTGGCACCAAAGATCTCGATCTTGGTCTCATCAGACCAGAGAACCTTGAACCAGTCAGTCTCAGAGTCCTCCAAGTGATCATGAGCAAACTGTAGACGAGCCTTGACATGACGCTTTGAAAGTAAAGGTACCTTACGGGCTCGTCTGGAACGGAGACCATTGCGGTGGAGTACGTTACTTATGGTATTGACTGAAACCAATGTCCCCACTGCCATGAGATCTTCCCGGAGCTCCTTCCTTGTTGTCCTTGGGTTAGCCTTGACTCTTCGGACAAGCCTGGCCTCGGCACGGGAGGAAACTTTCAAAGGCTGTCCAGGCCGTGGAAGGCTAACAGTAGTTCCATAAGCCTTCCACTTCCGGATGATGCTCCCAACAGTGGAGACAGGTAGGCCCAACTCCTTGGAAAGGGTTTTGTACCCCTTGCCAGCCTTGTGACCCTCCACGATCTTGTCTCTGATGGCCTTGGAATGCTCCTTTGTCTTTCCCATGTTGACCATGTATGAGTGCTGTTCACAAGTTTGGGGAGGGTCTTAAATAGTCAGAAAAGGCTGGAAAAAGAGATAATTAATCCAAACATGTGAAGCTCATTGTTCTTTGTGCCTGAACTACTTCTTAATACTTTAGGGGAACCAAACAGAATTCTGGTGGGTTGAGGGGTTGAATAATAAATGACCCTCTGAAAAGACTTTTCACAATTTAAAAAAAAAATAAACAAAGAAATAACATTCTTTTTTGCTGCAGTGCATTTCACACTTCCAGGCTGATCTACAGTCCAAATGTCACAATGCCAAGTTAATTCCAAATGTGTAAACCTGCTAAATCTGCAGGGGTTGAATACTACTTGTAGGCACTGTATATGAATACCAGGACCCAGGGTTTTCATGCAAAACATTGCCCAGAGCATTCCACTTTCAGCTGTCATTATTCACATAACGGATCCTTATGCTATTTCTTCCAGGTGAAGCAAATCTATTCACATTCACCATTAGTAGGTACTAACTAAGGCTAGGTTCACATTTGCGTTGTGCAGTCTGTCTAGTGCATACGCTAACGGACTGCTTTAACGCAATGTCTAAAAAGGGATCGCGTTTAACGATCGCGCTAGCACAGATGCCCGATCTGCGCTAGCGAGAACGGACCCAAAAATGCTGCAAGCAGCGTTCGAGGTCCGTCACAAATTAACGGAACATCGCTAACGCATGCCAAAAATGGCATGCGTTAGGGATGCGTTAGTTACATTGCGGTCAATGGGTGCGCTAACGGATCCGTTACATTGCGTTAGTGGCGCTGTGTAATGGATTCCGTTAGCGGATACCCACTAACGCAATGTGAACCTAGCCTAACTAATGCATGCCTAAAAAGCCCATCTATATAGGCATGCAGGTCAGAGTGATGAATGAAATGATACCTTGATATGTGTGATGATTATTATAGAGAAATCCACATTTTATTTAATATGTAAAAGAGCAGTTAAAGGGCTGGTCTGAAATGCAATTTAATTTTCATCCTAAATCTCTATTTAATGCCATGATCTAAACTATTTTCTAATATACCGTATTTTTTTAGACCATAAGACACATTGGACCATAAGACGAACGCCAAATTTTCAGGAGGAAAATAGAGGGGAAAAAAATGAATTTCCTCTCATACATCTATATATATATAATTGTCGAAGGGGTACTTCCGTCTGTCTGTCTTTCTGTCTGCAACTTCCGTAACAGAAATCCCGCGTCGCTGATTGGTCTCGACAGCGGCCTGTCATGGCTGTCCCGACCAATCAGCGACAGGCACAATCCGATTAGTCTCTCCCTACTCCCCTGCAGTCAGTGCCCGGCGCCCGCATACTGCTCTCCACTCACCGCTCACACAGGGTTAATGCCAGCAGTAACAGGCCGCGGGTACCGCACTCCGTAACCGCTGCTATTAACCCTGTGTAACCAAGTTTTTACTATTGATGCTGCATATGCAGCATCAAAAGTAAAAAGATCTAATGTTACAAAAAAACAAACGTTATTTTCACCATCCAACGTGGCGCTGTCCTCGGCAGTGCAAGCGGCAGGTTCCGGTGCTAAGGATGCTATGCGAGAAGGACCTGCCATGACGTCATGGTCATGTGACCGCGATGTCATCACAGGTCCTGCGCTCGTACCAACCCTGGGACTGGAAGTTGCCGCGTGCACCGCACACATGCGCCAGGGCTACAAGAGTGCTTCGGAAGGTGAGTATGTTTATTTTTTTAAGTCTTTTTTAACCTGTTACATACATGGCTGGGCAATATACTACATGACTGGGCAGTATACTAGGTGGCTCTGTGCTGTATACTACGTGGCTGGGCAATATACTACGTGGCTGGGCAATATACTACGTGGCTGGGCAATATACTACGTGGCTGGGCAATATACTACGTGGCTGGGCAATATACTACGTGGCTGGGCAATATACTACGTGGCTGGGCAATATACTACGTGGACATGCATATTCTAGAATACCCGATGCGTTAGAATCGGGCCACTATCTAGTACTAATATACCGTATACCTGTCACTGAATTTCTTAGATATTATCATTTCACAATGTATGATGTAAATAATTTCATGCATAAGCATCCAGATGAGCTAGAGTATGAATATAAGCTTTCTTCTGTAATGTAGATAGAATTACCTGAACATTAGCTTGCAATAATGAATCTTGATGCATTTGCTATCACCGAGACATGATAAAGTAAGTACTGGGGGTTTCCAGGAAAATTGAAACACATAAACACAGCTATTTAGGGATTCATAGAAAACAGTATTTATTAAGATTCTCACGCACTCATTTCATTGTCCATAAAAATTTGAAGACTACTTTGTTCTGAATCCGATTTTTTTTTTAATTATCATGGTTTTATACATAAAAATATATACTTATTTATCATAGTAACTGAAATAAATAAAAGTTCTTGATTTATAAAAAAAATAAAAATGATTCATTTTTAAGAAAGGCTTAAAATAGTAGCAACATTACCCAACATGTTGTTCTACTATATAGGTAAAACAGAAAACAATGAGGTCCCAAATGAACCTCATGGTAGCATTTCTTTTTAGGGCCAAATTTCAGAAATTATATTTCCAAGAGTGCTGTATAAGGGATAGATCTGTATTTTTATTACACTGACAGAGTTAAATAATAAAATTATCGATTTCTGCAGAAACAACTATTGAAAGCTAATTGAACATGGATTTACAATCTTGGTGTATGTGCACACAGAGATTTTTGTGGGTATAAAGAAAATGCATGACACCCTTTGTAAGCACTCCACAGTAGGTAGGCACTGTCCAATCAAAAGGCTGAAAATAACGCCTAAAAAAAACCCACTGTGTGCACATTGCCATATTATCAGGTCCACAAGACTTTAGCAATGTGCATGCAGTAGGAAGGCATCAAGGAGTCATAACAGGACCACCATTCATTATTAACACAGACATTTCAATCTGTACATCTGCTACCAAGTGACCATCTCTATTGCATTTCCAAAACAAGCTTCCTTAACCCCTTAGTGACCGGGACAATTTTTTTAAAATTCTGACCAATGTCACTTTATGTGGTGATAACTGTGGAACGCTTCAACAAACTCCAGTGATTTTGAGATCGTTTTCTCGTGGCACATTAGAATGTATGATAATGGTAAATTTAGGATTATATGTTTTGTGTTTATTTATAAATAATATCAGAAATTTGACAAAAATGTAAAGAAATTGCAATTTTCAATCTTTGAATGATTATCCCTTTAATTCAGATAGTCATACCATAGCAAAACATTCATACATAACATTTCCCACATGTCAGCTTTACATCAGCACCATTTGTAAAATGTTATTTTATTTTGTTAGCATTTTAGGAGGTTTAAAATTGTAGCAGCAATTTTTCATTTTTTTTCCAAGGAAATTAACAAAATTTAGTTTTTTGAGGAACCTATCCAGGTTTGAAGTGACATTGGGGGTCCTATATATCGGAAAACCCCAAAAGTGATACCATTTTAAATACAGCACCCCTCAACATATTGAAAACTTTTATTAACCCTTCATTTGCTTTTCAGGAATTAATGCAAAGTGACATAACAGGAATGAAAAAGTGTTTTGTTACCACCTAAATGTCGCTAACTTCTGAACCAGCCACTGTATCTGGCAGACTCTAAGGGTACCGTCACACTATACGATTTACCTACGATCACGACCAGCGATATGACCTGGCCGTGATCGTAGGTAAATCGTAGTGTGGTCGCTGGGGAGCTGTCACACAGACAGCTCTCCAGCGACCAACTATGCCGAGGTCCCCGGGTAACCAGGGTAAACATCGGGTAACTAAGCGCAGGACCGCGCTTAGTTACCCGATGTTTACCCTGGTTACAAGTGTAAAACTAAAAAAAAACAAACAGCACATACTTACATCTGGTGTCCGTCACGTCCCTTGCAGTCTCTGCTTCCTGCACTGTGACTGCCGGCCGTAAAGTGAAAGTGAAAGCACAGCCGCTGTGCTCTGCTTTCACTTTACGGCCGGCAGTCACAGTGCTGGAAGCAGACGGCAAGGGACCTGACGGACACCAGAATGTAAGTATGTGCTGTTTGTTTTTTTTTAGTTTAACGCTTGTAACCAGGGTAAACATCGGGTAACTAAGCGCGGTCCTGCGCTTAGTTACCCGATGTTTACCCTGGTTACAAGCGAACGCATCGCTGGATCGCATCGCTAGATCGCTAGATCGGTGTCACACACACCGATCTAGCGATGACAGCGGGAGATCCAGCGATGAAAGAAAGTTCTAAACGATCTGCTACGACGTACGATTCTCAGCAGGATCCCTGATCGCTGCTGCGTGTCAGACACAGCGATATCGTAACGATATCGCTGGAACGTCACGAATCGTACCGTCGTAGCGATCGAAATGTTATAGTGTGACGGTACCCCAAGGCATCTATTTGGTCATGAATTGCCGTGGCAAACATTAGGACCACACAATCATGATCTCAGGGTGTCGATCAGATTAAAGCGTTAGCCCCCACAATCTATTAACCATTTATTTGATGTAGACACTTGACAGCAGCAACTAAGGGGTTAAACAGATATGAACGGTGCCAACACTGATCGTGGCTGATGCAGCAAGTTGTCAGCTATAAGTGTACAGCCTTCAGCTGCTGGATTGTCACCTGTATGGGGCTGCTATTCCCATATCTCAGGTCAGTAATAAAGACGTAATGGCGGTCATTAAGGGGTTAAAGGGAATCTGTCACCATATTTGACCTATCTAAGCTATTAATATATGCATACAGGTTATAGACTGCTGAGGAGAGTGATGCCTGTATGCCACATAGAAGATGCCTGGTTGTGGATAAATCATCTTTAATCACAATATATAAATGATCTCATCCCAGCTCTGGGCAGGACGTTGCCTGGAAGAAAACTAACTCTGCCTCCAGAGATCATTTTACATGAAGGGGGAGTTGCCAGTGTGATGGCCGCTCTCTGCAGAGCTGTGTGCGATTATACCTGACACATCTGCAGGCTCCTCTCAGCTTCCAGGTTACAGGCAGACAGTGGTGCAATATTGTTGCAATATAGCTGAACTCAGAGAGCTGCAAAAGAGGTGTTTGCAAGAAGACAAATTTAATCTCTCCTGTTCTGTGTTAATTACTTGTCTTACACTGGTAACTCCCCCTTCATTTAAAATAAGCTCTGGAGGCAGATTTCTCTGAAGTAAACATCAGATTGCAGATATCAAGGTATCATTGTATTCAGCTTCCTATGACCTACATGCTCATATAAATGACTTAGGATGGTTAATCCGACTGTCAGATTCCCTTTAAGACTGCAAAACCCCTATAGGCTACAAGTCTGCTGTCACTCTATGTGACTTCAGCCTTGTGAAACCTCACACCGTGCACTGCATGCTGGGAGGATTCGCTGGAGTCAGAAGCGGCAGGCACATGATCGCAAGTATATCATTTGCATATATGCGGTCACATGCCGACTAGATGGGCGCGGCCTCACTCAGTGTATTCAGCGAGGCCGGACACACAGTTGGAATTTGGCCAGAAGAATAAAAATCATGTACTTGCAGTCATATGATCGCCAGCTCCTTGCAGTCATTGGAGAATCTTCACAACACGCACGATGTGAGGATTCACAAGTCTGCAGTCACACAGTATTTAATATCACAAGAAGACTTTTTTAGGACCCTTAACAAATGCAACATTTAGTTAAAAAATAAATTTCTATGTGTTTTTGAACACTGGCTACCACAGTATAAGTTTTTTCAGCATGGTTGTTCTCGATCACAGCTAACTTGTAGAAAGACAGAAACTACGTACTAGTGTGAACATCTAGAGGTGTGCAGACTCATTTTGGTAGTTCTTGGAAAACTTTCACCTCCTACACACATTCTCAAGCTCTGTAAGTTCATTTAGGAAATGACTTTAGTGTTAGTTATAATAGTTTGTATTTCATCATATATACACACACACACATTATAATGGTACCAGTAATTTGAAACATACTTATAAAGTCCTGAAAATGATATTTTAACAGGCTATTCCAGCTGCCTACTACTGCATGCTTAACCCCTTCATGACCCAGCCTATTTTGACCTTAAAGACCTTGCCGTTTTTTGCAATTCTTACCAGTGTCCCTTTATGAGGTAATAACTCAGGAACGCTTCAACGGATCCTAGCGGTTCTGAGATTGTTTTTTCGTGACATATTGGGCTTCATGTTAGTGGTAAATTTAGGTCATAAAAACGGAAATTTGGCGAAAATTTTGAAAATTTCGCAATTTTCACATTTTGAATTTTTATTCTGTTAAACCAGAGAGATATGTGACACAAAATAGTTAATAAATAACATTTCCCACATGTTTACTTTACATCAGCACAATTTTGGAAACAAAATTTTTTTTTGTTAGGAAGTTATAAGGCTATGTGCACACGTAGGAAATGTGGTGCAGAATTTTCTGCACTAAATCTGCATCTGCAGATTTGATGCAGTTTCTGTGCAGTTTCTGTGCAGTTTCTGTGCAGTTTCTGTGCAGTTTCTGTGCAGTTTCTGTGCAGTTTCTGTGCAGTTTCTGTGCAGTTCCTGCGCAGTTTCTATGCAGTTTCTGTGCAGTTTCTGTGCAGTTTTTGTGCAGTTTCTATGCAGTTTCTATGCAGATTCTATGCAGATTCTATGCAGTACAATGTAAATCAATGAGAAAAGAAAAAAGCTGTGCACATGGTGCAGAAAAATCTGCGCAGAAACGCTGCAGAACTGCACAAAAGAAGCGACGTGCACTTCTTTGAAATCTGCAGCGTTTCTGCGCAGATTTTTCTGCACCATGTGCACAGCTTTTTTCTTTTCTCATTGATTTACATTGTACTGTAAATCACAGTGCAGTTCTGCAGCGTTTCTGCAGCAGAAAAATCTGCTGCAGTTCTGCACCAATTCTGCACTAAATCTGCATCGTGTGCACATACCCTAAGGGTTAAAATTTGACCAGCGATTTGTCATTTTTACAACGAAATTTACAAAACCATTTTTTTTAGGGACCACCTCACATTTGAAGTCAGTTTGAGGGGTCTATATGGCTGAAAATACCCAAAAGTGACACCATTCTAAAAACTGCACCCCTCAAGGTACTCAAAACCACATTCAAGAAGTTTATTAACCCTTCAGGTGCTTCACAGCAGCAGAAGCAACATGGAAGGAAAAAATGAACATTTAACTTTTTAGTCACAAAAATGATCTTTTAGCAACAATTTTTTTATTTTCCCAATGGTAAAAGGAGAAACTGAACCACGAAAGTTGTTGTCCAATTTGTCCTGAGTACGCTGATACCTCATATGTGGGGGTAAACCACTGTTTGGGCGCACGGCAGAGCTTGGAAGGGAAGGAGCGCCATTTGACTTTTTGAATCAAAAATTGGCTCCACTCTTTAGAGGACACCATGTCAAGTTTGGAGAGCACCCGTGTGCCTAAATATTGGAGCTCCCCCACAAGTGACCCCATTTTGGAAACTAGACGCCCCAAGGAACTTATCTAGATGCATAGTGAGCACTTTGAGCCCCCAGGTGCTTCAGAAATTGATCCGTAAAAATGAAAAAGTACTTTTTTTTCACAAAAAAATTCTTTTAGCCTCAATTTTTTCATTTTCACATGGGCAACAGGATAAAATGGATCCTAAAATGTGTTGGGCAATTTCTCCTGAGTACACCAATACCTCACATGTGGGGGTAAACCACTGTTTGGGCACATGGTAAGGCTCGGAAGGGAAGGAGCGTCATTTGACTTTTTGAATGAAAAATTATTTCCATCGTTAGCGGACACCATGTCGCGTTTGGATAGCTCCTGTGTGCCTAAACATTGGCGCTCCCCCACAAGTGACCCCATTTTGGAAACTAGACCCCCCAAGGAACTTATTTAGATGCCTAGTGAGCACTTTAAACCCTCAGGTGCTTCACAAATTGATCTGCAAAAATGAAAAAGTACTTTTTTTTCACAAAAAAATTCTTTTCGCCTCAATTTTTTCATTTTCACATGGGCAGTAGGATAAAATGGATCACAAAATTTGTTGGGCAATTTCTCCCGAGTACGCCGATACCTCATATGTGGGGGTAAACCACTGTTTGGGCACTCGGCAGGGCTCGGAAGGGAAGGCGCGCCATTTGACTTTTTGAATGGAAAATTAGCTCCAATTGTTAGCGGACACCATGTCGCGTTTGGAGAGCCCCTGTGTGCCTAAACATTGGAGCTCCCCCACAAGTGACCCCATTTTTGAAACTAGACCCCCCAAGGAACTTATCTAGATGCATATTGAGCACTTTAAACCCCCAGGTGCTTCACAGAAGTTTATAACGCAGAGCCATGAAAATAAAAAATAATTTTTCTTTCCTCAAAAATGATTTTTTAGCCAGGAATTTCCTATTTTGCCAAGGATAATAGGAGAAATTGGACCCAAATATTGTTGTCCAGTTTGTCCTGAGTACGCTGATACCCCATATGTGGGAGTAAACCACTGTTTGGGCGCACGGCAGGGCTCGGAAGGGATGGCACGCTATTTGGCTTTTTAAATGGAATATTAGCTCCAATCATTAGCGGACACCATGTCACGTTTGGAGAGCCCCTGTGTGCCTACACATTGGAGATCCCCCAGAAGTGACCCCATTTTGGAAACTAGACCCCCAAAGGAACTAATCTAGATGTGTGGTGAGGACTTTGAACCCCCAAGTGCTTCACAGAAGTTTATAATGCAGAGCCATGAAAATAAAATAAAAAAATTATTTTCTCAAAAATGATCTTTTAGCCTGCAATTTTTTATTTTCCCAAGAGTAACAGGAGAAATTGGACCCCATAAGTTGTTGTCCAGTTTCTCCTGAGTACGCTGATACCCCATATGTGGGGGTAAACCACTGTTTGGGCACATGCCGAGGCTCGGAAGTGAAGTAGTGACGTTTTGAAATGCAGACTTTGATGGAATGCTCTGTGGGCGTCACGTTGCGTTTGCAGAGCCCCTGATGTGGCTTAACAGTAGAAACCCCACACAAGTGACCCCATTTTGGAAACTAGACCCCGAAAGGAACTTATCTAGATGTGTGGTGAGCACTTTGAACCCCCAAGTGCTTCATAGAAGTTTATAATGCAGAGCCGTGAAAATAATAAATACGTTTTCTTTCCTCAAAAATAATTATTTAGCCCAGAATTTTTTATTTTCCCAAGGGTAACAGGAGAAATTGGACCCCAATAGTTGTTGTCCAGTTTCTCCTGAGTACGCTGATACCCCATGTGTGGGGGTAAACCACTGTTTGGGCACACGTCGGGGCTCAGAAGGGAAGTAGTGACTTTTGAAATGCAGACTTTGATGGAATGGTCTGCGGGCGTCACATTGCGTTTGCAGAGCCCCTGGTGTGCCTAAACAGTAGAAACCCCCCACAAGTGACCACATTTTAGAAACTAGACCCCCCAAGGAACTTATCTAGATATGTGGTGAGCACTTTGAACCCCCAAGTGCTTCACAGACGTTTACAACGCAGAGCCGTGAAAATAAAAAATCATTTTTCTTTCCTCAAAAATGATGTTTTAGCAAGCATTTTTTTAGATTCACAAGGGTAACAGGAGTAATTGGACCCCAGTAATTGTTGCGCAGTTTATCCTGAGTACACTGATACCCCATATGTGGGGGTAAACCACTGTTTGGGCACACGTCGGGGCTCGGAAGTGAGGGAGCACCATTTGACTTTTTGAATACGAGATTGGCTGGAATCAATGGTGGCGCCATGTTGCGTTTGGAGACCCCTGATGTGCCTAAACAGTGGTAACCCCTCAATTCTAACTCCAACACTAACCCCAACACACCCCTAACCCTAATCCCAACTGTAGCCATAACCCTAATCACAACCCTAACCACAACCCTAATTCCAACCCTAACCCTAAGGCTATGTGCCCACGTTGCGGATTCGTGTGAGATATTTCCGCACCATTTTTGAAAAATCCGCGGGTAAAAGGCACTGCGTTTTACCTGCGGATTTTCCGCGGATTTCCAGTGTTTTTTGTGCGGATTTCACCTGCGGATTCCTATTGAGGAACAGGTGTAAAACGCCGCGGAATCCGCACAAAGAATTGACATGCTGCGGAAAATACAACGCAGCGTTTCCGCGCGGTATTTTCTGCACCATGGGCACAGTGGATTTGGTTTTTCATATGTTTACATGGTACTGTAAACCTGATGGAATACTGCTGCGAATCCGCAGCGGCCAATCCGCAGCCAAATCCGCACCGTGTGCACATAGCCTAATTCTAAAGGTATGTGCACACTGCGGAAAACGCTGCAGATCCGCAGCAGTTTCCCATGAGTTTACAGTTCAATGTAGACCTATGGGAAACAAAAATCGCTGTACACATGCTGCGGAAACACTGCACGGAAACGCAGCGGTTTACATTCCGCAGCATGTCACTTCTTTGTGCGGATTCCGCAGCGGTTTTACAACTGCTCAAATAGAATATCGCAGTTGTAAAACCGCAGTGAAATGCGCAGAAAAAAACGCGGTAAATCCGCCATAAATCCGCAGCGGTTTAGCACTGCGGATTTATCAAATCCGCAGCGGAAAAATCCGCAGAGGACCAGAATACGTGTGCACATACCGAAACCCTAACCCTAGCCCTAACCCTACCCCTAACCCTAACCCTAGCCCTAACCCTACCCCTAACCCTACCCCTATTCTAACATTAGTGGAAAAAAAAAATTTTCTTTATTTTTTTATTGTCCCTACCTATGGGGGTGACAAAGGGGGGGGGGGGGTCATTTATTATTTTTTTTATTTTGATCACTGAGATAGATTATATCTCAGTGATCAAAATGCACTTTGGAACGAATCTGCTGGCCGGCAGATTCGGCGGGCGCACTGCGCATGCGCCCGCCATTTTGGAAGATGGCGGCGCCCAGGGAGAAGACGGACGGGACCCCGGCAGGATCGGTATGTATGATGGGGTGGGGGGGGACCACGGGGGGGAAATCGGAGCACGGGGGGGGGGAATCGGAGCGCAGCAGGCGTGGAACGGAGCACGGGGGGTGTGGAACGGAGCACGGGGGGCTGGAACGGAGCACGGGGGGGTGGAACGGAGCACGGGGGGGATGGATCGGAATGCAGGGGGGGTGATTGGAGCACGGGGGGGTGATTGGAGCACGGGGGGAGCGGACAAGAGCACGGGGGGGAGCGGAGCACTGGATGGAGGGGAGCCGGGGAAGTGTACCGGCCAGATCGGGGGGCTGGGGGGGCGATCGGTGGGGTGGGGGCACATTAGTATTTCCAGCCATGGCCGATGATATTGCAGCATCGGCCATGGCTGGATTGTAACATTTCACCCGTTATAATAGGTGAAATATTACAAATCGCTCTGATTGGCAGTTTCACTTTCAACAGCCAATCAGAGCGATCGTAGCCACGAGGGGGTGAAGCCACCCCCCCAGGGCTAAACTACCACTCCCCCTGTCCCTGCAGATCGGGTGAAATGGGAGTTAACCCTTTCACCGGATCTGCAGGGACGCGATCTTTCCATGACGCCACATAGGCGTCATGGGTCGGATTGGCACAGACTTTCATGACGCCTACGTGGCGTCAAAGGTCGGGAAGGGGTTAAGGAAACTGTCACCTCCAGAAATATTATTTACTTATAGATATAGTAATAATTTGAAGATAACTAGTATTTAACCCCGTCCCCCTCTAACCTGTTTTCATCCTTCTGACCAGGTCCTACAATTCTGACCAGTGTCACTTTATGAGGTTTTGACTCTGGAACACTTCAACAGATTCTAGTGAATGAGACTTTTTTGGGGGACATGTTGTACTTAATGTTAGTGGTAAATTTAGGCCGATATTTTTGGTGTCTAATTGAGAAAATATCAGAATTTTGGCAAACATTTTTAAAAATGTTCCAATATTCAAGCTTTTCTTATGCCCTTGAATTAGAAAAATCATACAAGAGAAGGACTGTACGTAATGACAGGGATCACCAAATGGATAGAAATATTTTATTGACAAAAACAAGTAAAACAAAACAAGTTAAAAATCAATTAAAAAAGCAGAAGTAGCTATGAGAAAATGCAGAACCATAACCTTATAATATTTGGTGAAATCATCCTGTCTGACAGATGTCAATAAGTCAATCTCAAAACAGGTAATAAATAATACACCAATACATTTCATATATATTTAGATGGAACAGAGTAATATTTATCTCATGTAACCCAAGCAAAAATTATTGCATATATGCGTGCAGTGCTCATGGGTATATTTAACCCCTTCATGACAGAGCCCTTTTTCGTTTGTTTTTTGCTCCCCATCTTCACAGAGTCATCAATATTGCCATGTGAGGGCTTGTTTTTTTTGCGGGACAAGTTGTACTTTTGAACGACATCATTGGTTTTACCATATTGTGTACTCAAAAAGGGAAAACAATTTCCAAGTGCGGCGAAATTGCAAAAAAAGTGAAATTCCACAACTGTTTTGGGGATTTTTTTTTACCACGTTCAACAAATGCTGAAACTGACCTGCCATTATAATTCTCCACGTCATTACGAGTTCATAGACACCAAACATATATAGGTTCTTTTTTATTTAAGTGGTTAAAAAAAAATCCAAAATTTGTTTAAAAAAAACAACAAAACAATTGCATCATTTTCCCAGACCCGTAGCGTCTCCATTTTTTGTGATTTCGGGTCGGGTGAGGGTTTATTTTTTGAGTGCCGAGCTGGCATTTTTACTGATACCATTTTAGATACGTTCTTTGGATTGCCCATTATTGCATTTTAATGCAATGTTGCAGCGACCAAAAAAATTTAATTCTGGCGTTCATTTTTTTTTTTTTCTCATTATGCCGTTTAGCGATCAGGTTAATTCTTTTTTCTATATTGATAGAACAGGCGATTCTAAACGTGGCAATACCAAATATGTGTATGTTTGATCTTTTTTTATTTTCAATGGGGGCAAAAGGGGGGTGATTTAAACTTTGTTTTTTAAAAACATTAAAAAAAAAAACTTTTGGCATGCTTCAATAGTCTCCATTGGAGACTAGAAGCTGCCGTAACCCGATCACCTCTGCTACATACAGGTGATGATCAGATCGCCTGTATGTAGCAGAATTGCTGACTTGCTATGAGCGCCAACCACCACTTTCTTCAGATTTTTGGGAGGTAGAATGAACAAATAGACAGCAGTACAAGAATAGTTGTTATTTTTGTGCAGTTTACTGTGCGGTGCAAGTGATGAAGCGGATTTATTCTTCGGGTCGGTCTGATTACAGCAATAACAGATTTACCGTATATAGTAGTTTTTTTAAGCTTTGCTGCTATCACACGAAAAATGCTTTTCAATATAAAAAGTAGGGTTTTTTGTCATCATATTTTGAGAGTTGTAAACTTTTTTTATTTTTTGGCGAGCAGAGCTAAAAGAGGGCTTATTTTTTGCAAGACAAGATGCAGATTTTTTTGGTACCATTTTGGGGTACATAATATTATTTTATCTCTTTTTATTCAGATTTTAAGCAAACAGAATGAACAAAACCTGCAATTCAGTAATTGTTTTTATATTGTTTTTATTTCTTTTGCGCCATTCGCCGTGTGGAAAAAGCGAGACGACAGATTTGTTCGTCGGGTCGCTATGATAACAGAGATACCAGATTCATATTGATTTTTTTATGCTTTGCTATTTTTACAGACTAAAACCTATATTTTACAAAAAATGAATTTGTTTTTGCATCATCATACCTAAAAGTATAACTTTATTTTTATTTTTTTGCCAAAAAGGCCATGTTAGGGCTTTATTTCAGGACAGTTTGGCATTTATTTATACCATTTATTTAAAAAAATATGGCATTTTGATCGCTTTTTAGTCACTCCGTCAGTATGATGAAAAAGTGACTTGGTTGTTTTTTTTACGGCGTTCGCCAAACGGAATAAATAGCATGCCAATTTTATAGAACACGTAGTTCTGGATGTTGCGATACTAATTATGTGTCCCTTTTTTTCTATATTTTTGTTTTATCACAAACCCTGCCTTTTGAATGGCAAAATGGATTTTAGCGATTGGTGTGCACTTGTTTTTTGTTTGTTTTAGTGCATTGAGCTGTAGTTTTTATTGCACCCCTTTTGGTGGGCCAAAAACCATCACTTCAATTTTCAAGGTTTAATGTAAAGCTTAAATAATTTTACAGTTAGATAAATTGGACCTTTACGTACACGACAATTAAAAAAAATGTTTTTTTCTGCACATGATCTAACTTGCTAGTGCCTGGTGACCTGGATGTCGTCATGATGACATTAGGTCACCATGACAACGATCAGGCTCCCGCGATGACATCACGGTAGCTCCCTCCCTCTGCATGACTGCTGAAAGCTAAGATCCCATTATTTAGAGGGTTAAAGTGCCGGAAGCATTGCTGGCACCGCTCCTGGCAGTGAGTACCAGATGTCAGCTGTCAGAATCAGCGGACATCCATCAGCGAACGTGTACGAACAGCCTCTGAGCGCAAAATCGCCATGACATATCCATATGTCTAAGGTCGGAAAGCACCTAGCGATTTGGACGTATGGATACATTCAAGGGCTTTAAATGGTTAAAAACTTTTTTCCTTTTCATTTTTACTTCCCATATTGGACTTGACTTGAGATTTATACTGTATACTGCAACACTAATATATTACACTACAGTGTAAATGATGGTCTCCTATGAAGCCCAGCCTGTGGTTGAGCTTCACAGAACTACCAAGATGGCAGCTATATGGGCTTTAGCAGTCTCCAGAGTGCAGTACAAACCTATCAGTACACAGCTATCATATCAGTGATAGAAAAAGGCATTGGAATTGTTAAACAGCAGCGATTGGTGCCATCTCAAGTGACTGCTGTTAAAGGCAGATGTCGGCTGTGTAATACAGCCAGTATCTGCTTGTTAAGAAGTGGACAGAGCTCCTGAGCCTATTCAATATACCCCCCCCCCCCCATGCGACCTGAACAAAAAGGTCGTTAACGGCTCATTCCCACTTGCAATTAAATCAGACTAATGCATTCCGATTAAAAGTTGGATTGCATACAGACCAAATATTATTAGATTATTAAAAAACCGTTAAAAACGTAAAAAAACCAAAACGTTAGAAATGGTTAAAAAAAAATTTAAATTGCTAGCAACGTTGGATAGACATTGACTATATATGTTCTGTATTTACTTAATGGCAAATAATGTCTACAGCTATGATTCATGTTATAATACTAAACTGAAATAAAAATAAAAATATTGGAAAAAGAAGAAAAGACATCAATTCAGCAGCCACATACTGTAAAACCACAGCACAACCCAACAGAATAGAGTAGATGGATTATGGTACATACAGTATATACACACACAATAGATTGATAAACAGATGCCAGTGACAAATACAATTAGTACAGTGCGTGTGCAGCTTTCTGTACATGTATTTATTAACCCCTTCGCCAAGGCCAAGAAGCCTGTTTTCACGTGAATGACCAGGCCAATTTTTTACAATTCTGACCACTTACTTGATAAGGGAAATAACTTTGGAACGCTTCAATGGATACCACTGATTCTGAGACTGTTTTCTCGTGACATATTGAACTTTACGATAGCGGTAAAATATTGACTTATTGGCGTTTATTTGTGAAAAAAAAGAAAGGTCCATGTCCCCACCCCCTGTGCGCCCCCCCTCCGCTGTTCTGAAAATACTCACCCAGCTCCCTCGTTAGCTGTCGCTGCTTCCTCTCCTGGCCGCACCTTCTACTGTATGCGGTCACTTGGGGCCGCCGATTACAGTCATGAATATGCGGCTCAACCTCCCATAGGGGTGGAGCCGCATATTCATTGCTGTAAATGAGCGGCCCTACGTGACCACATACAGTAGAAGGTGCGGCCAGGAGAGGAAGCAGCGACAGCCAACGAGGGAGCTGGGTGAGTATTTTCAGAACAGCGGGGGGAGGGGGGGGCGCACAGGGGGTGGGGACATGGACCTTTATTTTATACACAATATACTTAAAAAAAAAAAAAAAAAGGATTATACATATCTTCTCTGCAGCTAACTCTGCTGCACAGAAGATATGAATTGCGGTTTCAGCACGATGCTGGGGACAGCACGCTCCGTGTGGTACCCAGTGGGCACACAAACGCAGGGGCACATGGACACGGATAATTCCGGTACCGATTTTTTCCGGTTCCGGAATTATGTGTACGTGTGGGACTGCCCTGAGACTGTTTTTTCGTGACATATTGGGCTTCATGTTAGTGGTAAATTTAGGTCAATAATTTTTGCATTTATTTGTGAAAAAAAAATGGAAATTTGGCTGAAATTTTGAAAATTTCACAATTTTCAAATTTTGAATTTTTATTCTGTTAAACCAGAGAGTTACGTGACACAAAATGGTTAATAAATAACATTACCCACATGTCTACTTTACATCAGCTCAATTTTGGAAACAAAATTTTTTTTTGCTAGAAAGTTATAAGGGTTAAAATTTGACCAGCGATTTCTCATTTTTACAACGAAATTTACAAAACCATTTTTTTAGGGACCACCTCACATTTGAAGTCAGTTTGAGGGGTCTGTATGGCTGAAAATACCCAAAAGTGACACCATTCTAAAAACTGCACCCCTCAAGGTACTCAAAACCACATTCAAGAAGTTTATTAACCCTTCAGGTACTTCACAGCAGCAGAAGCAACATGGAAGGAGAAAATGAACATTTAACTTTTTAGTCACAAAAATGATGTTTTAGCAACAATTTTTTTTATTTTCCCCAAGGGTAAAAAGAAACTTGACCCCAAACGTTATTGTACAATTTGTCCTGAGTACGCCGATACCTCATATGTGGACGGGAAGGGGGGGGGGGGGGAACCACTGTCTGGGCGCACGACAGGGCTCTGAAGGGAAGGAGCGCCATTTGACTTTTTCAATGAAAAATTGGCTCCAAAATCTTTAGCCGACACCATGTCGCGTTTGGAGAGCCCATGTGTGCCTAAACATTGGAGCTCCCCCACATGTGACCCCACTTTGGAAACTGGACCCCCCAAGGAACTTATCTAGATGTGTGGTGAGCACATTCAACCCCCAAGTGCTTAACAGAAGTTTATAACGCAGAGCCGTGAAAATAAAAAATAATTTCTTTCCTCAAAAATGATGTTTTAGCAAGCAATTTTTTATTTTCACAAGGGTAACAGGAGAAATTGGACCCCAATATTTGTTGCCCAGTTTGTCCTGAGTATGTTGGTAACCTATATGTGGGGGTAAACTACTGTTTGGGCACACGTCGGGGCTCGGAAGGGAAATAGTGACGTTTTGAAATGCAGACTTTGATGGAATGGCCTGCGGGCGTCATGTTGCATTTGCAGAGCCCCTGATGTGCCTAAACAGTAGAAACCCCCCACAAGTGACCCCATTTTGGAAACTAGACCCCCCAAGGAACTTATCTAGATATGTGGTGAGCACTTTCAACCCCCAAGTGCTTAACAGAAGTTTATAACGCAGAGCCGTGAAAATAAAAAATAATTTTTCTTTAATCAAAAATTATGTTTTAGCAAGCAATTTTTTATTTTTGCAAGGGTAGCAGGAGAAATTGGACCCCAATAGTTGTTTCCCCGTTTGGTCTGAGTACGCTGGTACCCCATATGTGGGTGTAAACCACTGTTTGGGCGCACGTCGAGGCTCGGAAGGGAGGGAGCATCATTTGACTTTTTGAACGCAAGATTGGCTGGAATCAATGGTGGCACCATGTTGCGTTTGGAGACCCCTGATGTGCCTAAACAGTGGAAACCCCTCAATTCTAACTCCAACACTAACCCCAACACACCCCTAACCCCAACACACCCTTAACCCTAATCCCAACCCTAACCACAAGCCTAATCTTAACCCTATTTCCAACCCTAGCCCTAATTCCAACTCTAACCCTAAGGCTATGTGCCCACGTTGCGGATTTGTGTAAGATTTTTCCGCACGATTTTTGAAAAATCCACAGGTAAAAAGGCACTGCGTTTTACCTGCGGATTTACAGTGTTTTTTTGTGCGGATTTCACCTGCGGATTCCTATTGAGGAACAGGTGTAAAACGCTCCAGAATCCGCACAAAATTGACATGCTGTGGAAAGTACAACGCAGCGTTTCCGCACGGTATTTTCCGCACCATGGGCACAGCGGATTTTGTTTTCCATAGGTTTACATAGTACTGTAAACCAGATGGAAAACTGCTACATATTCGCAGCGGCCAATCCGTTGCGGATCCGCAGCCAAATCCGCACCGTGTGCACATACCCTAACCATAGCCCTAACCCTAGCCCCAACCCTAACCCTAGTTCTAACCCTAGTGGAAAAAAAATATATATATTTTCTTTATTTTATTATTGTCCCTACCTATGGGAGTGATAAAGAGGGGGGGGTCATTTACTATTTTTTTTTATTTTGATCACTGTGATCAAAATATACCTGGAATGAATCTGCCGGCCGATTCGGCGGGTGCACTGCGCATGCGCCCGCCATTTTGGAAGATGGCGGCACCCATGGAGAAGACGGACGGACACCGGGAGGCTCGATACGTATGAGGGGGGGGAGATCGGAGCATGGGGGGGATCGGAGCACGGGGGGGGGGGGAGCGGGCAGGAGGACGGGGGAGCAGACAGGACGGAGGGGAGCGGAGAACAGGACGGAGGGCTGGGGAGGAGATCGGTGGCGGTGGGGGGGGCACATCAGGGTTTCCAGCCATGGCCGATGATATTGCAGCATCGGCCATGGCTGGATTGTAATATTTCACCAGTTTTTATAGCTGAAATATTACAAATCACTCTGATTGGCAGTTTCACTTGCAACAGCCAATCAGAGCGATCGTAGGCACGGGGGGGGGGTTAAGTCACCCCCCCTGGGCTAAAGTACCACTCCCCCTGTCCCTGCAGATTGGGTTAAATTGGAGTTAACCCTTTCACCCGATCTCTCCATGACGCCACATAAGTGTCACAGGTCGGATTGGCACCGACTTTCATGACGCCTACGTGGCGTCAAAGGTCGGGAAGGGGTTAAAGAAAATACCCAAAACTGACACCATTATGAAAACTGTACCCCTCAAGGTGCTCAAAACCACATTAAAGAAATTTATTAACCCATCAGGTGCTACACAGGAGCTGAAGTAACGTGGAAGGAAAAAATGAACATTTTACTTTTTCACAAAAAAATTACTTTAGACCCAACTTAGCAACAATTTTTTTTTATTTTCACAAGGGTAAAAGGAGAAAATGGTTCGCTAGAGTTGTTGCTAATATGCCAATATCCCATATGTTGGGGAAAACCACTATATGGGTGCAAGGCAGTGCTCAGAATGGAAGGAGTGACGTTTTGGATGGCAGACTTTGATGGAATGGTCTGCGCGCGTCATGTTGCATTTGCAGAGCCCTGATGTGCCTTAACAGTGGCAATCCCCCACAAGAGACCCCATTTTGGAAACTACACCCCTGAAGGAATTTATCTAGAGGTATAGTCTTATAGTAATGATTATAATGCTTTTGGTTTTACTGGTATATGAATTTATAATGTGGTATTATGTGTAAGATGTGCAGGTACATCAGATTATAAAAGTGTGTTGTGTCAACAGAGTATAAACTAATTTTATTAATTTATGTACGTGTGGTACGCTTTGAAGCAATCCTTAATGCAGAGGCCACGTTTCTCAGGGCAGGTTTCACAATGGTAAGTTGTGTCCTTCAGGACTCCCCTTCTGGAGCATACTCTGTACCTTTTTTGTGATCGTCCTGTCGTCGTTGTTTGGGGAACCTCTCCTGGGAAATGTTGACCTTGTACAATGCAGGCACTATCAGTTTTAGAAACACTGGGATCCTCACCTTCCTGAATGCCAAACATTAGGGCCTTGATGACTTCCTCCTGAAACTGAAGGAAGGTCCCCGTATTGCCGGCAGGTCGAACATCACAAAAGCATTGTACAGTGCCATCTGTACAATGTGCACGGCCAATTGTTTGTACTATTCTTTGGCTTTTCGCATGGCACTGTATGGTATGAGGACTTGATCTGAAAGATCTACACCCCCCATGTACCCATTGTAATCCAAGACACAATCTGGCTTTGAGACTTTTGTTATGGTCCCATGAACAGTGACAAGGGAGCTGTTGTTACCGTGTATGGTGGTCAGGATAAGGACATCCCTTTTGTCCTTATACTTGACCACCAGCATGTTGTCACTGCATTGGGCTCTGCTTTCCCCTTTTCTCAGCATTTGCCCAATTAGCGGCTTAGGGAGGTCTCGCTGATTTTTTCGCATGGAGCCACATGCCACTGTACCTCTGGCAGAGAGGGTCTTGAAGAGCGGGACGCTGGTGTAAAAGTTATCAATGTAGAGGTGATAACCCTCATTCAGCAGTGGGTGAAGCAATTCCCACACAATTTTCCCCACTCACCCCCAGGACGGGGGAAGGGGGGGGGGCATTCAGGGGGGTTAATCTGGGCGTCCGAATTCTTGTAGACCATTAATCTGTGGGTGTACCCGGAGGTACGCTCGCACAGTTTGTACAGATTTAGTCCGAACCTGGTTCTCTTATTGGTCAGGTGTTGTTGGAATTTTAGCTTCCCTTTGTAATGAACCAGAGATTCGTCAATAGTAATGTCCCTCTGGGGTGTGCACGCCTCAGCAAATTTTCTGCTGAAGTGGTCAACCACTAGACAAATTTTATATAGACAATCAAAGATTGGATTGTCTCAGGGAGGACACTGCACATTATCACTATAATCCCAAAATTTTTGGATCGCTTTAAATCATGTCCTTGTCATGGCCATGTGGAATACCGGTGTACGGTAGAGAATATCAGTACTCCAGCATTGTCGAAGCTCTGGTTTTTGGATTATCCCCATATGCAGCACAATTCCCCAAAATGTCATCTCTGCTGCATTTACAGGGGTCCATCTGGTGTATGACGAAGTGGGATTTTGGGTGAAAAATTGTTGGGCATACCGGTTTGTCTGGGCCACCATACGATTTATTATTTCCTTGCTGAAAAGAGAATTTGAAGAAATCAATTTCAGTGAGGCCAGTGGTGTTAAACTGGATTCCTGAGCTGCTGCTGAAATCCGGAATAAACTGGCTGATAATTTTCTGGGGGTGCAATTCATAATGTGATCGATTGTTGCAGGAGTTGCCTGGGTTCTAGTGCCCCTTGTTGGGGGTCCTTCCACACCAGATGAGGAGGATGAGGAGGAATAGAGGAATGTGGATCTTCCTCACTGGCTAAATCCGTGTCGGAGGCAAGGAAGGAATATAACTCCTCTGGTGAACAGTCTACTTGATGAATGGGCCATTTTTTTCCCCAAACCTCAGGGATGTGCGTGCAAGTGGTGAGAAAAAAAAAAATGGAGAGAAAAAATTAAAAGAAAAATCAGATGTGTAAAAAAAAAAAGTTTGGATTAAAAATAAAAATAGACATTCACTACACTAATGCCCTCCCTATAAAATTTACCCAATGCAAATAATTTATTTTTTTTACAAAAGAAAAACGAACTTCACCAACAATTTGACGTACACTCTCATAATGCACTAGAAATTACTCGGCGATAGCTGGAGGGTTTTTTAAGCAAAGAAAAGAAAAGAAAAAAAAAATTATATATATATATATATATATATATATATATATATATATATATATATATATATATATATATATATATATATATATATATATATACAGGTCCTTCTCAAAAAATTAGCATATAGTGTTAAATTTCATTATTTACCATAATGTAATGATTACAATTAAACTTTCATATATTATAGATTCATTATCCACCAACTGAAATTTGTCAGGTCTTTTATTGTTTTAATACTGATGATTTTGGCATACAACTCCTGATAACCCAAAAAACCTGTCTCAATAAATTAGCATATCAAGAAAAGGTTCTCTAAACGACCTATTACCCTAATCTTCTGAATCAACTAATTAACTCTAAACACATTCAAAAGATACCTGAGGCTTTTATAAACTCCCTGCCTGGTTCATTACTCAAAACCCCCATCATGGGTAAGACTAGCGACCTGACAGATGTCAAGAAGGCCATCATTGACACCCTCAAGCAAGAGGGTAAGACCCAGAAAGAAATTTCTCAACAAATAGGCTGTTCCCAGAGTGCTGTATCAAGGCACCTCAATGGTAAGTCTGTTGGAAGGAAACAATGTGGCAGAAAACGCTGTACAACGAGAAGAGGAGACCGGACCCTGAGGAAGATTGTGGAGAAGGACCGATTCCAGACCTTGGGGAACCTGAGGAAGCAGTGGACTGAGTCTGGTGTGGAAACATCCAGAGCCACCGTGCACAGGCGTGTGCAGGAAATGGGCTACAGGTGCCGAAATGGGCTACAGAGAAGCAGCACTGGACTGTTGCTAAGTGGTCCCAAGTACTTTTTTCTGATGAAAGCAAATTTTGCATGTCATTCGGAAATCAAGGTGCCAGAGTCTGGAGGAAGACTGGGGAGAAGGAAATGCCAAAATGCCTGAAGTCCAGTGTCAAGTACCCACAGTCAGTGATGGTGTGGGGTGCCATGTCAGCTGCTGGTGTTGGTCCACTGTGTTTCATCAAGGGCAGGGTCAATGCAGCTAGCTATCAGGAGATTTTGGAGCACTTCATGCTTCCATCGGCTGAAATGCTTTATGGAGATGAAGATTTCATTTTTCAGCACGACCTGGCACCTGCTCACAGTGCCAAAACCACTGGTAAATGGTTTACTGACCATGGTATTACTGTGCTCAATTGGCCTGCCAACTCTCCTGACCTGAACCCCATAGAGAATCTGTGGGATATTGTGAAGAGAAAGTTGAGAGACGCAAGACCCAACACTCTGGATGAGCTTAAGGCCACTATTGAAGCATCCTGGGCCTCCATAACATCTCAGCAGTGTCACAGGCTGATTGCCTCCATGCCACGCCGCATTGAAGCAGTCATTTCTGCCAAAGGATTCCCGACCAAGTATTGAGTGCATAACTGAACATTATTATTTGATGGTTTTTTTGTTTGTTATTAAAAAACACTTTTATTTGATTGGATGGGTGAAATATGCTAATTTATTGAGACAGGTTTTTTGGGTTATCAGGAGTTGTATGCCAAAATCATCAGTATTAAAACAATAAAAGACCTGACAAATTTCAGTTGGTGGATAATGAATCTATAATATATGAAAGTTTAATTGTAATCATTACATTATGGTAAATAATGAAATTTAACACTATATGCTAATTTTTTGAGAAGGACCTGTATATATATATATATATATATATATATATATATATATATATATATATATATATATATATATATATATATATATATATACACCGTATATACTCGAGTATAAGCCGACCCCCCTAATTTTGCCACATAAAACTGGGAAAACTTATTGACTCGTATATAAGCCTAGGGTGGAAATGCAGCATTTACCGGTGAATTTCAAAAATAAAAATAGATCATTATTTCCCCATAGCTGTGCCATACAGTGCTCTGCACCGTTCACTGTGCCCCATAGATGTGCCATATACGGTGCCCTGCACCGTTCACTGTGCCCCATAGATGTGCCATATACGGTGCCCTGCACCGTTCACTGTGCCCCATAGATGTGCCATATACGGTGCCCTGCACCGTTCGCTGTGCCCCATAGATGTGCCATATACGGTGCCCTGCACCGTTCGCTGTGCCCCATAGATGTGCCATATACGGTGCCCTGCACCGTTCACTGTGCCCCATAGATGTGCCATATACGGTGCCCTGCACCGTTCACTGTGCCCCATAGATGTGCCATATACGGTGCCCTGCACCGTTCACTGTGCCCCATAGATGTGCCATATACGGTGCCCTGCACCGTTCACTGTGCCCCATAGATGTGCCATATACGGTGCCCTGCACCGTTCACTGTGCCCCATAGATGTGCCATATACGGTGCCCTGCACCGTTCACTGTGCCCCATAGATGTGCCATATACGGTGCCCTGCACCGTTCACTGTGCCCCATAGATGTGCCATATACGGTGCCCTGCACCGTTCACTGTGCCCCATAGATGTGCCATATACGGTGCCCTGCACCGTTCACTGTGCCCCGCACCGTTCACTGTGCCCCATAGATGTGCCATATACGGTGCTCTGCACCGTTCACTGTGCCCCATAGATGTGCCATATACGGTGCCCTGCACCGTTCACTGTGCCCCATAGATGTGCCATATACGGTGCCCTGCACCGTTCACTGTGCCCCATAGATGTGCCATATACGGTGCCCTGCACCGTTCACTGTGCCCTGCACAGTTCACTGTGCCCCATAGATGCTCCACATAAATCTCTGCCGCCGCCGCTGCTGCAATAAAAAAACAAAAACACATACTCACCTCCCTTGATTGCAGCTCCCGGCGTCTCGTTCCGGCGCCTCCATCTTCCCGGCGTCTCTGCTCTGACTGATCAGGCAGAGGGCGCCGCGCACACTATATGCGTCATCGCGCCCTCTGCCTGAACAGTCAGAGCGCAGACGCCGGGAAGATGGAGGCGCCGGCCGGGAAGATGGAGCGACGCTCGGCGGCTGGAACGAGGACAGGTGAATATGCGATACTTACCTAGTCCTGGCGATCCTCGCGCTGTCCCTCTGCCTGGTCTTCGGTGCCGCAGCTTCTTTCTCTATCAGCGGTCACCGGCACCGCTGATTAGAGAAATGAATATGCGGCTCCACCCCTATGGGAGGTGGAGCCGCTTATTCATTTCTGTAATGAGCGGTCCCACGTGACCGCTGAAGAGGGGAAGAAGCTGCAGCACAGAAGACCGTGGGACGGCAGGGGGAGCGCCAGGATCGCCAGGACTAGGTAAGTATGCCTCAGCGCCCTCACCCCCTCACCCGCCGACCCTGCCACCCACCTTGACTCGAGTATAAGCCGAGAGGGGCACTTTCAGCCCAAAATTTTGGGCTGAAAATCTCGGCTTATACTCGAGTATATACGGTGTATATATATATATATATATATATATATATATATATATATATATATATATATACATATATATATATATATATATATATATATACATACATACAGTTAGGGCCAGAAATATTTGGACAGTGACACAAGTTTTGTTATTTTAGCTGTTTACAAAAACATGTTCAGAAATACAATTATATATATAATATGGGCTGAAAGTGCACACTCCCAGCTGCAATATGATAGTTTCCACATCCAAAACGGAGAAAGGGTTTAGGAATTATAGCTCTGTAATGCATAGCGTCCTCTTTTTCAAGGGACCAAAAGTAATTGGACAATGGACTCTAAGGGCTGCAATTAACTCTGAAGGCGTCTCCCTCGTTAACCTGTAATCAATGAAGTAGTTAAAAGGTCAGGGGTGGATTCCAGGTGTGTGGTTTTGCATTTGGAAGCTGTTGCTGTGAGCAGACAACATGCGGTCAAAGGAACTCTCAATTGAGGTGAAGCAGAACATCCTGAGGCTGAAAAAAAAGAAAAAATCCTTCAGAGAGATAGCAGACATGCTTGGCGTAGCAAAATCAACAGTTGGGTACATTCTGAGAAAAAAGGAATTGACTGGTGAGCTTGGGAACTCAAAAAGGCCTGGGCGTCCACGGATGACAACAGTGGTGGATGATCGCCGCATACTTAATTTGGTGAAGAAGAACCCGTTCACAACATCAACTGAAGTCCAGAACACTCTCAGTGAAGTAGGTGTATCTGTCTCTAAGTCAACAGTAAAGAGAAGACTCCATGACAGTAAATACAAAGGGTTCACATCTAGATGCAAACCATTCATCAATACCAAAAATAGACAGGCCAGAGTTAAATTTGCAGAAAAACACCTCAAGAAGCCAGCTCAGTTCTGGAAAAGTATTCTATGGACAGATGAGACAAAGATCAACCTGTACCAGAATGATGGGAAGAAAAAAGTTTGGAGAAGAAAGGGAACGGCACATGATCCAAGGCACACCACATCCTCTGTAAAACATGGTGGAGGCAACGTGGTGGCATGGACATGCATGGCTTTCAATGGCACTGGGTCACTTGTGTTTATTGATGACATAAGAGCAGACAAGAGTAGCCGGATGAATTCTGAAGTGTACCGGGATATACTTTCAGCCCAGATTCAGCCAAATGCTGCAAAGTTGATTGGACGGCGCTTCATAGTACAGATGGACAATGACCCCAAGCATACATCCAAAGCTACCCAGGAGTTCATGAGTGCCAAAAAGTGGAACATTCTGCAATGGCCAAGTCAATCTCCAGATCTAAACCCAATTGAGCATGCATTTCACTTGCTCAAATCCAGACTTAAGACGGAAAGACCCACAAACAAGCAAGACCTGAAGGCTGCGGCTGTAAAGGCCTGGCAAAGCATTAAGAAGGTGGAAACCCAGCGTTTGGTGATGTCCATGGGTTCCAGACTTAAGGCAGTGATTGCCTCCAAAGGATTTGCAACAAAATATTGAAAATAAAAATATTTTGTTTGGGTTATGTTTATTTGTCCAATTACTTTTGACCTCCTAAAATGTGGAGTGTTTGTAAAGAAATGTGTACAATTCCTACATTTTCTATCAGATATTTTTGTTCAACCCTTCAAATTAAACGTTACAATCTGCACTTGAATTCTGTTGTAGAGGTTTCATTTCAAATCCAATCTGGTGGCATGCAAAGCCCAACTCGCGAAAATTGTGTCACTGTCCAAATATTTCTGGCCCTAACTATATATATATATATATATATCTCCAAAAATGAGGCAGCACTCCATAGTTCAATATAAAAACGTGCAGGGTTTAATTTACCCACATATTCAGCCAGAATATGTGGGTAAATTAAACCCTGCACGTTTTTATATTGAACTATGGAGTGCTGCCTCATTTTTGGATACTTATAAATGTGGATGATCGCTGGACTGATTGTCTTTGGGCCCTGCACCTGAAGATAAGTATTTCTGTGCTGTTCCCTTTTTTCTTTTTGATATATATATATATATATATATATATATATATATATATAGATATTTATATCTATATATATAATTGTCTACGGGTTTTTTCCGTCTGTCTGTCTTTCTGTCTGTCTGTCCTGGAAATCCCACGTCTCGGGCACAGTATCGACGTAGAAATCCCACGTCTCTGATTGGTCGAGGCCGCAACCAATCAGCAATGGGCACAGCGACGATGATGTCATGATGATGTCATAAAGGACGTAGAAATCCCACGTTTCTGATTCAGTGACGGCACAGTATCGACGTAGATGTCATAATGGTTGCCATGGCGACGATGATGTCATCAAGGTTGCCTCGACCAATCAGCGACGGGCACAGTCTGCCGCGAATTCTGGAATCATCATTGTCCATATACTACGGGGACATGCATATTCTAGAATACCCGATGCGTTAGAATCGGGCCACAATCTAGTGTGTATATGTATATATATATATATATATATATATATATATATATATATATATATATATATCCTCCCTAACTACTCTAAGTTTTTTTTTTCTCTAAAACACTGACACCAGATACACCAACTTGCTGCCTATAAAACTACCCTGTACAATTTATTTATTTTTTCTTTAAAAGAAGATCGGTCATCATTAACACGGTGATGCTACGCTACCTCTAAAACTACGCTGTACTAACTACTATTTTTTTTTCTTAAAGGGGATCTGTCACCACATTTTAGGCCTACCAGCTAAAAATATTATTGGATTGAGTGTCGCCTTTGCCTTTCCCAACTACTTTTGAAACCCCCTGACTCCCAATGTATCACCCATAAATACCTTTTTTATTTCACCAGCTCTGTATGTTTATGAGCTGGGTCCGGTCCGATGGGCGTTGTCTTTGGTCCTTCATTCCACCCCTTCTTGGCTGCTGTACGCAATATTTCTCGTAAATTTCGTCGTTCGCAGCCATATTTCGAGAGTGCGCATTGCAATGTTCTCTCGCGCATGCACAGCATGCTTTGACCAACTGCAAGCATAGCCGGAAATAAGTAGGGCGCATAAGTAAAATGTGGTGACAGATTCCCTTTAATAAAAAACAAATCGGTCGTCATTAACACTGACGCTGGCTAAGCTACCTTGCTACCGCTAAAACTACACTGTACAATTTTTTTTCTTCTCTAAAACAAGATCAGTTGTCACCAAACACAGAGATGCTGGCTACACTAACACGCTACCTCTACATCTACATCTACGCTGTATTAACTACTATTATTATTTCTTTCTTTAAAAAAAATATATCGGACATCACTACACTGCGAAGTCCGCTACGCTAACTAAAAAAAGAAAAAGTCCCGTGGCGCATTCTCTGATCAGGAGCGATACTGATCAGAGTGCTGCGAACACAGGAAGAGCATGAATGCTCTGCGCAGGACGCTGTTCACACAAAAAAAGGCAGAGCAGGGTTACTGGAACAGGGATGGGGGAGATGCTGCTGCTGCTGTGATCACAGATAAGTCACACAGCAGAGCACAGTTCGCAGGAGGATCTCAGCAGAGAAGGATGCTGGAATGGGAGGCAGGAAATTGAAGGGGGATCACACTGGCCACCAATGAATCTTTTACTCAGGTGACGGAGGGGCAAGAGAACCGCTCTAAATGCAAAATCTGAGACAAAGATGGCGTGCAGGGTGGTGATCGCTATTTTAGATTAACCACTTTGGCGCGGATTGGCCAAAAACTATTGCTCAACCAATCAGCGCCAAAGGGGTTAATCAGGTGAGGTGATGTCGCAATCACCCCACCCATTGTGACTGCTGTGATTGGTGCTGTGTCACACAGCACCGATGACAGCATGTCACATGATTGTTTTTTTTTTATTAACTTTATTGACATATTGATGTGATTGGCTGGTCAATATTGACCAGTCAATCACAGCGATCGCCGATGCTTGTGGGCGGTGCAGCCCCCCAGGGTGACGTGCAAGGATGGTCTGCTGTCAGGAACAGCAGCCATCTTAGCACAGTGTAGTGCTGCAGTAGCACCGTACGCAGTGAAGAGGCAGTGACCCACAAAGTTCAAACACAAAACGTTTCTTTAATGTGTTACTTCACACAATCCATTCCTCATAAGTGCATAGAATTCATGTTTGGTTCACATAAACATTGTACTACATAATACACGGCATTTTCCAAGTCACAGTCCCTACACACACCGGACTTCTCTTGCCCAGTTTCCGTGGGGCGACTGCAGGTTGTGACCAAGACTCTTATACACAGCTTCATATTCATATGTTGCAGACACTACAGTCCTCCTCTGACTAATTCCCGTGGATGTCCTGCACTTCTATATCACAGTCTCTTTACTCACACAGCTTTTACTCACAACGCCATTGGTTTGTGGCCACTAAACACACTGGTCCTCCTCTGACCAGTTGCCGTGGGTGGTGGCAGCGCTGTGTTACCTGTGGATATCAGGCGTCTCAGCTCTCCTGGCTGCTCGGCTCCGCTCTTTCCTGTGTCACCGCACACCAACAAAGCTCTGCAGAGCCTCTTGCTCTGTCCTCCTCCTAACACCAGCCAGATACTGACTCTGACCCTAACACACTATACCTTTTTACTGCAGGGTTTTTAACAAACAAACCTGTGGCTTCCTGCCACATGGAACACTCGGACTGGAAATAAAACAGACTGCATCATTAACATACTGCAGTCAGTTTTATAACACAAAACCCAGAGCAGGTTTTCCCTAAATCTGTCTTGGACAAACAGTATGTCCAAGACTAACCTTATTTATTATTACATTTAACCTGCATTGCAGTCACCGCTACGCCCGTGACTGCCATGCACACCTATGGACTTCATACGCCTCCGTGCACAACCTGGGGAGAACACACAGCGACCCCTACCTGTGACATTGTTCATTGCTTCACTATTGCAATCACAGCTACACCTGCGACTGCAATACCCCCTCATGGCCTCACTACCCCTCCGTGCGCATTCTGGGGAGCACAAAGAGCGCCCTCTAGCTGTAACAGGGTTTACAGCGGTGACCGGAAATAACGCCGTACTAGTACTGCGGTTTGCGCGAGTGTACCTCCGCCAGAGCAGTACTAGTACAGCGCATGTCACGAAGGGTTTAAAAGATTCTTTTTCAGAAAAAAATGATACGAGATCCCACATAATTTTCTTAACCAGCAGAAGGAAAGCCAACGGATGGGGTCTGATGTTTATAGCCTGAGACAGGGATAATACCCATGGAGTTTCCGAGGCTATTAATATCAGCTCACAGCTGTATACTTAGCCTTTTACTGGCTATTAAAATGGGGGACCCCGCCAAAAAAATGATGTAGGGTCCCCTTATAATTAATAACCAGTAAAGGCTATGCAGATAGCTGTGGGCTGATATTAATAGCCTAGGAAGAGGCCATGATACGGCCTCCCCCCTCCAGGCTAAAAACATCAGCTCTCAGCCCACCCAGAAAAGGTGCATCTATAAGATGTTACAATTCTGGCACTTAGCCTCGCTCTTCCCACTTGACCTGTAGCTGTGGCAACTGGGGTGATAGTTGGGGGGGATTGCAAAGCTCATGTTGCAATCGCTTTGCAATCGGATAGCAATCGCACTGCACTCAAAAGTAAATCGGATGTTAGGTGTGAAAAATCGGATTGTACTCGCATGAAAAACACATGACACTTGCATTACACTTGTCAGACTTTTCAGGAACAAAATTGGACACATTAAAATTGCCAGTGTGACTCCAGCCTAAAAGGGTTAACGCAGCTCTCTTGAAGAGGAGAACATCTGCTGCTTCAGTGAGCTGCACCTACAAAGTGAACAGAAGTGTGCTATCAGATAATAGTATCCATGGTTCCTGCAGCATAATTCAAATGACAGGTATATGACCTTTCTGTCTGTAATATAGGGAGATTTTCTAAGAAACCGTATTTTATCACAGGGCATACAAGAAGCTTAATTAATACATGGGTTGTCCAGTTTACTGATGAAAGTCTCCAGTCACTTTGTGCTGTCAGAATCTTCCGATGCTGCTGGTGAAAGTGGGCATTCAGGTGGATGCAAGTTTGCGATTTGCATTCTTCTGGCCACATTCCAACTAGACATGCTCAGCCTTATTTCTACGGACTTATATTCAGCGAGGCTGTGCATTGTTTAGTTAGCACGTGACCACATGTCTGCAAATCGTGGTCATGTGGCCGCCAGATCTCACCAGCAACACTGGAAAACCCTGACAGAATGTGGAGTGATTGCTGACTTTCCTCAGAAGAATGTATAACCCCTTGAAGGCCGAAACACATGGCCATTCTAAAACTCAGCCCAGTCACGTCTGAAATTTGTGAATCAGACTAGCTGCGTGTGCTCATCTGCATTGCTGACAAACGCAGGAACTGCTTGCTATTGATTTGCACATGCCTGCTCTGTGAAACTGACAGTTCTGCATGCACGGGTCACATTGTTTTGGTTGTCTAATTTCAGGAAATCTACAGAGATAGAGTTTACATCCATGAATCTAATCACTGGTTTTTAATAAGATGCTGCATAAAACAAGATTTTAGTCTCTTTAGTTCCGGTTATTTAGTGGAGATAAGAATATAGACATAGGCACGTTTGTACTTTACACATTTGAACTTAGGAAGAATTGTAAGGCTTGCAAGGCTTGTGTCACATTTAACCAAGAGACAGATGCTCCATTACGCGTGTGTCCACCTCCATGAATTGGCCATGACCAAGGTTCAGGAGGGACTGTAACATTGAACAACTCTTGATTTTGATGGCTGCATATATACTGACAAACGAAAAAGTAATAAAATAACTTCAATGTTGGTACGTTCAAGTGCCAGGGTTCTCTATTGATTTTTAGAAATTAGACAAATGTACTGGTCACAACCTCATCTATAAACATATCACTAAGCATTTTGTTGAAAAAAAAAAAAAAACTGCTTGAAGTGGTCTGTTACCAGAGGTGCAAAATGACAAAACTGTGGCAATGGACAAGTTAAAGAGCCAATAGTTGTGTCATTAAAATGTGAAAATCATATTTACTGGATTAACTTTGTTTTTTGAGCCAACACCACACAGTATTGGAATTTTTGCTATAGGGAAGACAATGTTGCCATAATATTATTCAGATAAAAAACAAACCATCCACATAATTTCACTACATAACAAGCAGTATTTTATGAGGTTTCTTTTATCTTCACATATAGATACTTAAAATGATACTATCCATGCTAAAAACCACCAAAAACTTCCTCTTCTTTGTGAATTAGACCTCTGTTTCCTCCCTCCGTTACACCTCCCCGTGTTATACACAAAGTCAGGGGGTTTATAGACAATATGAGTGTTGTGCGCGTGTGGGACTTTTGCTTCAAACATACCTGTAACACTGTCAAAATAGGCAATGTTTTAATGATATTGTCACTTTACTCAAAATTCAATGCTTATAAAAGTATGAACCCGATTTATAAATCTTCTGGATCCAACAGCAAATTTTGGAACTGAAGCCTCCTTTACTTGGTTGTTGTGGTGTTAGGGTCTGTAACAATTTGTTTTGCCCTTCCCACTCTAAAAAATATAGATCTGCAATTACAGATATAAGGCCGGGATCACACATACGCGAGATACGGTCGAGTCTCGCAGGTGAAAACCCAGCTCTGGCGCCGGCACTCCGGAGCGGAGCGTGCAGCTTTATATATTGCTGTGTGGCCGCATGCTCCACTCCGGAGTGCCGGCGCCAGAGCTGGGTTTTCACCTGCGAGACTAGGCCGTATCTCGCGTATGTGATCCCGGCCTAAAAACGTATTCTGCGTGTAAGTTTATGTCTTTATACTAATACCATTGTAACAGAACAAAAAATGTTATCACCATACTGTTACTGAACATAATCCAATAATAACACGTTAGTGAACAAATTGTTCAGTCAGTTCTCATTTCATCGGGCATCTTCTGCTATTAACGGGACTGTCCACTACTAGAACAAACCCTTATTAAACTAAGGGTATGTGCACACGTTGCGGATTTCATTGTGGATTTTCCACGTGAATTCTGCTGAATCCGCAGGTAAGATTAGCTGCGTTTTACCTGTGGATTCCCTGCAGATCTTGTGCGGATTTAGCCTACGTTTTTACACCTGCGGATTCCTATAATGGAATAGGTGTAAAACGCTGCGGAATCCGCACAAAGAAATAACATGCTGCAGAAAATAAACCGTTGCGTTTTTGCGCTGAATTTTCCACAGCATGTGCACAGCAGATTTGGTTTTCCATAGGTTTACATGGTACTGTACAACGCAGATAAGCTACTGATACGCAGCCAAATCCACAATGTGTGTACATACCCTAAGGGTATGTTTCCACGGTCAGGATTGAATCAGGATTTGACGCAGGTAAAATCTGCAGGTCACCTTACATGCGTTTTTGATGCGTTTTTTTCATTGCATGCTTTTTTGTCACTTTAAATAAAGCTAATTGAAAGTTTGCTTCTGGGAAGGAAAGAAAAGTGATTTCCTGTTTGCAGATATATTGGGATATGTTCCCACCGTCAGTAAACGCTGCGGGTTGGACGCTGCATACATCCGCGTTTTTCATGCGGATTTGTGTGTGTGTGTGTGTTTTTGTATACTAAATAAAGATATACAAAATTTAAAAAAAAGCGTTGTGATGTAATTTCCTTGTCCAACCTCTTCTTTTACATACTCCATTGAAGAATAATGTTTACACACACACACACACAGATAGATACATCTATACATAAAAAAAAAATTAGAGAAGCACAAAAATACAAAAGAAAAAACAAGAGGAAATATTGGGTGCAGAGCCCCCCAGGCATAGACCTCAATTATAGGAATCCAAAAAAATGGAGGCAGCACACCATGTGCTGCCTCCAGTTTTTGGATTCCTAGATAGATAGATAGATAGATAGATAGATATGGGATAGATATGGGATAGATAGATGATATATAGATCAATAATTGATAAATACAGTAGATATAGCTATAGATAGATGATGATATAGCTATAGATAGATCTATCGTATCTATCTCTTATCTATCTATCTATCTATCGATATATCAATATATAGAAAATAGATAGATATGATAGATAGATAGATAAGAGATAGATAGATATGATAGATAGATACTGTACGATAGAGATGTGTGATAGAGAGATACAAAAGATAGATTAGATAGATATGATAGATAATACTAAGCCTGATGTTTAGTAATAAACATAATAAAATGGTACATAAAGAGTTAGGCCGGGATCACTCGGACGAGTCTCTTCCTTAATACCCAGCACTGCCGCCGGCACTCGGGAGCGGAGCATGCAGCTGCATGTATCTCTATGCAGCCGCAGGTGTGCCGGCGGCATTGCCAGGTATTAAGATGCGAGACTCGTCCGAGTTTCTCACATGTGTGATCCCGGCCTTAAATAAAGACACACGAAATCTGTATTAGGCCGGGTCACACTTGCAAGAAACTCGCATGAGACTCCCACCTGGGAGCGGAGTGTGCGGCTGCATGTATTTCTATGTACAGTAGCTGAACACTCCGGTCCGAGTGCCGGCGGCAGTGATGGGTATTGAGGTGCGAGACTCATGCAAGTTTCTCGCAAGTGTGACCCCGGGCATTAAATGCAATATCTGTTTAATTAAAAAAATAATAATGTCATGGGTTCTCATGCAATTTTCTGCGCCAGAGAGGTAAAGCCAGTGACTGGGGGACCGATGTTTGTAAACTGGGAAGGGGTTAATACCCATGGATCTTCCCAGGCTATGAATATCAGCCCGCAGCTGTATATTTAGTCTTTACTGGCTATTAAAGTAGGGGGACCCCCCACAAAAAAAAAAAAATGACGTGGGATCCCCCTATAATTTATAGCCAGAAAGGCTATGCAGACGCTGTGGGATGATATTCATAGCCTAGGAAGGAACCATGGTTATTGGGCCCCCCTCTGGCTACAAATACCAGCTCCCAGCCACCCCAGAAATGGCACATCTGTAAGATGCGCCAATTCCGGCGCTTAGCCTCTCTTGCCACTGCCCTGCAGTGGTGGTATATGGGGTAATAAGGGGTTAATGTCACCTGTAAGGTGACATTAAGCCGGCTTAGTAATGGAGAGGCGTCAATAAGACTCCTACCATTACTAATCCTATAGTTGGTAAGGGGTTAATAAAACACACACACGCAGAATAAAATATTTTAATGAAATAAAACACCACACAGTTTTGACATCTTTATTGTACTGGTAATCCAAGTGAAGACATCGATCATCTAGAAAAAAATTATAAACCAACAGTATACTCCCTGTGTCCGAAGCAGTCCTGAATAACGAGTGTCCCACAACGAGTCCAGCTCTTCTACATCTGGATGCCTGATATCCAGACATAGCAGAGCTTGTAGATGACCACCGGAGATAACTCTCCAGTAATGTTGAGCATTCCGATACTGCAAGTATCGGGTATCGGCCGATATTCGCTGTATCGGAGTTCCGATACGGACTTCTGATACTTTTGCAATATCGAATACCAGAATCGGAAGTCCCCATAGTGCAATGAGCCAGTCTGATTTAATTCAGCCAATGAGGAATCCTAAGGAGTGTGGGCACATTCTGTTATGCATGTTAGGCATGTAAGTAAGGGCATGGCTGTGATTGGTTGTTGAAATGATGTCATGATGCACTATAAAAGCCACCGCCACCATTTTGAGTTTACTCTGCTGTGAATTTAGTTAGGGACAGGACGCTGCAGTTCTGACTGAGGTCCAGTTTGAGATAGCGATTTTCTTCATTGTGCTTTACCCAGGCTACTGTAGCAACCGCTGTGTGAGAAGTTTTTTTTTGCCTTGCAGGGCTGTTTACAGCTGTCTGTGTGTGCAGCTCACGCTGTAGTCTGTTGTGCAGCCACATCTGGTTGTAGTCCACTCAGCGTGTGTCACTGCCTCATACAGTTCAATTGACCTTTTTTGCATTAGTGCAGCTGCACATTTTTCCTGATTTCTCCTAGTGTGTTTCCATCCGTATCCAACTAGATTGCGTGCACACAATATATAGGAGTAGATAGAGGAGCTTTTCCGCAGCCTTGCAGTGCTGTTCACGGCTGTCTGCAAGGTCTCTGTTTCAGTGCAGCTCACGCTGTAGTCTGTTCTGCAGCCACATCTGGTTGTAGTCCGCTCAGCGTGCGTCACTGCCTTATACTGTTCAATTGTCCTTTTTAGTAAGGCACGTGGTCGTGGGCATGGAGTTTCAGCAGGGGGAGGACGTGGGGATTCTGTGCCTGCTGTGGGCACCAGTGACTCAGCATCCCCCAGTTTTACCAGGGAACAGTGCTTTATGCGCAACTTTGTAGGAGCTCGCCGTACCCCACTGCTGCGGGATGAACAAATTGAAGCCGTTGTTGGATGGATGGCAGCTAACGCATCGACTTCAATTAGTGCCACATCCTCTCAGGTCCAGAGCACTTAAGAGCACCCATCTGTCTCTTAACCACCTGCCAAATTAAATTGCCCAGGCAGTCAGAGAGACCTGGACAGGAGCCATCTCTACTTCTGTTCTCTGAATCTCTTGGCTTGGAAAGAGGGGGCAAGCCAAGCAGCATTCGAGAAATTGAAGAAGAGGCAGTATGTAGTGATGCACAACTGCTTTCTCTCTCTGAATATGAGAATCTGGTGCCACTTTCTGGTGCGTACTGTGCTGCCGAGACAACCCAGGAGAAGCAGTCGTTGGAAGAGGGGAATGTAGATGATGAGGTCCTTGACCCATCATGGCGTGAGGTACAGGAAGGTGGTGGGAGCAGCTCTGAGGAACATTCCCCGAACGGCCCAAAAAGGAGGGAGGGGGGGGGGCAGACTGGGTTGCCTGTAGCCTCCACTTCGGCACCCATTAGGAGCATGACTCTTCCAAAACCCAAAACAGGCGCTCCCAAGACTTGCAGTGCCTGGTCCTTTTTTTGACACAGTTGCAGATGACATTTGCTTTGTCAAATGCAAGCTGTGTAATCAGAAAGTCAAAAGAGGGAAAGTGTCAGCAACCTCAATTCCACAAATATGTGGAAACATGTGCGGACCAAGCACGTGGTGAAGTTACAAAAACACACTGAAGACCTAGGCCAACCTACAGTGCCACCTACAACCTCTTCAGCTCATGTTGTAGCCTATTCCTCCAGCTCACACACAGCTGGTTCGGCTTCCTCACAGGATCGCTATGGAAGAACCTCGGGCACTGTTGTAGCGACCCAGTGTAATTCCACCCACAGCAACATGTTCCCTGTCATCCTCACACTCCCAGGCCAGTCTACAGCCATCGGTAGCACAGGCATGGGAGAAAAGGAGGCCATACTCGGCAAACCACCCCCGAGCACAGGCTCTGAATGATGGCATTGAAAACTACTGTCCCTTGAAATGCTATCATTCAGGCTGGTGGAGACTGACACCTTTCGTAACTTCATAGCATTAGCAGTCCCACAATACAACGTGCCCAGCCGCTTTTATTTCAGCAGGAAAGCCGTCCCCTGCCCTGCAAAAGCATGTGGAGGGAAACATTAAACATGCGCTACTAAACGCTGTCAGTAGCAAGGTCCACCTGACCACCGATGCGTGGACCAGTAACCAGTAACGATACCTTTCCCTCACTGCCCATTGGGTAAATGTTGTGGAGCTGGGTACAGATCTTGAGAGTGGCGCTGTACGTGTTCTGCCAACTCCAAGGATTGCAGGAATCCAGTCTGTACACACTGACTCCTCATACTCCAGTTCCTCTGAATCAGCGCTGCAGGAACCGTCGCGGTCTACCTCCACCTTGACCCATGAACACTTACCTGTTACGACCGATATGAGCACAGCCGTGGCCAAACGTCAACAGGCTGTATTGAAATTAATTTCTTTGGGGAATCGAAGCCACACAGTGCAGGAGCTCTGGAATGCCATCAAGCAGGAGAGCGACGTGTGGTTTGTGCCAGCGAATCTCCAGCCAGGCATGGTAGTGTGTGACAATGGCTGAAATCTGGTGGCAGCTCTGGAACTAGGCAACCTCCCTCACATCTCATGTCTGGCACATGTGCTCAACTTGGTCGTGCAGAGTTTTTTTGAGGGACTATCCGGATCTTGCAGCTCTGCAGCGCCGATTCCACCTTCCGGAACATTGCATCATATGTGACCTACCCACCAGGTGGAATTCAACCTTACATATGTTGGAGTGGTTGTGTGAGCAGCAGGCAGCAGTAATAAAGTGCCAGCTGCATCAGGCGCAAACAAGTCGAACTGCGCGCCGTTCACACTTCACCACCACTGAGTGCGCCTCTATGAAGGACATCTGCCACGTTTTGCGTGCCTTCGATGATTCCAAGCGGATGGCAAGTGCAGATGATGCACTAGTCAGCATGACTATCCCCCTTATCTGCCTGCTTGAAAAAAATACTGCAAGCACTAAGGGAGGAGGTTGTGGAAGAGGTGGAGGATGAGGAGTCACAAATGCCATCTGCTTCTGGATAGTCTGCGCAACGTGGTTCCTCACAAAAGCCTAGGCAGGGGACACTGTGAGGAGAATGAGGAAGAGTCAATGGAGGAAGAAGACATCTGTCCAGAGGAGGGAGGTACACAATGCTCTAGTAGTCAGTATGTAGAGCGAGGGTGGGGTGATGCAGAGCAGGCAGAGATCACGCCTCAAGCAGGGGACAGCGTTTCTTGGCCAGTTGGCAGTCTGCAGCACATGGTTGATTTCATGCTGCAGAGCCTGAGAAACGACCGCCGCATCGCCCACATTCTCAAAAACGGCTGATTATTGGGTGTACACCCTCCTAGATCCTCGCTACCGGGACAACTTACAAAGCCTCATAACACCGTTGAACCGGGAGCGTAAAATGCGGGAGTACCAAGACACACTGGTGCATTCCATCATGTTCTCCATTCCAACCGAGAGCAGTGCTGCTAGTGCTTTACAAAGCAGCTCAGTGCATCAAGGCAGTGGAGGAAGCTCTGCACAAAGAGGGAGCAGAAGCAGCACCTCAGCAAAAGGCAAGACCAGTAAGGCCAAAATGTGGCAAAGTTTTGTGTCCCCGCCACAAATGTCTACACCATCACAGATGGCTCCAGTCAGCAGGAGGCAACGCTTCCATCAGATGGTGACAGACTACATGTCTTGCCCTCTCAGTGTTCTCCCACACAGCTCTTCCCCCTTCAAGTTTTGGGTCTCTAAGCTGGATACATGGCCAGAGCTTAGCCAGTATGCATTGGAGGTGCTGGCTTGCCCTGCTGCTAGTGTATTATCGGAATGTGTCTTTAGTGCCGTAGGTGGTGTACCAACAGACCGTCGCATACGACTATCCTCCATCCACCTCTCGTGTCTCCCCTTTTCCTCATAGTTTGTAAGCTTGCGAGAAGGGCCCTCATTCCTCCTGGTATCTGTTTTGAACTGTATTTCTGTTATGCTGTAATGTCTATTGTCTGTACAAGTCCCCTCTATAATTTGTAAAGCGCTGCGGAATATGTTGGCGCTATATAAATAAAAATTATTATTATTATTATCCTCCGATAACGTTGACCGGCTTACTTTTCAGAAAATGAACAAGGCCTGGATCTTGCAGGAATTTGCCACCCCTCTTCCAGATTAAGTAATTGGTGTCAACAGTATCCAGGTCTCCTGTTTTCATGTTTCTACCACCTGAACTGTAATTCCTGGGCTCCAACACCGCCAGTTGCTGCTCAGAAGTGCCGTCTGCACAGTCAACATATGACCCAGTGTTATTGGATTTCAGTAACGTCAGCTGATCCCCTGCTGTGTATCCGGCAATTTCTCCTGCTCCGACCACTCTCACACTACAAGACCGGCGTCACACTTGCGAGTTTTACGGACGTAAGAGCGCAGAATCTACGTCCGTAAAACTCGCAAAAAATACGGCACAATTATTCTCTATGCCCCTGCTCCTATTTGCCGTATTTTACTGATCAGTATTATACGGCTTTCTACGGCCGTACAAAATCGCAGCATGCTGCGTTTGTCACCGTACTGCGCAAGAAATACGCCAATGAAAGTCTATGGAAGCGTGAAAAATACGGATTACACACGGACAAGCAGTGTGACTTGCGAGAAATACGCAGCGCTGTTAGAGAGAAAAGCCGGCAATTCAGTGCGGTGTACAGTAAAATCACACTGACAGCTTACAGTAGAATAGGTAGAATAAATGTGTACACATAGAATAGGTATATATATATATATATATATATATATATATATATATATATATATATATATATATATATGTCAGTGAGACACATATATGTATATATATTAATATTTATTCCAGCGCTAGACAGCTTGAAAGCCGGTAATTCAATTACCGGCTTTTTCCTTCTCCTTCCTAAAACCCGACATGATTTGAGACATGGTTTACATACAGTAAACCATGTCTTCTCTCCATTTTTTTTGCAGATTCCACACTACTAATGTCAGTAGTGTGTATCTGCAAAATTTGGCCGTTCTAGCTCTTAAAATAAAGGGTTAAATGGCGGAAAAAATTGGCGTGGGCTCCCGCGCAATTTTCTCCGCCAGAGTAGTAAAGCCAGTGACTGAGGGCAGATATTAATAGCCTGGAGAGGGTCCACGGTTATTGGCCCCCCCCTGGCTAAAAATATCTGCCCCCAGCCACCCCAGAAAAGGCACATCTGGAAGATGCGCCTATTCTGGCACTTGGCCACTCTCTTCCCATTCCCGTGTAGCGGTGGGATATGGGGTAATGAAGGGTTAATGCCACCTTGCTATTGTAAGGTGACATTAAGCCTAATTAATAATGGAGAGGCGTCAATTATGACACCTATCCATTATTAATCCAATACTAGTAAAGGGTTAAATAAAACACAAACACATTTTTTAAAATTATTTTAATGAAATAAAAACAATGGTTGTTGCAGTATTTTATTCAACGCCCAATCCAGTCACTGAAGACCCTCGTTCTGTGAGTAAAAAAACATAATAAACCAACAATATACTTACCCTCCGCAGATCTGTAACGTCCAACGATGTAAATCCTTCTGAAGGGGTTAAAACATTTTGCAGCAAGGAGCTGTGCTAATGCAGGCTGCTCCTCGCTGCAAAACCCCAGGGAATGAGGCTAAAAATAGATCAATGATCTATATTTAGCTTCATTTGCGGTGAGGCGCCCTCTGCTGGCTGTTCATAGATCGTGGGAAATTACCTAGAAAGCCAGGGAGCTTTCTAGGTAATTTCCCACGATCTATGAACAGCCAGCAGAGGGCGCCTCACCGCAAATGAAGCTAAATATAGATCATTGATCTATTTTTAGCCTCATTCCCTGGGGTTTTGCAGCGAGGAGCAGCCTGCATTAGCACAGCTCCTTGCTGCAAAATGTTTTAACCCCTTCAGAAGGATTTACATCGTTGGACGTTACAGATCTGCGGAGGGTAAGTATATTGTTGGTTTATTATGTTTTTTTACTCACAGAACGAGGGTCTTCAGTGACTGGATTGGGCGTTGAATAAAATACTGCAACAACCATTGTTTTTATTTCATTAAAATAATTTTAAAAAATGTGTTTGTGTTTTATTTAACCCTTTACTAGTATTGGATTAATAATGGATAGGTGTCATAATTGACGCCTCTCCATTATTAATTAGGCTTAATGTCACCTTACAATAGCAAGGTGGCATTAACCCTTCATTACCCCATATCCCACCGCTACACGGGAATGGGAAGAGAGTGGCCAAGTGCCAGTATAGGCGCATCTTCCAGATGTGCCTTTTCTGGGGTGGCTGGGGGCAGATATTTTTAGCCAGGGGGGGGCCAATAACCGTGGACCCTCTCCAGGCTATTAATATCTGCCCTCAGTCACTGGCTTTACTACTCTGGCGGAGAAAATTGCGCGGGAGCCCACGCCAATTTTTTCCGCCATTTAACCCTTTATTTTAAGAGCTAGAACGGCCAAATTTTGCAGATACACACTACTGACATTAGTAGTGTGGAATCTGCAAAAAAAATGGAGAGAAGACATGGTTTACTGTATGTAAACCATGTCTCAAATCATGTCGGGTTTTAGGAAGGAGAAGGAAAAAGCCGGTAATTGAATTACCGGCTTTCAAGCTGTCTAGCGCTGGAATAAATATTAATATATATACATATATGAGTCTCACTGACATATATATATATACCTATTCTATGTGTACACATTTATTCTACCTATTCTACTGTAAGCTGTCAGTGTGATTTTACTGTACACCGCACTGAATTACCGGCTTTTCTCTCTAATATATGTGTCTACTGACACATATATATATATATATATATATATATATATATATATATATATATATATAGACAGTATATATATATTTTCTTTTCTTTTTGGGACACATGGATCATTTCTATAGCGGTATGTTGGTTTTGCAAGCCTGCGAGAAAACCACGCAGTACGGATGCCATACGGATTACATACGGAGGATGCCATGCGCAAAAAACGCTGACACACCCTGCCTACGGAGGAGCTACGGACCACTTTTTTCGGGACTTTTCAGCGTATTACGGCCGTAATATACGGACCGTATTGTTTTACGCTGTGTGTGACGCCGGCCCAACAGATATTAAACTGCCTCCAATTAGGCCTCAGTCTACACTCTGTTTCTAGCATTGACCCTGGGCTCCAACACCTCCAGTTGCTGCTCAGAAGTGCCGTTTGCACAGTCAACACTTGCTGCCGTGTTATTGGGGTTCAGTAACGTCAGCTGATCCCCCTTCTGTGTATACGGCAATTTCTCCTGCTCCGTCCACACTCACACTACTACAGATATTAAAGAGAACCTGTCACCCCCCCTCCCAGGCGTTTGTAACTAAAAGAGACACCTTGTGCAGCACTAATGCTGCATTTGGACAAAGGTGGCTCTTTTAGTTATGCTCCTTGCACACGCTGAACTAAACACTTATAAAATGTGCCCCCTCATACCGTGAAACCGTTCCGGAGGCGGGACTTTCCTTCCTAATCAGACGCGGCACAGCCGTCATCCATACCCCCTTGGCGCCGCCTCCTTAGTGTTGCTTGAATCTGTCCTGGAGCCTGCGCTGTTATGTTATCCCTTGGCCTTGCGCTGTTAGCGCTGCCCGTCTTCTGACATCATTTAATGTCAGGCTGACTGCGCCTGTGCGGCCGCGCTGCTTGAGATCGCGCCCCGCAATGTCTTCTGATTTATTCACACTGCGGGGCTGGGATTCATGGGCATGCGCAGTGCATATATTCGCCTCTCACCCATCTCCCTCCGCCTTCTTCAGACTGTGCGGCGTCAGCTGATCCCTAATCGCCGTGGCATGCGCTTAGGGATCAGCTGACGCCGCACAGTCTGAAGAAGGTGGAAGGAGATGAGTGAGAGGCGTAGATATGCACAGCACATGCCCATGAATCCCAGCCCCGCAGTGTCTTCTGATTTATTCACACTGTGGGATCTCGGGCAGCGCGGCCACACAGGCGCAGTCAGCCTGAAATCAAATGATGTCAGAAGACGGGCAGCGCTTACTGCACATGGCCAAGGGATAACATAACAGCGCAGGCTCCGGGACAGATTCAAACAATGCAGAGGAGGCGGCGCCCGGCGCCAAGAGGGCACGAATGACGGCTGTGCTGCGTCTGATTAAGGAAAGTCCCGCCTCCAGGACGGTTTCACGGTATGAGGGGGCACATTTTATAAGTGTTTAGTTCAGCGTGTGCAAGGAGCATAACTAAAAGAGCCACCTTGTCCAAATGCAGCATTAGTGCTGCACAAAGTGGCTCTTTTAGTTACAAACGCCTGGGGGGGGGTAACAGGTTCCCTTTCAGCTTGCTCCAATTAGGCCTCTGCCTACACTCTGTTTATCCTGTAATCCATGGGCTCCAACACCGCCAGTTGCTACTCGGAAGTGCCATCTGCACAGTCAACACATGCTCCAGTGTTATTGGGGTTCAGTAACATCAGCTGATACCCTGCTGTGTGTGCTGCAAATTCTCCTGCTCCCTCCACATTCACAGTACTACAGATATTAAACTTGCTCCAATTACACCTCTGCCTCCACTGTTTCTAGCATTGACCCTGGGCTCCAACACCGCCAGTTGCTGCTCAGAAGTGTCTTTGGCACGGGTACTCCCTCCTGCCCAGCCTGGTTCCAGCACGCTAGCTGTTTCCGGGTAGTGTCAAGGTCACTTTGCCTCCAATACGTTGTCCTGTCGGGTTGCGGTCGGGTTAGCCGACTCTATGGTGCCTGCAGTTTAGGTGCTTCCTATGTGGGCTCTGGGATCTGGCAATGAAGGCTGGTTCCGTAGTGCCAATATGACAAGCTCCCCCTGTAGGACTGTGGGTTTTCGGTAACTCTGGCCGGCTCGCGGCCTTGCAATTTTTTTTTTCATGTGGACCTTCTGCTGACTATCTGAGTTCCAGCACCATTACCTGGTTCTTTAGAAGTCAATCTTGAATAGGTCCCCTGGGTTCCAGTACCGTCAGCTGGTTCCAGGGAGAGCCTTTGGCTTAGGTGCCTCCTTCTGGGTATCCAAGTTCCACCAACGTCTGGTGGTCCTTGGTAGTGCTTTCTGGCACGGGTACCTCCTGCTTAGAAACCGGGTTCCAGTACAGTCAGCTGGTCCTCGGCAGTTCCATTGGCTCTTGTACCTTCTGCTACTCATCCGGGTTCCAGCACCGCCAGCTGATTCTCGGCAGTGTCTCTGGCTCTTGTACCTTCTGCTACCCATCCTGGTTCCAGTACCATCAGCTCGTTCCAGGCAGAGCCTTTGGTTTAGGTGCCTCCTTCTGGGTATCCGAGTTCCACCAACGTTTGGTGGTCCTTGGTAGTGCTTTCTGGCACGGGTACCTCCAGCTTAGTAACCGAGTTCCAGTACCGTCAGCTGGTCCTCGGTTGTTCCATTGGCTCTTGTACCTTCTGCTACCCATCCGGGTTCGAGCACCGCCAGCTGGTTCTTGGCAGTGTCTTTGACACGGGTACTGCCTCCTGCCCAGCCTGGTTCCAGCACGCCAGCTGTTTCCGGGTAGTGTCAAGGTCACTTTACCTCCAATACGTTGTCCTGTCAGGTTGCGGTCGGGTTAGCAGACTATGGTTCCTGCAGTTTAGGTGCTTCCTATGTGGGCTGCAGGATCTGGAAATCAAGGCAGGTTCCGTAGTGCCAATAGGACAAGCTCCCCCTGTAGGACTGTGGTTTTTCGATAACTCCGGCCGGCTCGCGGTCTTCCAATTTTTTTTTGCAATTTTTTTTTTCATGTGGACCTGAACTGGAGATGGGATTTCAGGAAATCCTCTCCCCTATGATGTAGCATCAGGATGCTGCGCGTTTGATGCTGGGGCTCTACGCAGCGTCAAACACGCAGCATTTCCTGACCGTGGAAACATACCCTAAATGTTCGGCTCCGATAAAATAATAAAGCCTATACTCACCTCCCACGGTGTCGGCAGTCGCTTTCCCCGGGGATCCTGTGCTGTTGTTTTGACACATGACCCCGGCTCCCTACACTGCTGGCGTCACTGTCTCTGCATTCGTAGGAACTGAACATGAAGATGAAGCAGGATCAGCTGCCGCCCGGAATTCCTTTTCATGTTCAGTTTGTCCATAGTGAACAACCCCTTTAAATATGTGAGGTTTAATGGAGACTAAGCAAAAACTCTATAAGCTTTTCTTCCCCTGCTTGGGTGCATAACAACAGAAATGGGAAGGTTGGCAAAACGGAACTTTCACTTGATTTGGCAAATGGCCATCTTTAAAGGACATCTGTGAGATGATTTTGTGTAGTATACGAATAGTATCCTGAACTAGGGCCTTCCGCAGCCCTCTCGGGATATGTAACTTTTATTTCTCTATGTGGCCCTGTTGTGTTCCCAGAAAGCTTTGGACAAATGTATTGTCTCACGCCGGCAATTCAAGCATATGTGTTCCTCCCTTCCCCCACTCAATCCTGCGCACCCCTCTGCACTGGGGTCACTGTTTGGGTGCAATCACACTGCCGTATGCCTGAAGACCGCATCTCAATCCTTGGACTGGCCGTCTGCCCTCCTGACCTGAGAGTGACAGCTGCATAGAAATACATACTGTCACATTCATGACAGGAGAACAGATGGCCAGTCCGAGGATTGCAATGCGATCTTTGGGCATACGGCTGTCTGACTGCACCCAAATAGTGACGGCGGCCAGGAGGAGTGGGAAGGATTATGGGATTATTCATTTCACATTTACATGCATGTCTGCAAATCAAGCGTATGTTAATGCAAAAGGAATATTCATTTTTCTAGAATGCCAAAAAAAAAAAAAAACTACACAGGTCCTTGACGCTTGTATAAAGGGAATGATTTAACAGTATTTTGCTATGGAATCTGATAGCAGCATAATGTAGAGGCAGGGAGCCCGATTCCTGGGATATGACATTTACTAGATTGTTTGGTGCAGTTCTGATAGAATCCCTGTATGGTCTTATGCCGCTGTAGCACAGCTATCACTTTGTGGACTGTGTATACCCTACCCACACCCTTTACTGGCGACTTCCTGTGTACACTGTGAACTGTTAGCAAGCTGCCAATCAGTGGTGGGGGCGGGAAATGTACAGATTACCCTGACTGGTGTGCACGTGAGACACTGTCCCCTAGTGATACTCTCCTGCTGATAAAATACGGATTGCTTTGAAACTGCAGCACGCAGCCTGATGAGTGACATTCCTGTAATCAGGCTCTCCGCTCCTACATCATGTTGTTCTCAGATTAAGAAGCACAAACCTGCTGACAGATTCCATTTAAGCTCTGTATAAAAAAAGAAAAAAAAAAGACAGACATTTAAATGGAGGAGTATTTGAAGGTAATTGAAATCATACCCATGCAGAAGTAATATGGTAGTTCAGCATGATGGGGGAAGGGGGGGAGGAAACACATGTAAATGGCAGGCCAGGAAAGCAAAAACTGCATGGTAAAGGTGCATCATCGTACACTCTGCCTGACTAATCCAAGTTGCCATTTGCCTATACTCCCAGAATAATGGAAAAGTTAATATCCACAGCAATCGGGCTCCCTGCCTCTACAGCAGTGTAAGTCTCTGGGTTTCTACAGTAAAATAGTGGAGAAGGGAGCCAATGGCTTTTTGGCTCCGCCATAGTTTATAACTGAATCTGTGGATGCAGCCGAAAGTGACGTTCAACTGGAGATCTTCACTAGGGCCTTCACCAAACCCCGTGACCATGTCCGCTGCACCACAATCTAAAATGCTTTGAAAAAATATATTTTTCCACTGGATGGCTCTATTTTGTGCATAGCATGAGTCAAGATTTTGTTAAATATTGGTTATATTTCAGGTATTAAAATTACAAACTTTTCCATTAACTTTTACAATTTTTCAAACTTTTACAAACAAAGAGGCACATGCCTCGTAATGACTTAGTCGCATCATACCCCAGCACCGCCTTCACGAAGACTGGCGTGCAAGATCTGGTGCGGTTTAGATAAATATGTGTACTGTAGACATGTTCTACTGACAATGAGAGAAGCTGCCATCTAATATTAAGAAGTAGCCATGGTGAATAGCTCAATTTATTAGGAATCCACATAGATCCCAGAAGCCTGCAGTAGCTGTTTTTAAACTTTATGAAAGTACCATATCCACTGGAGCAACAGTAAAAGGTGATAACATCGTGCTGTACAACCGAAGAAATAAACAGCACATAAATCTGCATTTAGGCTGCCGTCACACTATCAGTATTTGGTCAGTATTTTACATCAGTATTTGTAAGCCAAAACCAAACCAAAACCAAGTATAATAGAAACATATGCACCACTTCTGCATTTATCACCCACTCCTGGTTTTGGCTTGCAAATACTGATGTAAAATATTGACCAAATACTAATAGTGTGACGGCAGCCTATCAGTTGAGTGGTACCAAAGGGTGGACATCCTCAATCTCTCAATTTACACTCCGGATCTTTAATAGGGATTTCATCCTTAATGCAAAAGTTGTAGAGATGAGTAATTCAATTTGTGCTGCTCTGGTCTATCACACAGTCCGGTCCTCTGTGACAGCCCATCTTTCCTTCTACGCTCTGCATACTTGGCCTGACAATCTGGGCACCTCTAGCAATGTACATGGCTAGGTCTCACACGACATGGTCAAGGGGCCAAGAAGACACAAGAAGTCCAGGATACCAGACGCAGAAGTGAAGTTAAATTACCATGGAGCACAGTACTGGATCTGTGTTGAATTTTCAGAATTTCCACAATGAAATACAAAGCACATTGTAACTTACTGCAGGTGTAGATGTATACAATAAAAAGAAACCTGAAGGAAACAATGGAGTATATTTATCAATACTGCCTAGTGCCTAATTGTTATACACTGCAAACTTAGAATACGCAGTCTGTTTGATAAATTTGGTGCATATTTAGACATCCAGTCTTCATTTACACCCGCTATCAGTCACTTAAAAAACTTCACGAACACTGTGTAAATCATGCAAGACCGATTTTTGGCGCTAAGTTCGCTGGAATTCTGGCACATTTAGCTTTCTCCACCAATGTCTATTCAATCTTTGTGTCACTTGTTTTCTTATACAGCAAGCAAGAAGATGCAAAGTCTAAGCGCCCATTATTTGCGATTTATTGAATCACTTTTCTTTTTTTTTTTCTTGTGAAATTTGCTGACAATATTTGTAAAAACAAAATGCTGTACAAAAAAAAGAGTCACTAACAGTTTTTCGAGACTTTCAGAACCAAAAACCGCAAATCCTTTAAGGAGTCGCAAAATTGCGCCAAATGGGAAACTCAAGAAATGTTATTCTAGAAAGGGACTGGAGTGAGATGTGCCAAAAAAAAAAAAACCCGCGACATTTGGTGAAAGTTTCATTTCATGAATCTGACTAAAACATCTAGAACAAAAGGAAATTTAAAAAAGGAAGAAAAAGTATAAAAAGTGGCACAAAATAAAGCGCAAATCTTAAAGACACTAAAAAGGAGCAAAAGAATGACTCCAGAAAGGTGGAAAAACAGACTGAGACAATCCACCTTCAACAGAAAACAGAATCACTCTAAGCTTCACCTTTTTCTTTGATGTTGTAAGCCTACTACCCTGGGGCTTAGACATAAGTGTGTGTGTGTGTGTGTGTGTGTGTGTGTGTGTGTGTGTGTGTGTGTGTGTGTGTGTGTCTCCCATATTGTAAGTTGTCAAGCTTTCCAAAATGTTTATAGTCCACGTCATAATTCCATATGTCATACAGCTACAAATGACCAATAGCTACAAAGAAAAAGAAGAAATAGATGCTCAGAATGTTAAACAAAGTGACTTAAAAGAACAGCTTCATTATTTTTATCAAAGGGGATAGTACCAGGTACCATATATAAGGTTTTTCATTTTATTCAAACAAGCATCACCCAATGACATAATTCCTTATGAAAACATATTATACTGAAAGAGGATGTCCCCAGAAATTTCAGATTTGCACAGGCGTGTCCTATGGAGGACAGAGAATGAACTTCAATCCAATATTGCAGCCAGCATGCAGCCAGGGGGTAAGGAAAGGGTGAATCAAACACCCAAAAACCCCGCCTCCATGGCTGAAGATTGTTCCCTCCAAATTCAGGTGACAGTGTCCCTTTAAGATAAATAATACCCATCTGGAACGTTGTGCCAATAGGTCTTTATTGAAGAAGACTACCCGGAGAGAACTCATATGCATAATTCAAAACATATTTTTTTCCCAAAACTATAGCAAGATTGACCTGCCCTGGCTGTGGTTTAGGTTGCCAAAGAACAGACCATTTTTTTTTCAAATCATGCTGAAAATCTATTCTTTATAAGTGGCTTCTTGTCAAGTATTGCAGTATGATCAAAACGGAAATAAAAAATGGCACACGGAATAGGAATCCTGTAGCTAATCACCTAATAAGGTGACCGTGACCATTTCCAGAAGCTTTTTCTGCTTCTGTAAACTAGTGACGGATTGCAGTTGTTACGAGGTCAGAGAAAACATTAATTCTAGGGCAATGGAAAGTATGTTTGTGAAATGAAAAGGGCCCTTGCTGACATTGCATCACTATTTCTAGACAGTGCCTTGAGTACAAAATAAATCTCTTGTCTTGGATGTATGCCCAAAAACTATGACCTAGTTTCATTAGGGTGGGAAACAAGTATGAAGTATCCTTGAGGGAGAAGATTACCAGAATAGCTTCACATTTAAAAACAAAACCCGAAGTCTCAAACGGAGAACAATTTTCACTATTTTGTTTTCCACGGCCGTTGTATTGTTAGGATACCCTAATGAGTGGCCACTGCCATATGGACTGTCCTTATATGCTATACAGTGTTTATCTACTTGTCAATTTCCCATCTATTTTTAGAACTTCACTGGTTTTAATGGATTGTGTTGATTATTTACATACAAATAAAATAGGAATTGGTTCAAATAATGTTAAGGAAAGTGCTCAGTATATGCCATGCAACAACATATTGATTGGATGGAGAAGTTGTCCAAGGTTTATCACCCCATGTCGGTCACAAAATCAAAAGGAAAGGGAGATAGACAGTTTTGTTTGGTGTGATCCCCATTTTCAAATTGATTTTTTTTTCAGCTGAATAACATGAAGAACATGTATTACTGGGACATGAAACATGCGATCATGCTGCAGAGCAGGGGCCAAGGCTGGCACCTGCATGCAGAAGGTTTTTTTTTTAAGTATGTACAGATCTTCATTATGCAAACTTGGGGGCAGATCAGTGAGGGATCAGTGACCTGTCAGCAGTCTGCATTATGAATATCTACTCAGAGCACATGAAGACCCCCACAGGCCCGCATTGGGGCATGAGCATATCATTAACTAAAAACTGAAAATAAAGATGAAACATCAAGAGGGATTTCATAAAACCAAGAGACGTAGCCCAGACACGTGGCCTATCTTTAGCTCAAAATTCTAAGGCCTAGCTTCTGTACCTGAAGGCAAACTTCAGCACGAGGCCCAGGTACAGCATAAAGGCATGTGGCTAGCATCAGCCCAAAGGCCAAGCCCTTCGAGCCAACATTTACACAGTGCACTTACCTGTGCTGCTTCCACACCAGCTCCTCCATTTATTCTAATGGTATCTGGAGGTGACAGTTAAGTTGAGAGTCCATCATGGAGAGAAGCGGCATCGCAACCAGGAATACTGCATTATTGGAAGGGAAGGCCGAGATCCGCCTAATACCCGAGTAAGTACTCTGATACAGCAACTGATAGCTGAGGGCTTGTACTCAGATTTGTCAGCCCCATATTGTTTAGCAGGGATGGCCAGGACCCTCCAATGCCCCCAGAGTGTGTTCAATGAAGTTCCACAGGATAAGATATCTTAATATCTTAACTCTTAGAGCATCTCTCATGTGACTATCCCCTGTAGGGACAGGAAAAACACTGGCGGGTGGAGGTTTGAGGGGTCTTTTAACCTGTCTGTAATCCGGTCCCATAATAGCTGAAGGAAGGACTACCTCCTAATGTGCTGTCTGGAGAGACTTACTGGAAAATTGCAATCTTTGCTACCGATTTCAAAATTCACACGTCATGTCAATTTGTATGCAGAAATTCTTAAGCATGTAGAAGATATTTGAGAACTATACACCACTGTGGATATTCCATAAGCAAATCCACACTAAAAAATCCTCAGTAATTCTGTTGTATGTTAACTTACCCATATCAAAGGTTGCAAAATCAACTGACACCCCTGGCACACCAGCCTGACCAACGAACTGAAACGGGCTACCAGGGTTGCTGAGCAGAGATGGAAAAAGATCCCACTCGAAAGAGCATTTCATCGCATTCAAACAGTCCCTCACTACTTTCAAGGCCACACTCGCTGCTGCAAAACAAACATACTCTCATATCCTCCCTGTCGCACAACCATAAACAGTTATTCAACACTTTCAGTTCTCTCCACCATACCCCAACACCGCCTCCCTCTCCACTCATCTAAGCCAAAGACTTTGCCTCATTTTTGAAGCATAAGATTGAGAACATCATAGACAGTTTTGGTTGACCCTCCCCCCCCCCCCTCCTCCTCCAAAACAACTTCTCGACCGTTACAGATGATCGCCACTCCACTACTCCCAAGATCTCATCTTACCACCTGTGCACTAGACCCAATCCCATCCTATATCATCCCAATCCTCACCACAGTCTTCATCTCAAACCTAACCCATCTCTTCAGCCTATCACTAACAACTGGTGTTTTCCCCTAAATCACATCCTCAAAAATCCCTCTCTTGACCCATCCTCTGTATCTAGCTTTCGCCCCATATCACTTCTCACCTATGCCTCAAAACTACTGGAACAACACATCCATCTTGAACTGCCATAGTAACATAACATAGTTACAGTTATTAAGGTTGAAGGAAGACTTTAAGTCCATCTAGTTCAACCCATAGCCTAACCTTACATGCCCTAACATGTTGATCCAGAAGGCGGCAAAAAAAAAAATATATATGTGGCAAACAGTAAGCTCCACATTGGGGAAAAAAATTCCTTCCTGACTCCACATATATCAATTAGACTAGTTCCCTGGATCAACGCAATATCAAGAAAACTAGTGTTTATAACCTGCATCATTATACATTTCAAGAAAGGTATCCAGTCCCCTCTTTAATTTTAGTAGGGAATCACTTATTACAACATCATACAGCGGAGAGTTCCATAGTCTCACTGCTCTTACAGTAAAGAATCCGCGTCTGTTATTATGCTTAAACCTTCTTTCCTCCAGACATAGAGGATGCCCCCTTGTCCCTGTCTCAGGTCTATGATTAAAAAGATCATCAGAAAGGTCTTTGTACTGTCCCCTCATATATTTATACATTAAAATAAGATCACCCCTTAGCCTTCGTTTTTCCAAACTAAATAACCCCAAGTGTAATAACCTGTCTTGGTATTGCAGACCCCCCAGTCCTCTAATAACCTTGGTCGCTCTTCTGTGCACCCGCTCTAGTTCAGCCAGGTCTTTCTTATACACCGGAGACCAGAACTGTATACAGTATTCTAAATGTGGTCTCACTACTGACTTGTAAAAAGGTAAAATATGTTCTCCTCATGAGCATCTATGCCTCTTTTAATGCATCCCATTATTTTATTTGCCTCTGTAGCAGTTACCTGACACTGGCTACTAAATGTGAGTTTGTCATCCACCCATACTCCCAGGTCTTTTTCATTGACGGTTTTGCCCAGAGTTTTAGATTTAAGCACATAGTTATACATCTTATTACTTCTACCCAAGTGCATGACCTTACATTTATCCCCATTAAAGCTCATTTGCCATCAGCCCAAGCTTCTAGTTTACATAAATCCTCCTGTAATATAAAATTGTCCTCCTCTGTATTGATTACCCTGCAGAGTTTAGCGTTGTCTGCAAATATTGAAAAACTACTCTGAATGCCCCCTACAAGAGCACTAATATGTTAAAAAGAGGCGGGCCCAATAATGACCCCTGTGGTACCCCACTGCTAACTGTGACCCAGTCCGGGTGTGCTCCATTAATAACCACGCTTTGTTTCCCATCCCTGAGCCAGCTCTTAACCCACTTACACATATTTTCCCCTATCCCCATTATTCTCATTTTATGCATCAACCTTTTGTGTGGCACTGTATCAAAATCTTTTGAAAAGTCCATATACACTACGTCCTCTACATTTCCTTGGTCCAGTCCGGAACTTACCTCTTCATAGAAATTGACCAGATTAGTCTGACAGGAACGGTCCCTAGTAAACCCATGTTGGTATTGGGTCATGAGGCGATTCCTCTTCAGATACTCCAGTATAGCATCTCTTTGAAAACCCTCCAGGATTTTACCCACAGTAGAGGTTAAGCTTACTGGCCTATAATTTCCAAGTTCAGTTTTTGTCCCCTTTTTGAGTATTGGCACCACATTTGCTATACGCCAGTCCTGTGGTACAGATCTTGTTATTATGGAGTCTTTAAAGATTAAAAATAATGGTCTATCAATGACTGTACTTAATTCCTGCAGTACTCGGGGGTGTATCCAATCCGGGCCCAGAGATATGTAAATTTTAGTGATTTTTTAGATGCCGCCGTAATTCCTGCTTGGTTAAGCAGGTGACATTTAATGGGGATTTTTTTTTTTTTTAATCACTGATCATGTTGTCTGCCATGGGATTTTCTTGTGTAAATACTGTTGAAAAAAAGCCATTTAGCATATTGGATTTTTCCTCATCATCATCCACCATATCACCCAAACTATTTTAAGGGGGCCAACACTATCATTTTTTAGTTTCTTATCATTTATGTAGTTAAAGAATATTTTGGGATTATTTTTACTCTCCCTGGCAATGAGTCTCTCTGTCTCAATCTTTGCTGCCTTGATTTGCTTTTTCCAGAATTTAATTTTCTGTATTTATTTAATGCCTCATCACTACCTACTTGCTTCAATTCTCTATGCTTTCTTTTTGTCACTTATTGTGCCTCTTACAGCTCTATTTAGCCATATTGGTTTCCTCCTATTTCTAGCATGTTTATTCCCATACGGTATATACAGGGTGGGCCATTTATATGGATACACCTAAATAAAATGGGAATGGTTGGTGATATCAACAGGTGATTCCTGTTTGTGGCACATTATTATACGGGAGGGGGGAACTTTTCAAGATGGGTGGTGACCATGGCGGCCATTTCAAAATAGCCGCCATGGTCACCACCCATCTTGAAAAGTTTACCCCATATACTAATGTGACACAAACAGGAAGTTGGTATCGCCAACCATTCCCATTTTATTTAGGTGTATCCATATAAATAGCCCACCCTGTATTGTGCACAGGTCATATTCAGGATGCTAATAAACGTCTTCCATTTTCTTTGTGTATTTCTATGTCTTAGGATATCGTCCCAGTTAATTGCACCAAGATCATCTTTCATCCGTTGGAAATTTGCCTTCCTGAAGTTTAGTGTCCTTGTAACCCCTCTACTACACATCTTATTAAAGGATACACGAAAACTTATTATTTTGTGATCACCATTACCCTAGTGACCCCCAACCTTTGTATTTGATATGCGACCTGGCCTGTTAATTAATATTAGGTCTAGCAGTGCCCCCCTTCTTGTTGGGTCCTGAATCATTCGTGAAAGGTAATGGTCTCTCATAGTTGTCTAAAACCTATTACCTTCCAATGTATTTCTGGGTAGTTGAAGTCCCCCATAATAATGACTTCTCCTTGAGTCGCAGCTTTATCTATTTGCTTTACGAGGATATTCTCCGTTGCTTCCATTATTTTTTGGGGACTTATATCAAACTCCTATCAATAATTTATTATTTTTCCCCCTCCCCTTATCTCCACCCACAGGGACTCTACATTTTCATTAGATTCACCTATATTATCACGCAGAATGGGTTTTAAGGATGATTTTACATATAGACACACCCCTCCCCCTCTCTTATCCATTCGGTCATTTCTGAACAGACTACAGCCCTGTAAGTTAACAGCCCACTAATGGCTCACGTCCAGCCATATCTCAGATATGTCATAATTATGCTCCAACAAAATAAATTCTAATTCCTCCATTTTGATGGCGGGACTTCTGGCATTAGTATACATGCACTTTATGTATTTATCTGTACCTCTTATTTCGTAAATTATTAATTGTTCTAACCCCACCCCCATGCCACCCCCATCCCCAATTTCCTTATTTGTGCCCAGGTCTCTATCTGCACTATCTTCCCCTCCTATAAAATGAATACCCTCCCTCCAAATCCTTAGTTTAAACACTCATCTAACTTTCCAGCCATTTTTCCCCCAGCACAGCTGCACCTTCCACATTGAGGTGCAGCCCGTCCCTAGCGTAGAACCTGTAGCCGACTGAGAAGTCAGCCCAGTTCTGCAGGAACCCAAACCCCTCCTTCCTACACCAATTCTTGAGCCACTTATTAACCTCCCTAATCGCGCTCTCTGGGGTGGCATGTGGTGCAGGCAGTAATTCGGAAAATACCACGTTGGAGGTCCTTGTTTTCAGCTGGCTGCCTAATTACCTGAAATCATCTTTAAGGACCTTCCACCTACCTCTAACTTTGGGATTTTTGCCAATGTGTACCATGACTGCTGGGTCCTCACCAGCCCCTCCCAGTAATCCGTCTACCCGATCAGCGATGTGTCCGACTCGAGCGCCAGGTAGGCAGCACACCGTTCGACGATCCCTGTCTTTGTGACATATTGCCCTATCTGTTTCCCTAATAATTGAGTCCCCCACTAAAAGCACCTGTCTGGCCTGCCCTGCTCTCCTATTTCCCTCCTTACTGTAGCAGACACTCCTCCGACTTTCAGAGGACATGCCTTGCTGCAGCAGTGCTACCCCTGTACTGGCACCTCCCTCATCTACCAACTTAGCAAACGTATTGGGGTGTGCCAGATCAGGACTAGACTCCCTGGCACTCTTCCCTCTACCTCGCTTTCTAACTGTCACCCAGCTTGCTGCTCCACATTCCTGGAGCTCCATCCTAGCATCCCCCGCCTCATTTATCCCATTGAGCATCTGCTCAGTGAGCAGAAGACTCCTTTCCATATTGTCAATGGATCTCAGTGTTGCCAGCTGCACATTTAGATCCAGAATCTGGGCTTCCAAATGCACAACGTGCTCACATCTCGCACAGCAGTATGCACACTCAACCAGCTGCTCAAGGACTGCATACATGTGGCAAAATGTGCACTGAATGGCATTAGCAATAGTGGAGCACATTTCCTAATAGGGATTGCACCACACAGAAACATTAATTAAAAATAAATGCAAAGTATCAATAAAATACAGACAGCAATTCAGTAATTCCTCCGTAGGAAACTCCCTGAATCCAAAGTCACTGAATCACAAGTCACACACTTACCACCATTCGCAATTAAGCTCTGGTCACACTCTCTAAGCAAAAGATTTAAAGAGATTTTTTTTCCCTCAGTAGCAATCCACCCTGCTGTTCAATGCACTTCTGAAAGGACTTGAGCCCCAACCAGCTGCCCCTTCTAAATCCCCCTAAACTAACCCCTTGTGAATATAGCTACACCTCAAGATTTAAAATTAGAGATTACTCATGTAGAGAGAAAAAATAGGTTAAGAAAGCCCCCCAAAAATTGAACAGGTAGAAAAGCACTCAGCAATTCACAATTTAGCAACTCACACAAATTCACACAGATATTTGTTAAAAGTTTTCCAAATACCTCTTCACTGAATCACAAATCACACACCACTGTTCGCACTTAAGATCCGGTCACACTCAGCTTGTACATACTAGAGAAGCAGAAGATTTATTTTTTTCCTCTGAACAGCAGTTCAATGCACTTCTTCCCACCTCTCATCTTGCTCCCTCTTCGACCGCTTACAATCTGGCTTCCAGCCGCATTACTCCACTGAAACTGCCCTAACTAAAGTGACCTATTAACCGCCAAAGCCAAGCGACACCCCTCTGTTCTCCTCCTCCTGGACCTGTCCTCTTGCCTTTGACACAGTGGACCATTCCCTATTACTTCAGACCCTCTCATGTCTTGGCATCACTGCCTTGGCCGTATCTTGGATCTCGTCATACCTAACAGACTGGACATTAAGCGTCTCCCACTTGCGCACCACCTCCTCACCTCGCCCCATATCTGTCGGAGTCCCACAAGGTTCAGTCCTAAAGCGCCTGCTCTTCTCTATTTACACCTTCAGCCTCGGACTGCTCATAGAATTTCACGGCTTTCAGTATCACCTCTATGCTGATGATACACAGATCTACATCTCTGGACCAGATATCACCTCCCTACTAACCAGAATCCCACAATGTCTGTCTGCTATTTCGTCCATCTTCTCTGCTAGATTTCTAAAATTTAATATGGACAAACAGAATTCATCCTCTTTCCCCCATCTCACTCGACCCCCCCAACGGACCTATCCATTAAAATAAATGGCTGCCCACTCTCCCCAGTCCCACAAGCTTGCTGTCTCAGGGTAATCCTTGACACCGATCTCTCCTTCAAACCACATATCCAAGCCCTTTCCACTTCCTGCCAACTTCAACTAAAAAATATTTCTCGGATCCGTACATTCCTCAACCAAGAATCTGCAAAAACCCAAGTCCATGCCCTCATCATTTCCCGCCTTGTCTACTGCAACCTCCTGCTCTGTGGCCTCCCCTCTAATCTATTCTAAACTCTGCTACATGACTAATCCACCTGTCCCCCCCCCTTCCTCTGTCAATCCCTGTACTGGCAACCCATTACCCAAGGACCCAGTTCAAAACCCTAACCATGGCATACAAAGCCATCCACAACCTGTGTCCTTCATACAATAGTGACTTTGTCTCCCGATACTTATCTGCACGCAACCTCCAATCCTCACAAGATCTCCTTCACTACTCCCCGCTCATCTTCTCTTCCCACAATCGCATACAAGATTTCTCTCGCGCATCACCCCTACTCTGGAACGCTCAACCACAACATATCAGACTCTCGCCTACCATGGAAACCATCAAAAAGAACCTGAAGACCTACCTCTTCCGATAAGCTTACAACCTTCAGTAACCACTGGTCGACCAAACCACTGCCCGACAGCTCGCACGACCTCGCCTACTGTAGCCTCACCCATCCCTTGTAGATTGTGAACCCTCGCGGGCAGGGTCCTCTCTCCTCCTGTACCAGTCGAGACTTATATTGGTTAAGACTACTGTACTTGTTTTTATTATGTATACACCCTCCTCACATGTAAAGCGCCATGGAATAAATGGCGCTATAATAATAATTAAGAATACTACAAGGCTATAAAAATGTGGATAGAGATGAGCTAACGTGTTCATCAGTGCTGTGAAGCTGAAAAGCCCCTTCTAATCTGCATTTTTCTATACTCTGTCTCTTTAAGACACTAGTTTATAGGTTTGTAAAACAGCTTCCTTAGGTCATTGAAATATTTATATTGGATTTAGTTCTTCCTTTGCCTAATTTGGAAATCTCAGTAAAATGAGCCAATTTCTCATGAAATCTAGAGTCCATGGAGAAAATAAAGACAATTGTTGACAGCATGTTCTCATAAAATAGTAAGAAAATGTCTTATGTCATACAACAGAAAATACTGTGGTACAATGTAAACTATTAATGATAAATGCTAAAGAAACATTTCCTAAGACTGGTGTACATAACACAATCTTGTAATAAACTTGTGGTTTATACATTTGCTGACAATTCTGCTGCATAAAAAAAAATTGAATAATTTTAAATACATTGACTGAAGTCAATCAAACGCTTTGGATATCATCCAAACCGTATAGACAAAGTGTGAGAACCTTACGAAATTCAATAAACTTATGGAAAATGACTGTTGAATCACACAGTACAAAAATGCTGTCCTGCATTATACAAACCATATATTCCTAGAGAGGAGGCTCTATGACAGCTGTCAAAATAACTTTAATTCCAAATGAAAGGCACAAAGTTGCCACAGTATAACATGCTCTGCTCCAAGGAAAGCACAAAAATAGTAAGACGACATCCAAATTATGTGGTGAAAGTGATGTGCTCCCAAAAATCGATTTTCATTCACTACATTCAGCTATTATAATTAATAGGCAGCTCTCGCTATCCTAAATGTGATAGCTCTGCTCCACATCTATATACCAGTAACAGAAGAGTAGTATTCAACTCTGACTTTAAAGATTATGGAACAACATGACTTAAATGGGTTATATCCCATGAATGATTTTCATACCTAAGTCACGTAACAATAAGCGGTTATAATTATTTACATGGTTTCTAGCAGAAAAATGCTATTTGCATGCCCCTCTGACCCGCAGTTAACAATATTGTACCTTTAGGCTATGTGCCCACGTTGCAGAAATGCTGCGGAAATGTCCACAGCATTTCCGCAACTCCCTGCTGCGGGTAAAACGAATACGGAATTCGCATTTGTGTTTTCCCGCAAAACAAGCGTTTTTAGCTTCCAGAATGCTTGCGTCTTCCACGCGATTTGAAGCATCGCTTAGAAAAGTAACTAACAGGTTGGTCACACTTGTCAAGCATAGTGCTTGACAAGTGTGAGCAACTTTTTACTATCGATCATGCCTATGCAGTATCAATAGTAAAAGATAGAATGTTAAAAAATAATCTCAAAAACTATATATATATATATATATATATATATATATATATATATATATATATATATATATATATATATATATATATATATATATATATATATATATATATATATATATATATATATAGTTATTCTCTTCTTCTGACGGCCCCCAATCTTCTCAGCGGTGCTCCCGATAAGTTCCGTTCCCAGGGATGCTTTGCGTGAAGGACCTTTGTAACGTCACGGTCGCGTGATCATGACGTCATCCCAGGTCCTTCGCGCAATGCATCCCTAGGAACGGAAGCTGCCGCGTGCACCGCTGAGATGCGGGAGGACTCCGGGGTCCATCAGAAGGTAAGTATATCCATATTTTTTTATTTTAACTTTTTTTTTACAGAAATATGGTTCCCAGGGCGTGAAGGAGAGCCTGGGTACCATCCGCACATGAAGTGCTCACTTTACGCATAGTAGGCAAAGCCACAAAAGTGAGCGTTTCAATGCAATCCCATGGAGGCGGAATCGCCGCGATTCCGCAGAAATAATGAACATGCTGCGGATTTTACCGCTATGCGATTCCGCAGCTGGAAAATCCGCAGCATGGGCACAGCAACTTCGGAATACCATAGGATTGTAGTTTAAGTGTTTTTATGCGTTTCCGCTGCGGCAAAAAATGCAACATGGGCACACAGCCTAATACTCCCCATATACAAGGCAACCTCTAAGTAATACTGTAAAGCTACTACAGAGGCACTTATCCTTTTTTTTTTTGAAAAGCAGCAAAAGCTTTTACCTTCGACTTTTCAGCAGCAGCTCAATATGACAAAAAGGACATTGTGAACACAGTACTGACTAGTCTAAAGGAGTTAGTCCACTACTCAGGTAACCCTTATGTTTTTGTCTTGCAAAACAACATCTATACTAGCCTCCAATACCATTCAAGCGGTGCCGGCACTGCCTCTTCCAAGGATTGCGTGACAGTGTTATGCTACGTGATCCCTGTGCCAGTTGCAGCATCACTCTCCCGGACTTCAGAAGAAAAAAAAATCACATACATTCGAAGCAAGTTAAACATCAGCAGCTCTCACTTCCTGTGGATGGAAGGGATTTGGCCAAAGGCGGGGGAGAGTGAAACGGCCAATGATTGGCAGCATGGATCACGTGACATAAAAATGCCACACAATCCTCGGAAGAGACAGTGCCAAGAGCAAATGAATGGCGCTGACACAGGAGGCAAGTATAGGCGATATTATTTTGCAAAGGGAAATCATAGGCATTGAGAAAAGGGTGTCGACTACTGGAAAATGCTTACCAGGCTTTCTCTAGAGTGGCATGTAAGAGTTTGGACACCCTTGGTCAAAATTACTGTTATTTTGAAGAGTTAAGGAAGTTGAAGATGAACTGATCTAAAAAAAAAAAAAAAATGCCTAACGTTAAAAGATAATACATTTCCTTTGTATTTTAGTGAAAAATAATATGTTTTCATCTCTTACATTTTAAAAATGACAAAAAAGGAAAATGGGGCAAAGCAAAAGTTTCGGCACCCTTAGAGCTTTGTGTACTCAGATAACCTTGACCAAGGTTTCAGACCTTAATTAGCCTGTTGGGTTATAGCTTATTCACTATCATCGTTCAGAAAGATCAGGTGATGCAAATTTCCCAGCTTTATATAAACTCAGTTACCTCTAACCTTGTGCCAAAAAACAGCAGCCATGGGTTCTTTTAAGCAGCTGCCCAGTGGAGGCCCACAAAGCAGGAGAGACTATAAGAAGATAGCAATGCATTTTCAAGTTGCCCTTTCTTCAGTTCAAAATGTAATTAGTGGGGATGTTGACTACTATGACAACCCCTTCTTGAACTAAATGTTTGACCCCAATGAAAAAAAAAAAAAAAAACACTATACTTACTTCCCGTGCTGTCACTGTTCCAGCAGTGATAGCACTTGCAGTCCGCAGTCCCAGAATTCTAGTGCCGTGGAATGGCAAGTGGTGTCCGGCGCCCAATCAGCGCTGGCATCACTGTCCCGCGCCTTCGTACAGATTGAACATGAAAGTCAGATCAGCTGCAGCCATGTCTTCCACTTCATGTTCAATCCGTACGAAGGTGGGGACAGTGAAAACAACACTAATTGGACACCGCGAGTCATTCCAACGCACCAGGGCTCCGGGACCTAGAGTGCGGACACTGCTGTAAGAGCGCCAGCACAGGATGCGAGTATAGGTTTTTTATTTTATTGGGTCCAAACATTTAGGCTTCTTTTACACTTGCCTTGATTTTGCGACCCGTTTTTGCAGCCCCAATAGATTTCTACGGGGCAGCAAAAATTTGTCGGAGCGCCGTATGCACGTGAAAAAATATCGAGTCTGCTCGATATTTTTCACAGCTTACGTACAAGGCCCCGATTGAAAATTAATAGGGCTGCAAAAAAAACAACAGAAGCTTGTTTTTGCAGTGCACTGTCATGAACATATTTGCAGATCACTGTTTTGTTTTTTTTCCCTACTTTTTCCCTCTATTCTAAAACCTGAAAAACGGCGATCCGCAAGATTTTTGCGTCCTGTTTTTGCGGCAGACGGGGCTGCCAAAATCACGGCAAGTGTAAAAGAAGCCTAAGTTCAAGGTGGGGTTGTCCTAGAAGTGGACATTTAAGAAATGGCAGTTAACAGAAACAGTGGAGGTAAATTTAAGGTCTGGAAGACCAAGCAACTGTAAAAGACCTTCAGAAAGATTTAGCAGACTCTGGAGTTGTGCTACATTGTTTTACTGTTCAGAGACACATGTACAAAAAAGGCCTTAATGGAAGAGTCATCAGAAGAAAATCTCTCCTGCGTCCTCACCATAAAGTTCTGCATCAGAAGTGCCAAAAAAACATCTAAACAAGCAGGATGCATTTAGGAAACAAGTCCTATGGACCGATGAGGTTAAAAAAGAACTTTTTGGCCACAATGATCAGAGGCGTGTGTGGAGAAAAAAGCCCACAGAATTTCAGGAAAAGAAAATCTTGCCAGCCATTGAGCATGAGGGCTGATCAATCAATCTTTGGAGTTGTGCTGTAACCAATGTCATGGGAAACATTTCACGAGTAGAAGGAAGAATGGATTCAATTAAATTTTAACAAATTCTTGATGCAAACATAACACCATCTGTAAAAACGCTAAAGTTGAAAAGAGGATAGCTTCCACAAATGGATAATTTTCCTAACCACACGTCAAAATCCGCAATAGACCTCAAAAGGCGCAAGCTGAAGGTTTTACAAGGGCCCTCACAGTCCCCTGATCATCACTGAAAATCTGTGGCTAGGCCTAAAGACGACCCAGGAATCTCACAGAACTGGAAGAACTTTCCAAGGAAAAATGGATGAACATCCCTCAAACAAGAATTGTTAAACTCTTGGCAGACTACAAGTGTTTACAAGCTGTGACACTTTACAAAAGGGGGTACTACTAGTTTGCAAGGTAGCCAAACTTTTGCATTAGCCAGCTTTCCTTTTTTGTAATTTTTAAAATGTAAATGAGGAAAAAATGTTTGCACAAAAAACAAAGGAAATGAGTCATCTTTAAACTTCAGCCTTTTTAGAGATCATTTCATATTCAACCTGCTAAACTGTTCACAATAACAGTAATTTTGACGAAGGGTGCACAAACTTTAACATCCCACTGCATATAAACTGTATCCACCACCCTTGTGTTGAATTTAGCGGTATTACTGCAACCTATTCATAGGATCACAGCTGCCCTGGATACCTAATAAATCTCTTTTATAATTGCCCCACGTTATGTGTTAATTGGCACCAAGTCATCAATGGTCACCTCTGAATTGTTTTCAGTTCTTCCTCTCTCCCCTCAATAGCAGTCTCTCCTGCCTTGATTGGCAAGGATGATTGTCAAGGATGATGCCACACAGCTTGTCCTGCCTGCACAGGTCTTGTTCCCTACTATGCAGTCAAGAGAGATTACCAGACAGTGTGGACGATGTAGGAGACAACCATCATGTCAATCAAGGCAGGAGAGATGGCAATTGCAGGGATAGAGAAGATGTAGAGCACAGTCTGGAGATAACCATTGCACCCCTCAGTGCCACTTGGCATATGGCACGGGCCAATTATAAAAAGCATTTTCCCAAGTAAACAGTGCAGCTTGGCATTTTAGACAAGAATGCACATTTTATAAGGAAAACTGTTGTGGATTCTGTTTTTGGGCTCCCTCTGGTGGTTACTGATGGTACTGGGTGACTTGTGTTTTCTGCGGTCTCTGGTGTCCACCTGTTCTATCAGGATATGGGAGTTTCCTATTTAACCTGGCTTTCTTGTCATTTCCTCGATGGCTATCAATGTAATCAGTGTGTCTTGTTACCTCTGCTTCCCGCTTCTGTAAATCTTCAGGACAAGCTAAGTTTTTGATTTTCCTGTTCCACGTTTTGCTTAATTTTTGTCTTAGTCCAGCTTGCAGATATGTGATTCCTTTTTGCTGGTTGCTCTAGTGGGCTGATATTACTCCTCATGTTCCATGAGTTGACACATGAGTTCAAGTAATTTCAGGATGGTTTTTTGTAGGGTTTTTCCCTGACCGCGCAGTTCACTTTTGTATCCTCTGCTATCTAGCTTTAGCGGGCCTCATTTTGCTGAATCTGTTTTCATAACTACGTATGTGCTTTCCTCTCATTTCACCGTCATTAGATGTGGGGGGCTGCTATTTCTGTGGGGTGTTCTCTGGAGGCAAGAGAGGTCTGTGTTTCTTCTAATAGGGGAAGTTAGTCCTTCGGCTGGAGCGAGACGTCTAGGATCATCGTAGGCACGTTCCCCGGCTACAGCTAGTTGTGTGTTTAGGTTCAGGATCGCGGTCAGCTCAGTTTCCATCACCCTAGAGCTTGTTTTGTTTTTTGTGCTTGTCCTTTTGTGATCCCCTGCCATTGGGATCATGACAGTATAGCCGGCCCAAAAGTGTATCGTATTGGCTGAAGTAGGAGGAAAAGTAGTCTGAGGAAGTTTTTTTTTTTTTTTTTTCCCTCAGAGTTTGCTGCCTAGCATTAATTGCAGCCTGGCTGCGTCTTACCTCCTCTTAATCCTTGAATGGCTCTGACCTCAGCTGTTTATCATGGACGTCCAGAGTTTGGCTTCCAGCCTGAATAATCTTGCTGCTAAGGTTCAAAATATACAAGATTTTGTTGTACATGCTCCTATGTCTGAACCTAGAATTCCTATCCCAGAGTTTTTTTCTGGAGATAGATCTAGTTTTCTGAATTTTAGGAACAATTGCAAGTTGTTTCTTTCTTTGAAATCTCGCTCCTCTGGAGACCCTGCTCAGCAAGTCAAAATTGTTATATCTTTCCTGCGGGGTGACCCTCAGAATTGGGCATTTGCATTGGCACCAGGGGATCCTGCGTTGCTCAATGTGGATGCGTTTTTTCTGGCATTGGGTTTGCTCTATGAGGAACCTAACCTAGAGATTCAGGCTGAAAAAGCTTTATTGGCTCTCTCTCAGGGGCAAGATGAAGCAGAAATATATTGTCAGAAATTTCGGAAATGGTCGGTGCTTACTCAGTGGAATGAGTGCGCCCTGGCTGCAAGATTCAGAGATGGCCTTTCTGAGGCCATTAAAGATGTTATGGTGGGGTTCCCTGCGCCTACAGGTCTGAATGAGTCTATGACTATGGCTATTCAGATTGATCGGCGTTTATGGGAGCGCAAACCTGTGCACCATTTGGCGGTGTCTTCTGAACAGGCACCTGAGACAATGCAATGTGATAGAATTCAGTCCAGAAGTGAACGGCAAAACTATAGGCGGAAAAATGGGTTGTGTTTTTATTGTGGTGATTCAGCTCATGTTATATCAGCATGCTCTAAACGCACAAAAAAGGTTGATAAGTCTGTTGCCATTAGTACTTTACAGTCTAAGTTCATTCTGTCTGTGACTCTGATTTGTTCATTATCAGCCATTTCCGTCGATGCCTATGTGGATTCAGGCGCTGCCCTGGGTCTTATGGATTGGTCATTTGCCAACCGCTGTGGGTTTAGTCTGGAGCCTCTGGAAGTCCCTATTCCTTTGAAAGGAATTGACTCTACACCTTTGGCTATGAACAAACCTCAGTACTGGACACAAGTGACCATGCGTATGACTCCCGTTCATCAGGAGGTGATTCGCTTCCTGGTACTATATAATTTACATGATGTCTTAGTGCTTGGTCTGCCATGGTTACAAACTCATAACCCAGTCTTGGACTGGAAAACGATGTCTGTGTTAAGCTGGGGATGTCAGGGGGTTCATGATGATGCACCTCCGATTTCTATCGCTTCATCTACTCCTTCTGAGGTTCCTGTATTTTTGTCTGATTATCGGGATGTTTTTGAGGAGTCTAAGCTCAATTCGCTTCCTCCTCACAGGGATTGCGATTGTGCTATAGATTTGATTCCTGGCAGTAAATTTCCTAAAGGACGTTTGTTCAATCTGTCAGTGCCAGAGCATACTGCTATGCGGGATTATGTTAAGGAGTCCTTGGAAAAGGGACATATCCGTCCATCTTCGTCCCCTTTGGGAGCAGGTTTTTTTTTCGTGGCCAAAAAAGATGGTTCCTTGAGGCCTTGTATAGATTACCGTCTTATGAATAAGATTACAGTCAAATATCAGTATCCTTTGCCATTGTTGACTGATTTGTTCGCTCGCATTAAGGGGGCTAAATGGTTCACTAAGATTGATCTTCGGGGTGCATATAATCTTGTGCGGATAAAGCAGGGTGATGAGTGGAAAACCGCATTTAATACGCCTGAGGGCCATTTTGAGTATTTGGTGATGCCTTTTGGACTTTCTAATGCTCCTTCTGTCTTCCAGTCATTTACGCACGATATTTTCCGTGAATATCTGGATAAATTTATGATTGTGTATTTGGATGATGTTTTGGTTTTTTCTGATGACTGGGAGTCCCATGTTCAGCAGGTCAGGAAGGTGTTTCAGGTCCTGCGGGCCAATTCTTTGTTTGTAAAAGGTTCAAAGTGTCTCTTTGGAGTCCAGAAGATCTCTTTTTTGAGGTATATTTTTTCCCCTTCTACTATTGAGATGGATCCCGTCAAGGTTCAGGCTATTTGTGACTGGACGCAGCCTACATCTCTTAAGAGTCTACAGAAGTTCTTGGGCTTTGCTAATTTTTATCGTCGTTTCATAACTAATTTTTCTAGTGTTGTTAAGCCTTTGACGGATTTGACTAAGAAGGGTGCTGATGTTGCTGATTGGTCTCCTGCGGCTGTGGAGGCCTTTCAGGAACTTAAGCGCCGGTTTTCTTCTGCTCCTGTGTTGCGTCAGCCAGATGTTTCGCTTCCTTTTCAGGTTGAGGTTGATGCTTCCAAAATTGGAGCGGGGGCGGTTTTGTCGCAGAGAAGCTCCGATTGCTCAGTGATGAAGCCATGTGCGTTCTTTTCTAGAAAGTTTTCGCCCACTGAGCGGAATTATGATGTTGGTAATCGGGAGCTTTTGGCCATGAAGTGGGCATTTGAGGAGTGGCGTCATTGGCTTGAGGGTGCTAGACATCGTGTGGTGGTCTTGACTGATCACAAAAATCTGATTTACCTTGAGTCTGCCAAGCGTCTGAATCCTAGACAGGCTCGTTGGTCACTGTTTTTCTCCCGTTTCGATTTTGTGGTTTCATACCTGCCAGGTTCAAAGAATGTGAAGGCGGATGCTCTTTCTAGGAGTTTTGTGCCTGACTCCCCTGAAAATTCTGAGCCCACTGGTATCCTTAGGGATGGGGTGATTTTGTCGGCTGTCTCCCCAGACTTGCGACGTGCTTTGCAGGAGTTTCAGGCGGATAAACCTGATCGTTGTCCGCCTGAAAGACTGTTTGTTCCGGATAATTGGACCAGTAGAGTCATCTCCGAGGTCCATTCTTCTGCGTTGGCAGGTCATCCTGGAATATTTGGTACTAGAGACTTGGTGGCCAGGTCTTTTTGGTGGCCTTCCTTGTCGAGGGATGTGCGTTCTTTTGTGCAGTCTTGTGAAGCTTGCGCTCGGGCTAAGCCTTGCTGTTCTCGGGCCAGTGGATTGTTGTCACCTTTGCCTATCCCGAAGAGGCCTTGGACGCACATTTCCATGGACTTTATTTCGGATCTCCCTGTCTCTCAAAAAATGTCCGTCATCTGGGTTGTGTGTGACCGCTTTTCTAAGATGGTTCATCTGGTACCCTTGCCTAAGTTACCTTCCTCCTCTGAGTTGGTCCCTCTGTTTTTTCAGAACGTGGTTAGTTTGCATGGGATTCCGGAGAACATCGTTTCTGACAGGGGATCCCAGTTTGTGTCTAGATTTTGGCGTACGTTCTGTGCCAAGATGTGCATTGATTTGTCCTTTTCGTCTGCATTCCATCCTCAGACGAATGGCCAGATGGAACAAACTAATCAGACCTTGGAAACTTATTTGAGGTGTTTTGTTTCTGCTGATCAGGATGACTGGGTTACCTTTTTGCCGCTTGCCGAATTTGCCCCTAATAATCGGGCTAGTTCTGCTACCTTGGTTTCTCCTTTCTTTTGTAATTCGGGGTTTCATCCTCGTTTTTCCTCTGGTCAGGTGGAGCCTTCTGATTGTCCTGGAGTGGACATGGTGGTGGATAGGTTGCATCAGATTTGGAGTCATGTGGTGGACAATTTGAAGTTGTCCCAGGAGAGGGCTCAGCAGTTTGCTAATCGCCGTCGCCGCGTGGGTCCTCGACTTCGTGTTGGGGACTTGGTGTGGTTGTCTTCTCGTTTTGTTCCTATGAAGGTCTCTTCTCCTAAGTTCAAGCCTCGGTTCATCGGTCCCTATAGGATCTTGGAAATTCTTAACCCTGTGTCGTTTCGTTTGGATCTCCCGGCATCGTTTGCTATTCATAATGTGTTCCATCGGTCGTTGTTGCGGAGATATGAGGTACCTGTTGTTCCTTCGCTTGAACCTCCTGCTCCGGTGCTGGTGGAGGGAGAATTGGAGTATGTTGTGGAGAAGATCTTGGATTCTCGTGTTTCCAGACGGAAACTCCAATATTTGGTCAAGTGGAAGGGTTATGGTCAGGAGGATAATTCTTGGGTGGTTGCCTCTGATGTTCATGCTGCTGATTTGGTTCGTGCATTTCATAGGGCTCATCCTGGTCGCCCTGGTGGTTCTCGTGAGGGTTCGGTGACCCCTCCTCAAGGGGGGGGGTACTGTTGTGGATTCTGTGACTTGTGTTTTCTGCGGTCTCTGGTGTCCACCTGTTCTATCAGGATATGGGAGTTTCCTATTTAACCTGGCTTTCTTGTCATTTCCTCGCCGACTATCAATGTAATCAGTGTGTCTTGTTACCTCTGCTTCCCGCTTCTGTAAATCTTCAGGACAAGCTAAGTTTTTGATTTTCCTGTTCCACGTTTTGCTTTTATTTTTGTCTTAGTCCAGCTTGCAGATATGTGATTCCTTTTTGCTGGTTGCTCTAGTGGGCTGATATTACTCCTCATGTTCCATGAGTTGGCACATGAGTTCAAGTAATTTCAGGATGGTTTTTTGTAGGGTTTTTCGCTGACCGCGCAGTTCACTTTTGTATCCTCTGCTATCTAGCTTTAGCGGGCCTCATTTTGCTGAATCTGTTTTCATAACTACGTATGTGCTTTCCTCTCATTTCACCGTCATTACATGTGAGGGGCTGCTATTACTGTGGGGGGTTCTCTGGAGGCAAGAGAGGTCTGTGTTTCTTCTAATAGGGGAAGTTAGTCCTTCGGCTGGAGCGAGACATCTAGGATCATCGTAGGCACGTTCCCCGGCTACAGCTAGTTGTGTGTTTAGGTTCAGGATCGCGGTCAGCTCAGTTTCCATCACCCTAGAGCTTGTTTTGTTTTTTGTGCTTGTCCTTTTGTGATCCCCTGCCATTGGGATCATGACAGAAAACCGGGAAACCCTTGCCCTATAATATACTCTCTAAGTCTGATAGGCTAAGAATAGCTGACAAACTGACCTCTTACGACGCTCCTCCTAAATGTTCCTTTCAGCTCCAGGCATAGCATGCAACCCTTGGTCCCCACCACAAACCCTCTTAGGCTGGTTTCAGACTTGGTACAGGAGTGCTGCGGATGGCAGCGTACTTCCTCCTTTCTTCCTCCCTACGCCTTCTTGCATCCTGCGGTGCCCTGTGTACCTATCTTTAACATTGGATACGCAGGGACATCCGCTGTATGTGGATGGCTCCACATGCGTCGTTTTGGCGCTGCGCCGACCGCAACAAAATGCAACATTCTGCATATGCGTTGCCACGGTGATCCTGCTGTGCATGTGTTGACGCGCTTCCAGTATTGCAGCTGCCAACACATGCGCTGTCATCACAGATAGTGTACGGTTTACTGACAGCCTCATTACAGCGTCCCCCCATGCCTTCCTGGTAAGCAGCGCAGCTGCGATGGTTCTATAAATAGGAAATATATAAAATGACACGGCTAACTTGCGGTTAGTACCACTGACGAAGCCACTGAGGGTGGCCACATGAGTTTGGCATCTGCTCCACCTAGGCTTTACTCTTTTTGGGTATCTTTAACCAACGTTGCCATCCCATGTTTTTGGTCATGGTTGGCCCGTCTAGCTTGTGCCTTTAATCCTTATGTGCTCATCTTGGGCGTGATATATTGCTCACTCTCCTTAAACTTTCCATCTTCTGTCCATGGATTCTGATATACTCACCAGTTATTGCCATTTAAGCCTGTATTTCTCTAACACTTAGTGCACCTTACAGTGGCAAGCTGCCTCTTGCTAGTATGATTATATTCAGATCCATTTGATTTACACATACTATTCTTATTTCATGCATGTCATGTTGCTTTGTTGTTTTCAGTTATTAGTATAGTTTTTGGTTTATCGAGTTATTGGTGGGCATATATTGGTAATAATCTTCTGCAAAGAAATTCTTTGCTTTAAGCACGGCACATATTGTTAGATGCTGTGCGTGGGCCACATATACCTTTGATATGCTGTTTATATAGGCAGTACATCAGTGTGCACAGTATATATATATATATACTTTTGGAGTTCAGCTAAAGGTGGTTGGCCCTATTATGAGCCTTTGGTCAATAGATGTCATCATATGTGTGACTAATTTTAGTGTTTTAATGTTCTCTGCATGTTTTTGTGTGTGTTGAATTAAATAATAAAAATTTATCAATTTTACGTTGCATTCCTGCCTTAGGTGATCCCCTCACTATGACCGATTCCTTTCTCTTTTGTAACAGTGTGGCATCCGCATACAGCGTACGTCCCTGCACACCCAATGTTAAAGATAGGTACGCAGGGCACCGCAGGATGCAAGGAGGTGTAGGTGGAGCATAAGCGTGGTTTCAGGGAGGAAGTACGCCGCCATCCGCAGCACTGCCGTACGCAAGTCTGAAACCAGCCAAAAGCATCTTATACTGGCTAAAATACACACATTATATTTTTTTTTTACCTTATATTTTCCTGCCCAAGTGGAACAGATTATATAAAATACTTGGAACCTAAGAATGTCAAATTTTATAGGAGTACCATAAGTTATAATTTTACTCAACATATACAAAGTTATTGTGAAGCAAACCGAAAGACATACAAATACATATGCTAAAACAATAAAGACAAAACAACACAGGATATAAAATGCTGATCTTATTTTTTCCAGATATTGCAGGTGGCAATTACAAAAACATGTAGGTTCATCAACAAAAATTACCATACCTTGCATGACAAGATTACCTACAAAAACAATGTTTATTTTTTATCATGTTTCTCCTAAAGGGACACTGTCACCTGAATTTGGAGGGAACAATCTTCAGCTATGGAGGCGAGGTTTTTGATTCACCCTTTCCTTACCCGCTGGCTGCAATATTGGATTGAAGTTCATTCTCTGTCCTCCGTAGTACATGCCTGCACAAGGTAATCTTGCCTTGCGCAGGCGTGTACTATGGAGGACGGAGAATGAACTTGAATCCAATATTGCAGCCAGCATGCAGCCAGCGGGTAAGGAAAGGGTGAATCAAACACCCAAAAACCTCGCCTCCATGGCTGAAGATTGTTCCCTCCAAATTCAGGTGACAGTGTCCCTTTAAATGCCACACATTTTTGCAAAATGTTAATTCACGTAATTTAAATAGTCATTACTTAAAATGACAGCTGAAACAATTAAAAATATCGCTAGTGCAAATCGCCTACCTTTCATAGCATGTGAAATAATAAAGATACCTTCTTTCTTCTATATGTTAAAAAGGTATACACAAAAGTACTGCAGATTAACCAACGCACAAATAGTTATAAAAGCGCACCACAGAAGAGGGGGCATTTCCCATACATTTACTGATTAGGAAATAATGTAGTCATCAGAAGTTTAATTCTTTGTAGGATCTTTCTGGTCTTTTCAGGAAAATAAAAAAAAAATCATAGTAATACTACACTGGCAAAATAGCTTAGGTGAGTCTACAAAAAACAGTAAAGTTGTCATACAATAAAAAACATGTAGTTCCTTCTAAAGTCCATCTGAGATAATATTTAAAGAGAACTTTTTCCCAGAATTGAAAATCCTTCCGGTCATGCTCAGAGGGGAAAAACGTACGTCGCTGGATTCCAGTGTGTGACAGTCAGCGACGGATCCTGCCTCCATAGGCTTCCATTATAGCCGACGACGGCCAGCGCAGGATGCGTCACTGACCGATTTTCCGACGTGCAGAAAAAATGTTCCTATGAACGTTTTCTCCGCGCGACGGACCGCTATTTTCCGAAGGATCCAGTGCACGACGGATGAAACGGATGGCAATCCGTCACAATCCATCGCTAATACAAATCTCTGGGAAAATGCAGGATCCTGCAATTTTTTTTTGCAGGATCCTGCATTCTCAAAAAATGACGGATTGTGACGGAGGCCAAACGACGCAAGTGTGAAAGTAGCCTAAATGGGGAAAATACCCAAAAGTGACACCATTCTAAAAACTGCACCCCTCAAGGTGCTGAAAACCACATTCAAGAAGTTTATTAACCCTTCAGGTGCTTCACAGGAAATGAAGCAATGTGGAAGGAAAAAATTAGCACGGGTAACAGGAGAAAATGGACCTCAAAATTGTTGTGCAATTCCTGAGCACCTCGATACCCCATATGTGGCAGAAAAGCTCAGAAGGGAAGGAGTCATTTGACTTTTTGAATGGAAAATTTGCTGGAATCATTAGCGGACCCCATTTTGGAAACTGGACCCCTCAATGAATATATCTAGATGTGTGGTAAGCACCTTGAACCCCCAGGAGCTTCATAGAAGTTTATAACGTTGAGCCATGAAAATAAAAAAACCTCAATTTTCCCCACCAAAATGTTTTTTTAGCCCCCAGTTTTTTATTTTCTCAAGAATAAAAGGAGTAAATGGATCCCAAAATGTATGTGCAATTTTATTCTGAGTACGCAGATAACTACTGTTTAGGTGCACAGCAGGGCACAGAAAAGATGGAGTGATGTTTTAAAATGCAGATTTTCATTAAAAGTTATGCCTTTTTTTAAAAAAATGATTTAGTTAGAGCACAGCCTGCTCTTATTGTTATTAGCGGCAGCAGGCATAGGCTAATGGGAGCAGTAGTCCCATCAGGTAACGCCAGTGACAGGAGGTAAACTTAATCTTTGATCGTAGCTGGTGGCTCACGCTGTCAATGATTTTACCGCCGATCAGAAGCAGTGTTTTCCACGCTGTCATACACAAAAAAGGAGGGACGAACCTGAACAGTAACACGGAAACTCCACTGTTCCAGTTCACCCATCTCTAGTCCTGAATGCCAAAGGATAACTGTTCATCCACAGCTTGCAGACTACTCCTATAAAAGCTGCTGCTTAATGCTTCCGGACACCTTGATGAACACTTATCCATCATCTCCAAACATGTAGACAGACAGATGAAAATACCTCTTGAAGCTGTGATGATAGCATTTTTACCCATGTGCAAATGTTTTCATATTTCTGGAGGTACCAAGAGATAGAAGAGGACTGTGAGCTCCTAACATTTACGATCTGATGCGGACATCAAATTTATTGGCCTATTCTTATTTACTAGATTGTGGCCCGAATCTAACGCATCGGGTTTTCTAGAATATGCATGTCCCCGTAGTATATGGACAATGATGATACCAGAATTCACGGCAGACTGTGCCCGTCGCTGATTGGTCGAGGCAACCTTTATGACATCATCGTCGCCATGGCAACCATTATGACATCTACGTCGATACTGTGCCCGTCACTGATTGGTCGAGGCGAATTCGCGGCAGACTGTGCCCGTCGCTGATTGGTCGAGGCAACCTTTATGACATCGTCGCCATGCTGTACCCGTCGCTGATTGCTCGAGGCCTGGTGGCCTCGACCAATCAGACGCGGGATTTCCAGGACAGACAGAAAAACCCTTAGACAATTATATATATACTAGATTGTGGCCCGATTCTAACGCATCGGGTATTCTAGAATATGCATGTCCCCGTAGTATATGGACAATGATGATTCCAGAATTCGCAGCAGACTGTGCCCGTCGCTGATTGGTCGAGGCAACCTTTATGACATCATCGTCGCCATGGCAACCATTATGACATCTATGTCGATACTTTGCCCGTCGCTGATTGGTCGAGGCCTGGCGGCCTCGACCAATCAGACGCGGGATATCTACGTCCTTTATGACATCATCGTCGCTGTGCCCGTCGCTGATTGGTCGAGGCCTGGCGGCCTCGACCAATCAGAGACGCGGGATGTCTACGTCCTTTATGACATCATTGTCGCTGTGCCCGTCGCTGATTGGTCGAGGCCTGGCGGCCTCGACCAATCAGAGACGCGGGATTTCTACGTCGATGCTGTGCCCGTCGCTGATTGGTCGAGGCCTGGCGGCCTTGACCAATCAGAGACGCGGGATTTCCAGGACAGACAGACAGACAGACGGAAAAACCCTTAGACAATTATATATATATAGATCAGGAGGACTGATCAATATAGAAGTGTCAGGAGGACTGATCAATACAGAAGTGTCAGGAGGACTGATCAATATAGAAGTGCCTCGACCAATCAGAGACGCGGCATGTCTACGTCCTTTATGACATCATCGTCGCTGTGCCCGTTGCTGATTGGTCGAGGCCTGGCGGCCTCGACCAATCAGAGACGCGGGATTTCTACGTCGATGCTGTGCCGGTCTATATATATAGATAGCCATGGACAATGCAACACTTAAAATACTACATCATCTGTAATAAACAGTGGAAATTTCAGATACTGAAAATTATTCAATTTTTTTAGACTACAAAAATAAAACATTCGTTTTATTACACATTTATTTTTTTAACATACCGTACTCCCAAAAACTTCATATTTACTTCGAACTGTCCAAAAATTCTCTTCTAGCCCCCTCATTATTTAAAACATTTCAAATAAATATCAAGAGCAAAAACACAAAATCAATGCAAATTTAAGGAGGACCTCACAATATTTGTTAATTTAACTGTATATCCGTTAACCCCTTAGTGACCGAGCCAAATTTTTGAAATCTGACCAGTGTCACTTTATGTGGTAATAACTCTGCAACGCTTCAACAAATCCCAGTGATTTTGAGATTGTTTTTTCGTGACACATTCTACTTTATGATAATGGTAAATTTAGTTCAACATTTTTTGTGTTAACTTATAAAAAATATAAAAAATTTGAGAAAAAATGTTAAAAAATTAGCAATTTTCTAAATTTGAATGATTATCCCTTTAATCCAGATAGTCATACAACAGCAAACCATTAGTAAATAACATTTCCCACATGTCTGCTTTACATCAGCACCATTTGTAAAATGTTATTTTATTTTGTTAGCATTTTAGGAGGTTTAAAAATGTAGCAGCAATTTTTCATTTTTTCAAAGAAATTTACCACATTTATTTTTTTAGGGACTTATCCATGTTTGAAGTGACTTTAGGGGTCCCATATATTGGGAAACCCCCAAACGTGATACCATTTTAAAAACAGCACCCCTAAACATATTGAAAACTGCTGTCAGGTAGTTTATTAACCCTTCAGGTGCTTTACAGGAATTAATGCAAAGTGGCATGACAGAAATGAAAATGTGTATTTTTACCACCTAAATGTTGCTAACTTCTAAACAGATTACTACAGCCATTAGACTCTAAGGCCGCGATTTGGTCATGAATTGCCATCGCAAACATCAGGACAACAAAATCATGATCGGAGGGCACCAATTGGGATAAAGAAGAAGCCCCCACACTCTGTTAACCATTTATAATGATGTAGTCACTATTGACAGCAGCATCTAAGGGGTTAAACAGATTTAGAAGGTGCAAATACTGATCGTAGCTGATACAGCAAGTTGTCAGCTATAGTGTACAACCAACAGATGCTGGATTGTCATCTGTGTGGGGAGGCTATTCTCTTATATCTCAGGTCAGTTAAAGGACGTATTGGCGGTCATTAAGGGGTTAAAAGGCTCATAGGGACTGTTTAAAACATTTTTTGGGGGGTGTGGGTTACGTACAGCATTACGGAGATAGGAGAATACAGGATTGGTGTGGACTTGATAGGCCCGATTTTAAAAACGCCCATCTTAATTAAGTCTATAAATCGATACTATGAGCCGGAGATGAGAGAAATCTGAAGGACCTAGCTTGTCTGGGAATTATATGGACAGCCCAATGGCTATTTATATATTGCTTCAAGTAGCAGAAGGGATGGTGTACAGTTATTAATAGACTAAATGGAAGTATTTTCACATACAAATCAACCTTACCTGCTCCTGGAATTATGGCCAGCTTGGTTTCAACTAGACCCACTTTCGCTGAAGAAGCTAAAAAAGACAATATAACCAAAATATAAAACTTCTTATTGTATTTGTATGAATTAAATATGCTCCTAATACATGGAAACGTTTCTATAAAACATTACCCAGCAAGGTTCGTTTGGTGACAAGAAGGAAAAAAACTTGGAGGCACTCCTGAATCCTTAAAGGGAACCTGTCACCCCCAAAATCGAGGGTGAGCTAAGCCCACCAGCATCAGGGGCTTATCTACAGCATTCTGGAATGCTGTAGATAAGCCCCAGATGTATCCTAAAAGATAAGAAAAAGAGGTTAGACTATACTCACCCAGGGGCGGTCCCGGTCTGGTCCGATGGGCGTCGCGGTCCGGTCCGGCGCCTCCCATCTTCATCAGATGACGTCCTCTTCTGGTCTTCACGCTGCGGCGCAGGCATACTTTGTCTACCCTGTTGAGGGCAGAGCAAAGTACTGCAGCGCGCAGGCGCTGGGCTTCTCTGACCTTTCCCGGCACCTGCGCACTGCAGTACTTTGCTCTGCCCTCAACAGGGCAGACAAAGTACACCTGCGCCGCAGCGTGAAGACCAGAAGAGGACGTCATCCTATGAAAATGGGAGGCCCCGGACCGCGACGCCCACCGGATCGGACCGCCCGCATGAGTATAATCTAACCTCTTTTTCTCATCTTTCAGGATACATCGGGGGCTTATCTACAGCATTACAGAATGCTGTAGATAAGCCCCTGATGCCGGTGGGCTTAGCTCACCCTCGATTTTGGGGGTGACAGGTTCCCTTTAAACACAGTAATAGTGTATGGTTTTTATTTCTACAGGCTTAGCCATTTGTGTCTTGGCCTACTTTTCTCCTTCAGTTTGTTGATGTAAGAAAAGAATCAGCACAGCAATAGGTCTCAGACAAGTTTTACAGACTCCATAGGGTTTGTACATTACATTAGTGAAGTTTTAGTAGAAATGGTGCATTTATAATAGTTGAAGAGTAATAGCTGTTCTAAAATTGTAACGCCAGAGATTTATGAAAAATTTCCCGCATATTTTGGGTGAACCATGGTGTGTTTTTTACAACAAACAGCGCCTTGGGACTGTAATTTTTAAAAGGAGCCAACCCTATAAGTGATATATGTATGGACAGTTCCCTCATGTTTTGGGTACAATTAAATAGTCACGATCTATATTTACCGTAAGTGTAATGTGTGCAGCTGGTAATGACAAAGCTTGATAAAAACTGGTCGCATCTGACACTAGCAAAACTTTCATATGGTGATGTGCCTGCACAACAAGGATGGTTATCTCTCAATCATATTCACTGGCCTAAACGCGCCATCCAGTTCTTCGTTGCATGTGAATATAGCTCTTGCTTCAATAATGAAAACAACCCGTCTAATAAGTGCAAATTATGACACAAATGCATCTCTGTCAAATAACAGCTTTACAATTACCGTAACTTTATTTAGGTTCATGACTACGTCAAGGCACTTCTCAACACAACAGTAAAATTCTAATACTGTCAGTATCAGCAGCAGTTACGAATAGTGAATAGCACTGTCGCCATTTGTAAGTATAGCTGAAAGGATACAAGGTTGGTGAAGACTCATTACCTATTATTCAGTTACAACAATAAGCTTTATGCACATTCATCCAGTAAAGGCATTAGACCTGAGTGCTGAGTAGAGGCAGAAACTTAGGTTGGACTACCTGCAGAACGGACAAACAGTAGCCCTAATCTGTCAGAAGTCTGCCCTAAAAAACAATCCTGAAATACTATTGTAGGAAGGCAAACAAGTGGAGACAGCTTATCAGGGTTTACATTTCAAAAACCTGACCTGCACATCCAAACATAGACACAGTGTGAACAGGTGCTGAACCTAGAGTCGCCAACTCGTATATAGTTAAGTAAATAAGGCAGCACACTGCAGCGCTAAAGCATGCAAACTTGAAAACACGAAATTTGAACTGCATTACTGCACTAGAAATATGAAAAATGAGAGCTTTTAGCGCATAAAAATGGCCAATTTTATGTGTACCTGGTAGCCTCTTTACGGCATCTCTCTTATACCAGGTCCTACGCTTGCCCTACCTCGCTGAGAATAAACGTCTCCATCTGAATGGGTACATGTGAAACCTCTTCCTAGACTAAAATTCTCTCTCTCTATGGAGGGGTATTGGACCTGCTGTAATTAAAACACTTGAAATGTATTCTCTAGCCTTCTGATCGTGCACTCCGCCTTTTTTTTTTTTTTTTTTTTTTATTTATTTTTTGCATGGTCATATATGATAAATTGTAATTTTGGTTTTCTTACTTTTTGTGCAATTTTTTGTATACAATAATTTTCAGTGCTGTAGGGCTTCTTATGAACAGATTGTTATATCATGTACTGATGATTACAATGTGATTATATATATTTATTTTTTTGCCCCCGTCTTCTTGGTATTGTGCCTTCTCTTTGGTTTTCCTTCCCCTCTACCATTTGGTATATTTATATTTATTTCTAATAAATCTATTTAATTTATTTGGACATTTGTTCGGTTTCTTTGTTCTCTTCCTTTGCATATATTTCCTTCCGATTTGTCCGTTATTTCGTCCATTATGGGATACATATAACATCATATATACACAAATTGCATACCTTATATTTACTAAGAATATTATGAATCTTTGTATCCCTTGCCCTGAGCTTTTTTCCAGGTCCTACGCTTGCCTTACCTCGCTGAGAATAAACGTCTCCATCTGAATGGGTACATGTGAAAACCTCTTCTTAGACTAAAATTCTCTCTCTCTGTGGAGGGGTATTGGACCTGCTGTAATTAAAACACCTGAAGCTAGGAGGCGGAGTGCACGATCAGAAGGCTAGAGAATACATTTCAAAAACCTGACCTGCACATCCTTTTTCACAGCAAGACAACCCTGATAAGTTAAGTAAATAAGGCAGCACACTGCAGCGCTAAAACATGCAAACTTGAAAACACGAAATTTGAACTGCATTTCAAATTTCGTGTTTTCAAGTTTGCATGTTTAGCGCTGCAGTGTGCTGCCTTATTTACTTAGCTTATCAGGGTTGTCTTGCTGTGAAAAAGGAAAGAACAGTGTGCTTACCAGTGATGTACTGCCTGACAAGTTAGTGCCTTAAGTGGTATTATATAATCTTCGGTCCTCCAAGGTAAGGTCCACAAACCATTTATAAGTCTTGACAGTGTTATAAGTTAAGCATTACCTTGTAAGTTATATCAAATTCAGTTCTGCATAATACCTCTTGTATTATCTTATCATTATTTAAATGTATTATGTTCTCTGTGCAAATAAAATCTGAAGCCAAATCAGAGAAAAAGATTCTCTCTCTCGCTCTCTCTCTCTCGCATCAGGTCAGATAGAATGTATTCTTGTTCTAGTCTAGACTAGTACTATTAAGTAATCCTTCCCTATCAATGCACGCTATTGTGGAGCACTACTAAATCTTCCATGTGCTTGACAGCTGTGTTGTGGCACAAAGATGACATTTAACTGGTGAACTTATTATGCGTCCTTTAGCTTTGCTCCAAATAACAGCACAGTTCAGAAACAGAAGAAGGAGGAATGAGTCTATTGTATGTCTGGAAGAGTCTGTACACTAAACCTTACCTGCCACAATGATATCACTAGCTAATGCCATCTCTAGGCCTCCTCCTAAGGCTGCTCCATCCAAGGCTGCAATGGTCGGCATTGGTAAATTAGCTGAAGAGAGAAAATAAAATAGGATTATAAAATGTACAAAAACATTTTCTAACTTATTATTCATGCCACTCCATCTCCTAGCAATCTACTCAATACAGATGTAGCAGTTGTAGGAAAGCCAGATCGGACAGGGTTAAATACTAGCACTAGAGGTCCTGGTTAGATGCAAATGGCTAGCTAGGACTTGCCTAGTACCAGGCCATGTGCTCATATTACGGTTGGTCAGCTAGGGGAGCAGAGAAGTGTTAGGAGCTGGTGAATAACCAGTGAATGTGAGCACACAGTCTAAAGCAGGACCTGAATTGCTACCTGGGTGAGACCCTGGTATAGCTTTGCCTTCATTGAAAAAGGACTGATTTTTGGTTTGTCAATAAACTTCACTCGGGTTTGACACTAGAATGCCTGTGTGAACTCTAGTGCCTACTTGAGAGCGTGAATTCCTACACAGCTGACTCTCTTAAACTGGATCTCTTGTGGTGCATAAAAGATTGGTGTCGTTTAACAGGCTGTTTACTTTCTGAAGGCCTCATACACACGGCCGCATTACAGCTCCATGCAGGTCTCATTTGGCCGCCGGCTATCCCTCCAGACTCTCCCACACATAAGAATACCTCTGGTGGAGAAAACAGAATGGCCTCCATACACATTAAAAGCTCCCAAAATCCTGCTGAAATTGGCAGGTTTGGACAACTTTGAACTAATGAGTTTGGCAGCCTTTAACTTATTTTTCGGCTAGAATATCTGTAGTGATATCAACTAGTAGTGATCGCCTATCCTAAAAAGTGAAAGGGCCACGAAGTGGCTCTGCACTGGATTCCTGGGTCAAAATCTGACCAAAGGCAACATCTGCATGGAGTTTGTGGATTTGTATTGCGTTTGTGACACGTGCAAATATGGGTATGTCCGCCGAACGGTACAAGGGAGAGGAAGGCCCTAACGGTAGGGAGTGAAGGATTGGACACCTCCTGACACTAACCTATGTCTGTCCCTAAGCTCCCCCTAACACCCTATGCTGGTCCTTTCCCCCTGCCGCCATCACGTGCCTAGTCCTTGGCTAGTGCGCTTGCCAGCAAGGACACTAGCATTGCTACTGCAGGTGATATAACACAGGGAAAAAAAGACAAACAAGGAACAGACAGAAATGATACAACTCGGCTCAGAATCTGCTGCTACGCTCCACAGCAGCAGCGTAATTGGCACCAGGTAAACAGGACAATACCACAGTCACAGGAAAGCTCCACACACCTAGATGGTGTACATAGAAGTAAACTCTATAAAAGACAATCAGCTGATTGGTCATGTGACTATTTAAAGGGAGGTGGTAGTGGTCACCAACCAATATCAGCTGACCTGCCTAAAGAAGCTGCCAGCAAGAGACTGATATTAACTCTTACTGGACCAAAGAAAAAAAAAAAACTACATTTAAATTCCAGAAAACCCAGAGCTGCCATGAATCCCATAATGATTCGCGAGTATGTAAGATCATCTACCCCACTGGAGTCAAAGACTGATGTAAATTATGAAAATCTCTCTTTAGACCCCATGGCATATATTGGCACTAAATAAGCAAGGAGAAATAAGTAAATGGAGTAAAAGGTGAATTCTGTAATTCCAAGCTGCAATGGTTTAACTCTCAGCATAGTTAACTAGGAAAGTTTAATGGAACTAATAGCAGCCATCCACTGAACTTCTTCATTTCCTTACTTTCGTGAACGCTACATAAATACACGGATGGGATTACACATAAAAAGACATAGTGAGATAAACAATGAGCTCTCTACCTCTATCAATGCCAAGATTGTACAAATGATTTTCATACAGACCTAATCAAAATTGTTATAGCGAAAAGTTCTATAAAACGAATACTCTATCTAAAGTTCAATGCAAAAGTAAGCTTAGTTTTTTAATTAAAGATGCTCTAGTTTTAGGCTCCTGATGAACAGTATACAGTGTATTTTTCAACTTAAAAATCATTGTTATGGAGCTAAAATAAAACAGCCCATCTGCCAGTGAATGCCCATCATTCAGACAGATTGTATTCCATCCTTTGTCAACATCCACCCCCATCAAGCAGATGAACCTGAAGGAAAGATATTGATAACAGTCTTAGCAATGATCTCCACCACTTCCTACAGTACAACTAATTTAATCAGCTGTATAAAAAAATAGACCCTTAGTGTGAAGTGGCAAGTGACTCACTCGATGGAAGTGACAGACCACAAAGTTGCACTCAAGTAGGAAAACATCACTAAATGATTGTCTATAGTTTCCAGACAGTCCAGCACATTCTCCTAACAACTACTACTAGAAATTGACGTAGAAATTATCAATATTAGCCAAGAGTTCACAAAGTTGTCCTGTAAGAAGTCAAATGCATATGAAAAGTCCCAATAAGAATTATCCTGTATCATCATCCTCAATAGTTTCCCAATAGACTAATGCGAACATAGTAACACCACAGCAGACTTTTCACAAAAGCCATTCAACCTCGCCGTTGGAAAAGTAATTTTATATGCTATTATTTTTTCTTCCACACCTTGAACAAGCATACATTTTTTACATTTCTATTGACCTATTCACATAAGACCTTGTTTTTTTTGCAGGGCTGGTTGTACTTTAAAATGACACTATTTATTTTACTAAACAATATACTGGAGAACTGTTAAAAATGTCCAAGTGTGGAGATAAAAAATAAAATAACAGAATTGTGGGATTTTTTTATCGAGCTCATAGTGTACCAGTAAAAAATGACCTGGCATGATTCTGCAGGCCAGTAAATAAAAATTATGATAATCTTGTTTATTTTTGTCTACTTTGATTTCAGTGGTAAATAAAATTCCAAAATTTGTAAGAATAAAAATAGGACTGTGCTGCAAGTTTCTGAGACCCATATATATGAGGGCTTGTTTTTTGTGTGGTGAGCCAATGGTTTTATTGATACAATTTTGGGGTACATAAAGTGCTTGGATTATTGTTTATGGCATTTTTGGGAAGTGGTGTTCTGACCAAAAAACTGCAATATTGCCGTTTTCACCACTGTGAATGTCAGTATACTCTTGTCTCCTCCCCTGCCCAGGAACTGTGGTATGACCAGACCATGTTCCTGTACGGCCAGACACGGCCATTACACAGTGCACAGCAGGGGCACATGAATAAGATTATCTCAGCACAGGAACATATTTTTATTATTTTTTTTTACATCCAATTGTAGAAATTTTGATTCCACGCAGTAATGACTAAAATGTACTTTGTTCAAAGAAACACCCCTTTAAAGTAGAATTTTCTGACATGTTAAAATGTTTACATTTTATTTCTAGCCAACACACAAAACCTAAATCATACAAACACTGATGTGGGAAACTGTTTACAATCCTGCCTATAACCCAAGAGATTCTAAGGACTACCTGAAATAGAGATGTACAGGATTAATGCACTGAACCTCTGAGTTGATCACTCTTTAGTTATTATTATGTCTTGTAGTGTAATTTCCAGGCAAGGGTATTTACAACCATCATGACTCACAAGGGATACATGGTCCACTGGCTTATGTCGCCCACCACTCCTATTTGTACATTAATCAGCAGCAGCTAAGCATGCACTTCGCTCTTTAGAAAATGTTCAACAAATTACTAAGCTGCACATCTTTAGTATTTCATTATTCAAGGATGATCAGGCATTTAAAGGGAACTTGACAACTGATCTGTGTTGCCTTTAACTCCAAGTAGAAATATTAGAGACTGCCTCTGTCATTTCAGCCAGGTATGTTTTACTCTAAAAATTCAGCAGCATTGAAAGTTGGCTGAGGACTATGCTAGTGCAGTGACTAGTCAAAAAGAATGGTCCCAGGTGGCTTCTCCCTGCCTCATATCCCTTCCGGGACAGGTGTCTTCCCTACATGTATGTGTATAGGGAGAGATCTGTCAGTCATGGAGAGAGGGTACCATGGACTGGCATCTTGGACTAGCCACCAAGATCTTTGGAATATCGGGGACAGAAATGAAGACTGCCTGTTTTGTTTACCAAGAAGACAAGACTGAGTACCAGACCAGGGCAGCGTAAATAATTTTGCTCAACTCTATTATCTTTACAGTTATGGCTGGAAGTGTCAGCATCCTTGAAATTGTTAGGCTATGTGCACACGTTGTGGTTTTTACTGCGGAACCGCGGCGGTTTTGATGCTGCAGGTCCGCAGCAGTTTCCATTGCGTTTACAGTAAACATGTAAACCAATGGGAAACCGCAGACCGTTGTGCACATGCTGCGGGAAAAACCGCGCAGAAACGCAGCGGTTTACAACCCGCAGCATGTCACTTCTTTGTGCAGAATCGCAGCGATTCTGCACACATAGAAATGCATTGATCCGCTTACTTCTCGCATGGAGCTGTGCCCACCATGCGGGAAGTAAGCGGATAATGTGCGGGTTATACCCGAGGTGGAGGAGAGGAGACTCCCCTCCAGGCCCTGGGAACCATATTTGTGTAAAAAAAAAAAAAATAATTAAAATAAAGCTATACTCAACCTCTCAACGCTGCACGCGGCCATCCGGTCTCAGGTTGCTATGCGAGCAGGACTTGCGGTGACGTCGCGGTCACATGACCGTGACGTCATGAAGGTCCTTCTCGCACAGCATCTTTGGAACTGGACCGCCGCCTGCAGCACCGAGGAGATCGGGACGTCAGATTGTGAGTATAGCCATTTTTTTTCTTTTTTTTTTTTTAACATTACTATTGATGCTGCATATCAATAGTAGGAGTAAATCCCACAGCGGAAACCGCAGGACAAAACGTGATAAATCTGCAGGGATAACCGCAGCGGTTTTGCCCTGCAGATTTATCAAATCCGCTGCGGGAGAACCCGACGCTACGTGTGAACATGGCCTTAGAGTATTTCTCCCAGAAAATATTTCAATTACACATGTTTTGTTACACAAGATTATTTCCTTTGTGTGTATTGAAACAAAAAAAAAAAAAAAGGAGAAAAAAAAAAAGACAAATTTAGCACCATTTCATACAAAACCCCAGAAACTGGCCTGACAAAATTGCCTGTATATTTTCAAAATTGCAAGTAAACAACTTCGTTTCAAGCATGTGATGCTCATTCAAACTCACCTGTAGCAAGTAACCGGTGTGGGTAATATGAAAAAAAAAAAAAAAAATTCGCACCTGAAAGCAGATCAGGGGAGAAGATGACTCAGTCTTTGCATTGTGTGTTGAACATGGAGAACATAAAGCATGGAGAACAGAAAGAGGAGTAAAATACTGTAGGAGGACTTTAAAACCGAAATTGCTGAACAATATCAACAATCTCAAGGTTACAAGTCCAACTCCAAAGATCTTGATGTTTCTTTGTCCATGGTGTGCAACGTAATGAAGAAGATTACAACCCATAGCACTATAGCCAATCTCACTGGATGTGAGCGGCAGAGAAAAATTGATGAAAGGTTGTAACACAGGATAGTCCGAATGGTAGATAAGCAGGTGCAGCCCCCCCATCAAGTTCCAAAGGAATTCAAGCTGTCCTGCAGGCTCATGATGTATAACTGTCAGCGGGAATTATTCATCAACATTTTAAATGAAATGAAACGCTATGGCGATGAGGGAATAAGGCACCTTAACGATCGCCATTTTAATGCGCATCGGCGGTTGTTGACTGGCCAAGTCAATGAAATAGTGGTTGTAGAACTGAAAACACAAAACAAAGTTTTTTTTTTGTTTTTTTATTTCTCATCTCTGTTGTGGAGATATTTGCTTGTAAAGTTTAGATTCTAATTTTCCCTTCAACTGACGGGGTATTAATAGAGATTCATCTCTGAGGGGTTGATCAGACCATTTCTCTCTTCTCATCCTTTTTGCTGTTGTGTTGGTCACTTTTGCATTTTATCATTGCTCTCACCCATAGCATAGCATGAGGCTGTGTCTACAACCCATCAGGTAGTACAGCTCATCCAGGATGGCACATCGATGCGAGGTTTGGCAAGAAAGGTAGCTATGTCTGTCAGCACAGTGGCTAGAGCATGGAGCAGATACCAAGAGACAGGCCACTACACCAGGAGACATGGAGAGGGCCGTAGGAGAGCAACAACCCAGCAGCAGGACCTGCTGCCTTCTCCCAGAGTCCTGAAAAATTTCCTCCAACTTTTACATTCTATTGTATGTGTCATTTCAAATACCTCTTGTCAGTGTGGGGAGAAGGTGAGTACAGCAGACAGTGCTCTAAGCTGAAAGCTGCAAGACGTGTTTGTAGTGACACACAGCTCTGGTCTGCTTTACACTACTCTATGCTATACAGTAGGTGCAGAGATCACAGAGGAGAGGGCTGTGTCATTACCTGTTTCACAGGTGAGATCTTGCTTTAAGCTCCTCCTAGGAACGTGTTTTTTTCCACCTGCATCACACCTTCTGTTCATTATTGGGCAATGACATGCAGGAGAAAAAGTACACACCCTGCAGAATCACTCCTTCATAGGGATTGTCTTCCTAACTGCCTATCATTTCTACCTGTTGTCTGTTCCATTTGTACATTTTAGAGATCATTTCATCTTAATCTTGCTTAACTGTTTACTGTAAGGCTATGTGCACACGTTCAGGTTTCTTTGCGTTTTTTTGTGGTAAAAACGCTATAAAAACTCATTAAAAACGCTTACATTATGCATCCTATCATTTAGAATGCATTCTGCATGTTTTGTGCACATGATGCGTTTTTTTCCGCGGAAAAAACGCATCGCGGTAAAAAACAAAATCAAGCATGTTCATTAATTTTGCGGATTTTCTGCGTTTTTCCTGCTATTCCATGCATTTGGGAAAAAACGCATAAAAACGCGTGAAAAACGCGGTAAACGCATGCAAATTCTGGCAGAAATGTCCGGTTTTTGTCAGGAAAATTTCTGCAAGAAATCCTGACGTGTGCACATACCCTAACAGTAATTTTGACCAGGGGTGCACAAACTTTTACATGTCACTGTAGTTCTGCTCTTCTCAATAGGTGCAAAGATCACAGAGGAGAGTAGGGCTGTGGGTGATTACATATCACAGGAAAAAGCCTACACTAATCTCTAAGGGGGTGTTTTCTTTTCTTCTGCAAGATGTCATGCTGTGGCCAGTGTAATATGCTAAAACTAGTGAAAAGTCCTATTTAAATGAAAAAAATAACATTCATAGTATGTAACCTATGTTCTTCTTATGGAGATTCTACAATTTTTAATTATACAGTAATGCATCACAGTGACTGCAAAACTAAATGAATGGGAACTGGATAAGTAAGGAGACAAAGCTGGTCATGTATGAAGACATATGTAATATTTTCCCTGAATACACAAAGGAAGTCAACCCCCCAAAAATAACAGAAGCAGAGAAAGATGTCAGATAGCTAATAAAGGTTTAGCATACCTTCACCTAAAAGAAAGGACAAAGGGAATGATTTACCAAACAAAATCGCTAAAGATCTTTTCAATGATGTAACATGGTAACCAAACAACACATACACAAATACATTAAGGCTGCCAAGTAGCTAATAACGATTAGTGGCGACACAGATGCAAAATTCCTGGGAAATACTGAAGCAATATTTAATTCAGAGAATGCCAAACAAGAAGAAAATGTAGCCCACCCATTGCAGTCTGTCATCCTTCTCTGAAGAAAGGCTAATTTATGTAAGCAAATAGCAAAGCAAGAAGAAGAGTGTGCCGAGCCAAGCAGCGATTTTTATGCCGGGCATGGAGTCAAGCTGACATCTTTTATGTTCTTAAACTGAAGCAAACATCACACAGATACAGAACGGTCTTTTAAGAGCTTAACAAGTGGGCACTATGTGAGGCTATTACACAGCAGTTACGGGGGCTCCATTCTACTTTCTTACTGGATCAGCCAGGCGAGTGATGCACTTTGAGGAAGCTGTGCTGCTTCCCTGTTCTTGGTGAGTTAGCATCACTGAATGGTGGTATGGAGGGGGCAAAAAAGGACAAAATCCCCCTCTAACAAGCACCCAGCCTACTATGAGTAAGTAGAAGCAGTGTGCATCCCTTGAACACACTCACCCTGTTCCTTTTACAAAAGGTTTTTGAATATGACAGGTAGCAAGTGTTCAATCCTAAAAGACTTGATCTTTGGGACCGCCACGATCAGGATCAGGAGAATCTAAAAGTCCACTGTGTGAATGAAGCAGAAGTGCCAATGTGAGATCACTGCTCCATTGACTATAGTACAGATGAAGATAGTTGAATACAGCATTTATCTCCATCAGTCCCATACAAAATTAGGAATGAATCCCCCACCTAGTTGAAACAGACTGAACATTAACATTACTACTGTTCGTGGAGAAGAACCCAATGTATAGATGCACCATGGGATATCATGTTACATAGTAGATTTTTGGTAAGAAGGAGTACCGACATAGTAGAAAAGCAAGTGACAATAATGTGATATCCCTGCCGCCTTCTCATATAAACTACCATCTTCTGCACTGGAGTCTGCCCCGCTGGGCCCTGTAACTGCAGCTCTGGCTGCTAGGCTGGAGATTAGATTATGTAAGACTCACAGGCTGGTGGACAGAAGTCTGACCATGCACCATCGTGTACTATGGTCACAACTGATCACAGTGAAGCTCTAGAGCTTCCTTTGGTGGGGTAGATCTGCATGAGCAAATAGTGAGGCAATCAATTACAGATATACAGTATGTGGTAAAATATGTGATATTTCCGATTATAACATAATAGGAATGTGAGAAGATTGGGTTATTTAAAAGGAAAAGCCATTAAAATAGATGTTCCTTCCTATGTTTGAGGATCATCACCGTTTGCTTTACGTAAGCTTGACGTCTTCAGGAAAATACAAATCCATTAAATAACAGGGTCAAAGATCAGAACGCAATAGTATGTTAAGGGAACGGGGCACACACTCCAAGACGTCTGCAGTGACATTTCATAAGACAATGGAGGGCTGACACTGCTAGGTCTCATCACCACACACATTCATGGCCTTTCTTTCAGCCAAAGAGCAAGGTCACTGCACAGATCCCCAGGCAATGTAAGCAAGTTGAAGGCTGAAGACCTAATCATAGCAAACTCCTGACAAACTGGGATTTATACATGCCTTCCTGCCAGCATAAAAAGCCCTGTCACAGAGATTATGTAACAGCCGCAGTCCTCTTTTTCAATTACCATGCTTATAAGGATTTTATATACCATTAAAAGATTAGATATACTCTGCACAGGAAATTTTTCTATATGTTCTATAATGCTTGATAACGAGATAGAGTAATGTGCATGCAATAAAATCTGTCCGTTCGGAGACCGCACTCACTGAAAACCAATGCTAACTGAAGCACCATAGACAAAAGAGCCTCCAGCCTCAGAGAGAGCGTATTACATAGAGCCGCGTGATGGCATTAGAGGGAGCCCGTCTGCACACGGTTCTGCTAAACTTGTCATCCTGTAGTAGGCATTAGGCCATCTCATTGCAGAAACTGGGCAGTCATTTATATAATGGCATATTATACTGCCCCGGTGTCTGTGGGATGGGGACAGTTTATCTGTGGGATAAGCAGACTTATGTATCCCATGGAGGAGCAGATACATTATCACAATACTGTGGCAGCAAGAACACATGGAGCCCAACTAAACCATTGTTCAGAACCCTCCATTGTCGGCTTGAAGGTAGGGTGCAGAGCTCTCAAGTGTGGGAGCGCATCAAAGCAGGTAGTGCCCACTGTTACTAGAATAAAAAGAAGGCATCATGTATCCCCGGCTAGTATTCTCCTTTATACAGACTATTTGTTTCTTGCTTAGCTTTAACGGGGTAAAGGGAACCGGTCACGTGAAAAAACACTATTAACCTGCTGATATGGGGTTAATCTGTGAGTTATAGTGTTTTTAGCCTGCCTGGTGCCTGCACTTAGACCCCCGTTGTAGGGAGGAAATTAAATTTATACTTCTTGGTAGTATTCCAGTGTCAGTCACGGGGGTGGTGCCGCCACAGTTTCAGTCAACTCTTTGTGTATAGAGTGCGGCATTTGTACCCGCACCCTCAACAAAGACTGACAGCAGCTCCAAATTAGGGTCAGCTGTCAGTCAGTGCCAGGGGCACGGTTACAGCTGTTGCTCTTTATACACAAAGCGGTGACTGAACCCATGCCGGCACCACCCCCGTGACAGAAAGTTCATTACCTACATAAGTGCAGGTGCCTGGCAAGTTCAGAATGCTATTAAACTGCAGAGTAACAGCATTTTTTCATTTGACAAGTTCACTTAAATAAAACAAATTTGGCAATCAGGCTTTAAAGGGACTCTGTCACCTGAATTTGGAGGGAACAATTTTCAGCCATAGGAGCGGGGTTTTCGGGTGTTTGATTCACCCTTTCCTTACCCGCTGGCTGCATGCTGGCTGCAATATTGGATTGAAGTTCATTCTCTGTCCTCCATAGTACATGCCTGCACAAGTACAGGCAATTGTGCAGGCATGTACTACGGAGGACAGAGAATGAACTTCAATCCAATATTGCAGCCAGCATGCAGCCAGCGGGTAAGGAAAGGGTGAATCAAACACCCGAAAACCCCGCTCCTATGGCTGAAAATTGTTCCCTCCAAATTCAGGTGACAGAGTCCCTTTAAATAACCAGGCATATTCCTGGTAGGCATTTCAGCTTGATCTCTCAGGCTACCCGTTTCACTCCCGATAAATTCTAAAATCGATTTTCCTGGTCCTGGGGTGGTCAAACAAGATGTTGGGACCAACTATCATCAGGACGGTGGTCACAGAAATTCTGTTTGAAAAATGCTTGTGTTCAAGCCGAAATATATAACATGATTGTTTTCTGAAGAGTATGGAATATCTACAAATTCTGCAAACTTACAAGCTTACAAGTGGCCGTCTTCTTATGGGATACCAACCCTAAACACGAGCACCCCTGAGTGCAGACTGGAACTGATGAGAGAGGCCAAAACGTCGCTACACGAGACGGGCTAATAAAGTCCCTTTTTCTCAAATATATCTAATATATAAAGCTGAATGTGTGTGTGTGTGTATAAAGCTGAAAGTGTGTGTGTGCGTGTGTGTGTATATAAAGCTGAATGAATGTATGTATGTGTGTGTGTGTGTGTGTGTGTGTGTGTGTGTGTGTGTAAATCTGAATGTGTGTAATGCTGAATGTATGTATGTGTGTATGTGTGTGTGTGTGTGTGTGTGTGTGAGAGTGTAAATCTGAGTGTGTGTGTGTGTGTGTGTGTGTGTGTGTGTGTGTGTGTGTGTAAAGCTGAATGTATGTGTGTGTGTAAAGCTGAATGTATGTGTGTGTGTGTAAAGCTGAATGTATGTATGTGTGTGTGAGTGTGTGAGTGTGTGAGTGTGTGAGTGTGTGAGTGTGTGAGTGTGTGTGTGTGTGTGTGTGTGTGTGTGAGTGTGTGAGAGTGTGTGAGAGTGTGTGAGAGTGTGTGAGAGTGTGTGAGAGTGTGTGAGAGTGTGTGAGAGTGTGTGAGAGTGTGTGAGAGTGTGAGAGAGTGTGTGTGTGTGTGTCCGTGATTGGCATCTGCACCGACGCAGCTACAGCCACAAAATTTTGCACAGTCACACGTCTGGACCCCGAGAGCGTCATAGGCCATGTTGTGAGGCAAAATTTTAACCCAGCGCGTTCCAATTCACCAAACAATTTTGCCCCTATCTACATAATAGGGAAAAAGTGAAAGGAAAAGTGTTGGAGGCAAATTGACAGCTGCCAGATGTGAACAAGGGGGACCTAAAGAGTGAGAGCGATGGCGCCAAAGAGTATATACCGTACAGTTGCTAAGGTGGGGCCCCGACATGGGATACTCACCACACACGGGGATATGAACACACACACAAAATGCGCCACACACTACAACCTGCCTGAACACACATACCACCCTTAGCACACATTACACCACACATACACCAACCTCACCACATAAAAGTCGAAACTCAAAACTCGCCACTCAAAACTCGCCACGTGCAAAACTCGCCACATGCAAAACTAGGCTCACGTGAAAAACTCACCTCATGGAAAACTCATCACACGCAAAACGTGCACACGCGGAAAACTTGCCATATGCACGAAAGTTGCAACTCATGCAAAAGTTGCCTCACACAAAACTTGCACATATTCAAAACACACCACACAAAACTCGCCACGTGCAAATCTCGCCATGCGCAAAACTTGCTGCACACAACTTGCTACACTAACCTGTCACATGCAACTCGACACAAAAAGTTGCTACACGCATGTCACCACACAAAACTCATCTCACTCGCAACTCAACACACACAACTTGACACATGAAACAAGCCCTAAAACACACACAAGTCTGGTATTATCCTTCAAAAATAAAAATCTGATTAATAAGCAGACAAACTACAAGAGCAACAAATGTACCATATAGGAAATACGGCAGCTGTCAGTCACAAGACCTGTCTATTATGTGTATGTGTGAGCTAAAATATACTGCCGGGGGGGGGAGGGCTTCCTGTTGGCTGGGCATTTATCAGGCTGCCAATTTAGCTTACAAATACTGAGGTAAAAATACTGACCAAATAACGTGTGGACGAGGTCTAAAACAGGAGGAGAGGACATACAGATACATAATATATACAGGAGGAGATGACACAGGTATATACCATATACAGGGGAGATGACACACAGGTATATACTATATACAGGAGGAGATGACATACAGGTATATACTATATACAGGGGAGATGACAGGTATATACCATATACAGGAGGAGATGACATACAGGTATATACTATATACAGGGGAGATGACACAGGTATATACTATATACAGGAGGCGATGACATACAGGTACATACAGTCATGGTCAAAAACATTGACACCTCTGCAGTTCTGTCAGATAATACTCAGTTTCTTCCTAAAAATGATTGCAAACACAAATTCTTTGGTATTATTATCTTCATTTAATTTTTCTTAAATGAAAAAACACAAAAGCGAATTAAGCAAAAAGCAAAACATTGATCATTTCACATGAAACTCCAAAAATAGGCCAGACAAAAGTATTGGCACCCTCAGCCTAATACTTGGTTGCACAACCTTTAGCCAAAACAACTGCGACCAACCGCTTCCGGTAACCATCAATGAGTTTCTTACAATGCTCTGCTGGAATTTTAGACCATTCTTCTTTGGCAAACTGCCTCAGGTCCCTGATATTTGAAGGGTGCCTTCTCCAAACTGCCATTTTTAGATCTCTCCACAGGTGTTCTATGGGATTCAGGCCTGGACTCATTGCTGGCCACCTTAGAAGTCTCCAGTGCTTTCTCTCAAACCATTTTCTAGTGCTTTTGGAAGTGTGTTTTGGGTCATTGTCCTGCTGGAAGACCCATGACCTCTGAGGGAGACCCAGCTTTCTCACACTGGGCCCTACATTATGCTGCAAAATTTGTTGGTAGTCTTCAGACTTCATAATGCCATGCACACGGTCAAGCAGTCCAGTGCCAGAGGCAGCAAAGCAACCCCAAAACATCAGGGAACCTCCGCCATGTTTGACTGTGGGGACCGTGTTCTTTTCTTTGAATGCCTTTTTATTCTCCTGTAAACTCTATGTTGATGCCTTTGCCCAAAAAGCTCTACTTTTGTCTCATCTGACCAGAGAACATTCTTCCAAAACGTTTTAGGCTTTTTCAGGTAAGTTTTGGCAAACTCCAGCCTGGCTTTTTATGTCTCGGGGTACGAAGTGGGGTCTTCCTGGGTCTCCTACCATACAGTCCCTTTTCATTCAGACGCCGACGGATAGTACGGGTTGACACTGTTGCACCCTCGGACTGCAGGGCAGCTTGAACTTGTTTAGATGTTAGTCGAGGTTCTTTATCCAACATCCGCACAATCTTGCGTTGAAATCTCTTGTCAATTTTTCTTTTCTGTCCACATCTAGAGAGGTTAGCCACAGTGCCATAGGCTTTAAACTTCTTGATAACACTGCACACGGTAGACGGCACGGTAGACACAGGAACATTCAGGTCTTTGGAGATGGACTTGTAGCCTTGAGATTGCCCATGCTTCCTCACAATTTGGTTTCTCAAGTCCCCAGACAGTTCTTTGGTCTTCTTTCTTTTCTCCATGCTCAATGTGGTACACACAAGGACATAGGACAGAGGTTGAGTCAACTTTAATCCATGTCAACTGGCTGCAAGTGTGATTTAGTTATTGCCAACACCTGTTAGGTGCCACAGGTAAGTTACAGGTGCTGTTAGTTACACAAATTAGAGAAGCATTACATGATTTTTTGAACAGCGCCAATACATTTGTCCACACCTTTTTTATGTTTGGTGTGGAATTATATCCAATTTGGCTTTAGGACAATTCTTTTTGTGTTTTTTTTTTCATTTAAGACAAATTAAATAAAGATCATACCAAATAATTTGTATTTGCAATCATTTTCAGGAAAAAAAATGAGTATTATCTGACAGAATTGCAGGGGTGTCAATACTTTTGGCCATGACTGTACTATATACAGGAGGAGATGACACAGGTATATACTACATACAGGGGAGATGAGACACAGGTATATACTATATACAGGTCCTTCTCAAAAAATTAGCATATAGTGTTAAATTTCATTATTTACCATAATGTAATGATTACAATTAAACTTTCATATATTATAGATTCATTATCCACCAACTGAAATTTGTCAGGTCTTTTATTGTTTTAATACTGATGATTTTGGCATACAACTCCTGATAACCCAAAAAACCGGTCTCAATAAATTAGCATATTTCACCCATCCAATCAAATAAAAGTGTTTTTTAATAACAAACAAAAAAAAACAACAAATAATAATGTTCAGTTATGCACTCAATACTTGGTCGGGAATCCTTTGGCAGAAATGACTGCTTCAATGCGGCGTGGCATGGAGGCAATCAGCCTGTGACACTGCTGAGATGTTATGGAGGCCCAGGATGCTTCAATAGCGGCCTTAAGCTCATCCAGAGTGTTGGGTCTTGCGTCTCTCAACTTTCTCTTCACAATATCCCACAGATTCTCTATGGGGTTCCGGTCAGGAGAGTTGGCAGGCCAATTGAGCACAGTAATACCATGGTCAGTAAACCATTTACCAGTGGTTTTGGCACTGTGAGCAGGCGCCAGGTCGTGCTGAAAAATGAAATCTTCATCTCCATAAAGCATTTCAGCCGATGGAAGCATGAAGTGCTCCAAAATCTCCTGATAGCTAGCTGCATTGACCCTGCCCTTGATGAAACACAGTGGACCAACACCAGCAGCTGACATGGCACCCCACACCATCACTGACTGTGGGTACTTGACACTGGACTTCAGGCATTTTGGCATTTCCTTCTCCCCAGTCTTCCTCCAGACTCTGGCACCTTGATTTCCGAATGACATGCAAAATTTGCTTTCATCAGAAAAAAGTACTTGGGACCACTTAGCAACAGTCCAGTGCTGCTTCTCTGTAGCCCAGGTCAGGCCTCTGCCGCTGTTTATGGTTCAAAAGTGGCTTTACCTGGGGAATGCGGCACCTGTAGCCCATTTCCTGCACACGCCTGTGCACGGTGGCTCTGGATGTTTCCACACCAGACTCAGTCCACTGCTTCCTCAGGTTCCCCAAGGTCTGGAATCGGTCCTTCTCCACAATCTTCCTCAGGGTCCGGTCTCCTCTTCTCGTTGTACAGCGTTTTCTGCCACATTGTTTCCTTCCAACAGACTTACCATTGAGGTGCCTTGATACAGCACTCTGGGAACAGCCTATTTGTTGAGAAATTTCTTTCTGGGTCTTACCCTCTTGCTTGAGGGTGTCAATGATGGCCTTCTTGACATCTGTCAGGTCGCTAGTCTTACCCATGATGGGGGTTTTGAGTAATGAACCAGGCAGGGAGTTTATAAAAGCCTCAGGTATCTTTTGCATGTGTTTAGAGTTAATTAGTTGATTCAGAAGATTAGGGTAATAGGTCGTTTAGAGAACCTTTTCTTGATATGCTAATTTATTGAGACAGGTTTTTTGGGTTATCAGGAGTTGTATGCCAAAATCATCAGTATTAAAACAATAAAAGACCTGACAAATTTCAGTTGGTGGATAATGAATCTATAATATATGAAAGTTTAATTGTAATCATTACATTATGGTAAATAATGAAATTTAACACTATATGCTAATTTTTTGAGAAGGACCTGTACAGGAGAGATGAGACACAGGTATATACTATATACAGGGGAGATGAGACACAGGTATATACTATATACAGGGGAGATTAGACACAGGTATATACTAAATACAGGGGAGATGACAGGTATATACTATATACTATATACAGAGGAGATGACACAGGTATATACTATATACTATATACAGGGGAGATGACACATATATACTATATACAGGGGAGATGACAGGTGTCTATAATATAACGCTGGGAGCGTCACTCTGTCCGAAGCCTTTATAGACTGTGCAAGCGCCGGCGCAGTCTGGACCCCACAGAGTGACGCTCCCAGGAGATCGCGGTATGCGTAAACATTGAACGCACACCGCGATCTCCAACGGAGAGGAAGGGACGCACCAGGAGGGTAAGTATATTCACTTGTCCCCCGTTCCAGCGCTGCGTGCGGCTCCATCTTCCGGGTCATCTGCTTTGACGTTCACAGTTCAGAGGGCGCGAAGACGCGCTTAATGCGCGCCGCCCTCTGACTGAACAGTCACAGCCAGAGGACCCGGAAGAAGCGGCGGGCAGCGCTGGATCAGGGCCAGGTGAATATAGCAAGTGTCGGGGGCCTGAGCTAGCGGCGATACCGACACCTGACCCCCACAGCACGCCGGTGTCCCCGCCTGCTCAGGCCCTTCAGCACTCGGCGCCCAGCAACGATAGGTGAGTATGGTATTTTTTTTTTATATATCGCAGCAGCATACGGGGCATACACTATGGAGCATCTTATGGGGGCCATCAACATTTATGGAGCAGTGTACGGGGGCATATACTATGGAGCATCTTATGGGGCTATCAACCACAATGGAGCAGTGTACGGGGCATATACTATGGAGCATTTTATGGGGGTCATCAACCATAATGGAGCAGTGTACGGGGGCATATACTATGGAGCATCTTATGGGGGCCATAAACCTTTATGGAGGAGTGTACGGGGCATATAATATGGAGCATCTTATGGAGGCCATAAACCTTTATGGAGCAGTGTACGGGGCATATAATCTGGAGCATCTTATGGGGCCATAAACCTTTATGGAGCAGTGTATGGGGCATATACTATGGAGCATCTTATGGGGGCCATAAACCTTTATGGAGCAGCGTATGGGGCATATGGATGGGAGCACAAATTACAGAACGGTGGCGCAGGACGGCAGCAGCACATGACAGAACGGGGGCGCAGGATGGGAGCAGCACATGACAGATCGGGGGCGCAGGATGGAAGCAGCACATGACAGAACGGGGGCGCAGGATGAAAGCAGCACATTACAGGATGGGGACACAGAATGGAGCAGCACATACCAGGATGGAGACCATATACCAATATAAATGCTCGCCACCCGGGAGTAGAACGGGTTCAATAGCTAGTATACTATATACAGGAGCAGATGACCGGTATATACTATATACAGGAGGAGATGAAATACAGGTATATACTATATACAGGGGAGATGACACGTATATACTATATACAGGAGGAGATTACAGTTATATACTATATACAGGAGTAGATGACATACAGGTACATACTATATACAGAAGGAGATGACAGGTATATACTATATACAGGAGCAGATGACACAGGTATATACTATATACAGGAGGAGATGACATACAGGTACATACTATATATAGGAGGAGAGGACATATATACTATATACAGGAGGAGATGACACAGGTATATACTATATACAGGGTAGATGACACGTATATATACTATATACAGGAGGAGATGACACAGGTATATACTATATAAAGGAGGAGATTACAGTTATATACTATATACAGGAGGAGATGACACAGGTACATACTATATACAGGAGGAGATGGCACAGGTATATACTATATACAGGAGCAGATGACAGGTATATACTATATACAGGAGGAGATGAAATACAGGTATATACTATATAAAAGAGGAGATGACACATAGGTATATAGAGGAGGAGATGACATACAGCAGGTATATACTATATACAGGAGATGACATACAGGTATATACTATATATAGGAGATGACATACAGGTATATAGTATATACAGAAGAGAAGACATACAGGTATATATAGTATACACCTGTATGTCATCTCCTGTATATAGTATTTAAAAGAGATGACAAACATGTATATACTGAGGGGAAAATGAGAGGTGTGAGGTGAAAATGAAAAGGTCTGAGTGCAAAATGAGAGGAGTGAGGGAAAATAGTGAAGTGATCAGAAAATGACAGATGTGAGGTCAAAGTGACAAGTGTTAGGGGAGAATGAGAGGAGTGAGGGGGAAAATGAGAGGTGTAAGGGAGAAAATGAGAGATGTGAGGGGGAAAAATGAGAGACGTGATGGGAAAATAAGAGAAGTAAGGTGCTATAACTAACCACAGATATTTACTATGCCCAGGCAACGCCGGGCTCTTCAGTTAGCATATATATATATTTAGAGAAAATGGAACAGCACTAAAAGATTAAATGGGCGCAGAGTCTCCCAGCGATCAATCCGTACTCGCCAACATATAGTAGTAAAAAACAGAAGGCAGCACTCCAAAAAGTAGTTTCAAAGTAAGGTAGACTTTATTAGGTCCACATAGCGTGGCAACGTGTCGGCTATAAGCCTTTTTCAAGCTTGAGGGAAAAAGGGAAGATAAATCCAAACCTACAAGGTCCTGTGTGAAAAAGTGATTATGCCCCCCTTTTCCCCCCCTCTAAAACATAAATTATTTGTGGATTAACACATTTTTGCAAGGCAGAGTTAAAATTCCTTAGCGAAACCCGGCCTGATTATTGCCACACATGTCCTCCAAATCAAGAAATCCCTTAAATAGGACCTGACTGACAAAGTGAAGTAGACCAAAAGATCCTCAAAAGCTAGGACATCATGACGAGACAAAGAAATTCTGGAACAAATAAGAAACAAAGTAATTGAGATCTATCAGTCTGGAAAAGGTTATACAGCCATTTTTAAAGCTTTGTAACTCCAGCGAACCACAGTGAGAGCCATTATTCACAAATGGCGAAAACATGGAACAGTGGTGAACCTTCCTAAGTGTGGCCAGTCAACCAAAAGTACCCTAAGGTAGCAGCAACAACTCATCCTAGAGGTCACAAAAGACCCCACAAAAACATCCAAAGAACTGCATGCCTCACTTGCCCCAATTAAGGTCAGGGTTAATGACTCCACCATAAGAAGACTGGGCAAAAATGGACTACATGGCAGAGTTCCAAGATAAAAAACCACTGCTGAGCCATAAGAACATAAAGGGTGATCTCAGATTTACAACAAAACATCTTGATGATTCCCAAGACTTTTGGGGAAAAAAATCTGTGGACTGAAGAGACAAAAGTTGAACTTTTTGGAAGGTGTATGTCCCATTACGTCTGGTGTAGAAGTAATACAGCATTTCAGAAAATGAACATTATACCAACTGTAAATATAGTAGTGATAGTGTGCAGTAGAGTTGAGCGACTTTTACTGTTTTAGAATCGAGTCGGGTTTCGCGAAACCCAACTTTGTCAAAAGTCGGGTCGGGTGGAATTGGCCGATTATTGTGAAAAGTCGGGGATCGGCCGAAACACGAAACCCAATGCAGGTCAATGGGGAATCAAAGTCGGCAGTGAGTGGAGGACAGGAAAACACCTACAGTGCCCATTTTAATGCCAAAAACATCAGTTCTTGTCACTTAAGCTTGTCAATCTTAATTTACCTAATAATAATAGTTAGTCACTGAAAATTGGGGGTCATTTGGCTAAACTTGTGGGGGGGTAGGGCTGGTTCAAGTTTTCCGTGGGCCCAGGAAACTCGAACTATGTAAAGGCGGTGGAGCAGGAAGAGGTAAGTATTAACACTTTGCAAGTGCTGTGATCCTGAGCAAGCAGGGGGGGCCCACTCGTTCGCATTGGCACTGGCACAGGGCCCCTCAAAGTACGGCTGTGTGTTTGACGGCGGGGGCTCCTCCCATCAGCAGAGACACTTTTGCGTACTATGAGGGGCCCTGTGCCAGTGACGTTGCCAACGAGTATGCCCCCCCACCTGATGAAGGAACCTGCACTTTCATCTGCACCTTCCTCTTTGTCTCCGTGTCAGGTGGTATAGTATGCGGGAAGGGGAACCTGACTTTCAGCAGGGTCAGATTCTGGCTGTGTAGAGTGCAAGGGGAATGTAGTGGTCTGGGTCAATGTACCAGCAGACTCATCTAGTAGTGTCTGGGCAATGGGCAGGATGAGAAGGAAACACAGTTAGTAGGCCCAAATAATAAAGTAGGCTAAATGCAGTTCAAAATTGGTAACAGGAGTAAACAGGCGCACTGCTTTGTTCAGTGGAGGACAACTGTAATGGGAGGCAGACACAGTTAGTAGGCCTAAATTAGGAAGTAGGATAAATGCAGTTGGTAACTGGAGTACACAAGCGGCATAGCTTTGTTCAATGGAGGACAGCTGTAATGAGTGGCGCAGACAGACTTAGTAGGCCTAAAATAAAAAAGTAGGCTAAAAGAAGTTCAAAATTGGAAACAGGAGTAAACAGGCGGCTTGCCTTTGTTCAGTGGAGGACAACTGTAATGAGTGGCCCAGACACAGTTTGTAGGCTCAAATACAAAAGTAGGCTCAAAGGTGTTCAAAATTGGTAACAGGACTAAACAGGCGGCATAGTTAGGTACTGGGGTGGGCTCCTCTGCTGAGTAGCAGACAGTGGTAGAAGGCGCAAAGTATTAACTGGTCTAAATGGAGGCCAGGGCCCCTATATATTTTAACTATCATCTATCATTTCAACAAATTTGTATTGGCAGTGCCATTGAAGGATTTAACAGCACAGACTACACAGTGGTGGAGCAGGGAGAGGTAAGTATTGCAAGTGGTAGAGCACTGTTCGAGCTGGGGGGGGGGGAACACTCTTGTGGGCGGTGGTACTGGCACAGGGCCCCTCATATTATGACGGTGTGTCTGACGCTTGGTGTGCACCACCACCGTCAGACACTTCATTGTACTATGAGGGACCCTGTGCCAGTGCTGTCGCCCAAAAGTGGGCACACCCACCTGTCCAGGCAAACGGCACTCGCACGGGTGCTTGCGCCAAGTGGTTACCACTTCCCTGTAGGGGGGGCGGGGGGGGGGGGGGGGGGGGAGTCAGACCATTTAGGGAGATACAAAAATGGCCTATGGTGGACATTCAGCAGCTGCAAACGGAGGAATTGGAGCAGTAAGTAAGAGGAGGCCAAAAGCAAGACATTTTTCAGGCAAGCTACGTGTCAGCACGGGAAGGTGGGGCAAAATAATTTGAAATCCATGATTGGTTCATTTTAATGAAGGTTAGATCATCAACATTTTGGGTAGCCAGACGAGTCCTTTTTTCGGTCAGTATTGAACCAGCAGCACTGAAGACTCCATCTGATAGCACACTAGCAGCTGGGCAAGCGAGCTCCTGTTATGCATATTCTGCCAATTCAGGCCAAGTGTCTATTTTAGATGCCCAGTAATCAAAGGGGAATGACCTGTGAGAGAGAACATTGATAAAGGAGGAAAAATATTTCGTAACCATACTGGACAAATGCTGTCTCCTGTCACTTTGAATCGATGCAGCAGTACCTGTCGTGTCTGCGGTCATTGCGAAATCACTCCACAACCTGGTCATAAAACCCCTCTGTCCAACGCCACTTCTGATTTGTGCACCTCTAACACCTCTGCTATGTTGCCCCCTACAGCTCGTGTGAGAACCATCACTGCAGCTGTGTGCTGGGAATGCCTGAACCAAACGGTCTACAAGAGTTGCTTGTTTGGTATCCAATATTTGCTCAAGGTTCTCATGTGGAATGATATTTTGTAATTTCCCTTTATATCGTGGATCCAGGAGGCAGGCCAACCAGTAATCGTCATCGGTCATCATTTTTATAATGCAGGGGTCCCTTTTTAGGATACGCAAGGCATAATCAGCCATGTGGGCCTATGTTCCAGGTGTCAATTCACTGCTTGTGCTGAGTTGAGGAGAACTTTCTTGCAAATCAACATCACTTGTCTCCCGCAAAAACCCTGTACCTGACCTTGCAACGCCACCAGTTTCTATTGCCCTCTGAGAAGCATCCTCCTCCCATAAATATTAAATCCCATCCTCCTCTTTGTCCGCCACCTCGTCCAGGAGAGTTCCCTGAGCAGACAATGGCTGACTGTCATCAAGGCTTCCCTCCTCCTCAGCCGCAGACGCCTGCTCCTTAAAGTGCGTCAAACTTTGCATCAGCAGACGCATTAGTGGGATGCTCATGCTTATGATGGCGTCGTCTGCACTTACCAGCCGTGTGCATTCCTCAAAACACTGAAGGACTTGACACAGGTCTTGTAGCTTCGACCACTGCACACCAGACAACTCCATGTCTGCCATCCAACTACCTGCCTGTGTATGTGTATCCTCCCACAAATACATTACAGCACGCCTCTGTTCGCACAGCCTCTGAAGCATCTGCAGTGTGGAGTTTCACCTCGTTGCAACGTTGATTATTAGGCGGTGCTGGAAAAGCTTCAGCGATCGCTGATGGTTCAGCATACGGCTGGAGTGTACGGGCGACCGGCGGATGTGCGAGCAAAGACTTCACACCTTTAGGAGCAGGGCTGGTAACCCCGGATAATTTTTCAGGAAGCACTACACCACCAGGTTCAAGGTGTGAGCCAGGCAAGGTATGTTTTTCAGTTCTGAAATGGCTATGGCAGCCATAAAATTCCTTCCGTTATCACTGACTACCTTGCCTGCCTCAAGATGTACACTGCCCTGCCATGACGGAGTTTCTTGCTGCAAGTACTCGGCCAGTACTTCCGGTGTGTCTGTTGTCGCCCAAACACTTCATTTCCAACACAGCCTGCTGATGCTTACCACTAGCTGTTGCATAATGTGACACCTCGTGTGCAACACTGGCAGCTGCGGATGGAGGGGTCGGGCGACTGTGCTCTGTGGACAAGCTTTCGCTTCTGGAGGAGGAGGAGGGGTGTCGAACGCCTACTGCCAACTGTTTCCTAGACCGTGGGCTAGGCAGAACTGTGCCACTATGTCTGTCCCCTGTGGACCCTGCATCCACCACATTAACCCAGTGCACCGTGATGGACACGTAACGTCCCTGGCCATGCCTACTGGTCCATGCATCTGTTGAGAGGTGCACCTTTCTACTGACTGATTGCCTGAGTGCATGGACAATGCGGTCTTTGACATGCGGGTGGAGAGCTGGGATGGCTTTTCTCGCAAAGAAGTGTTGACTGGGTAGGTCATAGCGTGGTACTGCGTAGCCATCAGGGCTTTGAAAGCTTTGCTTTCAACCAACCGGTAGGGCATCATCTCTAACGAGATTAGTCTACCAATGTGGGCGTTCAAGCCCTGTGTACGTGGATGAGAGGATGAGTACTTCCTTTTCCTAACGAGAGTCTCTTGTAAAGTGAGCTGGACTGGAGAGCTGCATATGGTGGAACAAGCGGGGGTGGTGGTGGACATGGCGGATTGAGAGAGGGTTGGTGATGGTATTTTTGATGTTGGCCTACATACAGTGTTTTCTACCAAGAACCTTGTGATTCCCCGACTGCTTTGCCCTTGCGACAATACCTCCACATTTGCTGTTGGTGGTGTCCTAACCGGTGCGCTTACAGTGAGGGAAGCAATGTAGCGTTGCTGACTACCTTCATTCTGAGCGGGTGCACCAACGGTACAGGACGTTTGGAAGTTAGTCCAGGCTTGCAAGTGCATGCTGGTTAAATGTCTACGCATGCACGTTGTATTTAAATTTTGGACATTCTTCCTTCTGCTTAAGGTCTTTGAGCATTTCTTACAGATAACTTTGCACTGATCATTCGGATCTTGGTTAACAATTTCCACACTGCACTCTTCCTACTATTGAATACCTTTTCAGGCATTGCACGCTGCTGTCCTTTCACCGGATAGCCACGCTGTCCTAAAAGTGTTTTTGATTTTGTCAAACGTTTTGGGCCAGATACGGGCCTGCCAGAAGAAAGCTGTTGCGATGTAGATGCCTGCTGCGGATCATCCTCCTCCGCTTCAGAGCTACTGATAGCGGCACCCTGTTCCAACAATGGCTGCCAATCTGGGTCAACAACTGGGTCATCTATCACCTCCTCTTCAATGTCATGTGCACCTTCCTCTGTGTCACCGTATAAGGAGCTATAGCGTTCGGGACGGGGCACCATAGTCTCATCAGGGTCAGATTCTGGCTCAGTACACTGCGAGGGCAATGTAGTGATCTGAGTCAATGGAACAGCATAATAATCTAGCTCTGGCTGTGCATCTGTGCACTCCATGTCCGATTCATCTTGTAATGGGCTGTTAACTATTTCCCTTTCTAACCCTGGCACGGTATGTGTAAAGAGCTCCATGGAGTAAACTGGTAGTGTCGCCTGCCGCATCCTTCACTTTTGCTTTGGGTGAAGGACACAAGGAAGCGACTTGTTCCTGACCAGGAGAATCCTTTGACGACTCGCTGCTTTTATATTTCTAACTTTCTGAGGAGGAGGCGAAAGAGCTAGAGGCTGAGTCAGCAAGGAAAGCCAAAACTTTTTACTGCTGCTCCGGCTTTAATAGCGGTTTTCCTACTCCCAGATAAGGGAGCCTTCGAGGCCTTGTGTAGCCAGACGATGACGCTGGCTCAACACCTCCAGCTTTAGGTGCCATTTTGCTTTTCCCACTACCACCAGATGCTCCACCACCACCACCACCATCAGTACCAGCTGGCAATGACCGCCCACGGCCTCTTCCACCAGACTCTCATTTTTTGGGAAAATCTAACCAAAATAACAACCATTATATGGTACTGCAAAACAAGGTAGAAGGTGTATGTAAACTTGTTGGCAAATTAAATCTCCCCGTTTTTAGGGGGGGGGTGGGGGGAGACTGCAGCAAAAAACAGGCCCAGTGTATTACCATGTAAGTGGCAGAACATGGCTGGAAGATGTACGACAAACTTAACAGAACTGTGACGTAGATCCACTTAGTGCCCATTTCAATCTCCCTTTTTTGGGGGGAGAATGCAACAAAACTCAGGCCCAGTGTATTACACTACACAATGTAAGTGGCAGACCGTGGCTGGAAGATATATAAAAAAATACAAGGGCTGTAGTACAATTTCAATCTCCCTACAATGATCTCAAGACAAGTATGGCAGCAATAAAAAAAAGACTGCTGCACACAAGTGTGGACAAAGAAACAACTGTGCAGAAAGTTGCAACAGGATTTATGCTTTTAAAAAAGCAGTTGGTTTGCACAGCGGCATACAAACAGCAATGCAGCTATCAGGGAGCCTTATAAGGCAGCCTAATAAGCTACAGAGCTGATGCACAAAAAAAAAAAGTCCACTGTCCCTACAAAGAAAAGGTGGTGTTGTTGGACAGTGGAAATCGCTACAGCACAAGCAGTTTCGGGGTTAATCTTCCCTCCCTAACTATATCCTTTCTTCTGATGAAGCTGCAGCAACCTCTCCCTATGCTAAGATCGGCAGAAGTAAGATGGCAGTCGGCGTGCACGCCCCTTTATAGCCCCTGTGACGCCGCAGAAAGCAAACCAATCACTGTAATGCCCTTCTCTAAGATGGTGGGGACCGAGACCCATGTCATCACGCTGCCCACACTCTGCGTCCGCCTTCATTGGATGAGAAATGGTGCTGAAAGTCATACAAAACGAGACTTTGGCGCGAAGATTGCCGACCTCATGGCCGATCCCACACTAGGATCGGGTCGGGTTTCACGAAACCCGACTTTTCCAAAAGTCGGCGAATTTTGAAAATGTCCAATCCGTTTCGCTCAACCCTAGTGTGCAGCTCTGGGGCGGAGTTGCTGCTTCAGGACCTGGAAGATTTACTCTGGTAAACAGAACCATGAATTCTGCTGTCTACCAAAAAATCATGAAGAAGAATGTGCGACCATCTGTTTGTGACCTCAACTGGTAACGCATCGGGTATGTGCAGCAGGACAGTGATCCTAAACAAACTAGCAAGTCCATCTCTGAATGGCTTAAGAAAACTAAAATTAAGACTTTGGAGTGGCCTAGTCAAAGTCATGACCTTAATCCGATTGAGATGTTGTGGCATGACCTTAAAAAGGTGGATCATGCTCGGAAACCCTCCAATATGGTTAAATTACAACAATTCTATAAATAATTCCAAAATTTCTCCAGAGCGTTTTAAAAAACATATTGCCAGTTATCGCAAACGCTTGATTGCAGTTATTGCTGCTAAGGGTGGCCCAAGCAGTTATTAGGTTTAGGGGGGGGGGGGGAAATCACTTTTTCCACATCGGGGCCTGTAGGATTGAATGTTTTTATTTAGACCTTCAATTAAAAACTGCATTTTATGTAAACTTGTGTTATCTTTGTCTAATATTTAATTTGTTTGGTGATATGAAACATTTAAGTGTGACAAACATGCAAAAGAATAGGAAAAATAGGAAGGGGGCAAACATTTGTACACAACTGTGCATACATACACACACAGCAGGGATGAAATAAGAATTGTACACTCACAAATTTTCTAAGTGATGGGATAACAACCCATCCAGTCCATACACAAAGAAATCAAACCATAGATGTCCATAAAATAAGTTATGTGTAACTGAGAAATGACACAGGAAAAAATTATTTAACACATGAAGAAAGAGGTGAAAAATGCCATGGAAAGTCATGACACCAGCTGAAATCAGTAGTTAGAAAGCAGGTTCAATTGATGGCCTAGAAAAAGGTGTCTCATTACCAAGGTGCCACACAAGAAACATCTCATGATGAGCAAAACTAGGGAGCTGTCTCTAGACCTTTGCAACCTTATTATTGCAAACATACAGATGGCATTGGTTACAGAAGAATTTTTAAAGAAGTGAAGGTTCCAGTGAGAACTGTTGGGGCCATAATCTGGAAGTGAAAAAAACATTTCACGACCAGGTGCTGCCCGCAAGATTTCAGACAGCAAAGTGATATCCAAGAAGTATTGTTTCTCCTTGGGGAGATTGACATGCTAAGCATGCTGAGATGAGGAGACTTAAAGTCGCAATGCTCCTCTGGGATATATGCTAATTATGCAAATTGTCTCTTCAGAGAGGAAGAGAACTAGAACTCTAGTGCCACCTATTGGAAGGTAGCAATCCTACAAGTCAATGTCGACCCTTTAACGAGCATGGTCACATGACTTCGGATAATAGCCAAACCAGAATCTCAATTTGCAGACAATAATTAGACAGCAAAGTGAAAAGAATTATCAGAAAAGTTGTCCAAGAATTAAGGACCACCTGTGGAGTGCTACAGAAAGACCTAGAATAAGCAGGTATAACTGTTTTAAAGAGAACTAAGTAATGCACTCAACCTCTATGGTCTGTATGCATGCTTACCACACAAGACTCCACTGCTGAACAAAAATAACGTTCAAGTGTGTTCAAAGATTTCCGCAACAACATTCAGTGACCTGCCCCCTAGTTGGCATAATGAATATTTGCACATACTTAAAAAAAAAACTTCTGCAGGCAGATGCCAGCCGTGGCACCTGCTCTGAAGTATAATTGAATGTTTCATGTCCCAATAATACATGTTCTTGATGTCATTTAGGTAGGAAAAAAAAAAAAGGAAAATGGCACAGTAGCAGCTATTGGTGTATATAGATGTGATCCAATAGCTACTATTGTGCAGGCGACGGCGGCGCCATCCTACTGGAGAAGAAAAAAAAATTCCTCCAAGACTGCGCTGCCCGTGCTTGCGCATTAGCAGCTGTGTATTCACTGACTAATCCAATTGGAGTGAGAAAAAATTATTAGGACATAATGTAATTATATTAAAAAATTCACTGTGCAATTGTGTAGTTTTAAACACTCAAAAAGTGCCAGATTAACCACAATAGATCAGTGGTATCCCTTGCAGGTTCTATGGTCTCAGTTTAAATATTCGCTAGTCTAATAGAGTACAATAGGAAATGTAATATTAGGCCCCTAAATAGGTCAGCAACCTTGCCGATACGTTGCAGCAGGATAATATCGCAAACATATTTAATTCTTTATGCATAAGTGCTAGCCCCTAATGATCGTAGCAGTCATGAATTATGATGAAACACGTAGGGCTTAACCTGTATACTGGGATCTTATTCACTCATGTGCCAGTGAAGATCCTAATGAGAATCTATGGTTTCCCACTGAATCAGTGATCTCTGCAGGGCGCATACTTATAGAAAAAAGAATATTCTCTGCATTTATAACCCAAACCGGTGTTTTACTAGAACCACTAAAATCTATACTATAACGCTGGGAGCGTCACTCTGTCCGAAGCCTCTATAGACTGCGCAAGCGCAAGCGCCGGTGCAGTCTGGGCCTCACAGAGCGACGCTCCCGGGAGATCGCGGTGTGCGTTCACACTGAACACACACCGCGATCTCCACCGCAGAAGCAGGGACCGCCAGGAGGGTGAGTATCGGCCTATATTCACCTGTCCCCGTTCCATCGCTGAGCGGCGCCATCTTCCCGGTCTTTGGTCTGTGGCCTTCAGTTCAGAGGGCGCGATGACGCGCTTAATGCGTGCCGGCGCCGCCCTCTGACTGAATAGTCACGGCCAGGAGACCGGGAAGATGGCGGCGCTCAGCGATGGAACGCCGGACAGGCGAGTATAGTAAATGCTGGGGGGGCCTGAGCTGGCGGCGATACCGGCACCTGACCCCCACAGCGCGCCGGTGTCCCCGCCTGCTCAGGCCCCCCAGCACTCGGCGCCGAGCGGGTCAGAGGCAGTATGGGGACGCAGGATGGAGCAGCACATAAGGATGGGGACGCAGGATGGAGCAGCACATAAGGATGGGGACGCAGGATGGGAGCAGCACATAAGGATGGGGACGCAGGATGGAGCAGCACATAAGGATGGGGACGCAGGATGGAGCAGCACATAAGGATGGGGACGCAGGATGGAGCAGCACATAAGGATGGGGACGCAGGATGGAGCAGCACATAAGGATGGGGACGCAGGATGCAGCAGCACATAAGGATGGGGACGCAGGATGGGAGCAGCACATAAGGATGGGGACGCAGGATGGAGCAGCACATAAGGATGGGGACACAGGATGGAGCAGCACATAAGGATGGGGACGCAGGATGGAGCAGCACATAAGGATGGGGACGCAGGATGCAGCAGCACATTAGGATGGGGACGCAGGATGGAGCAGCACATAAGGATGGGGACGCAGGATGGAGCAGCACATAAGGATGGGGACGCAGGATGGAGCAGCACATAAGGATGGGGACGCAGGATGGAGCAGCACATAAGGATGGGGACGCAGGATGGGGCAGCACATAAGGATGGGGACGCAGGATGGAGCAGCACATAAGGATGGGGACGCAGGATGCAGCAGCACATAAGGATGGGGACGCAGGATGGAGCAGCACATAAGGATGGGGACGCAGGATGGAGCAGCACATAAGGATGGGGACGCAGGATGGGAGCAGCACATAAGGATGGGGACGCAGGATGGAGCAGCACATAAGGATGGGGACGCAGGATGCAGCATGAACATAAGGATGGGGACGCAGGATGCAGCATGAACATAAGGATGGGGACGCAGGATGGAGCAGCACAAGGATGGGGACGCAGGATGGAGCAGCACATAACAGGATGGGGACGCAGGATGGAGCAGCACATAAGGATGGGGACGCAGGATGGGAGCAGCACATAAGGATGGGGACGCAGGATGGAGCAGCACATAACAGGATGGGGACGCAGGATGGAGCAGCACATAAGGATGGGGACGCAGGATGGGAGCAGCACATAAGGATGGGGACGCAGGATGGAGCAGCACATAAGGATGGGGACGCAGGATGGAGCAGCACATAAGGATGGGGACGCAGGATGCAGCATGAACATAAGGATGGGGACGCAGGATGCAGCATGAATATAAGGATGGGGACGCAGGATGCAGCATGAACATAAGGATGGGGACGCAGGATGCAGCAGCACAAGGATGGGGACGCAGGATGCAGCATGAACATAAGGATGGGGACGCAGGATGGGAGCAGCACATAAGGATGGGGACGCAGGATGCAGCAGCACATAAGGATGGGGACGCAGGATGGAGCAGCACATAAGGATGGGGACGCAGGATGCAGCAGCACATAAGGATGGGGACGCAGGATGCAGCAGCACATAAGGATGGGGACGCAGGATGCAGCAGCACATAAGGATGGGGACGCAGGATGCAGCAGCACATAAGGATGGGGACGCAGGATGGAGCAGCACATAAGGATGGGGACGCAGGATGGGAGCAGCACATAAGGATGGGGACGCAGGATGGAGCAGCACATAAGGATGGGGACGCAGGATGCAGCAGCACATAAGGATGGGGACGCAGGATGCAGCAGAACATAAGGATGGGGACGCAGGATGGAGCAGCGCATGACAGGATGGGGACGCAGGATGGAGCAGCGCATGACAGGATGGGGACGCAGGATGGAGCAGCGCATGACAGGATGGGGACGCAGGATGGGAGCAGCGCATCACAGGATGGGAGCAGCGCATCACAGGATGGGAGCAGCGCATGACAAGATGGGGACGCAGGATGGGAGCAGCGCATGACAGGATGGGGACGCAGGATGGGAGCAGCGCATGACAGGAAAGGGAACGCAGGATGGAGCAGCACATGACAGGATGGGGACGCAGGATGGAGCAGCGCATGACAGGATGGGGACGCAGGATGGAGCAGCACATACCATGATGGAGACAATATACCAATATAAATGCTCGCCACCCGGGCGTAGAACGGGTTCAATAGCTAGTACAATATATTGTTGTTACCATTTTCTCGCTTTCAACTATGTCAAAAGAGTGACAGCGCTTATCTGTCTCCCTTTGGAATCTAAGGAAAGGGCACACCAATCTCCTAGCGACAGCTCCAACTAAAATACAGCGTTTTGCTGTTAAAATTGTCCATCATTTAATGCCCAATGGAAGGATATATTAATTTTATTATAGTGACGGGTCAACTTAAAATACATTGTGTTCCTGTAAAAAAAAATCCCAATTATTTAATATCTACTCACGATTTAGTTTATATGTATAGTAATATTTAGACTAAATGCCTATTAGGGCTAATATTTCAGTTCATTAAATTGGTAGCATTTGCTAAATCAAGCCTGCTCTGGGGGCCAACCTGAATGTCTGAATACAAGCAAAGGAGAAAAATTTATTGCCGCTAATATTAAATCAAGTTCACTCTCCGACTGACCTACGAGAATATAGGGGCCTAATATTTCCTATTGTAATCTATTAGACTAGCAAATATCTAGACTGAAACCATAGACCCCGCTAGGGATACCACTGATAAAAAAGTGCCAGATTAACCACAGTATGAGCGTTTTAAACTTAATTGCACAGTGAATTTTATAATATTATAATTAAAAGCTATGTCTTTCTCACTCTAAATTGCATTGGTCAGTGAAAACTTCTTATTTTTGGAGAAACTATAAATATTAGTCTTCTGTGAATTTCTCAGCTATCTGTGTATATACTGGCGATTGCCGAGAACTGCTACTGCGCAGGAATTTTTGTTTTCTTCTCCAGTAAGATGGCGGTAGATGTGCAGTAGTAGCTATCGGATCACAGCTATCTACACCAATAGCAGCTACTGCGCAGATGCGGCGGGCGCCATTTTCAAATTGATTTTTTTTTCTAGCTGAACAACATGAAGAACATGTATTATTGGGACATGAAACATTTGATTATGCTGCAGAGCAGGTGCCATGGCCAGCACCTGCCTGCAGAAGGTTTGTGTGTACAGATATTCATGAATATCTAATGAGAGCACCACATGAAGCCCCTCACAGGCCGCCCCGGGGCATGAGCACATCATTAACTCAAGACTGAAAACACAGATTAAACAACAACCACAAGACGGATTTTGTCAACCAAGGTATCATTTTAAATTAGTATACCGGCGCCGACCTAACACTGTCTGTAGGTTATTGAGCACAATCCTGCTGCAGGTTCCCTAAGGGTTCAGAAATTAAAGCAGCTCTCATCCCCATCGAGCATGAAATTTACATGTTAAGACAACACTTAAGGCAGAAAGACCCACAAACAAGTAACAACTGAAGTCAGCTTCAGTAAAAGCCTGGCAAAGCATCACAAAACAGGAAACTCAGCTTGTGAAGATGTCCATGGATTCCAGACTTCAGGCAGGCAATGCCGGTGAGTAGGGTTGAGCGAAACGGATCGTTCATTTTCAAAAGTCGCCGACTTTTGGCAAAGTCGGGTTTCATGAAACCCGACCCGATCCCTGTGGGGGGGTCGGCCATGCGGTACGCGACTTTCACGCCAAAGTCGCGTGTCGTATGACGCGCTTGGCACCATTTTTTCAGCAAATGAAGGAGCGTGGGCAGAGTGATGACATAGGTCGCCTATCGTCATCTTGTCGCTTGTGCGCTGTAGCGATTTGCAGTGTGTAACACCAGCTTTTCGAGAGAGAGAGAGAGAAAAATAATAAAAAAAAAAAAAATTCCCATTGACTTTGCGTTGGGTTTCTTGTTTCAGTCGATCCCTGACTTTTCGCCATGATCGGCCGATTTCACTCGACTCGACTTTTGAGATAGTCTGATTTCGCGAAACCCGACTCGACCCTAAAAAAAGTAAAAGTCGCTCAACCCTACCGGTGAGGATTCTCTACTAAGCATTAAAAATAACCATTTTCTTTAAGGTATACTTAATTTGTCCAATTACTTTTCAGCCCCTGAAATGAGGAGGCTTTGCAGTAAACGTTTCAAAGCGGATTTACCCCTTTAATTAAACCTGAAAGTCTACACTTCAATTGAATTTCCGTTTTTTTTTTTTTTTTTCCCATTTTAAATGAAAAAATTGTGGCACGCAGAACACAAACCATGAAGACTCAGTCACTGCCCAAATATTTCCGGACATTAGTATAATACATATTTTATTATTCTTTTAGTTTCTACGAATGTATAATTTATTCCATTCATGTGTCATTATCAATATTATAATCACATCAGGAAACGCTACATGCATTTAACTGCCAAGATATGCTACAGTAAAAAAAAAAAAAAAAAAAAAAGTGTGGAAAGATCTTCTCTTACAGATGGGAGAAAGCTAAGGAAACTGCTATTAGGGAAACACAAAGAAGCGCGCTTGTGAATCTCTGAGCACGGAACTAAGTCAAGTATGAAGTAAAGGGAGCGAGCAGACAAACATGTTATCATCATGTAAAGTAAAAATGCAGATCAAATTTCTCTGGCTCATGAAGCGAGGGATTTTTCCATAGAGTTATATTTAGTGTATTGATTAGAACCTCTTGATCTTTTTTTAGAGCAAAACAAAACACTCAGCTGTTGATGGTAAGAAAAGCAGAACTGTGGCAATGTCAGATATGTGGGCTACTTATCGCTTTCTTTAGTGGAGCAAATTAATTGGCCTTCCTGTGCCATCTGATATGATAATCTGCAATGGTTAACCACTTCACAGTGAGCTGGATCCATACCCAAGGCGGCTCGGATATGTCATAAACCGTAAGCATACTGATTATCTAAGCAGCGGTCCTCTAAAATAAACAATGGTGCTAATCTGTACACTGATTTTCTTTCATTTACAGATGTGTGCTGTGTATGAGCATTAATACATGGCTTCCTATGAAATTGGCAAATACACGCAGCTTCATAATTTAGAATTTCAATGGAATAGCATGTTGACTTTTACGGATTTCGTTTTATATATTTGACACGTAGGGTTTTAGTATCAAACACGGCAGTGGTATTTATAACTACTTACCAATATTGTGCACATTAGTTTTTCCTGAACAATTGAAGAACATACAAATTGCAGACTGATGATGCTCAGTTTCAAACCAGGATCCAAATGCTGGGAAGAAAGGAGATCTACAATCCACCATATTTTCAACACTTTTCACAGTTGTTTTTCTTAGAAGCATGGCATGTCTGCTAGCTCTAGCCTTCAACCTCTTCATCACCGAGCCTATTTTGACCTTGATGACCTGGCCGTTTTTTTGCAATTCTGACCAGTGTCCCTTTATGAGGTAATAACTCAGGAACAATTCAACGGATCCTAGTGGTTCTGAGACTGTTTTTTCGTGACATATTGGGCTTCATGTTAGTAGTAAATTTAGGTCGATAATTTTTGCGTTTGTGAAAAAATGGAAATTTGGCTAAAATTTTGAAAATTTCACAATTTTCAAATTTTGAATTTTTATTCTGTTAAACCAGAGAGATATGTGACACAAAATAGTTAATAAATAACATTACCCACATGTCTACTTTACATCAGCACAATTTTGGAAACAAATTTTTTTTTTGCTAGGAAGTTATAAGGGTTAACATTTGACCAGAGATTTCTCATTTTTACAACGAAATTTACAAAACCATATTTTTTAGGGACCACCTCACATTTGAAGTCAGTTTGAGGGGTCTATATGGCTGAAAATACCCAAAAGTGACACCATTCTAAAAACTGCACCCCTCAAGGTACTCAAAACCACATTCAAGAAGTTTATTAACCCTTCAGGTGCTCACAGTAGCAGAAGCAACATGGAAGGAAAAAAATGAACATTTAACTTTTTAGTCACAAAAATGATTTTAGCAACAATTTTTTTATTTTCCCAAGGGGAAAAAGAGAAACTGGACCCCAAAAGTTATTGTACAATTTGTCCTGAGTACGCTGATACCCCATATGTGGGGGGAACCACTGGGCGCACGACAGGGCTCGGAAGGGAAGGCGTGCCATTTGACTTTTTCAATGAAAAATTGGCTCCAATCTTTAGTGGACACCATGTAGTGTTTGGAGAGCCCCTGTGTGCCTAAACATTGGAGCTCCCCCACAAGTGACCCCATTTGGGAAACTAGACCCCCCAAGCAGCTTATCTAGATGCATAGTGAGCACTTTGAACCCCCAGGTGCTTCACAAATTGATCCGTAAAAATGAAAAAAAAAATTTTTCCACAAAAAATTTCTTTTAGCCTTAATTTTTTCATTTTCACATGGGCAACAGGATAAAATGGATCCTAAAATGTGTTGGGCAAGTTCTCCTGAGTACACCGATACCTCATATGTGGTCACAAACCACTGTTTGTGCACATGGCAAGGCTTGGAAGGGAAGGAGCGCCATTTGACTTTTAAATGAAAAATTAGCTCCAATCGTTAGCGGACACCATGTCGCGTTTGGAGAGCCCCTGTGTGCCTAAACATTGGAGCTCCCCCACATTTGACCCCATTTTGGAAACTAGACCTCCCATATAACTAATCTAGATGTGCGGTGACCACTTCAAACCCCCAAGTGCTTCACAGACGTTTGTAACGCAGAGCCGTGAAAATAAAAAAAATCATTTTTCTTTCCTCAAAAATTATGTTTTAGCAAGCAATTTCTTATTTTCATAAGGATAACAGGAGAAATTGGACCCCAATAGTTGTTGCCCAGTTTGTCCTGAGTATGCTGGTACCCCATATGTGGGGGTAAACCACTGTTTGGGCGCACGTCGGGGCTCGGAAGGGAGGGAGCACCATTTGACTTTTTGAACACAAGATTTGCTGGAATCAATGGTGGCGCCATGTTGAGTTTGGAGACCCCTGATGTGCCTAAACAGTGGAAACCCCTCAATTCTAACTCCAACACTAACCCCAACACACCCCTAACCCTAATCCCAACCCTAACCACAACCCCTAACCCTAACCACAGCCTAATCTTAACCCTATTTCCAACCCTAGCCCTAATTCCAACCCTAAGGCTATGTGCCCACATTGCGGATTCGTGTGAGATTTTTCCCCACCATTTTTGAAAAATCAGCAGGTAAAAGGCACTGCATTTTACCTGCGTATTTACTGCGGATTTCCAGTGTTTTTTGTGCGGATTTCACCTGCGGATTCCTATTGAGTAACAGGTGTAAAACGCTGCGGAATCCGCACAAAGAATTGACATGCTGTGGAAAATACAATGCAGCGTTTTTCTGTGCGATAGTTTACTGCACCATGGGCATAGAGGATTTGGTTTTCCATAGGTTTACATGGTACTGTAAACCTGATGGAAAACTGCTACGAATCCGCAGTGGCCAATCCGCTGCGGATCTGCAGCCAAATCCGCACCGTGTGCACATAGCCTAATTCTAACCCTAACCCTAGTTCTAACCCTAGTGGAAAAATAAAAGTAAATATATTTTCTTTATTTTATTATTGTCCCTACCTATGGGGGTGATAAACAGGGGGGTCATTTACTATTTTTTTTATTTTGATCACTGTGATACGTTTTGATCTTGGTGATAAAACCTACCTTGAACGAATCTCCCGGCTGGCAGATTCGGTGGGCGCACTGCGCATGAGCCTGCCATTTTAGAAGATGGCGGCGCCCATGGAGAAGACCGACAGACACCAGGAGGCTCGGTAAGTATGAGGGGGTGGGATCGGAGCATGGGGGAGCGGACAGGAGGATGGGGGAGCAGACAGGACGACGGAGGTGAGCGGAGCACAGGACGGAGGACAAAGGAGGAGATCAGTGTCTGGGGCAGATCAGAGTTTACAGCCATGGCCGATGATACTGGAGCATCAGCCATGGCTGGATTGTAATATTTCACCACTTTTCATAGGTGAAATATTACAAATCGCTCTGATTGGCTGTTGGAAGTGAAACAGCCAATCAGAGCATTCGTAGCCACGGGGGGGGGGGTGAAGCCACCCCCCCTGGGCTGAAGTACCACTCCCCCTGTCCCTGCAGATCGGGTGAAAATAGAATTAGACCTACTGGTAATTCGGTTTCAAGGAGCCTTCCACAACAGCGGAGGAGGTTGTTTCCATATCCTAATGGGGAACAGGAAGCACAAGAGTTTAAAAAGCTCCTCCCACCTGCCATTAACCAGTGACTTACAACTGATACCATAGCAGCGGTTACCTTTTAGGTTCTCAGAAAAATATCCAAGAATGTCGGGAGGGAATTAATGCTGTCGTGGAAGGCTCCTAGAAACCGAATTACCAGTAGGTCTAATTCTTTTTTCTCTAGTTGCCTTCCACGACAGTGCAGGAGGAATGCCAACCAATTCTGTATTTAGGCAAGGACCACAGCCTGGAGGACTTCCCTGCCAAAGACTAGATCCCGGTTGGACCAGAAGTCTAATCTATAATGTTTAGTAAAGGTGTGTAGAGAAGACCATGTTGCGGCCCTGCAAATCTGTTCCGTGGATGCACCAGCCTTTTCAGCCCAGGAGACAGAAGTAGATCTGGTGATTTGAGCTTTTAGGCCTGCAGGTACCGTCACATTCTGAGCTAAATTTACTTCAGTTATGGCCTTTTTTATCCAGCTGGCAATGGTACTCTTCGCTACTTTTTTGCCTTTGGTTCGGCCAGATAAATGAACAAAGAGATTTTGGTCAATTCTGAAAGATTTGGTTTGTTCTAAATAGTATAAGACTATGCGACGTACATCCAAATTATGGAATCTATGTTCCTCCGGATTTGTAGGATTGTGACAGAACGACGGGAGGTCTATGTCCTGTGAACGGTGAAATTCTGACACCACTTTTGGAAGAAAACATGGATCAGGTCGAAACATAATGGAATCATCCCTTATGCGGAGATAACTTTCCCTGATTGAAAGGGCTTGCATTTCCCCCACTCGTCTTGCAGTAGATATGGCAACTAAGAAGGCTGCTTTGCAGGACAAGAGCTGCGAGGAACAAGAAGATAACGGCAAAATGGAGGAGCCGTAAGACCTTTTAGGACTAGGTTTAAGTCCCATGATGGTACAAAGATTTGTTGTTTTGGATGATGTCTTGATGCTGAGACCATAAAGCTTTTTATCCAACAATGACCAGCAAGGTCTTGGTCAAAGACGGAACTCTAAGCTGATACCTGGAGCTTCAATGTACTTGGCTTTAACCCCAATTCCAGCCCTTTTTGTAAAAAGTCTAATATTTGAGAGATATTAGGGTGGAAGGGGTCAGGATTATAAGGGTGACACCACGATGAGAACCTTTTCCAAATTATGTTATATAGAGAGTTTGTGACAGGTTTCCTAGATTTTTGTAAAGTGGAGATCACTGATTCAGAGAGTCCTCTAGCTCTCAACACCTGGGCCCTGTTGAGGGCAGAACAAAGTCCTGCAGTGCGCAGGCGCCGGAAAGGTCAGAGAGGCCCGGCGCCTGCGCACTGCAGTACTTTGCTCTGCCCTCAACAGGGCAGACAAAGTACGCCTGCGCCGGAGTCGTGGCTGAAGATCAGAAGACGACGTCTTGGAATGAAGATGGGAGGTGCCGCAGCGGACCAGAGACACCCATCCGACCGGACCAGCAGCGGGACCGCCCCTTATCGTTTTTGACGGAAGACGTTGAGACTTCTTTAGATTGGGTACCCAACCCAGGAGTTGTAGAATGTTCAGAGTTCTGGAAACCCTCTGTTTGAGAATTTCGGCGGAAGGACCAATGATTAGAAGGTCGTCTAGGTAAGGTACTATGGCGACGTCTTGGTTCCGGATATGAGATACTGCTTCCGCCATGACTCTGGAGAAAACCCTTGGGGCCGTGGAGATCCCGAAGGGAAGAACATTGTACTGAAAAATATAGAATTTTGTGATTCAGCTGAACCGCAAATCTCAGATACTTCCTGTGGCAAGGATGTATCGGGATATGAAAATAAGCATCCTTGAGATCTATTGTTGCCATATACGAATGAGGAGCTATCAGAGGAATGGCTGATTTTACTGACTCCATTTTGAATTTGCGGTAGGTGATGTATTGATTGAGAGACTTTAGATTTATTATAATCCGGGCTTGCCCGGAGGGCTTTTTTACCATGAATATACGGGAATATTTCCCCCTTCCCTGTTTGTTTACTGGGATCATAGAAATTGCTCTCGAGGTCATCAGGTCTTGCAACCCCGACATCAATTTTTGAGTCTCCCGAGAGGACGGGGAGGTGACTCTTAGGATCCTGGGTGGAGGGGCTTCAAACTCTATAAACAGACCCTGCTGGATAACACTAAGACCCAGGGACTGTTAGAGATATTCCACCAACTGTGAACAAACATCGAAAGCCTCCCCCTACTGGATCGGAGTCATTGCTTTTCTTGCTGTGGCTGCTGGGGGATAAGGATATTCTTGGGTTTCCTCTTAGCATAGCTCCATCTACCAGTTTTCCCTTTACCTAGCCTGGGAGGGCAGATACTGGGAGGGCAGAAAAAAACGCTTTTTGGGAGGTCTCTGATCAGGAAGGGTCTTTTTCCTGTCCGTGGCTTTCTCCAGGATATCATCTAACGATGGCCCGAATACATAGTCTCCTTTAAAGGGAATGGAGCACAATTTTATTTTGGAAGTCACATCTCCACTCCACATCTTGAGCCAGAGAGATCTTCTGGCTGAATTAGTCTGGACTAAGGATCTGGCATCTACACGGATTGATTCCATGGAGGCGTCTGCAAGAAACCCAGTTGCTCTATGTAAAATAGGCAAGGAGTCCAACACATCATATCTCGGAGTTCCCTGAGAGATGTGGTTCTCTAACTCTTCCATCCAGCGGAAGAGAGACCTGGCTACACAGGTAGACGCTATATTAAACCTGAGAGTCGAAGTGGAGGTTTCCCAGGATTTTTTAAGCAAGCTTTCAATTTTCCCATCTAAAGGATCTTTTAACTGGGAGGAGTCTTTGAACGGCAGAGCAGTCTTTTTTGCCACCTTAGCCACCTGAACATCTATTTTTGGGATATTCCATTTAATTAAGTCTTCATCCAGAAGAAACCTGTGTTTAAAGTCTGATGGGGTGGTTAGCCGTTTCTCTGGAAGTTCCCATTCCTGATTGATCATATCAATGATACTCTTATGTACGGGAAACCCAGTCTGTTTATCAGTACGTATGCCGAATAACTCATCCTGCATGGTCTGAGGAACAGGTTCCTCTTAACCCCATAGTATTCCGCACACCAACTCTTCAATATGTTCAGAAGAAAAAAGGTATTTTCTGATTTCAGGAGTTATGAGATAGGACATCTTCTCATTTAACTGAGGATGACGCAGAGTCAGAGCTCTCCGGACGGAAATCACTGGTCTGCTTTACCCCCGCAAGGGGACGTAGGAGGATCAGGAGAGCGGTCCCAGAATCCAAAGGAGACGGGAGCAGAAAGCGGAGGAGGTAGCCCAGGGCCCGACCACCACAAGTTTTACAGGTACTACCGCCAGGGCCGGCCGCGCAGCGTACCAGGAACCTCTCCATGCCCCATGGGGAACAGTAAAGATACTGGTTAATGGGAGGTGGGAGGAGCTTTTTTAACCTCTTGTGCTTCCTGTTCCCCATTAGGATATGGAGACAACCTCCTGGGCTGTCATGGAAGGCAACTAGAGAAATTGGAGTTAACCCCTTTCACCCGATCTGCAGGGACGCGATCCCTCCATGATGCCACATAGGTGTCACAGGTCGGATTGGCACCGACTTTCATGGTGCCTACGTGGCGTCACAGGTCGGGAAGAGGTTAACATAACACTACCATTTTTAGTGCAAACAACTGACATAACATACCAAATATATGTGGGTGGTAATCACTCCCTGTTATAGGAGTCTATTCAAAGGGTTCTTCTTCCACAGCAGCCATGTGGTCCAGATGGCGCTCAATTTTTTTTTATTAATACCTAAAATAACAAAAATATGTCTGCAAATGTCCTCAATACATCTCCATCTCCACAGGTCATGCAGCATCGACCACAAAATCACCATTCACAACATGTCCCTAGGTTTTAAAATCCTTCTGGGAAATCAGGCCAAATATGGATAGGGGAAGCATAATAAGAGGGGTTGTCCACCACTGGTGAAATCTTCCTTCAGCAAGTACGAATCCCAACAATGAGTAATGCACAACCTGTTTGGATTTGGCTCCAGTTGCCAATTCCATTGGTCATCAATTTGCATTCTTGTGGTCACATGCCTACAAAAGTCTCAGCTGTGTCTCACAATGTTTTATTGAGAGGAGTGGCTGAGACTCTAGTCTTAATGTGACTGCAAGTATACTTATGGTCACATGACAACCTGTGCAACCAGCAAACGAATCCTAAAGGTTTATGCATAACACTCAGTTAAAATTTGCCAAGATCCCAAACTCTCCACTCCCACTGGGGTGGAGAACCCCTTTATGCTCTAAGACATCTTAAAGAGTGTGACTAAACATTACGTGGAAAAAAGTGCATAAAGTTCTGCCAATACGCAGCTCATTGCACACATCCGGAATCTCCGCACCCCATACATAGGACCCTGTGATTTACGCTCCATCGCCGCAAGGTAAACAGACATGCTGCAATCTAAAAAGACGCGCCGCATGTCTGTAAACGCAGGGCCGCCGGATGCATGTTCGCACGCATAGTGGAGACGGGATTTCATAAAATCCCCTCCACTATGCTGTAACATATGGACGCTGCGGCTCTACGCAGCGTTCAATTCGCAGCTATTCCAGATGTAATCTGGTCTGTGGACACATACCCAATTTGTCAATTAGTCTGTCGGCCAAACCCAAAACATTAGCCTTTTTTGGTATAAGAATTTTTTTTTTCCTTTTTTCCAAATAATATATCATAAAACATAATAGAAAAAAAAGTGCTCAGCACAACAAAATATTACCCACATAAATTACACTCAGCGGACTTTAGTCTAATGTGTATGGGGTCTTTACACCTCCTAACAGAGTACTGGGGACCTGGTCAGGTGCATTTACACCTGCAAATTGTGGTCTTTAAACAACGTTGTTTGATGGCCTGTTTCGACAGTATGACCATTTAGTACACAGAATATCATTGTTATTGGGAGCACATCTCCTTTTACACAGAACAATGTGCTACCGGTAATGATGATTTTAATGTTGCCAGTTATCTTAAAGGTATGAGCTGCCTAAAGACGACCTGTTAATTGTCCTATAGTGTATTTTAATAAATGCTTGCATTTACCATAAAATGACTGTTCAGAACAATCTATAAAATAGTGATAACTTACTGTTCAGTGGGGGTCTGACCGCTGGTAACAGAGTGGGGGTGTGCATGCCTAGCCAGAAGCATTGACCCCATTCTCGCGATCAGTGGGGGTCCCTGCAGTTGGACCCTCACCCTCACTCATCAGGAAGTTATCACCTATCCTGTGGGAATAGCATTTTAACGGTCTTGTGTTCATCCTCCTTTATTACTCCTAAAAATGTATCACTGCATTGTCAACTGGGTGTTACCAATTTCATCTTCAATAGGGTTTGTCCCTAAACGGTCAGCATTCATTGGACCATCAGTGTGCAAGGACACGCCCCCATCTGGTATCATCAATTTAGGCATACATTTGAGAAAATAAATAACATAAGAACAGCAATTTGTGGAAATAAATCAATAAGATTTGTTCGAAAAAGTGACAGGTCTTAAAGCCGTAGGGCCCATCTCAAATGTAACAATCAATCAGCAGAAGAGGGACAGGCAGGAGGGAAGACACGCGGATACCTACTGAGATACATACAAAAGACAGTAGACTGGTTTTAGGTTTAGGTTTCTATTCCAACATTCGGATACCTTTAAGTAAATTTAATTTGGGGACGATAACACAAAAGAAGATTAGACATGATAACAATTACAAACATGTAAAGTAATACTAGTGAAAACATTGTATCCATCAACAGCTGCATGTTATTATCTGATGTAGCCGCCCAGATATTAGCATATTATGAATGCCTTGGAGATAACACACTGTATTATTAACATAATTACTTAAACTTCTGCATGAACATTATTCGGCAGCACTGACAAATAAAAAATGAAGGCATCCAGTATTCCCACTCACACTGTCAGACTTTGAAGAACTTTAATGACGGTGTAAATGAAACTGCCAAACCGTAAACACAAGAAATGAGTTCGATAATGAAGCTCCGCTGTGAAATAGAACTGGGCCTGATGTAGCTCTGATTTACGACATGGACAGGATCAGCATAATGAAAGGATTACAGCACACAGCATAATCAGTGAACACTGTGAACCTCGCCGTGCTGCCAAGGAGGACTTTCCTGCCCAAGTCTGTAGCAATAGGAGCGGTGTGCTTTTAGATGTTGTGGCACATATTGTCAACTTATCGCAGCTCTTATCCTCAACTAGTCAGGCAAATATCAGATTTTTATTACTAGTAGCACCTGTTACATTTAATAAACCTGCAAACTAAAATCCACAATGAAAATGAGATAAAGTAAAACATCAGCTATTAATGGTCTGCCGATTAGAATACCACATATAAATAAAATATCTTTAATGGGGAGTGGGGGAAACACAAATGCTAGGGATCAGACAGTAGAAGTAGAGGCACATTCAGCTCTGAGAAATGGTTGTGAGCCACATTTTATGCAAAAGAAATTCTAAAAGACCCTTGCGAGACCCTAAAATAATAATGACTCCTCAGTGTACTCTTTCAAAGTAATAACGCACTGATAAATAACCTATGCCCTGGGTGCCCTTTATAAACTAGTAACACCCTGAGTTTCCACTAAAAGCGATAAACACCCAAATAATGCTCCCCAAAAGTTTCCTAATAGAGTAATGTCACTTCAGAGCTCCCTTAAAATGTAATAATTCCACCTGAATACCATGTTAAGTAATAACAAGCCATGTGCTTACTACTGTCTTATCTGTTAAAGGGAATCTGTCAGCAGGTTTTTGCTATGTAAGGGCAGCACGAGGTAGGGGCTCAGACACGGATTTCAGCATTGTGTCACTTATTAGGCTACGTGCCTACGATCAGGAACTATATATAACAAATACGCAGCATAGTGGATAAAATTTCTGGAATCCCATGCCCACTATGTGTCCACAGACGCCTGCAGATCACCTGCGGAGACAGACATGCGGCGCATCTTTCCAGACCGCAGCATGTCTATATCTTGCAGACATGCTAGAATGTATAGAATGTATCGGATGCGGTAAATCCACACGGTTCAGTGAACACTTGCGGATTTACCTGTACTGAATAGACAGCAGAGTTTTGGACACAGTGACACAGCTGCATCCAAAGTGCTGCTAATTCTGGATCGTGTGCACCCGGCCTTGTGCTGTTTCAATACTTACTGCCTATACATACAGTGCTTTACAGGCAACAGACAATGTACATTGTGGTGTGGGTGGGGTTAGCTTATTAGCTCTGCTACATCCAAAACATGATTGTATCACAGCTGCTGCACCCAGTAACTATGTGATATATCACTGGAATCAGGGTCTCTTCTCCTACATGAGGCTACGCTCAGATGAGGTAACAAAATCCTGCTGACAGATTCCTTATTAGTAGACAAGTAGAACTTCGTAATCAGTAGTGATGACACTTCATCATGGCATGTCATTATTTCTCTGTATTTGTGGGCTATGCCACAGGACTGGCCACATTTTCTGCAAATCGTTTCAGTGGGCGATTATAATGTCCAATTTTCTAAAACAGAATTTAATTGATCGATTGGCTACATATAAGCTATTTAATCCCTTAGTGACCAGGCCAAATTTTTCAAATCTGACGTATCGCTTTATGTGGCAATAACTCTAGAATGTTTCAACATATCGAAGGTAATTTGAGAAGGTTTTTTCATGACACATTACATTTTAATGATAATGGTACACAGAGGTCGATAAGTTTTGCCTTTATAAAAATATCAGAAATGTGACAAATTTCGAAAAATTTCCAATTTTCAATCTTTGAATGATTATCCCTTTAAAGGCCGTAGTCACACTTGCGAGTGCAATGCGAGAAACTCGCGCCAGTCTCTCACCTTTATACCCGGCACTCGGGACCAGAGTGTGCGGCTGCATAGAAATACATGCAGCTGAACGCTCTAGCACGAGTGCCGGCAGCTGTGTCGGGTATGGATGCGAGAGACTCGTGTGAGTTTCTCACATTACACTCGCAAGTGTGACCCCGACCTTATCCAGACAGTCATACCACACAAAATAGTTAACCGATTCACTACCTTTGATGTACTTGAACGTCAAAAATAGTGTCCCTGCCTTTGATGTGGGCTCACGCCTGATTTATTCAGCAATAAACTGCCTCTAACACTTGCGGGTGGAGAGGTGCTCCGGCCGCGGCTGTTAACCAGTTAAATGCCTCTGTCAATCAGTGAGAGCGGCATTAACACGCGCCGGCGAAGCGTGTCGTTCCGCCCAGCCGTCGGCGCCCACATGATCACAGGGCACCAATGGTTGGTCTGCTGATGACACCCGTGCCTGTCATTACAATCATACTGTGCTATACATAACAGTGCCTCAGGATGCATAGCACAGGCGAACAGATGTTCACAGCTTCAACTCTCCTACAGGGACTACTAAAGAGGTTGTCCAGTCCAATAAATAAGTCTGCAGTCACTATGTGACTGCAGACTTTTGAATCCCCCAGCGCACACACTGTGTTTTGCCAGTTTCCAAGCCGGGGTCAGAGGGTATGCTTGCGCTATACATACTCCGGGTCAGAGCCAGACTAGTGGGCATAGCCTTGGTCAATATACTGTACTTTTATTGAGCGAAGGCGTGCCCCGAATAGCGACGGGGCTATTCAGTAGGCGTGGCCGACTAGAGTGCATAGCCTCGCTCCTTAACCCCTTTCTGACCTCGGACGGGATAGTACGTCCGAGGTCAGATCCCCTGCTTTGATGCAGGGCTCCGCGGTGAGCCCGCATCAAAGCCGGGACATGTCAGCTGTTTTGAACAGCTGACATGTGCCCGTAATAGGCGCGGGCAGAATCGCGATCTGCCCGCACCTATTAGCTAGTTAAATGCCGCTGTCAAACGCAGACAGCGGCATTTAACTACAGCTTCCGGCCGGGCGGCCGGAAATGACGTCATCGCCGACCCCCGTCACATGATCGGGGGTCGGCGATGCGTCTGGATGGTAACCATAGAGGTCCTAGAGACCTCTATGGTTACTGATGACCGGTGGCTGTGAGCGCCACCCTGTGGTCGGCGCTCACAGCACACCTCCATTTCTGCTACATAGCAGCGATCAGCAGATCGCTGCTATGTAGCAGAGCCGATCGCGTTGTGCCTGCTTCTAGCCTCCCATGGAGGCTATTGAAGCATGGCAAAAGTAAAAAAAAAAAAGTTAAAAAAAATGTGAAAAAAATAAATAAAATATAAAAGTTTAAATCACCCCCCTTTCGCCCCAATCAAAATAAATCAATAAAAAAAAAAAAAAAAATCAAATCTACACATTTGGTATCGCCGCGCTCAGAATCGCCCGATCTATCAATAAAAAAAAAGCATTAACCTGATCACTAAACGGCTTAGCGAGAAAAAAATTCAAAACGCCAGAATTACGTTTTTTAGGTCGCCGCGACGTTGCATTAACCCCTTCATGACCCAGCCTATTTTGACCTTAATGACCTGGCCGTTTTTTGCAATTCTGACCAGTGTCCCTTTATGAGGTAATAACTCAGGAACGCTTCAACGGATCCTAGCGGTTCTGAGATTGTTTTTTCGTGACATATTGGGCTTCATGTTAGTGGTAAATTTAGGTCAATAAATTCTGCGTTTATTTGTGATAAAAACGGAAATTTGGCGAAAATTTTGAAAATTTCGCAATTTTCACATTTTGAATTTTTATTCTGTTAAACCAGAGAGTTATGTGACACAAAATAGTTAATAAATAACATTTCCCACATGTCTACTTTACACCAGCACAATTTTGGAAACAAAATTTTTTTTTGCTAGGAAGTTATAAGAGTTAAAATTTGACCAGCGATTTCTCATTTTTACAACGAAATTTACAAAACCATTTTTTTTAGGGACCACCTCACATTTGAAGTCAGTTTGAGGGGTCTATATGGCTGAAAATACCCAAAAGTGACACCATTCTAAAAAATGCACCCCTCAAGGTGCTCAAAACCACATTCAAGAAGTTTTTTAACCCTTCAGGTGCTTCACAGCAGCAGAAGCAACATGGAAGGAAAAAATGAACATTTAACTTTTTAGTCACAAAAATTATCTTTTAGCAACATTTTTTTTATTTTCCCAATGGTACAAGGAGAAACTGAACCACGAAAGTTGTTGTCCAATTTGTCCTGAGTACGCTGATACCTCATATGTGGGGGTAAACCACTGTTTGGGCGCACGGCAGGGCTTGGAAGGGAAGGAGCGCCATTTGACTTTTTGAATGAAAAATTGGCTCCACTCTTTAGCGGACACCATGTCACGTTTGGAGAGCCCCCGTGTGCCTAAAAATTGGAGCTCCCCCACACGTGACCCCATTTTGGAAACTAGACGCCCCAAGGAACTTATCTAGATGCATAGTGAGAACTTTGAACCCCCGGGGGCTTCACAAATTGATCCGTAAAAATGAAAAAGTACTTTTTTTTCACAAAAAAATTCTTTTAGACTCAATTTTTTTCATTTTCACATGGGCAACAGGATAAAATGGATCCTAAAATTTGTTGGGCAATTTCTCATGAGTACACCGATACCTCACATGTGGGGGTAAACCACTGTTTGGGCACATGGTAAGGTTCGGAAGGGAAGGAGCGCCATTTGACTTTTTGAATGAAAAATTATCTCCATCGTTAGCGGACACCATGTCGTGTTTGGAGAGCCCCCGTGTGCCTAAACATTGGAGCTCCCCCACAAATGACCCCATTTTGGAAACTAGACCCCCCAAGGAACTTATCTAGATGCATATTGAGCACTTTAAACCCTCAGGTGCTTCACAAATTGATCTGTAAAAATGAAAAAGTACTTTTTTTTTTCACAAAAAAATTCTTTTCGCCTCAGTTTTTCATTTTCACATGGGCAATAGGATAAAATGAATCCTAAAATTTGTTGGGCAATTTCTCCCGAGTACGCCGATACCTCATATGTGGGGGTAAACCACTGTTTGGGCACACGGCAGGGCTCGGAAGGGAAGGCGCGCCATTTGACTTTTTGAATGGAAAATTAGCTCCAATTGTTGGCGGACACCATGTCGCGTTTAGAGAGCCCCTGTGTGCCTATGCATTGGAGCTCCCCCACAAGTGACCCCATTTTGGAAACTAGACCCCCCAAGGAACTTATCTAGATGCATATTGAGCACTTTAAACCCCCAGGTGCTTCACAGAAGTTTATAATGCAGAGCCATGAAAATAAAAAATAATTTTTCTTTCCTCAAAAATGATTTTTAGCCTGGAATTTCCTATTTTGCCAAGGGTAATAGGAGAAATTGGACCGCAAATGTTGTTGTCCAGTTTGTCCTGAGTACGCTGATACCCCAAATGTGGGGGTAAACCACTGTTTGGGCGCACGGCAGGGCTCGGAAGGGAAGGCACGCCAATTGGCTTTTTAAATGGAAAATTAGCTCCAATCATTAGCGGACACCATGTCACGTTTGGAGAGCCCCTGTGTGCCTAAACATTGGAGATCCCCCACATATGACCCCATTTTGGAAACTAGACCCCCAAAGGAACTAATCTAGATGTGTGGTGAGGACTTTGAACCCCCAAGTGCTTCACAGAAGTTTATAACGCAGAGCCATGAAAATAAAATAAAAATTTTATTTTCTCTAAAATGATTTTTTAGCCTGCAATTTATTATTTTCCCAAGGGTAACAGGAGAAATTTGACCCCAAAAGTTGTTGTACAGTTTCTCCTGAGTACGCTGATACCCCATATGTGGGGGTAAACCACAGTTTGGGCACATGTCGGGGCTCGGAAGTCAAGTAGTGACATTTTGAAATGCAGACTTTGATGGAATGCTCTGCGGGCGTTACGTTGCGTTTGCAGAGCCCCTGATGTGGCTAAACAGTAGAAACCCCCCACAAGTGACCCCATTTTAGAAACTAGACCCCGAAAGGAACTTATCTAGATGTGAGGTGAGCACTTTGAACCCCCAAGTGCTTCACAGAAGTTTATAACACAGAGCAGTGAAAATAATAAATACGTTTTCTTTCCTCAAAAATAATTTTTTAGCCCAGAATTTTTTATTTTCCCAAGGGTTACAGGAGAAATTGGACCCCAAAAGTTGTTGTCCAGTTTCTCCTGAGTACGCTGATACCCCATATGTGGGGGTAAACCACTGTTTGGGCACACGTCGGGGCTCAGAAGGGAAGTAGTGACTTTTGAAATGCAGACTTTGATGGAATGGTCTGCGGGCGTCACGTTGCGTTTGCAGAGCCCCTGGTGTGCCTAAACAGTAGAAACCCCCCACAAGTGACCCCATTTTGGAAACTAGACCCCCCAAGGAACTTATCTAGATATGTGGTGAGCACTTTGAACCCCCAAGTGCTTCACAGACGTTTACAACGCAGAGCCGTGAAAATAAAAAATCATTTTTCTTTCCTCAAAAATGATGTTTTAGCAAGCAATTTTTTATTTTCTCAAGGGTAACAGGAGAAATTGGACCCCAGTAATTGTTGCCCAGTTTGTCCTGAGTACGCTGATACCCCATATGTGGGGGTAAACCACTGTTTGGGCACATGTCGGGGCTCGGAAGTCAAGTAGTGACGTTTTGAAATGCAGACTTTGATGGAATGGTCTGCGGGCGTCACGTTGCGTTTGCAGAGCCCCTGGTGTGCCTAAACAGTAGAAACCCCCCACAAGTGACCCCATTTTGGAAACTAGACCCCCCAAGGAACTTATCTAGATATGTGGTGAGCACTTTGAACCCCCAAGTGCTTCACAGACGTTTACAACGCAGAGCCGTGAAAATAAAAAATCATTTTTCTTTCCTCAAAAATGATGTTTTAGCAAGCAATTTTTTATTTTCTCAAGGGTAACAGGAGAAATTGGACCCCAGTAATTGTTGCCCAGTTTGTCCTGAGTACGCTGATACCCCATATGTGGGGGTAAACCACTGTTTGGGCACACGTCGGGGCTCGGAAGGGAAGGAGCGCCATTTGACTTTTTGAATAAAAGATTGGCTGGAATCAATGGTGGCGCCATGTTGCGTTTGGAGACCCCCTGATGTGCCTAAACAGTGGAAACCCCTCAATTCTAACGCCAACACACCCCTAACCCTTATCCCAACTGTAGCCGTAACCCTAACCACAACCCTAACCGCAACACACCCCTAACCACAACCCTAACCCCAACACACCCCTAACCCTAACCACAACCCTAATTCCAACCCAACCCTAACCCTAAGGCTATGTACCCACGTTGCGGATTCGTGTGAGATTTTTCCGCACCATTTTTGAAAAATCCGCGGGTAAAAGGCACTGCGTTTTACCTGCGGATTTACTGCGGATTTCACATGCGGATTCCTATTGAGGAATAGGTGTAAAACGCTGCGGAATCCGCACAAAGAATTGACATGCTGCGGAAAATACAACGCAGCGTTTCCGTGCGGTATTTTCCGCACCATGGGCACAGCGGATTTGGTTTTCCATAGGATTACATGGTACTGTAAACCTGATGGAACACTGCTGCGGATCCGCAGCGGCCAATCCGCTGCGGATCCGCAGCCAAATCCGCACCGTGTGCACATAGCCTAATTCTAAAGGTATGTGCACACGCTTCGGAAAACGCTGCGGATCCGCAGCAGTTTCCCATGAGTTTACATTTCAATGTAAACCTATGGGAAACAAAAATCGCTGTACACATGCTGCGGAAAAACTGCACGGAAACGCAGCGGTTTACATTCCGCAGCATGTCACTTCTTTCTGCGGATTCCACAGCGGTTTTACAACTGCTCCAATAGAAAATCGCAGTTGTAAAACCGCAGTGAAATGCGCAGAAAAACCGCGGTAAATCTGCCATAAATCCGCAGCGGTTTAGCACTGCGGATTTATCAAATCCGCTGCGGAAAAATCCGCAGAGGACCAGAATACGTGTGCACATACCGAAACCCTAACCCTAACCCTACCCCTAACCCTACCCCTACCCCTAGTTCTAACTCCAACCTTAGTGAAAAAAAAAAAAAATTCTTTATTTTATTATTGTCCCCATCTATGGGGGACAAATGGGGGGGGTCATTTACTGTTTTTTTTATTTTGACCACTGTGAGATTATATCACAGTGATCAAAATTCACATTGGAACGAATCTGCCGGCCGGCAGATTCGGCGGGCGCACTGCGCATGCGCCCGCCATTTTGGAACATGGCGGCGCCCGGGGAAGAAGACGGACGGACCCCGCCAGGATCGGTAAGTATAAGGGGGGGAGATCAGGGCACAGGGGGGGGGAGATCAGGGCACGGGGGGGCGTCGGAGCACGGGGGGGGAGGGATCGGAGCATGGGGGAGAGTGATCGGTGTGCGGGCGGGTGGATCGGTGTGCAGGGGGGGTGGATCGGTGTGCAGGGGGGGTGGATCGGAGCACGGGGGGGGATCGGAGTGCGGGGGGGTTTGATTGGAGCACGGGGGGGTGTGATTGGAGCACGGGGGGAGCGGACAGGAGGACGGGGGAGCGGAGCACAGGACGGAGGGGAGCGGGCCACAGATCGGGGGGCTGGGGGGGCGATCGGTGGGGTGGGGTGGGGGCACATTAGTATTTCCAGCCATGGCCGATGATATTGCAGCATCGGCCATGGCTGGATTGTAATATTTCACCATTTTTTTAGGTGAAATATTACAAATCGCTCTGATTGGCAGTTTCACTTTCAACAGCCAATCAGAGCGATCGTAGCCACGAGGGGGTGAAGCCACCCCCCCTGGGCTAAACGACCACTCCCCCTGTCCCTGCAGATCGGGTGAAATGGGAGTTAACCCTTTCACCCGATCTGCAGGGACGCGATCTTTCTGTGACACAGCATATGCTTCACAGGTCGGATTGGCACCGACTTTCATGACGCATACGCTGTGTCACAGGTCGGGAAGGGGTTAAAATGCAATAACGGGCGATCAAAAGAACGTATCTGCACCAAAATGCTATCATTAAAAACATCATCTTGGCACGCAAAAAATAAGCCCTCAACCGACCCCAGATCACGAAAAATGGAGACGCTACGAGTATCGGAAAATGGCGCAATTTTTTTATTTTTTTTTTAAGCAAAGTTTGGAATTTTTTTTCACCACTTAGGTAAAAAATAACCTAGTCATGTTAGGTGTCTATGAACTCGTACTGACCTGGAAAATCATAATGGCCGGTCAGTTTTAGCATTTAGTGAACCTAGCAAAAAAGCCAAACAAAAAACAAGTGTGGGATTGCACTTTTTTTGCAATTTGACCGCACTTGGAATTTTTTTCCCGTTTTCTAGTACACGACATGCTAAAACCAATGATGCCTTTCAAAAGTACAACTCGTCCCGCAAAAAATAAGCCCTCACAAGGCCAAATTGACGGAAAAATAAAAAAGTTATGGCTCTGGGAAGGAGGGGAGTGAAAAACGAACACGGAAAAACGAAAAATCCCAAGGTCATGAAGGGATTAAAGGATAGTATGGAGCTCACTGGACGCACTCTGGCCAGGAGTATGTATAAATACCCCCTGGTCCCGGATCATAAATGTGCGAATCCCTGCAGCGCGCATTTATAACTCTGGAGACCTATCGACTTGGACCAGACAACCCCTTTAAATACAGTAAAAAGTGAGGGGAAAAAAAAGTTTTTAAAATATGAAAAAAAAATACAAAAGTACAAATCACCCTCTTTTGCCTCAATAAAAACTCAAATTTAAAAAAATACACGTATTTGGTGTAGCTGTGTTCACAAATATCAAAATATAAAATAAAGTAATCCGATAAACAGCGTAACGAGAAAAAAATAAAAAACGTCAGAGTTCTTTTGTCTGGAGCAACATTGCAATAAAATGGAATAAAGCATCATATTTCCATCAAAATAGTTTCAGTAAAAAATTTTTTTTAAAAATCAGCTAAGGGTGCAAAAAATAAGCCCTCATACAGCCCCCATATCCCAAAAAATGAAGACATTACGGGACTCGAAATATGGCGACAAAAGCAAACATTTGTTTTTGGACAAATTTTTAATTTTTTTTTCACCACTTCAAACAATGTAGTCACTCCAGCTCCAGCAAGATGGGTAAAAGTTGTATATTTTATTTATCCAAAGTGGCAATAAAAAAGGAATATTCCTTACAAAAGATGGACCAAACAGGTGATTGTGTGAATAAGGCTACGCGTTTCGACCTATAGCGGTCTTACTCATGCCTATCTTTTTTTTCACCACCTAAATGAAAAAAAAAAAAAGAACACTATACATGTTTGGTAACAACATTGGGTTACAACATATAAGATCATGATAAGACAAATAGAGATTGTCATGATTTGTAGACCATGATGATGGAAATCAAACGCTTAGATATTGGAAAATTTTGATTTTGAGTAGATTGCAGGCATTTTAGAATAGTTTAAATTAAATTCTGTGCTCTGTATATATTTATTATATACACAAATATAACAAATACTACTGTGAGCTGCTAACAACCAGGAAAAAAAAAATCAAACAAAAAAAACAAAACTGTTTATATATCTGAACCAAAAGGTGAAATAAAAGTAAGGGGCTTAGTAGCTATGGACATTATACAAAAAGCCATGTTTTTATAAAGCAACTGTGGGGGAAAAAAAATCTGGCAAAATTACATAATAAATGTGCCCAATAATCCACACCACCATTGGAACACCACTGAAGTCTGATTAAATGAATGCCATGAGTAGTGGTATAAAAAATTATTTCAATTATGATATTAAAATACGACATGTGACCACTATGCTTAAAACTCTCCATCAGCAAGCCCCGCCACTGACTGGAGACATGTAGCCATGTTCAACAATACAGACCCATTCGCCAGGATCCTTAGTATCCCCTAGTTATACTCATTAGTATCCTACTGTATAAGAAGTTCCCACTTATGGTCGATGTTGAATCCAGTGAAGTTACAACTAGAGTTGAGCGAATATGTTCGTAATCAGTCGCCAAATCTGAATTTGCCATATTCGTGCCATATTGGTACCCTAATCGTGCCGAATTTATGTTTGATGCTCGGTTCCAAACATATTCGTTCATTTCTACTCCCATTGACTCCAATGACATTCAGCTGGGTTCGGCAAATATTACTAAAACAATATTCGCCGCCGATCATAGTCCGAACCGAATTTTGAAAAATTCACTCAACTCTAGTTACAACTTACACTTTACTCATGGAAAGTGAAGAAGTGTACCTCCAGTTTCATCGTTGTCCAAACCACCATTGTGGTTTATCTGCTGCTGAGTTCTACATTTCTGCATTTGTATATGGAAAGAAGCTGTACAAATATGTGGCAGGAAGTCATACCTAACAGCAGATGTACCCACCACCACCACAATGTTATTGAGTGTCCACAAAAAAAAAAAAAATTCATTTTTGTAGCCTGGTACTCTGTAAAATTGCATGGCTCACCAGTCAAGCACATCTAGCTCAGTATATACGGTAACTAAAACTGGCAAAGCCCTAGAGTAAGCTGTGTGTAATCTAGTTCCCCTTTACTGGGTACATGAAGAAATAGCCTCTTCATATTTATAGCAGATTAAATATATTGATCGTTAAAAGGAATTTATGTTTTGAACCAATCAGTAATCATTAAACCCATATCTTCAAATTTATATCTAATTTAGGGTGAAATGACAATTGGGACTATTAATGCTAGAAATGTTTAGCACCACCCGCAGTGAGAATTTATTGCTCACTTTTGTCTTGGAAACGAAAAAGTATGCATCATGAGAAAAGGACTAATCCATTTTTCAGAATGTAAAAGAGTGCATTTTATTTTTTATTTCTAAGTCACAATCCATATTCTGAAATTTAGTAAGTTCATTCAGGCCATAATCCTACTATCAGACTCGCACATCATGTATAGAAGACTTTCAGTATTCATTTAATGAAATATTATATTTTATTAAATATACTATTATACAGTTATGCACACACAGCTCAAAAAATAGATATCACTAAATGTGACTACTACTCCCATCAGCCCTACGCCAACTGCCCCTTATAAGGCTGGCGTCACACTGGCGTTTTAAATGGCCGAGCGCAATGTGATTAAAAAAAAAAAAAAAAATCACATTGCACTCGGACCAATGTTAAGCTATGCGGCAGCTCCCAGCAGCCGACTTTTTGTCGGCCGTTTTCCTTGGTCCGAGAAAATCTCTCAGCTCACTCGCACCCATATAAGCCTATGGGTGCGAGTGAGACAGCGCACACCACTCGGATATCATCCGAGTGATGTGCCTTATAAGCGGACCCCAGCAATGGAGGAGATGGAGAAATTCATTTCTCCGCCTCCTCCGCAGCGGTGCTCCGATACTCCCTGTGCGAGAGAATCGGAGCACAGACGCATGACACTTGGCTCCTGCTCTGCTGCGAGCAGGAGCCGAGTGTCATTAGTATATCGCATCCAATGATCTCGCATCGGATGCAATACGCCAGTGTGACGCCGTGAGAGCAGGCGGCGGCTGATGGGAGTATTCATCAGCCGATGCCTGCACTATACATAAATAAATAATAAAGGAAAAAACTGTGTGGGGTCCCCCACATTTTTGACCACCAGCCAAGCTAAAGGGAACAGCTGGGGGCTGGTATTCTCAGGCTGGTAAGGAGCCACGGATATTCCCCACCCCCGAGCCTAAAAATAGCAGCCCCAGAAAAGGTGCATCTATTAGATGGGCCAATGCTGGCACTTTGCCTGGCCATTCCCACTTGCCTTGTGATGATGGCAAGTATGGTTCACATTTGTTGGGTTGATGTCACCGGACAATACAAAGGTGAAATCAAGCCCATGGCTTAGTAATGGAGAGGCGTTTATAAGATGCCTATCCATTACCAATCCTATAGTTATATTATAAATAAACACACAGCCAGAATAAAAGTTCTTTATTTGAAATAAAAAAAAACACTTTTACTATTTTATTTACAAATAAACAACAATTATACTCATCAAACGCCCATTCCATTGAAGCCATCGCCTCCTGTATAAAACAAATAAAAAAACAACCGTATCCCTCACCTGTCCGACGCTCTGTCAGTGATGTCATCGAACTTACCACAGGTCACTAAGGCTGCGTTCCCAGCTGGGGCTCTGAACTGCAGTGACCTCAGCGAGAACACCGATGATGTCACCACTAGTCACGGACCTCGCAGAAGCTTATTCTCCAGTGAATTTCAGCCTGGTCGGTCGCATCTTGCCATTATCCAGATTGAAAACTATTTATCCTAGATATAGATTATGGCATGGGACAGAACGGCAGACACATGAGGGATTTGGTTGCTTATTTTTGTTTCATTTTTGTTTTTTTACAAGAGACCATAGCTTCAATGGAATGGGCATTAAGTATTTTTTATTATTATTTTCTGATTTTTACAGGAGACTATGGCTTCAATTAAATGGGTGTTAAGGGAGTATAATGGTGTTTGTTTTAAAATAGAAAAGGAAAAGTGTTTTTTTTTCCCCATTTCAAATAAAAGGACTTTATTCTGGCTGTGTGTTTGTTTACAGTATAACTATAGGATTAGTAATGGACAGCATCTTATAGATGCCTCTCCATTACTAAGCTGTGGGCTTGATTTCACCTGATAATACAAAGGAGACATCAAACCCACAAATTACAAGTCAAGTGGGAAGAGCCAGGCAAAGCGCCAGAATTGGTGCCTTTTCTGAAGCAGCTGTAGGCTGCTATTTTTAGGCTTGGGAGGTGATGGCCAATATCCATGGCCCTTTACCAGCCACCAGCTGTTTGCTTTAGCTTAGATGGTTGTGAAAAAGGGAGGAGACCCTACACTGTTTTCTTTAATTTATTGGGGACACCTCTAATCTTGATAGCCAACCTTGCAAAAGCTGAAACCGAAAGGTTGTAGCCCGCAGCAGTTAGTTTTGCATGGCTGGTTACAAAAAATGCAGGGGAACCCACAGAGTTTTTTTTTTATTGTTTACTTAGAGCGCAGGCTGATGAATGATCCCATCAGCCGCCTACTCTCGCTGTAACTAGTGACAGCAGGTGTAGGCTGATGGGAGTAATGATCTTATCACCAGTCAGAGCTGCTGGTGTTTCTCGTGCTGTCAAGAAGATGACAGTGTGAGAAATACCCAGTAATCGGGGGCTAGAACCCGAACAGTAACATGGGCTTCCTGGTGAAGTCTGCATTCCGCATCTGTGTCTCAACAGTGGCTGTTCATTATGGACCCCGAACTTTACACTTCTGGTTCGCCCATCTCTACTCACTGATGAGGCGGTTGAGGGATCTCCTCCCAGACCTGGATTAAAGCATCACTCAATTCCTGGAAAGTCTGTGGTGCAAAATGACATTGGTCTATGGAACATTGACAAGATGTCCCAGATGTGCTCGATTAGATTAAGGTCTGGGAAACAGACAGGCCAGTCCATAGCATCAATCCCTTCATCATGCTGCACACTTCAGCCACATGAGGCCTAGCATTTTTATGCATCAGAAGGAATCCAGGCCCCACTGCACCTGCATAATGTCTCACATTGGGTCTGAGAATCTCATCCCGGTTCCAAATGGCAGTTAGGGTACCTCTTGCTAGCACATGGAGGACTGTGCGGCCCTCCAAAGAAATGCCTCCCCACACCATTACTGACCCTCTGTCAAACTGGTCATGCTGGAGGATGTTGCAAGCAGCAGAATGCTCTCGACGGTGTCTCCAGACTCTGTCACGTTTGTCACATGTGCTCACTGTGCACCTGCTATGATCCGTTAAAGACCACAGAGCGCCAATGTCGAATCTGACAATCTTGGTGTTCACTGACAAATTCCAATCGCCCTGAAGAGTGTAGGGCTGTAAGCACAACACCCACTTGAGGATGTCGGGCCCTCATACTACCCATATGGAGTCTGCTTCTGAAAGTATGAGTAAGCACAGATTAAAGTGGCCTGCTGTAGCTCATTTTAAAGGCTCTGGCACGGCTTCTCCTGTTCCTACTTGAACAAAGAAGGAGGTAGCAGTCCTGCTGTTAGGTTGTTGCCCTCCTACAACCCCCTCCACATCTCCTAGTGTACTGACCTGTCTCCCTTTATCTGCTCCATGCTCTAGATACTGTTGTACAGTACAGTGTGTGTGTGTGTGTGTGTGTGTGTGTGTGTGTATGTGTATATGTATGTGTGTGAATATATATATATATATATATATATATATATATATATATATATATATATATATATATATATATATATATATATATACACAGTGCAGACCAAAAGTTTAGACACACCTCATTTAAAGGTTTTTCAGTATTTACATGACTATGAAAATTGTACATTGAAGGCATCAAAGCTATGAATTAACACATGTGGAATTATATACTTAACAGAAAAGTGTGAAACAACTTTCCGAAAAATTGGAAAAACTTTGAAAGCTCTTGAAGCTCATCAAGAGAATGCCAAGAGTGTGCAGAGCAGTCATCAAAGCAAAAGGTGGCTACTTTGAAGAACCTAGAATATAAGACATATTTTCAGTAGAAAATGAAGTTACATGCTGATTCAACTTCAGTGGAAATGCCTCAAGACAAGGAAATTATGTGCAGTAGTGTGTGTGGCCTCCATGTCCCTGTATGACCTCCCTACAATGCCTGGGCATGCTCCTGATGAGGCGGCGTATGGTCTCCTGAGGGATCTCCTCCCAGACCTGAACAAAAGCATCTGCCAACTCCTGAACAGTCTGTGGTGCAACGTAACGTTGGTGGATGGTGCGGGACATGATGTTCCAGATGTGTTCAATCAGATTCAGGTCTAGGGAATGGGCGGGCCAGTCCATAGCTTCAATGCCTTCATCTTGCAGGAACTGCTGACACACTCCAACCACATGAGGTCTGGCATTGTCCTGCATTGGAGGAACCCAGGGCCAAGCGCACCAGCATATGGTCTCACAAGGGATCTGAGGATCTCATCTCGGTACCGAATGGCAGTCAGGCTACCTCTGGAGAGCACATGGAGGGCTGTGCGGCCCTCCAAAGAAATGCCACTACACAATATTACTGACCCACTGCCAAAGCGGTCATGCTGAAGGATGTTGCAGGCAGATCGCTCTCCACAGCGTCTCCAGACTCTGTCACGTCTGTCACATGTGCTCAGTGTGAACCTGCTTTCATCCGTGAAGAGCACAGGGCGCCAGTGGCGAATTTGCCAATCCTGGTGTTCTGTGGCAAATGCCAAGCGTCCTGCACGGTGTTGGGCTGTGTGCACAACCCCCAATCTGTGGACGTCAGGCACTCAGACCATCCTCATGGAGTCGGTTTCTAACCACTTGTGCAGACATGCACATTTGTGGCCTGCTGGAGGTCATTTTGCAGGGCTCTGGCAGTGCTCTTCCTGTTCTTCCTGTCACAAAGGCTGAGGTAGTGATCCTGCTGCTGGGTTGTTTCCCCCCTACAGCCCCCTCCACCTCTCCTGGTGTACTGGCCTGTCTCCTAATAGCGCCTCCGGCCTCTGGACACTACGCTGACAGACACAGCAAACCTTCTTGCCACAGCCCGCATTGATGTGCCATCCTGGATGAGCTGCACTACCTGAGCCACTTTTGTGGGTTGTAGAGTCCGTCTCAGGCTACCACGAGTATGAAAGCAAAACCAACATTCAAAAGTGACCAAAACATCAGCCAGAAACCATTGGTACAGAGATGTGGTCTGTGGTCCCCACCTGCAGAACCACTCCATTATTGAGTCTGTCTGGATAATTGTCAATTTCCATCTGTTGTCTATTCCACTTGCACAACATCACGTGAAATTGATTATCAAACAGTGTTGCTTCCTAAGTGGACTTTTCACAGACGTTTGATTTATGTGGAGTTATATTCTGTTTAAGTGTTCCCTTTATTTTTTTGAGCAGGGTGTTTTTTTTTTGTCCTTTCTCATTATCAGCTCCTCTGCCAGTGGCCTGGGAGTTTGAGAGTTCTGCACAGGATCTTCGTTGTTCCCAGCATTGCTCTTTTCTGGACAGAGTTCAGAAGTTGCTCCTGGGATATGTTGTAGCCATTTTTCCAACTTAGGACACGTCTTTTGAACGCAAGTGGTTTGATATGTGTTCATTGAACGGTGCGGAATCACTGCTTCCAATATATTGGACTGGTGATATTTATCTTGCGGAGACTGAGCGTCGCATGTGCATCTTCACAGAGGCGACCATGCACGCATAGTGGAAATGGGATTTCTTGAAATCCCATCCACTATGCTGTAGCACCTGGCTACTGCGGGTTGAACTCTGCGCATGTACGCAGCGTCCAACCTGCAGCGTTTACTGACCATGGGAACATACCCTTAGGGGTCACTGCTCCAAGTACTCCTATCACCAAGGGAATCACTGTTGCCTTCACCTTCCACATCTTCTCCAGTTCTCCTTTGAGGCCCTGGTATTTCTCCAGTTTCTCATATTTCTTTTTTGATGTTGCGGTCACTTGGCACTGCCACATCTATTATCATTGCTGTCTTCTGATCCTTGTCTACTATCACAATGTCTGGTTGGTTAACCAACACCTGCTTATCCGTCTGGATCGTGAAGTCCACAGGATTTAAGCCCTTTCATTCTCCACCCCTTTTTCTGGGGTCTCCCACCTGGACTTAGCCAACATGCTGTGCAGATGTTCCTGTGTACAATTCCGGGTACTTGGTTGCGGCATTCGGTATACGCTGTACCTGCTTGCATTTTGCCTCCTGCCACTAGGGGTCAAATTGTTTCTGAGGTTTCTTTGCATAGTCTGCACCTTGGGTCTTGTCTTGTGTGGTAGATTCCTGCTTCTATGGATCGGGTGCTTAGTGATTGCTCTTTTGCGGCTATGATTAGTGCCTCTATGCTGTCTCGAATTCCAGCTTTTTCCAGCCATTGGTAGGATTTCTCCATGTCAGCAACCTCCTTTATCTGTCGATGGTACATCCCATGCAGCGGCTTCTCTTGCCATGTTGCTTCATAGTCCTGTTCTTCCTTCCAAACCTGTTGTTGTTGCTACCTTAAGCTCTCTCAGCATCTCATCTTTTGGTGCCATTCTTCTGATGTATTCCTGGATACTCCTTGTTTCTTCCGTCTTGGTGGCATGGATGCTTATCGAGCCTCGACTACCCTCCTTTCTGTTGGTATACAATCTTTGGGTGTTAGACTTAGGGTGGAGACCTCCATGCATTGTGAGGAGCATTCGGGCGTTCATATCTGCAGCTTCCATCTCCTCTTTTAGCCAGCATATTGATGGCACAGATTTTATTCTTCCCATTGAGCTGGCTCTTCAGGACCCGTCTTACCCTTTGATGGCATTTAGATGTTGTGCTTTCCTTGCCTCCTCATGTTTACCGTATCTCTGTGGGATACCAAGGTACTTGTAGCATGTCTGTACATTGGCTATGTGCCCTGCTGGTAATTCCACTCCATCAGTCTTGACAACCTTGCCTCTCTATTACCAACCGGCCGCACTTCTCCAGTCCAAAGGACATCCCGATGTCTTTGCTGTAGATCCTTGTCAGGTGGATCAGTGAATGGATGTCTCATTTGTTTTTCACATTCAGCTTGATGTCGTCCATGTAGAGGAGGTGGCTGATGGTGCTTCCACTCTTGAACTTGTATCCATAGCCAGACTCTGTAATTATCTGACTGAGCGGGTTCAAGCCTAAGCAGAACAGCAATGGGGACAGTGCATCATCTTTGTATATGCCGAATTTGATGCTCACTTGTGCTAGTTGTCTTCCATTGTTGTTCTCAATAGCCCCATTGAGTTTCTGAGGAAGGTTCTTAATTTCCTGTTGACACTGTAGAGAGCCAAGATTCATGTGTGTGGCAGAGTCATAGGCTTTCCTGTAGTCAATACAGGCTGTGCTGAGATTTGTCTGTCTGGATCTTGAGTCTTGAGCGACTGCTCTATCTGCTAGTAGCTGGTGTTTAGAGCCTCTGGTGTTGGTCCCAATGCCTTTATGAGCTGGATTCATGTACTGGCTCATAAGGTTCTGTAGCTTGGTGGCTATGATGCCTGACAGGAGTTTCCATGTTGTTGTAAGGCAAGTTGTTGTTGTGTTAGCCAAGCTGGATGGTGGCCTGCTTCTAGCAGTTGGTTCATCTGCTTTGCCATGCGTTCATGTACCGCTGTTAATTTCATTAGCCAGCAGGTGTGGATCATGTGTGGGCTAGGCATAACATATATATCTCTGGCAAAAATTAAGAGACCATCACATCAAAGCATGCCAAAACACATGAAAGCTGTGATGAAAATCATGGTTATTCCACAAAATATTGATTTCTGAACTCTTCCGGAGTTAAAACATTAGTATTGTTGTTTCTAAATAATTATGAACTTGTTTTCTTTGCATTATTTGAGGTCTGAAAGTGCGTTTTTTTTTTTATTTTGACCATTTTGACCATTTTTCTTTGTCAGAAAAAAAAAAATATAAAATTTATTGCTTGGAAATTCCGAGACATGTCAGAAGTTTTATATATATATATATATATATATATATATATACATGTCAGAAGTTTTATATATATATATATATATATATATATATATATATATATATATATATATATATATATATATATATATATATATATATATAGCGGGGTAAGATGAAGTACAGTTAGGTAAGAGCTGGGTACAGGCGAGACCAAAGGAGCATTGCGAAGGGGAAGACACAAAGGAAGCAGGACAGGGCAGAGACACCAGACTAACAGAGTGCGGAGAGGACACTGGGAGGGCTGGACTGGACGAGGAGGCTAGGAAGCCTGGGAGAGACAGAGAAGCCGAACTGGCTGGACAGAGTGGAGACTCAAAACAGGCAGTGCAAAGACAAAAGGTGGACCTGAGTCACAGAAGCACAAATGACAGACAGGCAAGGAGCAGAGGAAGGAATCGCCTTATATACATGGAGTGCTGGAGGACTTCCGGGTCACGGTCCTCCAGGATCACAGAGAGGAAATACAGAGCCCCTGTAAATCAGAAAGAGGAAGTGCTGGAGCGAGCGGTGCGCATGCGCACCCGACGAGAGCCAGAGAGCGGAGAAGAATGAAGGAGAGGACGCGCCTGCAGGAGGAGCACGCCGCAGCGGGTAAGTATGAGCAAAAGGAGTGGCCGTGACATTTTGGGTCGCAATGTAGTGCCCAGTGTCAGAAAGTTGGGTTTGCATCCTAAGTCATGGTCTTCCAGCAGGACAATGACCTCAAACATACTTCAAGAAGCACCCAGAAATGGATGGAAAAGTGCTGGAGAGTTCTGAAGAGGCCAGCAATGAGTCTGAATCTAAATCCAATTGAACACATGTGGAGAGATCTTATAATTGCCATTGGGAGAAGACACCCTTCAAATATGAGAGACCTGGAGCAGTTTGCAAAAGAGTGGTCAAAAATTCCAGTTGAGAGTTGTAAAGAAGCTTGTTGGTGGCTATAGTAAGCGACTGATTGCAGTTATTTATTCCAAAGGGTGTGCAACCAAATATTAAGTGGAGTGTGCCAACAATTTTGTCAGGCAAATTTTGGGGGTTTTGTGTGAAATTTGCTTTTTTTTGTTTTTATTTTTTGTGTTGTTCCAATACACACAAAAGAAATAAACATGTATATAACAAAACATATGTAATTACAATGATTTTCTGGGAGAATTACATTATTTTCTGGAATAATTTTAAAAGTGCCAATACTTTCGGTCATGAGGGTAGGTATACACACACACACACCGATAAATGTAATGAAAGAAAGCAGGCAACACTTAAAAATGAAAAACTAACAAAAGTCCAATGAAAATTTTAAAAGCATTATGTGCAGAAGGCAAAGTTTCGGATCCACAGAGCCTGTCTCTCGCTCACTCTCTTACATTCTCATTTGATTGTAGCAGGCAGAATGTTTACGGTCGTTCTAAACCTACGCCACAGTCTCAAGTCTTTTGCAACCTCTAACAGGTTCTCTCCAGGATTGCCCTGTATTTAGCTCCTTTCAGGTTCCCATCAACTCCGAAAAGCTTTCCTGTCCTTGCTGAAGAAAAGCATCTCCATCATGCTGCCACCTCCCTGTTTGATTATGAGGTTGATGTTTTCATCAATGTTCATTTTCCGCCCCATATAGCGTTTTGCATTTAACCCAAAAAGTTCTACTTTGGTTTTCTTCCACATGCTCGCTGTGTCCCCTACATGACTTTGCAAATTGCAAACGGAAATTCTTATGGCTGCTTTCCGAAATGGTATTCTTCTTGTCAATTTTCCATAAAGGCCAGATTTGTGGAGCATAAGACGTATGAGCATTTGACTGGGCCTTTTAACCTGGACAACTATTGCATCACACTGCTCAGAATGGCCAGCGGCTCTCGACCCGATCGTGACAGCTGCATACAAATACATGATGTCACTCTCTGGTCAGGGGAGCTACCGGCCAGTCTGAGCTGCACGCCAATAGTTGTTCTGTGAACAGATTCTCCCATCTGAGCTGTAGATCTCTGCAGCTCCTCTAGAGTGACTATAGGCCTCTTGGCTGCTTCTCTAGTTAGTGCTCTCCTTCTTTGGCATGGGAGCTTAGGTGGACAACCAGGTCTTGGTAGGGTTGCAGCTGTGCCATATTCTTACCATGTATATTATACACAACAGCAACGACTAGAGATCAGACAATGTATTTGAAAATAATTGAATTCTATTAGAATATTACAATAATCACCAAAATGCATTTTTTTTGTAATTTGGTTCTGCGTGGACGAAATCAGAATAACAGCTGCTACACCATCAGAGGGTTAAAAAAAAACCAAACCTTATACTGTCGCCTGTTCGATCCTCGTTGCATCATCTTATCGCTGCTAAGTGTAGAATCCCTGCCATTACCTCATGTGATCTTGTACAAAACCATCCCAGGTCTCAAAGGAAGAAGTCACAGGTCAAGGAATTCAGACGAGTGTCAATGATAAAACGATGCGGGTGACTGAGCTTTTTTTTTTTTTCATTTACATCTTCAGTTTATTATGCTTTTGGGTCTGCAAAGACCCCGAAGGATAAAAAGGGAAATTCAGTTTAGCTGAGAATCTATTTTCTGCAATCAAATTTCCTTCAAAAACATTGATAAAATAGGTTGAACTCATATCAGTGTTTTCAGAAATATGCAGTTCAGCTCAAACACCATTCAATGTATTTACTCCAAAGAACTGATCTAAAGAAAATCTTTCATCGGATTCACCCAGTTCAACCTGTGGGCAGTGTGAATCAGAGCCCGGCTGAACGATTCAAATCAGTATATTTTTCTATGAAGCATGAATCCGTTGACAGATTGCCGTCAAATACATTCATACATCTGCTCCATGGGATGTAGTGTATTGGCTGGCAGGTTAACCGCTTAGCCAATCAAAGTGGAAAAAGTATTAGCAATTTTGCCTTGAAGTTAAATAGATTCTATATACTAGTACACTACATTTGGTAAATTGAGGATGTTTATCAAAATTGCTGCAAGAGAAAAGTGGAATAGTAACCAACCGACGTGATTAGCTCTGTCTTTCATTTTCAAAAGGTGGTTTTGAACGAGATCTGAAGTTTAACTGGCTGTTATGAGAATCTCCTGTACATTTCCTCTGCGTCTGTTTTGATAACTGTTGCCTGTTATTTATAGGAGTTTTTCAGGGCTGAACATAAAATATGGACAGTGTCAGGACTTCCCTGTTAGTCAGCCCATGAGCACAATTTACTTTTTATTATAGCACACAGGATTCAGCAATCTGTAATGCCCTAGATTGACTGCAGAAGTTTAGTTTCAGCCAGAAAACCCCTTTAAACTGAATAATCCATAAAACATGGACATATTTAAGATTTGCCCATTTGTCGCAGGTAGGTAGCAAATGTTTAATTTTCATTTGTTGACTACAGATCAGATAGGCATAATAATATACCGTACACTAAAGTGTACACTTCCACTGCTCTTGCCTATTTTGTTCTTTTATATTTTCTCTAGAAATAAGTATAAATAATGTGGAAGATACTTACCAAATTCATTCATCAATGCCCTCGCTTTTGAAACAAATGGTCCCACTTCACTCGGGTGCATTTTTGCCCTTTCCTTTAAATCTGCTCCTATAAGAAAATATATTAACAATAAAAATGCAATCTTTAGGATAAAAAAATGTAGTAGAATAGAAATAATGGACTGCGTGTCACTTGTATCACACATCAAACTTTCTCTAATAATCACAACCATCAGACAAACACGAATGTGGACACCCACACAAACCAATATGCTGAGGAAAAAAAAAGGAAACAACACAAAAGAGTCTCTGATATATTGCTAGCCTTATATGCTTAAGAACCCATACACCAACAAGAACAGATGTGAGCTAAAAAAATTGAAAAAAGCTATTAAAATTAACAATATCAAATACAAACACATGAAAAATGATGCCCCCCAAAATAAAGAATCATAATTAGACACCCCCAGCAACAGGCAGAGGTAATTACAGTAGCCAATGTTATACACACCAAAAAGGCCAGGCATATTGGGGGTTAAAGTAGTACAATATCATACAAGTATATACTCAGATGGGAAGCAAGGTGCCTCATTGTTTACCAAGGTGGCTCAGTGGTTAACACGGTTGCTTTGTAAGTGAGTAGCGTCGTCATCTCTGCCTGCTGTTCCTCTTCCCCAGCAAAGATTCTGACTTGCCGCCGCAGCCCCTGTTTCCCACTTCGGCTACTGTCGGGGGTGCATGCACTGCATGCAGATTCCTGGGCACTGTGCTTAGGGCGTGCATGCAATCCGGTCCTCTTAAAGGGACAACACACGTAGTTACAGATTCCAGAAAGTTATTAAACTTTGACAGTGGTTTATTCTATACGTTTCAAAAAATTTTGCAACCTCTTCTTCAGGAAATACCACATGGAACATACATAGGTGGAGCATTAAATACACACAGATTTTAAAAAATCAAGCGCCATGCAGTCAGATGACAGTCAGATGACATGTCAAAGTTCATGGTTAGCAGACAGTATGCTATTTGCATAAAAGGTCATAGTAAAAGATAGAATATGTTTTATATTAGCATGTCTATTTTAAACACCAGGAGAAAAAGGGGAAAAAAACAAAAACAGATATATACTGAGCAAGAAAAGCACATCTCTGACTAACTCCAAAAGATATGCCTCAACTTCCTCAAGATCCGCCGCCAGACACTTGGACCCCTCGGCTATGCTAACAAGTTCCTGGAAGCGTATCCAATGTGGAAGAGACACATGATGAAATAAACCATTAGTTAAAAAATTAAATTGTATGGATCTAAATTTTAATCAATTAAAAATAAATGTTTTATTAATAAAAAAAAATTATTTTATTTAAAATCTTTAGTCCGACTTTTTATTCCTATTTAATGATGAATTGGAATAAAGGAAAGGAAGGAAATCACTCATCTGCCAAAGCTCAGTGGCAGAGTGGGAAAGATGATGTGCACCACACCTGCAAGATTGCATGCACCCTCAGAATCGCATCGCAGGATGGGGCACACAGCACTTCTCCAAATGACATGTTCTATGTGGTATTTCCTGAAGAGGAGGTTGCAAAAAACCTTGAAACGCGTAGAATAAACCACTGTCGAACTTTATTAACTTTCTGGAATCTCATCATTTGGGCAGCGTGGACGAAATCTACGTATTCCTTTGCAGAGTTCTGTTTTATGCAGTCGGTGACCGACTTGTGGATCTGCGGCAGCTCTTATCTACACATTGAATATTTAATACCAGGTGAGCAGTTTTTTGTCAAACCGCTTATTCAATTTGTGGGATAAGACCCTATTTTGCGCTTCTGTCTCCCTCTTTCCTCACATATCCAGCCAATGACTGGGAGACGCTCATTATTTAAGGCAACTCCACCTGAAGGGAGGTGCCTGTGCAAGGTTGCAAGTTTGTTACTAAACACCCTTGTTAGTTCTTAGGACCCAGTGATCATATTCCTGCATACCTGCCTATTAGCCCGCCTGTCTAACAGGCGGTCCAGCCTGCACCTGCCAGTGCTCATCTCTATGCCAGCCGGTCATCTGCACATCAGCCGGTCCTGTCTGCATCCATGGTTCCCATGTTTACAGTGCCTGCCTGCATCTACTGTACCTTCCTTTGGGCCGTCCCAGCTACCTGTCCCTAGGGGCGTCAGCTGTCATCTAGCCAAGGTCAATCCTAGTGTAGCACCTGGTTCACCTCCTTTGTCTCTTTTTAGATCACATGCTGCTGTGTATCTGAGGTCAGATTTTGTGATGCTCCTAGTAACATCCCTCCAAGCTTTCCTTGGTCCCCGACACAGTGGATCCACCACCTATCCCATTAAACTGAGGTCATGGGTTCAAATCCCACCAAGGACAACATCTACAAAGCATGTGTATGTTCTCCCCATTTTTTGTGGGTTTCTTCCCACACTTCAAAAGACATACTGATAGGGAATTTAGATTGTGAGCCTCAATGGAGACTATATGATGGCGCAATATATGCAAGTATAATAATAGAGATGCAGTTTGTAAGGTGGGCACAATTACGTAATTTACAGTAAAAGACATTACAGAGAAAAGCAAAGATAATTATGTTTTGATCAAGTACATCTTGACCTGTACATACCCAAAACTATATGTAGATATATAATATGCTCAGATTACCTATACCATAGATAAAGAAAAAAAACAAAAATATATTCTTCAAAAATAACTTCTTAAAGCTGATGTTTCACTAGATTACTGTTTTACTATAACTACATATACAACGGTGTGCCCCAATATCAGTGAAGCAAAGGGAATTGGAGGAGGGGCTCACTTTAAATCCAGTGAAAGGTCCTGTTTAAAAAAGTATCCTATATGTTATTTCAATTACCAGTAAGAGTTTTCTACCGTAACTACTAAAACATGAAGTTATGCACAACAACAATTTCTTAGTTTTAGTATATTTCTCTAGATTTGGAAGATTGGGCAAATATACATTTATTTTTAATCATTTTATTTGAAGTTCCCAGAGATTTCTAACAACATTTAAGTCTAAAGAGCTTGAGGGTCATTCAATCATACTCAGCTTCTTTAATGTATTTTACAGATAGTTTTTCAACCACTTATCAGGCCCTGTTTTTTTCTGACAATCTCCTAAGGTTTGAAGTCATTTTAAGTCAGGCAAAGAAAAGTTTCTAAAAATATCTTCTGCAATAAATAAAGAATTTCCTGTATTAATAACAAATAACCCTGAAATGCAGCAAAATGTCACATACCAACTTACCCTTATTGTTTGCTCCAAAAGACCAAAACCTCATTGTTGACTACTGAAGACATCATGTTTAGCTCAATGAAGAGCCCAACGGCTACATAGCTAAAAAGACCTTATGGGTGCCTACCATTTGACTTCGGCATCTTGCCTTGCTTATTCTTAATTCGCTAATGTTTGGATATAATCTGGTTATAGGGGTTTAAAATAAATTTGCATAAGTGTATTGGTCAACTCTCATATGCTTTTCAAAAATATTGAATTAAAAAAAAAAAAAAATGATATCACTGTACTAATAGCAATTTGTTTCATTTTTGCTTTTAAATGTTATCATTAATTTGACAATCTAGTATCTGGTGGAAACCATAACCAAAATCTCCAAACCGATCACCTACAACAAGACTTCCCAATCTATTCCATCAGGAACCACAATGACTTAAAAGTCCATTGAAGTGCCAAGTGAGACAAAAACCATGCCCACATGCGGCAGGTGGGGTTTTTAAAGGGACATGGTCACCTGAATTTGGAGGGAACAATCTTTAGCCATGGAGGCGGGGTTTTTGGGTGTTTGATTCACCCTTTCCTTACCTTGCCTTGCACAGGTGTGTCCTATGGAGGACAGAGAATGAACTTCAATCCAATATTGCAGCCAGCATGCAGCCAGCGGGTAAGGAAAGGGTGAATCAAACACCCAAAAACCCCGCCTCCATGGCTAAAGATTGTTCCCTCCAAATTCAGGTGACAGTGTCCCTTTAAATAGTGTTAATTTTCTGCATGCCATTACCTGTAGCATTTTTACGGTGCAATACCGCATGTCCATCAAGATCACTAGTAATGTATGCATGATTTTAGGGGGAAAAGGTCAGTCTGTTACTAGTAAAACTTTGTGTCGATTTGGAATCGCAACAAGTCGGATCATTATTTTATATTGCAAAAAAAGCAAAATAAATGTAATGCCAATTATTGACTTAAAATAATTTACTGAAAATAATTTCAACATTTAAATATTAAAACCCCTTTCTGACCTCGGACGGGATAGTACGTCCGAGGTCAGAAGCCCCACTTTGATGCGGGCTCTGGCGGTGAGCCCGCACCAAAGCCGGGACATGTCAGCTGTTTTGAACAGCTGACATGTGCCCGTAATAGGCGCGGGCAGAATCGCGATCTGCCCGCACCTATTAACTAGTTAAATGCCGCTGTCAAACGCAGACAGCGGCATTTAACTACCGCATCCGGCCGGGCGGCCGGAAATGACGGCATCGCCGAGCCCGTCACATGATCGGAGGTCGGCGATGCTTCTCCATTGTAACCATAGAGGTCCTTAAGACCTCTATGGTTACTGATCGCCGGTATCTGTGAGTGCCACCCTGTAGTCGGCGCTCACAGCACACCTGATTTTCTGCTACATAGCAGCGAACATAAGATCGCTGCTATGTAGCAGAGCCGATCGCGTTGTGCCTGCTTCTAGCCTCCCATGGAGGCTATTGAAGCATGGCAAGAGTAAAAAAAAAAAAGTGAAAAAAAAAATATATATAAAAGTTTAAATCACCCCCCTTTCGCCCCAATCAAAATAAATCAGTTAAAAAAACAATCAAATCTACACATATTTGGTATCACCGCGTTCAGAATCGCCCGATCTATCAATTAAAAAAAAAGCATTAACCTGACCGCTGAACGGCATAGCGAGAAAAATTCGAAACGCCAGAATTACGTTTTTTTGGTCGCCGTGACGTTGCATTAAAATGCAATAACGGGCGATCAAAAGAACGTATCTGCACCAAAATGCTATCATTAAAAACGTCATCTCGGCACGCAAAAAATAAGCCCTCACCCGACCCCAGATCATGAAAAATGGAGACGCTACGAGTATCGGAAAATGGCACAAATTTTTTTTTTTTTTTTAGCAAAGTTTGGAATTTTTTTTCACCACTTAGGTAATAAAAAACCTAGTTATGTTAGGGGTCTATGAACTTGTACTGACCTGGAGAGTCACAATGGTAGATCAGTTTTAGCATTTAGTGAACCTAGCAAAAAAGCCAAACAAAAAACAAGTGTGGGACTGCACTTTTTTGCAATTTCACCGCACTTGGAATATTTTTCCCGTTTTCTAGTACACGACATGCTAAAACCAATGATGTCGTTCAAAAGTACAACTCGTGCCGCAAAAAATAAGCCCTCACATGGCCAAATTGACGGAAAAATAAAAAAGTTATGGCTCTGGGAAGAGGGGAGTGAAAAATGAACACGGAAAAACGAAAAATCCCAAGGTCATGAAGGGGTTAAAGGGATTCTATCATAATAATAATATAAATTACATCTGGTTTGTAGAAGAAATAATTTTAGCCCACATTTCAGGGTTGTTTTTTTTAATTTTTATGTGCTACACATTCCAATTTTCACATTAGCCACTAAAAAGACACAAGAGGCTGACACATCTAGCCTCCTGAAGCTCACTTGTCAGTTTTAAAGTAGACTGACAAGATGTCATCGCTAGTGGTGGGCATGGGCAAACTCGAACAGTAAGGTTTGGGGTTCTTACCAAACACCGAGTAATCGGGCACAGACCCTGAACATAGTCTTCTCCAGGAAGTCTGTGTCACTGTTCAGATTTGGCACCCCGAACATTTGGTGTTTCCCATATTGTCATTTGCATCTGGGGTAATATTTGTGGGGTTGTATGTCACCTTTGTATTGTCAGGCGACAGCAAGCCAGCGGTTGGTAATCTCCCGGTACTCATGGTGATCTCACTGAGGTCACCGCAGTTTATCGTCCAGGCTCACAGTGAAACACCTGTGAAAACACAGCCTCCATGACGTCACCACTAGTCTCTGAGGCTGCACTCGCAGCAGCTCATTTTCCCATGGTTTACAGCGTGGACGGCCACATCATGACACCGTCCAGGTTGTAGACCACATTACTGCAGATACAGATTACGGCGTGGGACATCCTCACTTCGGCCAGGTGAGGAATTTGGTTGCTTATTATTTTCTGGGTTGTTTATTTATTTATTTATTTTTTACAGGTGGCAGGCTTCAGTCGAATGGGTGTAAAGTGAGTATAACTGCTATTTAAAAGAAAAAAAAATTGTAAAACAGGATGTGGACTTTTATTTCAAATAAAGGACTTTATTCTGGGTGTTTTTATTTACAATATGACTATGAAGTTAGTAATGGAGAGGTGTCTTTTAGACGCCTCTCCATTACTAACCGCTGGGCTTGAGGTCAGCTGACTAAACAAAGGTGACATCAACCACTCAACTATTAACCCCTTAATCCCATATGACGTACTATCCCGTCAAGGTGACCTGGGATTTAATGCCCAGTGACGGGATAGTACGTCATACGCGATCGGCGGCGCTCACGAGGGGAGCGCGGCCGATCACGGCCGGGTGTCAGCTGACTATCGCAGCTGACATCCGGCACTATGTGCCCCGGCACAGTAACCCCCGGCACACCGCGATCAAACATGATCGCAGTGTGCCGGCGGTATAGGGAAGCATCGCGCAGGGAGGGGGCTCCCTGCGGGCTTCCCTGAGACGATCGGTACAAGGCGAAATGCTCACCTTATACCGAGCGTCTCCTCCCTGCAGGCCCTGGATAAAAAATGGCCGTGGGGCTACTTCCGGGTCCTGCAGGGATTACTTTCGGGTCCAGAGCAGGCACTGTTACCAAGAGGCAGAGCACACCGGATCGCTGATCTGACACAGTGCTCTGCAAAGTGTCAGATCAGCGATCTGTCACTATACAGTGACGTCCCCCCTGGGACAAAGTAAAAAAAAAAATGTTTAGATGTGTAAAAAAAAAAAAATTCCTAAATAAAGAAGAAAAAAAAACATTGTTCCCATAAATACATTTCTTTATCTAAATAAAAAAAAATAAAAGTACATATATTTAGTATCGACGCATCCATAACTACCTGACCTATAAAACTGTCCCACTAGTTAACCCCTTCAGTGAACACCGTAAAAAAACGCTTTATAATCATACCGCCGAACAAAAAGTGGAACAACACGCGATCAAAAAGACGGATATAAATAACCATGGTACCGCTGAAAACGTCATCTTGTCCCGCATAAAACGAGCCGCCATACAGCATCATCAGCAAAAAAAAATAAAAGTTACAGTCCTCAGAATAAAGCGATGCAAAAATAATTTTTTCTAGAAAATAATTTTTATCGTATAAAAAGCACCAAAACATAAAAAAATGATATAAATGAGGTATCGCTGTAAACGTACTGACCCGAAGAATAAAACTGATTTATCCATTCTACCAAACGCGGAAAGGTATAAACGCCCTTCCCCCCAAAAAAATAAATTCATGAATAGACGGTTTTTGGTCATTCTGCCTCTCAAAAACCGGAATAAAAAGCGATCAAAAAATGTCACGTGCCCGAAAATGTTACCAATAAAAACGTCAACTCGTCCCGCAAAAAACAAGCCCTCACATGACTCTGTGGACCAAAATATGGAAAAATTATAGGTCCCAAAATGTGGTAATGCAAAAAATATGTTTTGCAATAAAAAGCGTCTTTAGTGTGTGACGGCTGCCAATCATAAAATTCCACTAGAAAACCTGCTAGAAAAGTAAATCAAACCCCCCTTCATCACCCCCTTAGTTAGGGAAACAAAAAAAATTTAAAAAATGTATTTATTTCCATTTTCCCATTATGGCTAGGGTTGGGGCTAGGGTTGGGGCTAAAGTTAGGGTTGGGGCTAAAGTTAGGGTTGGGGTTACATTTACGGATGGGATTAGGGTTAGGGGTGTGGTTAGGGTTATGGTTGGGATTAGGGTTAGGGGTGTGTTGGGGTTATGGTTTCAGTTAGAATTGGGGTTTCCACTGCTTAGACAAGTCAGGGCTCTCCAAACGCAACATGGTGTCCCATCTCAATTCCAGTCAATTTTGCATTGAAAAGTCAAACGGCGCTCCTTCCCTTCCGAGCTCTGCCATGTGCCCAAACAGTGGTTTACCCCCACATGCGGGGTATCGGCGTACTCAGGACAAATTGGACAACAACTATTGGGGTCCAATTTCTCTTGTTACTCCTGGGAAATTGGGGGGGGGGGTTAAAAAATAATTTTTGTGAAAAAAAAATATTTTTATTTTCACGACTCTGCGTTATAAACTGTAGTGAAACACTTGGGGGTTCAAAGCTGTCAAAACACAGCTAGATAAGTTCCTTAGGGGGTCTCCTTTCCAAAATGGTGTCACTTGTGGGGGGTTTCAATGTTTAGGCACATCAGGGGCTCTCCAAACGCAACATGGCGTCCCATCTCAATTCCAGTCAATTTTGCATTGAAAAGTCAAACGGCGCTCCTTCCCTTCCGAGCTCTTCCATGCGCCCAAACAGTGGTTTACCCCCACATGTGGGGTATCGGTGTACTCAGAACAAATGGCACAACAACTTTTGGGGTACAATTTCTTCTCTTACCCTTGGGAAAATAAAACAAATTGAAACTGAAGTAAATTTTTTGTGAAAAAAAGTTAAATGTTCATTTTTTTTAAAACATTCCAAAAATTCCTGTAAAACACCTGAAGGGTTAATAAACTTCTTGAATGTGGTTTTGAGCACCTTGAGGGGTGCAGTTTTTAGAATGGTGTCACACTTGGGTATTTTCTAACATATAGACCCCTCAAAATGATTTCAAATGTGATGTGGTCCCTAAGAAATATTGGTGTTGTAAAAATGAGAAATTGCTGGTCAACTTTTAACCCTTATAACTCCCTAAGAAAAAAAAATTTTGGTTCCAAAATTGTGCTCATGTAAAATAAACATGTGGGAAATGTTACTTATTAATTATTTGACATGACATAGCTCTTTGATTTAAGGGCATAAAAATTCAAAGTTGGAAAATTGCGAAATTTTCAAAATTTTTGCCAAATTTCTGTTTTTTTTCACAAATAAACGCAAGTTATATCGAAGAAATTTTACCACCATCATGAAGTACAATATGTCATGAGAAAACAATGTCAGAATCGCCAAGATCCGTTGAAGCGTTCCAGAGTTATAACCTCATAAAGGGACAGTGGTCAGAATTGTAAAAATAGGCCCAGTCATTAACGTGCAAATCACCCTTGGGGCTTAAGGGGTTAATCCACTTGCCACCACCACAGGGTAAAGGTACCGTCACACTTGGCGACGCTGCAGCGATACCGACAACGATCCGGATCGCTGCAGCGTCGCTGTTTGGTCGCTGGAGAGCTGTCACACAGACCGCTCTCCAGCGACCAACGATGCCGGTAACCAGGGTAAACATCGGGTAACTAAGCGCAGGGCCGCGCTTAGTAACCCGATGTTTACCCTGGTTACCATCCTAAAAGTAAAAAAAACAAACACTACATACTTACCTACAGCCGTCGGTCCTCCAGCGCTGTGCTCTGCACTCCTCCTGTACTGTCTGTGTGAGCACAGCGGCCGGAAAGCAGAGCTCTGCTTTCCGGCTGACCGACGCTCACAGCCAGTACAGGAGGAGTGCAGAGCACAGCGCTGGAGGACAGACGCTGTAGGTAAGTATGTAGCGTTTGTTTTTTTTTACTTTTAGGATGGTAACCAGGGTAAACATCGGGTTACTAAGCGCGGCCCTGCGCTTAGTTACCCGATGTTTACCCTGGTTACCAGTGAAGACATCGCTGAATCGGTGTCACACACACCGATTCAGCGATGTCTACGGGGAGTTCAGCGACCAAATAAAGTTCTGGACTTTCTTCCCCGACCAGCGACAGCACAGCAGGGGCCTGATCGCTGCTGCCTGTCACACTGGACGATATCGCTAGCGAGGACGCTGCAACGTCACGGATCGCTAGCGATATCGTCTAGTGTGACGGTACCTTAAGTGGGAAGAGCTGAGCAAAAGTGCCAGAATTGGCGCATCTAATACATGTGCCTTTTATGGGGCGGCTGCAGGATGCTATTTTTAGGCTGGGGGTGGGCCATATCCATGGCCCCTTACCAACATGAGAATACCAGACTCCAGCATTTTGCTTTAGCCTGGCTGGTTGTCAAAAATGGGGGGGGGGGGGGGGCCCAAGCCGTTTTCTTTAATTAAAAAACTGATAGCTGAGGGTTTCAGTCGGCAGCTGTCAGCTTTGCCTGCTCTCACTGTTATTAACAACAGGATGTGTAGGCTGATGGGAGTAGTACTCACATCATCAGACACCTCTGTGACCAGCGGTAAACCTTTTACTGCCAATCACAGCTGATGGCTCATGCTGTCATCTGACAGTGAGGGAACCACAGCACTCTGACAGGCAGTATTATTTCCACTGATCAAAGGCAGGGTTTACTGTGCTGTCATGCAGATGACAGAGTGGCAAACAACTTATGTTCGGGCTCCCCACCCATCCGAATGGGGTGTGGGTTTGGGTACTGTTTTGGTACCCGAATCAATCGGTTTTTAAATGTTCATCCAGACCAGAACATTCAGGGGTTCTTCCATCACATAATCAGTATAAGGTGGGTGAACTATTGATCACACTGTAGTACTGCTGGGGCCCAACACCGTATACCTCACATACACTGAACACTCAATAACAAGAAGGTGCATACAATTTGGTCTCTGAGGGGGGAGGCTACCCTTCATTAGTTCATGTCCATTCATTGCAGCTGCCATAAAGCACACACACTATTCGGCATTGTCTACACAACACACAAAAACTGTCAGGATCTCAAGAGGACTACATTGGGAAGAAATCAATTACAGTATTCTTCTATAGGTTCCATTTTACGTTGTGCTTCATGCCACCTCTGATTTTAGCATGCTAATTTAAAATTATTATTGAATTTCAACTTTCTGAACAGCAATGTTTTCATATAAGCCATACCATTTTACTTTGTTGGATATTTTAGCCATTTCCCCCTCCACCCTGTTACTTTTGCATGCCTTATAGGATTATCTCCTTCAGAACAAAAGAACTAGGCATTTTGAAATCCACCAGCTTTTCCTTTCCCCAACATTTGATGTTGTGAACCCCTATACATGCATGCTTTTTGAAGACTCCTGAAAATGTGGTTAAAGAAAAGAAATAATATAAAATAACCAATTCTAAATTTTGTTCATTTGTCTGCTGGTCCAGCACAGACATGTAAGTTGTCTCTATATGTGTTTCTTTATCTGGTAGCAGTGATGGCTTCCCCTGTACCCACACTGCTGCAGCCAATCACTAGCATCAGCAATCATGTGCTATATACAACAGGGATCATACATCATAGCAGCAGCCAAGTACACAGACAAGGCACTGGAGCATCAGCGGATGGTACAAAAGGTAAGTAAAGATTCTTTTGTTATTTTATACTCTTTCCTTTCTTTGGACACATTTTAAGGTTCTCTCTAAGGCCAAGTTCCTACAGTGAGCATTAGGTGCGTTTTTGATGCTTCACATTTTTGGCAGCATTTCTGCACCAATAAGCTAAATTAGATTACTTTCATTTATTTTGTTTTTTTTGTATGCATTTTTGCTTCCTTTTCATATAAATCATGTTTTTAATAACATTTCTTTATTTTGGATACCTCCTGTCACTTAACTTTGATAAAAATTAAAAAATAAAAAAAAAAATCACAGTGGTACTGAGATTTAGAGAGATCTCATACATTGCTGGAACTGTACGACTGTTTTATGTAGAACAAAATTATGCAGCAGGTTAAAAAAAAAAAAAAAGTACCGTACTCATTGTGGTAAAAGAGTGAAGAGTCTACAATTACTTTTATTGAATAATCAAATATATATTGATATATCGTCTCCAGCATTTTAATTAATCAATTGTTATTCCCATTTTCTTAGATGGTTATATTTGCATAGTGCATGTAAAAAGAGGCAACTTTGCAAATAACTTTATTAAAATTTGCCCCCATTGTGGCCATGTGAAGTGCTTGCTCTTTCCTTGTAAACACGATCCTAGGGTTAGCCGGGATTGATGGAGCCCATGGTTAGCTTTCTATCCAGCCAGCTTCAGCCCTTTGTGCTGACGATGCAGTAGCAGCAAAGCCGCCTCCTATGGCAGCATTGGACCGGCAGTGCAATGATACTGCTGGCCTGAGCTGTCACTCAAGCAGGAGTACCGGCCCCAGCAGTCATGTAGTCAGCTGGCTGGGGAGCAGTGCACCCTTTAACATAGAAGATGAAAACAACCTATTAAAATAGATATTGTAGATATTGTGTATTGTCAGTTGCACTTCTATTTACATCCATTCAGAGGAAAAACAGGGTTTTTTTCCCACCGTGTGCTTTGGAGAAGAACTTACATAACTGGAAGCACTTGATAAACTGTACACTGTAAGACGATCCAATTTCACCAGCAAATTAACTGGAAAAAAAGTTTATGTGCTACCTTTTTATAGTGCTCTCAAAAAAATTCATCTAGCAAAAATAAAGCCGAAAAAGGGAGCTTGGAATGTTTCCAGACGATAACCATGGCCGCCAGGCACAGACTCCCAGGGCTTATCGTACTTCTCTTTTTTGAAGTACAAGTAGTAATTCGCAGACAAACCTCATCTATGTGAATATATTATGATCACACAACACTGACGCATTTTTAAATTTTTCCTTTCAGTACTTTCCACTTGAGGGAACATTTCCATAATCACTGCTGAAAAATGGGAATGTGCACCTTAGATAGAAAGCAAATCTGCAA